>NC_134799.1:4074840-4272340 GCF_046742065.1 Oratosquilla oratoria
TGAAAAAGTAGAAGAAATGCAGTTGAAGTTGATAGAGACATTGGTTCCGATCCAGGCACCGAATGCTGTTCCTTCAGGGCTGCATTTTCAGATGGAGGTTGACAGGTTATGAAGATGAGCAGCAGTGATTATTCTGACGTTCATTCCATCCTTATCTACTCATCTGGTTGGATCTAACATGTATTCACACTCACACAAAGCTCTGTTTGTCTATATACCAAAAGCCCCACCCCATTATAAGGGAGGTAGGCAGCCAAGGCACTCACTATCTCCCATCCACTTTTTTTTTTTTCTAGTTCCTTGTGAATCAAAGGCCATCCCTGTTTCCCTCCCACTACCATGATCAAAAGCAATGTGGCAAGACACACACAGTTATAGAAGAGAATTGAAAAAGAACAGCTTTCCCCAGAGTGGTGGATGCATGGAACAAACTGGAAGAAATTATAGTGTGTGCAAAAATGATACAGTGAATCCTCCTTATACAGTAATTCTTTATCCGGTAAATTCACAGTTATGGTATTTGGTAATTACTATGCTTGATTCTATTTACGGTAAGAAAAATTCACGGATACGGTATCCGCTAGATATTTTGAAGAGGAAAGAGCAGGGAGAAGATACGTCTGCCATATCCTATTATTACATGTTATAATGGGTTCGGTATATGGTAATTTCAATTTGCGGTAAGGTTTTCAGGAACGCATATGTACTGTATAACGAGTAATTACTGTACAAGAATTTAAGAGCAAATGAGATATGGCGAGATACAGAGATGGGGCACCATGAGCATGCCTCCCCTTCCCATAAGATACAACTAAGTAAATATACACAAAACATATGATCATATATGAGCTCTAAGCTCTCTTCTGGGAGGGAAATAGCTATTGATCATGAATCCAACATGTGATCCAAGACCATGGTGAATCACACGCGCACACACATATATACTGTATATATGCTCTTGAAGGAGTGATGCTACAGAGAATGATTTCTGTGCTGACCCTTATTAATTGCTCCACTTCTATTTCTACAAGCTGGTGACATAGAAACCGCCTCACATAGTTACATCACAGACAACAGCATTGCCGGATTTACTCACTTGTGGGCCAAATTCATCAGTGGGTCCAGATTTATGGAATTTTAGTATGTTTTAGTTTCCAATATAAAACCCTATTCATTTGACATATTTTCTCAAATCCTAACACAAGTAATCCCACTTTAAGCATAAATACTAACAAATTTCACATAATTTGTTACTCTTCAGGTATTATACTTTAAGATTTAATCATGTTGTTGCCAATAGCCTGGCAAAAAGTAGAACAAAAATTAATTGAATAGAGTATAGCTACTTTTTACTGAAAATTTTATCATTACATTGTCGTACAATGTCTGCCCAATTTTTATTGATATTATAATTATTATAAATTTGTTTTACCATCCTTGTATGACAAATCAGTTTCAGTGGGCCAATGGCCTACTATGCCTATTGGTAAATCCGGCCCTGGCACAACAGTAGTTTTTCTTCTATGAGGGATCGATGGCCTGAGGACCGTTGCCAGCTTTTGTGGGGTTGAGGATTTTCAGTAATATTCGAGGCAACAATAGCTTTATATAAATATGCACAGGTATTTTTTGTTGGTATTATCATTATTATTTATTATCATTATTATTATTATTATCATTATTATTATTATTATTATTGTTGTTGTTGTTAATGTTATTATTAATATTATTATTATTATTATCATTATTATTATTATTATTACTGACGTTTTAATCCCCGTCCAAGGACAAATTGGAAGCAGAACGCAGCCATTAGTTATGGCGTTGACCTTTTCAAAGAAGAGAGGATGGGGACAATGGTTATCCTTTGATGAAATAAAATCATCTGGTGGTAGCTAGATAGTGTTCAAGTTAGTGATCGCGGAAAGGTTAAGCGAATTATCTGTTATTTGAAAATTAACTAATTGTGTGTGAAGGCACCAGGAAATAGATAAATAGGTAACTTACTGAGAAAATACTGGTATAGTCTAAAATCAAAATCATGATTGGATCTATATTGATCATGACGTAAAAATTAAGGGATACCCGCCCGTAAAAGTTTTCTGGTAGCGCCATATTTTTTATAACTTTTAATCCTTGTGTGGGTAAAATATGAATATCATTTTAAAATGCTTTAGATTGGTCACATATACGTTTTATTTATTTTTGTTGTGAAAATGTAATGATGCAGTGTAAAACAAAAACTTTACAAGCTACAACAACCCCACCCTGCAAGGTCTAAATCCAACCCAGAGTTTGGTTTGATTTACAGTTTTTGAGGTCTTTATGAACTCATTTGGGATTGGAGAGTTCCGCCTACTCTGTAAAATACATGCATTATTAGGCAAAATGAAATCCTGAAAACGGCAACATTCCTAGATGATTTCATCCATGTACGAATGTGTAAGACAAGGTGTGATAAGGAATTAATGCAGCAGTGAGTTATGCGCCTAACTGTACTATACTCGTATATGAAAAACTATTTCAACTTTATCATATAAAGAGTAAATGTTATCACATAATGCACCACATTGTATCTCAAATGCATGGTCCTGTCTCAACTTATGATTATACCATGTTCTGACCGTTGTTGATCGGCCCGAGAAGGCCTTGTATACAGAAATGCATACAATTGTTAGACATCATAGTTCTAATGTATTTCGTCCATGTTAATGGGTTAAGCATGAAAACAGTTGAAGGAAGTTTTCATTTTCGATCCAAGAACATGTAGACAAGGAATGATTACGTGACCGGCGACAGAACGTAGACAGTATGTAAGATGTCACCATTGACCAGTTGGGCTCATGATTTGCTGCACGACTCGCACAAACATGCACATCAACTGTCCGACATGAGCTTACATACTTAACCTCCGACCATTTCCGTGCTTAACTTTCTACACAGGTTATCTTCAGTCTTCCACACTGCAATAAATCTTGTCAAACCCACTCGATATCTTAAACAACTTCTTGTGAGACTATTGTGTGCCAAAGTCTAAGGCTTCCATGTATTACGCACCACGCCTTTTGTCGTGGTGATTCCATTCCACTGTACCATTAATTCTAAGTTATGTGGCTATAGAATAGAAAACGTCCAAGAGTATTAGCCATATAGTGTAACAAGCAAATAAAAATTAATATAACCAATCTGTTTCAGTCATATACCACATCTATGATAAATCATGGAATACATAAATTTGGTAGAGTGAAGATCTTACATATATATCACATCAGATCTTACATATATATCACATCAGATATTAAACGTAACTTACCGACACTGTTTTCTCGAAGAAGAAAAAAAATTCTCTGAATTATTTTTGTATGTCTGAGATGTTGACTTGTATAAATACACTTCACCAAAATTGAAACGCCTACCAGTCGTCTCCTCCTGTTATTACTCTCACTTTCACTACGCCTCTCCAGATGGTTCTATCCTTTCAATTCTTTCCCGGCGCCACCCTTTCCACGTTCTTTTCCACTCCATCCATCCATCTGTACCTAGGTCTCCCTAATGGTCGTCTGCCCTGTACCCCTCCTTCCATCACTTTGGTAGTCTGTCTGCCTCCATTCGGATGCAGTGTATGATCCCCCTCCCATTATTTAACACCTTGATTTCATCATTTCCAACTGAAAATGAGCTCCAGGTTTTACTGCATACAACAAATTCTTAACACCCACCTCTTGCTCAACGCCCCGTTTACCCCATCCATCCATCTCATCCTCGCTCGACCCTTCAAATTCACTCCCCACACCTCTTTTACTAGTCCTTTTTTGACTCATTCTTTCCATGCGTCCAAAATATCCCAATACTTTATCATCAACCCTATCTTCAATCTCCTTTTCCACCCCCGCTCTCCTCCTCACCTCCTCGTTTCTCATCCTATCCAGCCTTGTAACCCCTACCATACTTCTCAAACATTTCATCTTAAACACATCTAAACTTTTCCTCTCTGCCTGTCTTAAAGTCCATGTCTCTGCCCCATACAGTGCTGTCCCCAGTCAACAATTTGGTATCATAGTGTGACATCTCCGGGGGTTCCGATCCTTTTCCATCAGGGGTTCTCGACCCTCGGTGATTCCCGGCCCTTTTCACCCAAGAGTTCCCAACCTTCTTTCCATGGGATTTTCCGAACTTCTTCCCCCCCCCCCCTCTGTTTTCCAATTCCCCGGCGGGTCTCGACCTTCGTTCCTCGGTGGTTCCCGACTCTTCCGCCATGGGGGTTTTCGACTCTCCTCTCCGGGGTGTCCGATCTTTTTCACCCAGGGGTCCCCGATCCTCCCCCCCCCCCCGGGGTTTCCCCAACCAAAGATGCGTAAAGGCTACTTTAGATCGTATGTTCGCAAGCAGAAGGCATGCACTTGGGTAGCTAACAAGATCATCCTTGACTATGCGGTACAGTTTTGGTCTCCGTCCTATAGAATGGACATCAATTCGCTAGAATCGGTACAGAGAAGAATGACCAACATGATACATGGACTCAGAAATTTGCCTTACGAAGAGAGGTTTAGGCACCTTAACTTACACTCTCTGGAAAACGCAGAGTGCGGGGTGATCGAATAGAGGTGTTCAAGTGGATCAAAGGCTTTAACAAGAGTGATGCAAACAAGGTCATCATATTAAAACAACAGGGCAGGACTCTCAATAATGGATTTAAACTGGACAAATTTAGATTTAAGAAGGAAACAGGCAAGAATTGGTTTACTAATAGGTGTGGTCAACGAATAGAATAGACTTAGTAACCATGTAGTGAGCGCTGAAACTATCAGTTGTTTTAAGAAACAGACAACTTTATGGATGGGGATGGCAGGTGGTGATGGATATGGAGCTGCCTAGTGTAGGTCTTATGGTTTCTTGCAGTCTCCTTCATCCTTACGTTATCCCGCTTTCAACTCCACCTTCAATTATAATCGCCTTCAGTAATACCAAGTTCAACTCTTCGGACAAGAATGGGGGTTGCTGTGCGTCTCCTAACGCCAAAATGGTAAAAAGGCTGTCCATTACAGAAATGCAGCAAACAAGGTGTTACAAAGATGAATTTATTTGGCGAAAGAAGGGGTAATATATTACTAAAATGGCACGCGAGTTCGCCAGTGCAACCGCTACTGTGACTGTCTAACCCTGATACCGGAATGTCGTCTCTGCATCTTGCCGTGGGTGTTAGATTTGGCCCGATGAAGGGTTCTCTAAAATTCTGCATCTAAAGTGAATGTACCAGACTCGGGGCTACCCATAAGACCACCTTTTTGTACTCTCCAACCTTCTTTCAAAGAAATTTGTCTTCCCTTCTGGTGGAATACTTTCCATGAGGTCAAACGGATTCTCAACATTATAAAACCGTTACACATTTTCAAGTCTACCAGGATCAGCAGCAAATCACAAGGGGAGCATGCCGACAGGAAACATTTTGGTCCATAACTAGGTCGGATGCGAAAAATATATATAATATTGATAAATATATAAATAAAAAGTATAATGATATAAATAATGATAAATAAAATAAACAAATGCATTATTGGAAAAGGATCTGTTTTCCTCATCCAAACAAATAATTCTTACTATTTTAAACTAATTCAAAAGAGAAAGTTGATCTTACCTTCTTCTTGATAATTTAGATGTAAATTTTTAGAAAAGGCGGGTTTTCGAGAGACCGGTTTTAACTCGGCCGAGTTATACTTACGTCCCTTTCGCCCTTTTAAGTTTATCCGTTATTTTCAATTATGTAATTTTATTCTTTAAAGAGAGGTTTCTCTTTACAGTTGGGAGTAAATGTTCCTCCGAAATTGATCTTCTTTAGTTTCAGTTGACACAAATTCTAAGCGTCTTAACTTGACGAAAACTATTATTTGAGTGAATCCGGTCGCAGGCCACACGCAATATCTATAATTTTCGCGACCATTGTTTACTTTCCACCGACCAGAATTTTCGGTATTTATTTCAAATGTTTAAATTTTTTCAATAGACTACAAATTATCAGTAGCAATTGATCATTAACATTATTAATTATTCAGATTTTATCCAATAATTTAAATATACATAATTTATTACTTTAATGAAATTAAACTTCTAGAGTTCAATAAACGAGTTCAATATGACGTCACCTTTTACGTAATTTCTAATATACTCCAGACAAGAGATTGCATTTGTAACAAATGCAATGCAATGCAATGCAACGCAACGCAACGCAACCTTGTGTCCAAATCAATATAAATACAAATGATTCAATAAGATTTAATGCCTCTAATCAATCTTTAATAAAACAATTTCTCACCCTTAGATTAAGGGTAAAGTATCTGAACCACCACCTAAACTCGTGTATCCTCACCCCAGAACCAGGGTGTAGCATTTTACCCAACACCTAATACACAATTTATAATTTATAAATAATCAAGTTTATTTCTCACAAGTTCACGCTGCTTTAATGCAGCCTTTCTTTTTGGTTTGAGATCTCTATTATTTGCAGATGGAGCTTGAGGATTTGTTTGATTTGAGTCGTTTCCAGTATCTACCTCTGAAGGTTGTGATGGGTTTTGACTTCCAAGAGTGATATTTAATTCCATGGGATACAAATTCTTTATTGTATGGAAGGCAATTTCTCCATTATTTTGTTTCACTTTAACAATCCGAACCTTATTGTCATGTCCAATAATTATCTCTAATATTATTCCCATTAACCAAAAAGGTCTGGGTTTATTTGGATGTTTAATCAAAACTACATCTCCTTTCTTTATCTTGTCAGACCATTCTTTCTGGTAAAGATTTTTTGCATGATCCCTTAAACTCAGAAGATAGTCTTCATACCACAATCTTCTAAATTCCTCAAACATCTCATTCTGCTTGCAAAGTGCATTTTCAAGATTTTCCTGATTTTCATCATTAACCCAAATATCAGTTTCATCTTTGAACATCAATGAACCAATGTTGTTAAGTTTGAGGAATGAATTTGGAGTTATAAATTCAAATTCTTCTGAACTGGCTCTATAAGTGAGAGGCCTAGAATTAATGGCATTTTTTATGTTTGAAAGGGCAGTCAGAAACTCAAAATATGTTGATTTAGATCTTCCAATTGCCTTATACAGACAGTTTTTTACTGTTCTGATAAGACGTTCCCAAGCTGCTCCAACCCATGCTGAATATACTGGGATTCTTACATGTTTGATTTTGTTTTTTGAGAGTTCATCCAAAAATTCATTCGACTCGAGAGTTCTCTCTAATATGTCTCCACCTTTCACAAATGATCGGGCATTATCACTGTACAAGTAAGTTGGAATAGTATACTGATTACAAAATCTTTGAAAGGCCAGAATGAAATTCTTAGTTGACATGTCAGGCAACAACTCAAAATGGACAGCCCTGATATTAAGACAAGTGAAAATCAATATAAAATATTTACTCAAAGCATTAGTATTATCTTTCCTCAAAAACACATGACCTGTATAATCAACTCCCACATGATTGAAAGGTCTGATCAGATTCATGTGCTGCTTAGGCATACTGGTTACTTTAGGGTAATTATAGGCAAGTGCATTATACTTCTGGCAAATTTTGCAGTCCTTAATTGAAGCTTTAACAGAAGATCTACCCTTTGGGATCCAGAATCCTTGGGACCTTAGGAAATTTAAGGTAGTACTGACTCCCATGTGTTGTACCTGAGCATGACAAAATCTGGTAAAAAGTACAGTGAAAAAGTGATCTTTTCCCAAAAGTACAGGATTGTGTACATTATAATCAAAATAAAGTGATTTGGAAATCCTTCCTCGTGATCTCAGGATGCTCTTTTCATCAAGAAACAAGTTTAAATTCAATACTAAGGAAGGCACTTCTGAATTTTTAAAGTTACTTGACTTGAGTGTATCCACTTGTTTAAGGAAGCTAATTTCTTTAGCAAAACTGATTGACTGATTTATCATGATCCAATAATCCAATGCCTTCTCATGAGAGTTTTCACCACTTTTCATACAAATCCACTTGAAGAGATACTCAGTGATTTTCATAACTTTATTATAGTTTGAAAACTTATTAATGTCAAAAATAGGTTTCATTTCAACTTCCTTTCCTTGCATGGTATTGAGAGTATTGATATTTTGATTCATCAGATTAAAACCCACACTCAACAATGGGTATTTAGGCCATGTATTTAAATCATATTTCATC
Source organism: Oratosquilla oratoria (assembly GCF_046742065.1). NCBI lineage: Eukaryota > Metazoa > Arthropoda > Malacostraca > Stomatopoda > Squillidae > Oratosquilla > Oratosquilla oratoria. The sequence continues at coordinate 4,083,034 of NC_134799.1, forward strand.
CAATCTGGTCCCTTGAGCCAAAATTCAAAATTATCGATGAATTTGCTGTAGGTTAAGCCTCTAGTTAAGAGATCAGCTGGATTATTTTCAGTTTTGACATAATTAAAACTAATGGGAATGTTATAATCCCTTTCAAGCTGTTGTAGTTTACTATCCATTTCACCTATTCTGTTTTTGACAAACTTAGATTTAAGTTTAGTCTGTCTGGTTATTAACCAGTTGAGCACAACTTGTGCATCAACAGCAATATTAATATAGTTGAATCTTATTTTGGAATAGGCATTCAAAATAGTGGATATGCACTTTAAAGCAAGAATCACTCCAAGTAGCTCCAAGACTGGGATGCTATGTTCTTTTTCCTTGTTAGCAGGAGCCACTTTTGCTTTAGCAAATAAGAGGGAACTACTTTCCTTACTGGTACCATAAGCAACAAACCCAAAGCAATTTTGTGAGCTGTCACTAAAAATATTAAGTCCATATTCTTCATTCTCATTTAATGCCTGCCTATTAAAGGAGACCTGATTGGCTTTCTCAAAATCAGGTTTGATATTATCCCATTCATTTATTATGTCCTCAGGCAATTTTTCATCCCATCCTAATTTGTGTTGCCATACCTTCCTCATCAATAACTTTCCTTTGATACTAATGGGTAAGACTAACCCCAGTGGATCGAACAAACTTGAAGTCTCGGATAACAATTGTCTTTTAGTACTGACAGAGTGAAATTCAACAGGTGCAAGCTGCATCTCATCCATATTAGGATTAAATCTGTATCCTAAAATTTTCTCTGTCTCATTTGAATGTTCAACTAATTTGCCATCCTTTTCTATCAGTTGTCTCAGTTCAAGTGAATTTGAATTCCAAGATCTTAAAATAAAACCACCAAGAGCCATTCTTTCATAGCAAAGCCGATAAAGGTCAGTCATTTCCTTAAAATTATTGCCTGTGAATATTAAATTATCAACATAGAATTGACTGGAAAGAATGTCAGTGCATTTGTCAAGTGGAAATTTACTGGCATGTTTCTTCATTACATAATGTAGAATGAAGGGTGATGATGTAAATCCAAATACTAGAGTTCTATATCTATAAGCAATCAATTTATCCCTTTCCCAAAGGAAGCAAAAACGGTTCTTATCAAACTCTTGGCTGAGCCTAATTGACAGGAATGCCTGCTTGATGTCACTCAGCAAGATTATATCATTAGTTCTAAAGCAAAATAACAGTTTAAGCAAGGACTCCATTAGATCAACTCCAGTATATGCAGCCTCATTCAAAGAAGGTAGATTCTTATCAGTCTTTAGTGAGCAATTGAAAACTGGTCTAATCTTAGTCGAGACCTGCTCTTCCATCTTAATGACTGGCCTATGTGGAATCCAAGTGTGATTATTCACCTTTTCATCAGAAAAGTCTATTTCAATCTGCTCTATGATTCCATCCTGAAGCTGCTTATCAAAGACCTCTTCATATTTTTCATATAGATTTGACTTTTTAAGATTTTTAGAAACTCTCCCTAAAACTTTTCTGGCAACCTGAAAATTAGAAGGGACCAGTTCTATTTTTTCTGAATACCAAGGAAGCTTAACTTGGTAATGGCCATATTTAAACTGAATAGCTTCATTAAATCTAGCAATTTGTTCTTGATCCTCTGAACTATAAATTTCATTCTTACTAATTCCAATAGATTCCAAGCTAAAGAGATATTCTATCCCATTTTCAATATCTGAATCATTTAGAATGTTTTCTAGAGGATTAAAATAAGATTTAATTGGATTAAGTATCAGATTAACTGAGGTGTCAGGAACTTTAGAAGACTTCTGACATTGATAGATTTGAACTTTATTACTTGCCGTTTTTTTACTAATTTGAGAAGCCTGTTTCCTAGTCAAAAAATGATTGACATTACCAATAGGAATTACTTTATTTCCAATTACCATGCAGCTCCCTTGCAAGCATGAGGCAAATGAACATTCTGGAAGGAATTGAAGCAAGTCTACACCTATCAATGCATCCACCTCTATTAATTCATTATCCTGATTTAATCCAAAGGCTTCATCAGCCAATTCAAATCCTTGATCTTTTATATTTTCTAGGGCTTCATTCATACCCGGTACAACAAAACTTATGCTGAGTGAAGGGTCAATAAGAAATGGCATTTGAATTATCTTATTCATTTTAACACCTATTAAGGTTTGCTTAAAGCTCTTAACTTCAGCTCCAATGAATGTTTTTACATTGAAGTCTATCTTATTCAACGAATCTAAATCCATACAAAGCTCTTTAGCAACTCTTGCTGACATGTAGGACCGCTGACTCCCTGTATCAATTAAACATCTGATCTTCTTACTCTGTTTACCACGAATAAATTCCAAAGTTACAGTAGGGGAAATGTAATCATTTTCAGAATTTTGTTGAGATGTTAAACAAAGATGATTATTACTAGTATTAGGTCCTTTAAATTCAGGACAAAGGGGTGCTATATGGCCATAAGAATTACAGTGTTTACAACCATATTTTAATTTATTTTGCTTGCCAAAGCATTCATCTTCTTTATGACCAGATCCAGCACAACGTGCACAGAGACCTAACTCCTGTACTCTCTCTGTCTTATCCTTAAGAGTTGAATATTTTTCACACTGTCCTAAGGAGTGACCTGATGCACTGCACAATTTACAAATAAAGTTTTTAGAGGGAGCAACCTTATTTTGACTTGTCTTGAAAATTTGAAGAGAACTTTTATTTTCTTTGGGTGCATTTTTTGAATTTTCTTTGGCCTTATTGATTTTATCAGATTTAGGCAAAGTAGTTTTACAGGTCTTAATTAGAGTCTTAATAATGTCATTATATGACTCAAAGATTTCAGTCAAGGTAGGATAGTTGTTATATTTATGAACCAGTTCCCTTTTGAATGCTGTAGGCAACTTATTAAAGAGAATATGACTCAATAATAAATTTCCAGGAGAATTTTTCATTGTAAAATCATAGCCATGATTAGACTTTAATTCAAAGATGTATGCTCTAATTTCAATGATGAATGACTTTAACGCAAAAAACTCCTCGTCATATCCTTGAGGAACTGTTGCGCTTAGAATCCTTCGGAAAGTTTCATCCACTATAAAGGGTACATCCAGAAATTCATCTTTCAATAATCTTAGTGCAATATCATAATTTTCATTTATGATAGACAAATGGCTAATGATTTTCAAAGCATAACCCCTAAGATAACTATGTAAATAACTAAGCTTCACTGCCTGGGACATACTCTCCTTATTACCTATGACATTATTAAACTGATTGAGGAAAGAAGAAAAGGTAAATTTATCCTTTTCTGTTCCATCAAAAACGCCGCAAGATAAGGGAGGCGGTTTAGTATCAAAATGGTCTAGCCTATTGAGTGTTTCAACAAATCTATCAGCATCTATAGAGCTTGTAGAGTGATTATTGGATTTATTCCCTGCCATTTTAAATTCCTCAAATTCTGATAGACTTTCATCTATTTCCATATGATAGCCTACTTGCTTATCTACTTCACTAGTAAATGTGTCAAATTTCTTAACATCTACTTCATTTTCCTTTAGAAGATCTAAAATCTGTTCATCTTTAACTTTAATTTCACTTATAACTTGATCAATAATATCTAATTGTTTACTACAGAAATTAACGTTTAATGTCTTTTTACTAAGTGAATCCTTTAATTTATTAAGAATCAGAGTAACTTTTCTTTTAAGTATACCCCTTTCTCGTTTCAATTTAACCAATGCAGTCTCAAATCCAGCTTCATCCTTATCCTCATTATCATTATCACTTGTCATGATTAAACTGTATTGATACAAATTACAAAAAAATATTCAGGTTGTACTAGCCTATACATAAAACAATTCGATTTCACTAAACATACGCCATAATTCAACTAAACAAACCAACCTGGACACAAGGTTTCCACTAAGAACAAATAGGCCGTAGTATATACTAGGCGAACTTGACAAACTCATTTAATTGAACTCTTGAAACTATTAAATAAAACAACTCAATTTACTTACGAATATGTGAAGCCTTTTAATAATAATCGGCACAGTGAATCAACAATTACCTTTTTATTATAAACAAATAGGCCCACTTAAAAGGCTCGAATACTGAATCAATTCACGGAGGCTATGGCGAATTAGATTATGCCGAGTCTTGATGTTAATAAATCCTCTCTTTAAATATATTGGAAAAGGATCTGTTTTCCTCATCCAAACAAATAATTCTTACTATAGTTAAACTAATTCAAAAGAGAAAGTTGATCTTACCTTCTTCTTGATAATTTAGATGTAAATTTTTAGAAAAGGCGGGTTTTCGAGAGACCGGTTTTAACTCGGCCGAGTTATACTTACGTCCCTTTCGCCCTTTTAAGTTTATCCGTTATTTTCAATTATGTAATTTTATTCTTTAAAGAGAGGTTTCTCTTTACAGTTGGGAGTAAATGTTCCTCCGAAATTGATCTTCTTTAGTTTCAGTTGACACAAATTCTAAGCGTCTTAACTTGACGAAAACTATTATTTGAGTGAATCCGGTCGCAGGCCACACGCAATATCTATAATTTTCGCGACCATTGTTTACTTTCCACCGACCAGAATTTTCGGTATTTATTTCAAATGTTTAAATTTTTTCAATAGACTACAAATTATCAGTAGCAATTGATCATTAACATTATTAATTATTCAGATTTTATCCAATAATTTAAATATACATAATTTACTACTTTAATGAAATTAAACTTCTAGAGTTCAATAAACGAGTTCAATATGACGTCACCTTTTACGTAATTTCTAATAGCATATAGTTAAATAATAAACAAACAGGTAAATAGTAAAAAAATAATGAATTGATATAATTGATGACAAATGAAAAGCAAACAAATAATAAACAGACAATAACAAACAAATAAACAATATAAAATAAATTGCAGGCATTAGAGCATCTTGCTTAGGTGTCTATCTAAACGAATCTTAAAGCTTCGAACTGAACTACATTGCACTGCCTCTGCAGGAAGTTTATTCCATTCATTAACTACACGGATGGTGAAGTTTTTTCTACCCACTTCCAAATTAAATATATTTCCTGACAGTTTGAGGCCATTATTTCTTGTCGGATTCTCATTCAGGGTGAAAATTTTGTCACTGTCTGCATCTAAAGGGTCATTAGCAGACCCTCATCCCTTGAAATTAGTTCAGTGCTGAAGGGAACACCAGGCATCAGACCTCTTTTCTTTAACCAGAGAACTGTAGCAAATGAGCCACTGAAGAAAATTCCTTCCACGTAAGCAAAGGTAATGATACGCTCTGTATATGTGGCAGCTTCAGTTGAAATCCACTTAAAAACCAAGTTATCCCTCTACACAAGAGTCGTGACTCCCACTAACTCACCGATATTGTTATACTGGGTGAAATCACTATGCAGTGCTTCGTACCCACAGTATCTCCATCCTTGAAGCTGTGGGTACGTTACGAAGATGACGTGTTCTCAATCTTGAAGGAGGGGGATGTGGGAGTTTTCCTCGAGCAACTCAACTGAAAGAGCAGGGTGATCCAATTCGAGATTGAGAATGAGGTAGACATGCAGCGGGAACTCTTTGTTCACCAGCGTGTACAGAAATACCACGCTTACCGAACGCTTCCTGGACTATGAGAGCAACTATCGTGTGTGCCACAAAAGGAGTATGATGAATTAGTTGTGGAGCAGGGCGGAGAAAATCTGTTCAACTGCTTTCTCGTTGAAAAAAGAGAGGAACGGGTTAAGGAAGGTGTTCCGTGACAACGGATATCCTAGTCATGTGGTGTAGAGGTGGGCGACACTACAAGGGGAAGGTAACTGAAGCGCGTCAACACCACCACCAACAACAAGGATGACGATCACATACGTGAAGGGAATTTCGGAGATTGCAGCCAAACTACTTCGGAGGTACGGGATAAATGTGGCACAGAAACCAAGCAATACATTACACGGGGTTCTCACCAGAGTCAAGAATCAGGAGTGTAAGGCTGACCAGGTCTGTGCGGTCTAAAACAGTATGGACTGCAACGCATACTATGTTGGGGGAAACGGAAGAAAAATGGCTACAAAACTGCAAGAACGGAGCAGATAGGTGAAAAGGAGGGAGCAGAGTTCAGCGGTATTCAAGCATAAGAACATCAGCATGGTTTTGATTGGAAGGGTGCAGATGTCTTGTATAACAACAGCAAAAAAGGTAGCAGGCTGTTTTTTGAAGCTTGGGCCAACAATAACAGCATCAACAGATTTGTCACATTTGACCCCATTTACAGAGGGGCAAGGGAGAAAATAGGTAGGAGAAAAATCTAGCAGCAGGTAAGGAATTAGGTGATTGTTTGACCAAACGGAGGGAGGTGAGATTTAGCCACTAAGATATTTCCGGGTATGAGAGACATGAAAAGCCCGACCCCATCACGGGACCCCAGATCAGCTACCAGACATTAGGTCAAAAACACGATTCACAATTTTCCAGTCCGTCCACGCATTATATGTACTTTAGGAGTCCCTTAACATGGACACACAGGTAGGATCTCTTGATGGTGAAGGATGCAACGGATAATCACGGATTTGGTTGATCCCATTGTCCGGAACGGAGGGACCCAAGCGACGCCCTCGCGGCCCCGGATTTCACGATTCACAAATTTCCAGTCCGTCCACACATGATGTATACTTTTAGGAATCCCTTAACATGGATACATCTGTTCCGCGACACAAATTCTTGTGACGACCGGCAGTTTGAACACTCTATCCGTGGTGCTGTTAGTTGGCGGGTTTGGAGCCTACTGCCGAGGCTCGGCATAGTATCAGCGGAGCGGAATACATTTTTTTTTCTTTCTTTTTTTTGCGCGCGCGAATTTCCCAATTGTAATTTTGCTTTAGGAGTGTAGTAAGGTATCGGGACAGAAGTTGAGTCAATTCTGGGTGTTTTGTGAGGTAGTTATTAGTTATAAGAAAGGGACACATGATCCTAAATAGCCTAATTTAAACCAAAAAACAAGAAGTGGCAAGCGCGCAGGGGTATGGCTTATAACGGGCTCTCCAACAAAACAGTAAAGATGAAAATTTGTTGATACTCAGGCAAAAAGGTATCAACTATAACACAAAAATACAAGGACACGAATACGTATTATGGTGACTTGACTAAAGTTAATTAATAAGTTGAGACAATTTTAGTTTTAACATTAAAGTACCTTTGGTGACTTCGGGCACGGTTTACAAAGACATCTTGGGATGGTGAAGGTGAGAAGGATCGAGGATACTTAAGATATGATAAGGCAATGCCAACCAATTAGTCCTAAACTCTCATAACAAAATGCTATGGAGAAGAGGGACTCGTAAAACTTTAACTCGCTTGAAAAGGGAGCAAAATTACAAAGAATTCTGACTAAAATCGAGGAAACTTAGATTCAAAAAGGCGCTGCCAACCAATTAGTGCTAAACTCTCATAACGAAATGATATGAGGAAGGGGGACTCGTACAACTCTAACTCGCTTGAAAAGGGAAAAAACACAAAGAAGTAATCACTGGATGTTTTAAGACTTCCAACGCTTTAACAGCGAAGGAAAAAGTAATAGCTAAAGGGCCGAAAAAGAGGAAAACACTAAATAGCGTGTCACAACGCCAAAGTTGTGACAGCACATGACCTTCCCTGTCTATCCGAACTGTCTCGGATTTAGTATGTTGTTTTCTTCCAGATGTTTTATTATCCATCTACTTTTTACAAAAAAAAAAAAAAAAAAAATGGCTACCGTGCTTATATTTACCTCGTTGTATTTACCTAGTTGTACTTTGCGGGAAGGAGAGCTATGCTCGCAGTGTCTAGTTTGCTTTTAAACTCATAAATGTTTTTGCGCATACTATTTCATTGTCCAGTTTGTTCCAAGTGTCCACTATTCTATGTGGAAAACTGTTATTCTTCAGTTCTCTTCTGTAGCTATTTTTTTTATTTTCTTTCCATATCCTCTTATGTTTTTCTTGTCCCAGTTTAGTAAGTCCTCTCTATCAAGTATCTGTGTGCCTTTCATGATTCTGTAGATGGTCAGTAGGTCACCTCTCTCTCTTCTTTGCTCCAGCGTCGGTAACTCCAGTTTAGCCAATCTCGCCATTTTTGTTCCTGCTCTCTGGATTCTTTCTATTTTCTTTATATTATTTTTGGTACTGGGTGACCACAATGTCGTCACATACTCTAGTCTAGGCCTTATCAATGTAACCAATATTTGTTTTTTATCATGTCTTCGTCCAAGTATGTAAATGCCACTTTTATTGATCTTAGTAAGTTGTAAGCCTCCCCGGCAATTTTATTAATCTGTTTATCATAGGACAAGTCGTTTGTGACAATTGTCCCCAAATCTTTTTCTGATCCTACCTTCTTTACCTCCTTGGTTCCAATTGTATATTTTCCTGATATTTTGTTTTTGCTTTTTCCAAACTCCATTATGCTACACTTCTTAGTATTAAAGTCCACTTCCCATTTCTGACTCCAGTTCCATACCTTATTCAGGTCTTCCTGCAGTGCTTCACAGTCCTTATCAGTTTGGCGTCGTCTGCAAAGAAGCTCATGTAACATTTCACATCCTCGTCCATGTCATTCACATAAATAGCAAACATTATTGGTGCCAATACAGATCCTTGCGGTACTCCACTGATCACCTCTTTCCAATCTGAATATTTTTCTCTGAGCACTACTCTCATCTTTCTACCAGTCAGGAAGTCCTCCATCCATTTTAGTAGGTTCCCTTGTATTCCTCCTATGTGTTCCAGTTTTTTTTTTTTTTTTTTTTTTTTTTAGTAATTTTCTGTGTGGTACTTTGTCAAAAGCTTTTTGCAAGTCTAGGAAGGCACAATCAGCCCATCCATTTCTTTCTTGCACTATGTCTATTAGTCTTGAGTAGAAGCATATTAAGTTTGTGGTGCATGATCTTCCTTGTCTGAACCCAAATTGTCTTGGGTTTATTATGTTATTGTCTTCCAGATATTTTACCCATCTATTCTTGATGATTTTCTCACAAATTTTGGCTATAGTGCTTGTTAGTGATACTGGCCTATAGTTGGTGGGTTCTTCCTAGTTCCCTCCTTTATATATTGGTACAATGTTAGCATTTTTCCAGTCTTTAGGTATCTTTCCTTCTTTGAGTGAGCTATTTATTATGTTGTGTATTTTGTCCGTTAGTTCTTCTTTGCATTCCTTTAGAATCCAAGTGCAATTCCATCCGGGCCATGTGATTTTCTGACGTCAAGGTTTGATAGGTGTTCTGATATTTCTTTTTGTATTTTCTCTCTGGTGAAGACAGATTTAAAGTGACTGTTCATGACTTCGGCCATTTCTAATTCTTCTGTGTATTCTATATTCCCTTGGCGTAGTTTTACCATTTCCTGTTTGTTTTTAAGTTTACCATTCACATATCGATAGAATAGTTTGGATTGAGCTTTGCATTTATCTATGATATCCTTTTCATGGTTCCTTTTCTCCTCTCTTCTCACATTAACATACTCATTTCTATACTTTATATAAATTTGCCATTTACTATTTTTTTTTTTTTTTTGTCTTTTCTCCACTTTTCTCAAGCTTTGTCCCTTCCGTCTTTTGCCTCACTGCATCTTTTGTTGAACCCACATTTATGTACTCTCTCGCTTTTGTCTTGTACATGCCTGTTTACCCCTTCATTGCAATTTTCCATCAAGATATTCCATTTAACATCCACTTTTGTCTCTTCTATATTATGCATATTGCGTATATTATGTATAATGCGTATATTATGTATATTGCGTATATTATGTATATTGGGTATTATATATATATATATATATATATATATATATATATATATATATGGCATATTTTATATATACTATATATATGGCGTATATGCGTATAACTGTATAATTGTATATTATATATATTATACATATGGCGTATGTTATATATATAATATATATGACTTATGTTATATATAATATATATATGGCGTATATTGTATATATGGTGTATGTTATATATACTATATATATGGCGTATATTATATATATTATGTATATTATATACAGTATATGGCGTATATGCGTAAATGCGTATAAATGCGTATATGTGTATATTTGTATATTATATATATTGAACATATGGCGTATATTATACATATGGTATATATTATATGGTGTATTTTATACATATGGTGTACATTATATATATATTATATATAGCGTATATTATATATATTATAAAAATGGCGTATATTATATACAGTATATTATATATACGCCATATGTATAATACGCAATATACATAATATACGCAATATACACAATATACGCAATATACATAATATACGCAATATACGCAACACACGCAATATACGTAATGCACGCAATACACACAATATACGCAATATACATAATATAAGCAATATATGCAAAATACGCAATATACATAATATACGCAATATACATAATATACGCCATATACATAATATACGCTATATACATAATATACATAATATACGCCATATGCATAATATACGCCATATATATAATATATGCCATATACGCCATATATATAATATACGCCATATAAGTAATATATATAATATACGCCATATATATTAATATATATAGTATACGCCATATACATAATATAATATACACCATATGTATAATATACACCATATGTATAATATACACCATATGTATAATATACACCATATGTATAATATACGCTATATGTATAATATATATACAATTATACGTATATACAATTATACGCATATACAATTATGAGCATATACGCATATTCGCATCTACGCATTTACGCATGTACGCATATACACATATACGCATTTACACATATTCGCATATACGACATATATATAATATATATAACATACGCCATATATATAATATACGCCATTTATATATATATATATATATATATATATATATATAACATACGCCATATGTATAATATATATAATATACAATTATACGCATATACGCATATACGGACATACGCATACACGCATATATGCATATACGCATATACGCCATATATATAATATATATGATATATATAATATACGCCATATCTATAATATATATAACATACGCCATATATATAATATATATATATATATATATATATATATATATATATGCCATATATAATATATATAATATACGCCATATATATAATATAAATAATATACGCCATGTATATAATATATATAATATACGCCATATATAATATATATAATATACGCAATATATATAATATACATAATATACGCCATATATATAATATATATAACATACGCCATATATATAATATATATAACATACGCCATATATAATATATATATAACATACGCCATATATATAATATATATAACATACGCCATATATATAATATATATAACATACGCCATATATATAATATATATAACATACGCCATATATATAATATATATAACATACGCCATATATATAATATATATAACATACGCCATATATATATGTATAACATACGCCATATATATAATATATATAACATACGCCATATATATAATATATATTAAAAAACGCCATATATATAATATATATAACATACGCCATATAATATATATAACATACGCCATATAATATACATAACATACGCCATATATATGATATATATAACATACGCCATATATATAATATATATAACATACACCATATATATAATATATATATATAACATACGCCATATATATAATATAATATACATACGCCATATATATAATATAACATACGCCATATATATAATATATATAACATACGCCATATATATGATATATATAACATACGCCATATATGTGACATACATAACATACGCCATATATATAATATATATAACATACGCCATATATATAATATATATAACATACGCCATATATATAATATATATAACATACGCCATATATGTAATATATATAATATAAGCCATATATATAAATATATATATATATATATATATAATATACGCATTTACGCATATACACATAAGCATATACACATACGCATATACAATTTATACAATTATACAATTTATACAGTTATACAATTATTCAATTATACAATTATACAATTATACGCATATACAATTATACGCATATACAATTATACAATTATACGCACATACAATTATATAATTATACGCATATACAATTATACAATTATACGCATTTCCATGTAGAATTTTTCCCAGTTTGCATTCCGGAAGAATATCTTTAGTTTTGCAAAGTCCGTTTTGTTGTACATCAATCTTCCTTTCCTATGCTTTTCATTTCTCTCCATGTCTATTTCTTCCTTTAGTACAGTTTCGATGAATATATGGTCACTCTTTCCAATTGGTGTCTTGTAATGGATTTTGTCCACAATTTCAGGTTCTGTTGTAAATATTAAATCTAGTTCGACGGTTCTTCATTGCTTCTGTATCTGGTGTTTTCACTGACCCATTGGGTCATTGTGTATTCCATGGTCATGTCCAGCAGTACATTACCCCACAAGTCGTCTCCTCCTCGCACTGTCATGTTATCCCAACAAATTTCTTTGCAATTGAAGTCCCCCATAATTACCAGATTACCCCTGCCCATTATTATCTTATTTAGTGATTTCCTTGTATCTTCTAGCATTTTTGTATGTTCGTTCTCTTTCCAAGCGTTCGTTTTTGGGGGCACATAGGTCACCACAAACTTTCTACTTTTCATATTCTTGTCTTCAACTTTTATTATGATCAGTTAAACATTACCTTTGCCCTCCGCAATTTTTGTCACATTTAAGTCTTTCTACAATTCCCATTATGTCTGGTTTTTCTTATAGCAGGTAATCATTGAGTTCGTTCAGACCTGAAATTAATCCGTCAATGTTAGTATAGGCCACTTTTAATTTTCTTCTTCCTCCATTATTTTTTCTGTCTTTGGTTTTTTCGTTTTGATGTGCCATTTCCTCAATCTCATGTCGATTACTCTCCAATGGATTTCCTTGCTTTCTGTCTCCGTTCTCATCGAGTTTTTTTCCTTTGCTTCTTCTCTTGTGTGCGGTGTTTGTGTATTTACCTAATTGTAGTATACACGAAAGGAGCAACGCTCGTCGGGCCCCGTCTCCTATTTTCCAATTGTCTAACATGCCTAGACCCAAATTCATGTATGTTTCCAACTTAATCTATATCTTTGATTTCCAATTATCATATCTAGATTTGAACTCGTATTTTGAGCTTGGACTATATCACCTTCCAAGCTAGTCCACATATTGATACATCTATATGGAAAAACTATATTTCTTCACATCCTTTCGACACGTGGTCTTTCTTAATTTACCTCCATGACCTCTTAAAGCCCTTCCATCTTTCAACAGGAGATCTCTTCTATCAGTGCAATCTATCCCCTTTAGTGACTTGAACACTGCAATCATATCACCTCTTTCTCTTCTATCTTTCAAAGTTGGCAGCCCCAGTACCTTTAGTCTTTCCTCATATGGTTTATCTGTCACGATGAGGAGAAGGAAATGAAAAAATATGGGGACTCAAATCAGGGAGTTTAGTAAGGAAAATATATGGTAAACAGTGAAGATGAACGCCGCGATCCTCAGTCTACATACATACATACATATACCAAAGGCTTTTCCCCCCTTATAAGGGAGGTAGCAAAAAAAAAAAAAAAAAAAGGCATAAAAACAGACATAAAAACCACTCCCACCCATTCCATTCCTACCACACTCCACTCCCCTCCACCATCTTCCCTCCCTCTTATTTTGGCACCTTCTTGATGACGGGTCATCCCTGCATCTTGTCCACTGTCCTGGGTCCGAAGCAGTGTCGCCAGACACAGCACATCCACAGCAAGGCCGCTTCATTAAATCGGCGACCCCCCCTCCCTCTTCGTCCCCTCATGCAGAAAAGGAAAAGACGGGGAGAAGTCCCTTCGGGCTGCGTCAAATTTTCTCACACACACTCCCTTTCCCCCATCCCCCACCCATTCCACCACATGGACCACAATATCATCCACACACAACCACCCTCCACCCACCCCCGCCCTCCGTCCCTTCCCGTCCTTCCTCAACAGACATTCCCCTCTTCCCCAATGCCCCCCACCCCACCCATCCATCCCACCCCAGGTCACCCCCTCATGTTCACGCCCTCCACATCTGCCTCCCACACCTCTTTCGCTAGTCTTTCTTCACTCATTCCCTCCATGTGTCCAAAACATCCCAACACTCATCCACCCGATCTCCTAATCCCCCTTCCACCCCTGTTCTCCTCACCTCCTCATTTCTCACTCTATCCAGCCCAGCAACCCCTATCACACCTCTCACACACCCCACCTCAAACACGTATAAAATGGGATAGTAGAAATACAAGAGGACACGGAAAAAGAATCAAGAAAGACAGTTATAGAGATCTGAAAAAGAACAGCTTTCCCCACAGAGTAATAGACATTTGGAACAAGTTAGATGAGAAAGTGGTGTGTGCAAAAACAATACACGAATTTAAAAAGTCTAGATAAAATGAGATATGAAGACGGGACATCACGAGCATAGCATCCCTTCCCGTAAAATACAACTAGGTCAATACATTCAAACTCCTCTCTTCCTCTCCCATGTCCCATGCTTTCGTCCCACACAGCGCCGCCGGCACAACCACTCCCCCCACAACCACAACCACAACCCCCACCCAGCATCCATTCCCAAACGTCCACCCCTCTCTACACTTTCCAACCCACCAAGGCATTCACTCGCCTCCCCAAATCCTCAGTTTACATAGCATACGAAAATACAGAAATTACATTTTTCGTAATGAGGATTACAATTATTTCATATATAATGACATTTAAATTCCGCGATATTCATAGAATTGTTTACTATTTTTACGTAAGTTTATTTGGCAATGAATCACATACATGAAATGCAAATAATGAAAAGAACACATAGTTCGAAATAACAATTACAATTGCCGAGGATAACACAAAAAAGCATGTAAGCTTATTTCCATTGTGGTCCTCATTAGGCTGTTTTTCTGCATTAAGTTACACAGACAACATTCGTAGGGGTTAAGGGGACCAGAGACAGTCGTGAGTAATACTAATCAGTACACATGTGACACATAAACGTTATATATTTGATAATACTACTAAAATGTTTGTAACACGTAGGATATTGAGACCAAAACTTGAGCACCATCTCAATATGGAACATTGTATTATGCATCAAGTACAATTAACAAAATATTGCTAAAAGGTACCAAAACAGTATGAGTGAGTACCAGATCAGTATATTACCATTAATGATATACTACATTATTCTACAGCTGTAGCAGCAAGTGTAGGACAATAAAGGAGGGGGTCCATCCCAGGGTAGGAGTATCAAGTACCACGGGATAGAATGTAGCAGGCCATCAACAATATCAACATGTTATTATAGTGAATCCTACATGGCAGCTTGGGTCACCTATTAATTCCAAAATTTACCTGTACCTTAGGGCGGAGTGGGCAATTACACATTAGTTTGAACAACAAGAAGTAATACAATATAACCTGAAGCACCAGAAGTAGGGTACAGGGGACCAGAACTCGTATGAGTAAAACAACCCAGTTTTTCGGCTGGCCCCCAGGTTGGCCACCCCAGTTTTTTTGCATATCCGATTTTTATCTTCTGCAAAAAATTTTAAGAGTGATTGTGCAAAAAAAAAAAAAAAAAAAGAGATTGAAATCATTTATGGATCCGTGTTTGGTTGTTCCGTTTTGAAGATAGGATTATTTAGTTTTTTTATGTGACTTTCTTTTCTTGCACACATTCCATCTTTACCCAAGTGACTTTGTCATTAATTCATTTATCTACACTTCTGTTTAGAAAACTATATGTCTTTCAATCTTCCCTATACCCCTATCTTTCTTAAATTTACTAACGTCAGTCGACTATACGCCTTCTACCTGCCTTCATATCTCTATATATGTAATGAGTTTTTATGCTCTTGCTTTCTCTCTCTCTCTCTCTCTCTCTCTCTCTATATATATATATATATATATATATATATATATATATATATATATATTATATATATTGTCACATATATTCCCATAACTGTAAGGTGGGAATAGTTTTATTGCATGGATAACGGCGCCCCGTGATAACGTGGGCATCAAATTACAGGACGAGTACTGAGGATGCGTGGGAAGGAGTTCCATCCATACAATGGAGTATTTGTTCTAACACTCAGCCTAGAACGAAGGAGAACGTTTTTAGTTAATTGTCCAATGAGGTTCAACCACCATAGACGCAATTCCTATGGGCCAATCAGAGGGTTTTTTGAAGAAGAACCAGGGCGACTTGGGCGTGTCAGAATCAGTTTGAGGGTAGAGGGGAAAGTGTAAAGGTGTTGCCTCGGAGGGGTTCGGCTGAAGTAAGTCCTCTGTACTCCCCCTGTATTAGTCTTAAAACAATAACTCAGCTAGTAACACCACTAGTGCTTCATGTAGTGGTGTTAAATGTTTATAGTAGTGACTTAGACAGTGTTTTTCGTTGGTAAAGTATTAATTAATTAATTAATCTTCTTTCACCCCCGTTAAAAGTTTTCGAGCGGGAATCTTCTGTTTTGAAATATATATTTACTCATTTGAATGTAAACTTTTTACACACTTGAAGTTTAGTGATTGTAATCCTTCATGTAATCTTTAACTTAAATTAATATTGTTAAACGTTATTCTGTGCGTTTCATTTTTCTTGATTTTCTTGATTTTAATAAAATCAAGTGGCGACCTTGTAATTTCTATTGGAGTTTTCCCAAAGACATGGGGTCTTGGGAACTCAGTCACCCATTCACTCTTACTATGTGTTACGAGTCTGACAACTTTACAATTTCTATTTGAGTTATCCCAAAGACATGGGGTCTTGGGAACTCATTTCACATACTTAATTTATTGCAAGTCAGATAGGTGAGCGAGATTCGTAACATATAAATTGGCGACCTTGCCAGGATTTTAACGGTAAAGTGAAAGAATTACCAACGAAAATATTTAGTATTAAATAGGATCAATAGTGTGAGAAAATGAAGTTGACAAGTACAGAGGAGGTATTGGAGTTTGTACACAAACAACCTAGTAAGAAGGATATACAGAGCCTTACTGTTAACGACTTGAGATTCATAGTACAAAGTCTAGGGGTTGAGTACGCACATGATGCGAATAAAACTGAATTAGTAAGAATTGTTGTAGAAATAGTGCATAATCGAGATGAGAGTGGGGCAATGAGAGATGAAGGAAGGGCAGATAGAGAGTCTGTCACTTCAGAATTTGAGGAAGAGGAAGAAGTGGAAGAGGAAATAGAGAAGGGTGAATCTCAAAACACTGAGTCTCGATTAAGCGAATTACGGTTGAAGTTAGAGATAGCTAAGATAGAAGCTGAAGTAAAAAGGGAAGAAACTGAGAGAGCTAAGATAGAAGCTGAAGTAAAAAGGGAAGAAACTGAGAGAGCTAAGATAGAAGCTGAAGTAAAAAGGGAAGAAACTGAGAGAGTTAAGATGGAAACTGAAAAGGCTAGAGTAGACAATGAAAACCTTAGACTTCAAGTTAACTTACAAGAAAGTAGACGAGTGCTATCAGAATCTCAATTCGTGAATAGAAGGCTCAATTTTGATGTAGTGCATAACGCTAAATTGCTTCCTGAATTTGATGAATCACAGGTGGATACTTACTTTAGAACGTTTGAAGGAATAGCGGAAGATTATCAGTGGCCGAAGCAGTATTGGCCTGCATTGTTGCGAACAAGCCTCAGAGGCAAGCCGCTAAGAGTTTATGGTGCTTTAGAGGATTCACAAACAAAGGATTACGATGAAATCAAAGCAGCCATCCTACGAGCCTGTGAATTAGTGCCTGAAGTTTATAGGGTAAAATTTAGGAATCTGAGGAAGCAATCTAATATCTCACACGTTGAATTTAGTAGAGAGAAAAGAATGTTATGGGACCAATGGGTAAGATCCCGTAACATAAATGGAGATTATAAGAAACTAGCTGAGTTAATGTTAATGGAAGAGTATCTGAGATCCATCCCTAAAGAGGTGTCATTGTATCTTCAGGAGAAAGAAGTCTCGAAGTTGGAAGAGGCTGCAGTATTAGCAGATAAATATGAAATACTTAAACCTACTGCAGGGAAATTCTCAGTTACTCCAAGGGGGAGAGAGGAACAGCCGAGGATCCCACAATCAACCTCCTCAGGTGGACCTACAAAATCCCTAGAGGTCAAGAAAGGTGACTATATTAAGTCATCACAGATAATTTCATGTAGCTATTGTGGAAGGATAGGCCACCTGACGAGGGATTGTTGGCACAGGAGAAGGGAAATAGAGGGGGTTAAACCCATAGTATTATTAAATAGATGGGACACCCACATAGAAAGTAAAGTCCGAGAGGGGGAGGACGAGGAGGAGACCACCAAAGTAGTGGCCCTCATGAGTAAGGTTGCCACAGACGGCATGGAGAAGGATGAGATGAAACCTCACTTGAGAGGTTATGACCCGTTCCTTTTTCAAGGAACAGTCACCATAAAGGGAGAGAAGAGAAAAGGGGTGACCATTCTGAGAGACTCAGGAGCCCTCCAATCGGTAATGCTGAGTAGCTTAGTTGAAAAACCTGTAGCAAAAGGGAGAGTAGTTATAGGCTTCCTAGGAGGCCTAGCCAAGGTGCCACTGGTAGAGGTAGATATGGAATCACCTCTATATGAGGGACAGGCAAAGATAGGCCTAGTAGATCAGTTGCCAGTGGAAGGAGTTGAAGTCATTCTAGGAAATGACTTAGTGGGTGGGAAGATGTGCCCCACACCTACATGGGAGAGAAGAGAGAGAGAAGGGTCTAAGGACCAAGTGAGGCTGTGGAAATCCTAAATACTCAAGTCGAGACAGAGGTGGACTTGAGGTTCCTGTTCCGTGAGGAACGAGGCAGCGAGTCGGAAGTGTTTGACCTGACTCATCTGTTTATAAGTGGCTCACACAGAAAGGGAGAGAAGAAAGGAGAGAAGTGGAGTCTAAGTGGCTCACACAGAAAGGGAGAGAAGTTTCACATACTTAATTTATTGCCAGTCAGATAGGTGAGCGAGATTCGTAACAATATATATATACATATATATATATATATATACATATATATATATATATATATATATATATATATATATATATATATATCTATTCCTGAACTCCCCCACCCGTGAAGGTTCACTTTGCTTGCAACTAACCTCCTATGCCCCCGCACATCTATGCTGGCCCTGAACTGCCCCCCACCCCCACTTTCATAGTGTGGAGAATATTATGACTTCCGACCATCTCTTTTAAATATGTGGTCTGTGATTGGGGTAAATTCATATTACTCCCCAGTCACGAATCACTAACACTCTTGGTCAGTTACATATATTGTCTTGGACTTGTCTTGTACTCAACTAGTACTCAACTACCTTATATGGGGGCGAGAGGGGCCTCTCTTGGTCCCGAACGCCCATGACCTTTGACCTCTCGTTGCCAAGGGTCTATGGGAAGTACAACTTCACCTTAATTGAAGCGAAAATGTTGCACAATACATACATTATATAATCCCCATGCATCGGAACTAGATATGGGCAATGCACCAGAACCAATACTCAAGACGGAGGAATCACCAAGTGGCAAATAAAAAGATTAATAATGAAAATAATATGTTGGTAACTCGACATTCCTGAGAGGGGTTAGACAACCGGCTTGTGGTAACTAAGGGGTGTCGAGTCCTTTATATAATGCTTTATATAATGTTTTCGTATATATAAACAAAAATAATAGGCCACCTGTCTAAATGGAAAAAGTAAGTCTGTATAATTTGTTATGTATGCTTTCATATACTAAGTTTCTAGAATACAAATTTCATACAGCTTGATATGCTAATTGCTGTATTTCAATATTAATCCTAATGCTACAGCTATCAATTCACTAAATTAACTGAGGTCGTAACCACAGATGTCTATATTAATTTGCAATAATAGTTTATTTACTCTAAAAGATCCCTCTGTCGAGATTTATTCCCGACACTTGGTCCTAGAATCGCCACTGGCAGTCTGTCCTACCCAGTTCATCTAAAAAATGTTCCTGAGTAATGCTTCATGGAACGAAGTTTCACTGTGTTGTGCTTATTGTCGTCGTCCGAGCTTTCTTAGTACAATATATGAGTTTGTGGTCTGTAAGACCATAATCACAAACACCAGCATGAGTTATATTTTTACAATCGCATACTAGGATAAGATCTATGATGGACCTAGAAGTCCCTGTTATTCTAGTAGGTTCGTCAATGATTTGTGTCAGGCCATGAGGTTTTGGCAAGTCCCCCATTGCCTTAGAAATGTTATTGTTTGTACTTGCCAGATTCGTATCCAAATCACCTAGGATAATAATTCCTTGGTCATGCATATTGACCCGATTGAAAGGGTAGTTTCTAATGTGCTATAGAAAGACATCTATTTCGGTGGCCTGTAACTGACCCCACATAAGATGGGATGCGATTTAGATAACAGTATTTCTGTCCACACAGTGACAGCCTCGAGGCCCTTCTTCCTTACAAGGTCTGTAGTGTATTGAATGCTATATCACCAGGTTCATCTTTTCGACCCTTTCCACGATGAGCAACATGATGTCAGGGTGATTAAAAGATCGGGAAAGAATTCGGAAAGAGAAGAATACGAAGGAGGAAAGAGTAGGGAGGAGGAGGAGGAGGGCGACCAAGAGACTTGGACGAAGGGAGAGCAGGGAGGAGGAGGTAGCATTGGGGATATTGTGGAGGCCTCAGTCGTGCATAGCCGTTGACTCGTCGGGTAAGGTCGGTTTGGGGGGGAGGGGGAAAGAGGGGTAGGTTGGTTTATGGCCCTCAAACACTGGCATCCATTCACATTATATGGGTGCGTGGCACCATGCGCAGCAAAATAAAAGGCGCCTCTGCGCATATCTAGTAACCAATCACGTGAGACCTTGTAACACAACTTATAGTCGGCCCAATGGCCGACTCGCTTGTACGAGTAGTGCGTGCTTAGCCAATCAAGTTTCCCGTTCTTAGGACACGGCATTTTAGGCGCCAGAATACAACCACAATGTGCTTTAAACCATTACTTGAAGACTATAACTTGAAGAGTGTACATGCCCAGCGTGTGATCTTCTGAGGGATTCTTCAAAGAATTAAACGATTGAGATACTATGGTGTGCATATAATACATTCTAAGCACCTGTTGTCTCGGGACAATGTCTCAAAGCTGTGTTCATAGGTAAGTAAAATGCAATACTTTCTTTGATCAGCTGTACGAGAGGGAACAGATTGCAGCCCCTGCCAAACTCAGTTCTGTTTCATCATCATATTTCTCGGGCTGATGAGGGAAGTCTTGTTAGACTTGTAGTCGCCCGAAATCATTTGCTGCAAACTTCTATGTTGCTTGCGTGGTTTAGCGATGACAGTTTTTTTCCATTGTTCATCCTGCTCATTTTTAATTAAAAGCCTCCAAACATGTGGCTGTGATGACTTCGTTGGGTAAAGTTCCAATTGTTAATAATTCTTTGACTAAATTAATTTTTCCTCACACTTTATGGCTGTGGCTTTTAAAGAATTCTCAGCAATTATTGCGTTGCTGAATATTCCTGAACTGTGAAGAGCAGACTTGGGTCGATTCTCTCCAATCCATTTAAATTTTTGTAAACCAGCATTATGTCACCTTTGACGTCTATATTTCATGGAAAAGAGCCCAAGTTGGCTTGGCCTCTCAACGTATTCCAGTTTTCTCAGCTCTGGAAGCAATTTAGTTGCTCTTTGTACAGACTCCACCTTCACATCAACAATAACACGTGGATGATAAATGATGCTTGGTCGTATTATTACGCGCTAAGTTGATCGCGGTTCGCAATCTATGTCCGTTGCGCTGCGCAATCAATCGACAAGTTGGTCTATTCAAGAACCCTGCTGTGAGCCGTCTTGTTTATAATGACTGACGCAACAAAAGATTGATAATATATGATTTATTCAATATTTGAAAAAGGTTACCAGGTATGTACATTATTAACAGTTAAAAGTTTAAAAATCTATATACATATATTACACTACAACAAAGTAATGTCGTAGCATATTAGTAAAATTAGACTTAAAACCCACTTTCGGAAAAGTAGAGACGAAAGTAGAAAGTTCCTTATATTTCGATCACTATCAGTGATCCTTTCAGTAGATTGACTAGAGTTAAAGACAGGTATATACGAGGATGTGAGGTAAATATGTAGGAAAAAAGGGGAGGACTCAAGTCACGTGGCCGACGCTACGCCGATATTGTTGGATTTTGTCTATTAACTGCTATGGTGGTGATGCAGTCAGGTGACCATTTGCTATATTATAATTAGGAAAATATTAGATTAAAGAAGATTCAATGATTTTCCTTCTGAAACTACAATTTGATTTGTAAATAATTTCAGCATCGTCCCAATCTATGCGTGAGTCTTTCTTGGCAATGTGCTGAAATACCGCGGAGTTCTCTTGTTCGTATTTTGCCGAGTTCTTGCGCTCTTTTATCCTAGTTGCAAGGTCTCTTCCAATATGTTCTCAGTAAACATCATCACCATCTAGACAAGACAATTTATAAACTCCTGGGTGCACATTGACTACTTTGCTGAACAAGTTATTAGGATAGTTAAATATAAAGTTAATATTATCTTTCGGTGATAATTGAGAAATTTCGTTTATGGAGTTCTTGAAAGATAATTGTATGCATTTATTATCCCAATTATTATACTAATGACCCACTTTTGGAGAATAGGTGAAAGTAAAAAGATCCGTATATTTCGACACTATCTGTGATCCTCTTCAGCAGATGCGGTACAGAGTGGAGGAAAGTATATATATATATTTATATATACAAAAGTAGCGAGATGAACAAGTAGGGACCGGGACTCAGGTCACGTGTCCTGTGCTACGTGGACATTGGTGGATTTTGTCCGCGGTTAGTGTAGAGGGTAGCAATATATTAACAGCTAAAGAAGTTACACAGTCTGGTAACCATTGACTGCGGACAGAACCCACCAATGTCCACGTATATAACGCCGGACACGTGACCTGAGTCCCCGTCCCTACCTGTTCACCTCACTACTTTTGTATATATACATGCTTCTATCCACTCTGTAACACATCTGCTGAAGAGGATCACAGACAGTGATCGAAATATACGGATCTTTTTACTTTTGTCTATTATTCTCCAACAGTGGGTCATTAGTATAATTTTACCAATGTGCTACATTACTTTGTTGTATACCAATTATGTTTCTTGGTAGGATGGGAAGTAGATTTATAAAAGCTTATATTTAAAAAAAAACAAAAACAGTCCAGGTATCCTAATCTTGATAATTGTTTTTGTACTGATGTTATCTCAGAACCTAAATATTGTGGGCTGCATAATCAAAGTGCTCGTAAAAATAAGTCCAAAGCAACGTTATTTTCTTTTGTTCTGATGGTGACTGAAGAAATGCAGATAACTCCCTGTATGTAGGTGTTGCAAGACTTGCCTGAAGCTGCAGTTGTAACAACTTTAACAAGCTCACAGTCATTACAAGGGAAGGCAAAGAGATGTGCATTTTGTACCAGATCAAAGGATCGAAAGATTAAACCAGTATGTGGCACTTGTGGGAAACATGTTTGCAGTGATCACATTAACATAACTATAAGTTGCAAAGATTGCGAGAATGCAGCAGCAGGTGGTGAATCAGAGTGAGCGGTAATGGCTATGTAATGAACTCGTTTTCATTTGTCTTATGATTTCAATTCATGGAAACATTTTGTGCTTCCTCTTGATAAAGAATCTATTATTGAATTGATGTGTTCCACCTACAATATACAACATATGTTTATGTAGCATAATGATTTTCCTTTCAATGAATAATTATATCTTTAGTTCAAGTTTCGATTTAATGCATATTGTAATGGATATTGCCTCTTACGGTAATTTTTTAATGTTATTATTCATCATATATATTAAAAATCACACAAACTGGTGTGTCCTGTGGGTATTTTCAAGATAAATGGGAATCTAAGTTTTTGTAATTTTTCCTTAGTTTTAAAATTTTATTGTATTACTTTATTTTAATATCAACCAGCTACAATCAATTCAAACTGTTCAGCAGGGATTGTAGATATATCCTGAACCAGCAGTATGACTATATTTTACATACCACTATGAACATTTTTGTATTGGGTTGTGCAAACACCCCATGTGACTAACACAGAGTTAACTTGATCCTGATTTTCACCGCCCATAGATAGTGTACTGATTATGGAATCCAAAGTGCATAACCTTGCACTTTTTGGCATTGAGCCTTAGCTGCCTTATATTTGACCAGTTGCTTAGTTTCTCCAGATCACTGCAGTTCCTAGTAATCTTGTGATGAGTTAACTTCTTTGTAGATCTTTGTGTCATCAGCAGATATTTTACTTGCTTGATACAGCCTCAGGAACATCATTAATAAACTGAACAAATAGTAGAGGTCTGAGCATGCTTCCTTGCAGTATGCCACTCTTCACTGCTGTCCAGTCAGATTTGTCTTCATTTACTCTCACTTGCTGTCTTTGGCATGTCAAAAATCTATCCAATGGTAAATTTTTCCTTGTCTCCCATAAGCCTTTAGTGTACTTAACAATCTCTTATGAGGAACTGAATCAAATGCCTTCTAGAAATTCGGGTATATAACATCAAAGTTCTTTCCTTGCTCCAAAAACAAAAGTCCATTCATCCAAACACAAGAGCAGTTGTGTCATACATGATCTATCAGGAACAAATCAGTGTTGCTGATTGGCAAATAAATTGTTTTTATTCATGTATTTGGCTATATCATCCTTTACTGTCCGGGAGTATGGCTCACCTGGCTTGTTTATTTTTCTCGTCACTTGTAGTGACAGCTGCTTATTGAATAAAATCAGTGTTGCTATCACCTGAAAAGTTACATACAATGTGGTAGATCTCCAATTGTGATGTGAGAAATAACACAAGAAGCTGATGGGTTTGAGTCTGCTGCTGCTGCACATTGATTTTATTGCCTACAGCAATGAGTGGGGTCTTCTTTCCATATTGATTTAGTATTGGTGTCGGACATGTACAAATTTTTGCACTTGGATTCTATATTTTTATGGTTTGTGAGTTGAAGTTGTATAGATTTGTAATATAGATGTCGCAAATCGAAGATGCTGGGATGCTATACCCATGTTTGAAGTTCATGATATTTGTTGTTGTCGTTCCCTAGACTGTCAGTCTGAGCAGTCCTGTCTCCCCAAGGAATGCCACAGCCAAAACTGGGTTTTCCCACAAATCCTTTATAGAGTGTATGTTGTGTTGTTTGCATGCATGATTGTGTATAATGCAGTTTTCCATTATGTGCTGTATGGTATGGGGTGAAGTGTTACATCCTGGGCAGCTGTTCACAATGCGGTCATCCAGCCTCTTCTGGTAGCTTAGAAGTGCTGGGTGGTGGCCACACCGCAGTCTGGCCAGGTGGACTATGTCCTTTTGTGGGAGAGAGGATTCAGAAGGATGGATATCAGGGGGTCTGGCATGCAGCAGTGTGTTGTCTTTCAGTGTGTTAATGGAGCGGTGAGTGATATGATTATGAATATGTTTCCAGAGGCTGGTATTTGGTGGTTGTGGAGGAAGAGAAGAGAGTATCTGTGTGTGATACAGGTCTTTGGGTGTTGTTTTAATGTTTCTTGGTGTGTGTGGGTGTTCTGCTGTGTAGTGTTGCGGGTGTGATGTGTTTGTGGTGGCTGCAGCAAGTGTTTGTGTGCCTCTCATGTCGAGGTGGTCCTTGACTTTGAGGACTTTTGTTTCATGGTGTAAATGGTCTGTAGGTGTTGTATTAGTGCAGCCTGTAATTGTTTTTAGGGCTTTGTTTTGTATGATTTGAAGGGTGTTGTGGTGTGTCTCACTGAGATTAGGAGCCCATGCAGGACTCGCATAATTCATCACTGAGCGTATGCATTGTTTGTATATTGTTGTATTAGTTTCTTTGTTTTGTCCAAATGTTGTTCCAGCGATTGACTCAAGTGCGTTAAGTCTAGGTATGCATTTGTTTTTTATGTTTGTGATGTGTTGTTTGAAAGACATGGATGTATCGTATGTTACACCAAGAATTTTCGGTGTGTTCGTGTGTGTTATTAGTGTTGTTGATGTAGAGATGAGGTATGTATTCGTGTTCTTTTGTCCAGTTGGTGAGAAGTGTTGCTGTAGATTTGGTTGGAGCTATTTTGAGTCTGTTTGTGATGAACCATGTGTTGAGTGTATCAAGGTATGGCTGGATTATTTCTGCAGCTTTGTCTGTGTTACAATGTGTGCATGTGATTGTTATGTCGTCTGCGTAGGAAGAGATTTGTATTTCTGAGTTGTCTGGTGTGGGTAAGTCATGCATGTATAGATTAAAGAGCGTGGGGGATAGAACAGAGCCCTGTGGTACTCCATTCTTAATGTTTCTGATGTGTGATGATTGGCCATTATATGACACGTAAACATTCCTACCTGCCAGATAATTGGCCAGCCATATTTTGGTGTTATTGTGCATGTCTGTGTTATATATTTCATTTGTTAGGTTGTGGCAGGGGATAGCATCAAAAGCTTTAAATAATGTCTAATGTTATAAGAAGTGTTCTGTGGTGGGGCCTATCTGAATTGATGCCATCTAAAATTCTTTGTGTGAGGTTTATCAGAAGAGTGTTTGTGGAGTGTAGTGGCCTAAAACCGTGTTGTGAGTCAGCAAGGGGAATATGTGGTGTGACAAGTTTAGTATTAGGTGTTCAATGACTTTAGAGGGGGTGCAGAGAAGTGTGATTGGGCGGTGCGATGTTGGGATTGTTGGGTCTTTGTTCGGTTTTGGAATGGTGATTATTTTACCATGCTTCCAGATGTCGGGTATAGTGTTGTGTGAATAGCTGTAGTTTGCAATGTTTGTGAGTGCGTGTATACCTTGTGGTCCAATGTGTTTTAGGTGGATGTTACTTATGTTATCAGGGCCACAGGCAGATGAGTGCTTGAGAATATATATTATGTGTTTTGTCTGACTGTCTATGAAGGGTATATAGTCTGAGTCTGTGGGAAAGTCTTTCTTATGTCGAATAGTGCGTCGGTCGTCAGGGTGAGAAGTGAGATGGCTTGTCTGTGCAAAATGATTTATGAGTGTGTTTGCTTGTCTGTTTGAGGGTAGATTGTCTGTTGTTGTGATTATTGCTGCAAGAGAGCGTGTTGTGTTACTGTTGGATAGTGTAATGCTGTTGAGTGTTTTGTACAATTTGCTGGTGTTTGTTTTGTGATCAAGTGAATTGATAAAGTTTTGCCAATTTTGTGTTTTTTGTTTGTGTATTTTATTGGTAATCACAGTGTTTAGTGTTTGTATTTGGTCTGCTATGTTTTGAGGGATAGGTGTGGGGGTATTGTGTTTAAGTGTGTCTCGTTGTCTGATGAGGCCTTGGATTTCTTGTGTGAATTTGGGGTTGTGTGATTTTCTGTTGCCTCTCGGGATGTATCTCTTGTCTGTATTTTGTATGATTGTATTAAAAGTGTGCACAGCATTGTTTATGTTTGTGATTGGTGTACTGTTAAGTGTTTCAAAATGTTGTTCTGTCTCTTCAGTAAAAGCTTCCCAGTTAGCTCTCTTGTAATTGGTGTATGTGTGTCTGTGGCCAACTGGGGTGCATCTTGTTTTGATGGTGATGATGATTGGAAGGTGGTCAGAACCAAGGGTTCCGACCACTCTCCATGATGTTGTTGGGGTTAGGCAGGGGGAGCAGAAGGTGATATCAGGAGAGGAGGGGGTGTATAGGGCTTGGTGTGGGATATGTGTATGATTATGTGTGTTGTTCATGATAGTCAACGAGTCAAACTGAGTCTGTATATCAAGCCCTCTGTCTGTGTCAGGGTTGTCGACATACCAGGCAGACGACTTGGCGTTGAAGTCACCACCCATGATCAGGTTGGGGATTGAGGCTAGTTGGCTAAATTGAGGCCTGAAGGTGTTTGGAACTGTGGGGGATGATTGGGGGGGAATGTATATGTTAACTATTGTCAGTGTTGATTTGTTGCCTGTGCGGATTCGAATGGATTGGATTTCTGTAGTGTTATCTGTGGTAGGGAGGAGAATTTTGGTTGTGGCACTTGTGTCCACAAAACAGATGGAGTGGTGGATCAGGGTGATGAGTCCACCGCCATTGCTGTCGGTCTGGTCTTGTCTGATGGTGGTGTAATTATGAAATGATGGTGTTTTGTGTGAGTGTCTCAGTTTTGTTTCTTGTATAATTGCAATGTGTATGTTGTGTTGTTTAAGAAAGTGTTCGAGTTCATGTTTTTCGTGTTAATACCGTCAATGTTGTGTTGTAATATGTTGATGTTGTGTATTCTGTATGTGTTATATGTTGCCGTTTGGGGTTGAGGTTGGGGTGTTAATGGGGAAGGTATAGGATCTGGGTTAGAGGGGGAAAAGGAGAGATTGGGGACAAAGGAAGGGGAGTACTGATTGGGGATAAGGGCAAAGGGAAATTGGGAGTGGGTAAGGGTGCTGGCTGTAGTTGGAGAGGTGGGAGTGGGGTTACTGGAGGGCAGGTAGAACATGTCCAAGTGTTTGTGTATTGGTTTGTGTCAGCAAGTGTTGTACAAGTGAGGTGGGCCCAGTTTTTGCACATATTGCACTGAACTGAGCCCTTTGTCTGTCGGCTCGAGGTAATGGGTTTAGAGCATGTTGGGCATGTGTATTTTGTGGTGGGCCCAGGATTGCTCTATACATCTCCGGCTAAAAGTAGAAGAAGAGGGGTGATCACTGGAAAATCACCCCTCGGTACAGAAAAAACGTAACATTGCATGTTGAGATAAAGGATTGTGGTACTCCCCAAGGCAGCTGTAGCTCCTCTTGGGGATCGGTGCCACCTGCGTAGAGCCAGTGGCCAGGGCTGGTTGCCGCCGTTTGGCCCCCAACTCTTGGGGTTGGGGGGTGGTCCCACGACGTAGACGCTGATATTTGTTGAACAAGTTGCTTGTAAATGTTATTGCCCCAATTTTTTTAATAGATTTTTCATCATGGGGAAGTACACTGGGTGTACAACTTAGGAGGCCTCTATGTACCTATTTATGTTACTCTTATTGTTGTTTCTGATTGATATGCATTTACATTGTAAAAAATACAACTTGTAAATAAGTAGAAATAATTGTGATTGATTGCCTACTTTGCAGCTATGCGTAAACCATGGTATATTGTGGGTACATTGGGTGTTCCCTTGGGGGAGGACCCAATGTACCTATTTATCTAGCAACTGAGTTCACCATACCCAAGTGGGCTTGCCAGCCAGCTTAGCCCATCACCAGCTCAGCCCATCAGCCACTTGAGACGTCATCTTTGTTTTGATAGATGCGGAGTTCGAAGAAAGAAAAGTACGATATATTTGTCTACTCTAACCTAACTGGCCTAACCTAAACTAAACAAACCTAAACTAACTGTGCACACCCTGCATGTACACCCCTGCTGTGAGGTGGATGTTGGAGAGAATTATCTGCCTCATCTTCAAGACCTATCAACCTGGTAGATTTATATCAAATCCATCCCCCATGATGTTTTTTGGGCCTTTATGGACTTATAACAGGGTAGACAGGAAGGCACTGTGGGTGGTATTGCAGGTATATGGGATAAGAGTAAAGCTGTTAAGAGCAGTCAAGAGTTATGAGAGTAGTAGAGCCTGTGTTAGAATTAGAAATAGAGTGAATGGTTTGGGGTAAAGGTGAGTCTTTGCCCGGGATGTGCTATATTGTCTTGGCTGTTCAAATTATACATGGATGGGGTGGTGTGAGGTAAATGCAAAGGTAGTGGACCAGGGACAGGAGATGGTTAAAGAAAATGGAGAAAAGTGGGAGATAGGCCAGTTGTTGTTTGCTGATGACACTGTATTTGTAGCAGGATCAGAGGAAGGATTAAGGAAGTTGGTGACGTTTTGGGAAGGTGTGTGAAAGAAAGAAGATGAAGATAAATGTGGGTAAAAGTAATGTGATGAGATGTACAAGAGGAGAGGGTGGCAGTGAATTGGAAGTGAGTATTCAAGGGTGTAGCGACAATGCTAGCAAAGGGAGACAGGTCCACGGTCACTCAGGTTACCAGAGTAGCGACGATGCTACTGTGGTAGAGAAAGAGGGTTAGATGAGTTTGTCTCCTTTATTTGTAAGGTAAAACTGAACTGATTTTACATGTGGCCAGGAGCTCATTTATATACTGCATGGGTACCTGAGGTGTGTAATTACATATTTGCACTGGATTAGGTTAGGTCGGGTTACACAGGGTCACACTGTCATAGGCAAGTGTGTGTGGCTGGCACATCAGGTCTAGCTGCCTGGGTGAGCGACACGTGTGCTCCATGCTACATAGTTTGTAGAAGGGAGAGAGACTGGAGGACATAGATAGCTTTAGATACTTGGGTGTAAATGTGGTGGGAAAGGGAAGAGTGGAGGTAGAATGTAGAATGAGAGAAACAAGTAAATGCCTTGGGGGATTAAAAACTGTAATGAGAAATAGAAATAGACATTTGAGAAATGGATGCTAAGTGGAGATTGTATGAAGGAGTGATTGTGCAGGCAGCACTGTACGGAGCTGAAATATGGAAGAGAGAGGAAGAATATAAATGTGTTTGAGAAGTATGATAGGAGTTACCAGGCTGGATAGAGTGAGAAATGAGGAGGAGAGTGGGGGTGAAAAGGGAGTTGGGAGATAGAGTTGATGAAAGAGTATTGGGATGGTTTGGACACATGGAAAGAATGAGTGAAGAAAGATTATTAAAAGAGGTGTGGAAGGCAGAGGTGGAGGAAGTGAACATGAGGGGGTGACCAAGGATGAGATGGATTGATGGGTTAAATGGGGCATTGGGAAAGAGGGGCATGTCTGTTGAGGAAGAAAGGGAGAAGATAGGAGTGGAGAATGGTTGCATATGGATGATGCCATGATGCATGGAAGGAAGTGGATGGGGGTGAAAGAGTATGTGTAAATGATTTTTTGACACAGCCTGAAGGGATTTCTCACCCTCTTCTCTTTTTCTGCATGAGGATATGGAGAGGGGGGGTTCCAATTAAATGAAGTGGCCTTGCTGTAGATGTCCTTTGTCTTGCTGCATTGCTTCTGAGCCAGGGCAGTGGGTGAGACACAGGGATGACCTGTCATGCAGGAGGGGCAAAAAAAAAGAAAAAAAAAAGTGGGAGGGAGGGGTGGTGAATGGTAATGGAGTATGTGGGGAAGAAATGGGTGGGAGTGGATATATGCCTTTGACTTTGACTACATCCCTTGTAAGGGTGAAAAAGCTGTTGGTGTATGTATGCATGTATGTACTAAATTAATGAGCTTTCTCTGTAGAGTACTGGATTGTATACCAACATGGCTTGGGTTGAATTCCTGATTGCTGTATGCTTCCCTTAATCTAACACTACACCTTCCAGTACAGGACAACAAATTAGCTTTTGTTGCCATTGTATTCAGTTATATAACAATGGGTATTCACTCTATCCAGCCTAGTAACCCCTATCATACTTTCATGTCCAGATATCCATCATATTTAAATAACTGGAAGGAATTACAGAGGAGTACCACCAACATACCTCCTGTGGGAGCATGGCATGCTTCTTTTGCTTTATTATGTAAAAATAATCCCGTCATCCAGGAGGGACCAAGATAAGAGGGAGGGAGGGATGGTGAATGGAAGTGGAGTACGTGGAGATGAAATGGATGGAAATGGATTTATGACTTTGGCTACCTCCCTTGTAAGAGGTAAAAAGCCCTCAGTATATGTATGAAAAAAAGACAAATACTTATGCTTATCAGGATATGAATAATGATTAAGATTTCATGGTTTTTATTAGAATGAGTGAAGATATAGTTGTATATCTATCTTATTTCAGAATAAAGTGGCTACATACTTATGCTGTTGCAACAACAACATTTGCCTTTCATTTGTGTACTTCTGCAGTTCAAATGGATACACAAATGCACACTATTTTTAAAATAGATCCACAAAAGCTACCCAACTTATTGCACCATAAAGTTACTGTCAAAATGGGAAAAACAACAGACAGGATGGTACAGACTATTGACCCAATGTCAGAAAGGTAAGTTGAAAGAAAAATAGATCAATTAAATGAATTTGTATACCCTATCTCCCAACTCCCTTTCCACCCACATTCTCCTCCTCACCTCGTTTCTCACTATTCAGCCCAGTAACCCCTATCATACTTATCAGGCACCTCATCTCAATCAAACTCCTATTTTTCTCTCATATGTTCCATGTTTCTGCCCCATACAGTGCTGTCAGTACAATCACTCCTTTATACAATCTCATCTTAGCATCCATTCCCAAATGTCTTTCTCATTACAATCAACAACTGGCTATCTCCCATTTTTCTCCATTTTCTTTAACCATCTCAATCTCCGGCCCATTACCCTCGCATTTACCTTCCGCACCACCCCATCCATGTATAAATTGAACAGCCAAGGTGACATAACACATCCCTGGCAAAGTCCCACCTTTACCTCAAACCACTCACACTCTCCATTTCTGATTCTAAGACAAGCTGTACTACTCTTGTAGTACTCTTTTAGGCAATATAAAGTTAAAAGAGTTAGATTGAAATAGTTTTTTAACTAGTTACTGCTCAGAGATCTAAGATAGGTAAAGTTTGGGACCTTATCTAGGATAAAATTCTTAGAGATGCCAAATTCATCTTTAGGCAGTAAATGGTTAAAACAGCAAAATGTGGTGATCTATGTCAATGTACTGATTTTTATTATTATTTTTTTTTTCCAGTATAATTTTGGTCAACTTTCCTGAGGAAGAGGACAAGAATATAAAAATAAATCTCATCTCAACATCCACAGCATCAAAATCGATGGCTGGAAGGGGTATGGCATGGAAGCTGTCCTTCAGACCCTTTCATACAGTCAGAGGCCTGTCAGGTGCTGCAAAGTCTTCTGAGGGTATTGTTATACAGTAGGCCTTCAACATTCGTGAGTTGCACTTTTGCAAGTTTCTTGCAGCACAAACATAACCGAAATTCACATGAAAAAATAACAAAGCCACCTAGCACTGTGTCATTACCTCCCTCCCTCATCCCCCTATCACTGTGTCACTACCCTCCCTCCCTCATCCCCCCACCATTAGCCTGCCAGTCCACCACTCTCAGTCATTGTCTTGTTTGTCCAGGCGGCAGGTTGGTCAGCTCAAAGTGATTGCTATAACTTTGTATGTGTTTGTGTGTCCTCCAGTTCACATGTGTTTGTGGTGAACTATGGCCTCCAAGTAAGCAGCAACCGCTTGTGATGAATCTACTCAGAAAAGATTAAAGAAAGTGATGAATTTGGAGAAGGTGAAGTTGCTAGACAAGTGTAGGGTGGGTATTATGAGCAATTCTGGTGTTGGAAAGCTATTTAATGTAAATGAGAGCACAGTGGAAAACATTGTATGACAGAGTAATGAGTGATAAGGCTAGTACATCTGCAGAGGCTAGCACCAGTGCAGAACCAGACCATCCTGCCACCACCCAGTCAGAATTTTTAGCAAGTAAAGAATGGTTTGACAGATTCAAGAGGTGGTTTTCCTTGCACAATTTGAAAATGTGTGGGGAATCAGGTTCAGCAGCTGCATTCCCTGGTGCTCTGAAGAAAATTATTGAAGATAAGAGATACAGGCCTGAGCAGGTATGGAATATGGATGAAACAGGCCTCTTTTGGAAGAAGATGCCTGCCAGGATCTTTGTCGCCAAGGAGGAGAAAAGTGCGCCAGGGTTCAAAGCTGCTAAGGACTGATGCACATCAATGCTTTGCGCTGACACTGCTGGCTTTGGTCCTCAGGAGGAGGTTAATGATGCTGTGGAGAAGATGGTGGAGCTAGCTAGGATAGCTGGTGGTGAAGGGTTCTAGGACTTGTAGGAGTATAAAGTGAGGGAACTGGTTGAAGAACATGCAATGGCCTTAAATGATGATCAAGTTAGAGATTGTGCAATGAGGATGAAGAGGAAGATAGTGTTGCTGAGGCTGATCACCCTCAAGCTCTCACTCTTGAAAAGCTGGGGGAAGCAATGAGGATGACAGCACAACTCAAACAATTATTGTATGACATAGATCCATCAATGGTGAGAGCATTGAAGGTGATGAGCGATATTGATAAGAGCATTGCTCTTTACAAGACTTTTTGATGACGTAATGACCCAAACTGGGCCCCATAATTAATTGAATGAATACACATGGATTCAAGTGTATTTGGTAGCATCACTTGGTCTGAGGGCCATTATGTTTGGAGTTGGAGGTAGTTATCTCTTTTATCATTAACAGTGCTCAATTAATGTGTATAGTGTCCCAGTCCACCCAGGGGTAATTGTTGCAAAAAGAACAAATACAGTTATCTATGCTAATCCTATCTCCAGGATGGGAAAAGTGAATTGGAAAAAAAAATTAAATGTACTTAAATACGTGTTCCATTCATCACCATGAAACGAAAAGGTAATATATCAAATAAGTAGGTGCCATCACCCTTCCTGATATGATAGGCTAGTTAGACATGGATTCCCCTCCCCCTTCTATTTCTCCCATAACCTTGGAACTCCACCCATTAACAATGGATGGCATCTCAAAGTGACACTGTACTCTGCTGGTGGGCACACCATGCCCCACTACTCGTTTGACTGCCTCAGGGTATCTGGCTAGGGTCTAAGTGTGGGGAACAGACTTCCCATTATAACCAACCAATGCGAGAGGAACCATAAGAATTGTTCCCAAGAAGTCAGAATCCTGAACTCTATGGTGGGCATTTTTCTCCTGCATTTCTAATCTATCACGAGGCCAATAGCTACTTTCTGAATGAGGCTGATGACATCACTTCCTTGGCAGGACAGGCCATAACGTGAGCCAACTTCATCACGTACACAAAAAATTAATACATAAAAAAGTATCACAAATAGGATTTTCAGCCGTACAACATGAAGAGGAAACTGTCTCAGTTGCCAATCACTATGTATTTCACAAGGAAGCCTGCTGCTACCCCTATTGTCCCACCTGAACCTCAACCCAGGCGCTAGACTCCTCATGTTATGCAGTTACACTCCACATCATCTCATCCAGTTATTCATCATCAGTAACTACATGGCTAACTATCATCATCATCACGAGAAATAGGGCACCGAAACTTACATGAGTGGTGAGTGTATTGTTTTTTCTACATGTATTTATGTTATTAAACCATAACATGCAGTATTTCATAATGTTTTGGGATTTTATGAGTTATTAGCTTTATTTGATGAAGGGAACATTATTATTAGGTAAAGGAAACCCTATCATTAAGTAAACATTATTGTTATGTATGTATACATGTAATATGTGTACCAAAGGCATGGGAGTGGTTTAATGCCTTTGTTTTTTGGCTACCTCCCTTATAAGGGGGAAAAAAGCATTTGGTATATATGTTGGCTTTGAAGCTAAGATCCAAACATATACAGTATAAGGGTTCGACGAGTGGTAACACGTGGTGGTAATTTGGTTGAGGTTTGAGTGGCGTTGGAGGTCGTAAGAGAAACACGTGGAGCACCTCAGCTCCTAACCTCTGGTCTTCTTCTCTTTATTTTGTGAAAAAAAAAAGGTGCTTATATACAGGGTTCCGGCTAGGTTGCCGACGAGAACATTTAGAGGCATAGGTGCTGTTTTTCCAGCGAGAACGGATATTTACTATGTTGAAATCTATCTACATGTGAGGAAAAGGTGAAGGTACCAGTGGTGAACAATTTTATTATGTGTCCATGTTTAGACAGGAGGAAAATAACATAAGAATTTATATATTCCTTTCGTGGCAATCTTCAATGGCTGTCATGTGATGGCACTCAAGAGCAGATGTGCTGGATGAAGATCTCGGAGATTCTAGTAGTAGATACACCTTCTAGGATGTTCAACAGATTGCTCGGCATACGCTACCCATTGTCTGTCCTCGCGACAACTTCTTGAGATTGGCGGTCCACATAGGCTTGGTGTACGAACTGTTTAGAGATACGATAAGAGAGATGTGCCTAGGTGAAGGGATTAACCTTCCCTGAATGGCAAAGGTGATCTGCACAGGTAGGAGTGAGATACTGGTCATGAAATGAAATGATGAGCATGAATGATAATATTTGTTGAAATAGATACCTTGATTTTGTTTTGGGGCTAATGAGCAACTTATACCAATCTATTCCTGAGGCTATAACAAGGTGTAGGGATTGGTTGAGTGGTTAAGGTGTTCGTGTGTAGGGCCTCGGTCGTGTGTGTTGGTTGTTGTATGGGTGGAGAGGGAATGTCATCCATGTCGAGACCTCTGGGAACTAGTTTTATATAATCTAAATGTAGGATAGCCTCTGTGAGTTCGCATAAGTTGAGAGCTTTGATCTTATTGTGCGGAAGTATGTCGGTGACCCAGAATGGGCCATGGAATTTGGGTGCAAGTTTTGATGTGGGTTGGTGGTTGATGTTGTATATGATGTCACCTACAGAAACTTTACAATCTCTACAGTGGGCGTTCTTCAACCTAATCATATCTGCTTTTGAGAGAGTCAGGGACTCGTGTACTCTGCTGAAAAGGGTGTTGAAATTATTCAGCGTGACCTTGACATAATCGTTGAAATCATACATAGGGTGTGGTTCTGACATGAGTAGGTCGTACAGCAATTTCTTATCAGACCCGAACAAAACAAAATGGGGTGATTCCGAGATTGATCTATTGATTGCACTGTTGATGCAGGCTTGTATCATGGGTATGTGTTCGTCCCAAGATGCGTGTATGTCAGTGGCAAGGTGTCTTAGAATGTTGAGTATTTTCCAATTTTGACGTTCAACGAGTCCATTTGAGCTAGGGTGATAAGGTGTGGTGTTACATTTGGTAATGTTGAACTGTTGGCAGATATTGGTGAGAATGTCGTTATTGAATTCAGTGCCGTTGTCTGAGATGAGTGTTTTTGGTGTGGTGTGTGGGTAGATGACGTTGTTGATAATTGTCTGAGCTACATTTTTTGCTGTCTTGTCTGCTAAAGGAGAGAGGGTGCAGAACCGAGAGAAATGGTCAATGCATACAAAAAGGTACTGGTTTTCGTTTGAGGTGAGTGGTAGTTTTAGTAAGTCAATGGTAATGGTTTCAAAAGGTCTGGAAGGTGTTGGGTAATTGTGTATTGGTACCTGACCGCTAATGTGACCTTTATGAGTTATGCATGAGTGGCATGCGTCTATGTATGTATGTATGTCTTTGCTCATGGTGGGCCAGAAATACTTTAACCTTGCTTGTGAGAGACACTTGTCTTTTCCACAGTGTGCTGCTAGAGGAGAATCATGTAGTATTTTGAGAACTTCCGGAACAAGACTTGTGGTGACTACTAGTTGTGTAACTGTGCGGTTTGGTTCGTTTTTGTTTGTGAGTAGTGTGGTGTGGTAGAGAACCTGGTCTATGATCGAGTAATTTTCTATGTTGGGAGGAAAACCGTCTGTGTTTGTGGTGTCACCTGACTTGAGATAGTGAATGATTCTTTTCCATAGGGGGTCTGTTGCTTGAGCGGCAATGATGCGTTCTCATGTAATGTCAAGTGGCTCTAGCGTTTGACGTATTGTTGCTACGTTCCTACTGAGGGCGCCGGCGACAGAGTTTGCACGGCCCTGGACGTAGTAGAAGGTAGGCATAAATTCCTGAATAGTGAGGAACCATCTTGTTAGTTTTCCAGTTAGGTTCTTGCCTTTGAAGAGGTGGAGAATGGGTTGGTGATCTGTGTGTCACAAAATCCCTGGACATTGGAAGGAGGAGGTGGAGGTTGTGGGGCCGTGGGAGATACCTACCTTAGGTGAGATGAAGGGGAATGGATAGCTGCAGTGGGAAGCCGAAGTCCAGGAGATATGTGTCACCGACCGGGACCACGCGCGCTCCCTTCACGGCGTGCGTGTACGTAAGTCAAAGAGGGGTGGGGTGGGGTGGGGGGGCAACTCATTCAGTAGATCGTCCTAGGCTAATCAAACAGATCATCCTATTGTAAATTTTAATGATTAACATTATTGCTACAATCAAGCATTGTAATAATGCTATTCAATACTAGTAAGATGTTTTAACAGATAACCTAATTTCACTTATGTATCCTATCTAATCCCCTGCGCTATTCTAATATCTAAATAAATTAAACACTAGGTCATCTTATCTTAGCGTCTTCTGCTGGGTGCGGGGATGTCTTCAAATAGGCGCGGGTCCCTCATTCAGGCAGGATGCGCTTGCTGTTGTAGGATAAGTGTGCCGTTGAACACGGCGGGAACCCTGGCCATCATCGTTGTTGGACACCTCCTGGCGGGACGCGGGTTTGATCTCGTAGGGGATTTCCCATTTTTCACTATCAAGTTCCTTCCAGGTCAGGATGTCCCGAAAAGGGGTGGGAACAGGTACACAAATAGTCGAATAACACAAGGGTGGTAAATTCACTGGAGACTGACCTCGTCACGACACCATTCAAATCCTTTCCCACGATGGTCTGGGTGTCACTCGTAACACTCTTCAATTCGACAAATATCCGGGGGATTTTGTACCTGAATCACTCGGGTAAGGTCTTACAATGCGTAATCGGTCACTTAAGGAAGAAAGTCCTCGATAACCACCATATGGGAGGGTAGGGCGCGATTGAACTTCCGAGAATACGAGCGGCCCGACCTCCCTGTGTGGACCCAGTGCGCTAACTGCCCAGTGCCCAGCCAGTGTTGCCGTTCGTCCGTAGCTCCAATTTCCGTCGTTTTCTCATCATTTAGTGAAAGAAAACGTACTAGAGTCTAATTACAGGGGCTACTGCTGTATCTGAGAAAGCTGTCGATTTGCCCAGTGATATGGTTGTAATGTAATGATGTGACATATGGACTTGTATCTGGCCAACCTAGGTTACATTGCACTCTGGATAAGTGTAGGTGAGGGAGGATGGTAGTTTTGTGATATGTCACAGAGGTAAATGCAACGAGGAAGTCTAGTAATAAATAGTGAGCTGGACATTTCAGTAGTCCAGTGCAGGTAATCACCTCGTACCACCATTCATAGTAATATTCGTACGTGATTAAACCTATTTTAATTTAGGGAATACAATAACAAGACATACCGAATTGTAATTTTATCTTTTTCTACCATATACTTCTGAATTTAAGAAGAAAAGGGACATTACGGACATAATTCCGCTGATGACGTCATGTCCGCAGCATGACGTATATATCCGTTTTGATGACGAGTTTCCGCAGAATGGCAACACTGGCCCAGCGCCGTTGGGTCAAAATGCCCGCCCAAATTGTGGCATCCATCGTTGCCGTTTCTTCTACGTTTCCAATCACTAGTTTTGAAGGGAGCGACGAATAATGTTTGTGTGGAAGTTGAAACAGTTCTAATTGTTCCTTGAGGGTAGATACTATTCACGAGAGTGGAAGATATTATCCTAACTAGTCTAATTAAAACTAGCCTAAACAATAAATGGCAAGCGCGCAGGGGGGGTATAACCGTTAGACCTAATTCGAACGGTAACATTTGTAGGAATTCTATTCATAAAGTAGCAACTTACAACTGTAAGAAGGAACAGTAAACTTGATAAGTTGTGGAATCCCACACTTAATATTAAATATTCGTGTCCTTACTCGTAGGCATACGTAAACACTTGGAACTAAAGGGAGGGGGGTGGGTTTCCCTGAGTAATTAGAAGTCTCTCTCAAATTCGTTAAGGCACTGTAACTGATTGTCAAATTGGCACAATAGTTAATGAGGATAAGGAGAAGGAAAAATATCAAGTAGTTGCTAGAGGTTTTAAGAGTTCCGGTAATTCCCAAGAGTGGAGGGAATTGATGGCCGAAACGGGCTGAGAGGAGACGAAAGCCTGTGGAACCTGCGTCGGCTAGGCCCATGAGCGAAAGTATGCGGTAACTGGGGTTTGAAAGCAGACGAAAGAAAATGAAAGGGAGTAGGAGGCCGTGTGTCACAACCCAAAGTTGTGACACTGTGTCTACATGTATTTCATAGCCTAGAATGATGTCTTTCAAGTGTTTGAGGGCATAAATGACTGCAAGTGCTTCGATCTCAGTGACAGAGTAGTTTTGTTCGTGCTTGTTTAACGCGCGGCTGGCGTATGCTATAGGTCTAAGTTTGGAGTCGTGTTGTTGCATTAGAACTGCGCCTTTGTATGAAGCATCTGTACATAGTGTGAAAGGTTTTGAGAAGTTTGGAAATGCCAGAACAGGGGCTGTTGTGAGTGCTTGTTTGAGCTTGTGGAAGGCGGTGTTGTGTTCAGACGTCCAGTTAAAGGGAGTATCCTTTTTGAGAAGGGCTGTTAATGGAGCTGCCATGCAAGCATAGCCTTCGATGAAACGTCTGTAGAAACCTGACAAACCTAGAAATTATTTTACATGTTCGGTAGAGGTAGGGGTTGGAAAATCTAGCACAGCCTTAACCTTGTCCTGAGAGGTGATGACACCTTGAGAGTTTATGACGTGTCCTATAGTCAGCGCAAGGAGAAATGACCGATAAGGCGGGGCTAGGAGATTTCCCGGTGTTGCCACATATGGGCATCCATGGCGAGAACGTGCGTGTGGATGCAATGTTTTCTGAGTGCAGCGTGCGGGGCGCGGGTCTAGATATTATATGTCGCGGCAACTTTGCTATTTCATACACATATGCCATATCTACACTTAAAGAAACGAAACCTTTGTATAGAAAACATTGCTTTGATTTTTACCTCAGTGGTGGTGTGTGACAAAAAATTATAATATAATCATATGAGGCAACATTATAAAATTATAAAATAGAATTATATAATAAGATAAAATTATAAAATGATTATATGTGGCACCACAGGGGAACTCCCAGTGCTCCGCCCTAACGGTCAGATCTCAGTGCATCGGGTAAGGAAACGTATCTCCTTTTTGAGGAAGGAACATTTCTTGAGCTTGAGTTTGAGTCCTGCTGCGGCTAACCTTGAGAGGACCGTTTGAAGTGTGGAAAGGTGTTCTGTGAGTGACCTTGAGGCAATGATTATGTCATCTAGGTAGATGAACACAGTCTTGCCTATGAGACCTTCTAGGACTTTGTACATAAGTCTGGTGAATACAGAGGGAGCAGAGACGAGTCCCATGTCCAACCTTTTGAAATGGTAATGGCCCGTGTTGGTACTAAAGGCTGTTAGGGGTTTTGATTCATCATCAAGAGGTATTTGGAAATACCCTGACATAAGGTCGAGAGTTGAGAAAACAGTGTTGTGTTCACCTATGGAGTAGAGTGTGTCCTGCAGATGAGGGATCGGATATCGTTCGGGAATAGTGAGTTTATTGAGCTCACGAAAATCCACAACAGGGCGGAAAGAGCCATCATGTTTTGGAACAACAAAGAGAGGAAAATTCCAAGGTGATAGACTGGGTTCTATAATGTCTTGGTCGAGCATGTCTGCAATGATGTTGTCCACAATGTTTCGTTTACTGTGAAGCAAACGGTATGCGGGTATGTACCTTGGTTGTGCATGCTGTTGAAGCGGTATGTGATGTTCTATTATGTCTGTAAGACCTAGTGGTTCACCTGGGAGTGCAATGGCGTGCCTGTACGTGTTCATGAGTGTAAGGAGATCTGTTTGCACTTCTGGGAAATCTATATTGTTAATGTGTTCTGCCTGGATGGATTCCTGCATATCCTTTTGTCCGGTGTTGATAGTGCATACGTGTTGTATGTTCTCTTGCTCGATTACGTGTACTGGTGCGGGGTACACGGTCACGTCACAAATGTTTGTGCCCTTGTTAAGGTGAAGAGGTCCATTTGTGTTGTTCGCCACAACGATTGTTGTGAGTTTTTGTTTGGATGTGTGAACTAAGGCGGATAAGAGGGAAACACCAGATACGCGG
This sequence comes from Oratosquilla oratoria, assembly GCF_046742065.1. Taxonomy (NCBI): domain Eukaryota; kingdom Metazoa; phylum Arthropoda; class Malacostraca; order Stomatopoda; family Squillidae; genus Oratosquilla; species Oratosquilla oratoria. Next base: position 4,124,993 of record NC_134799.1, read on the forward strand.
CAAGTGTCCGCGATGCAAAGAACATCTGAGTCGGGAGCTTTGAAGATACGCACTTTGAGTTTTGTGTACTCGCGTGGATAGAGTGTTTTCTCAGTGATGACAACCGCGTGAGAATTCGTGAGAGAGATCTGTGAAACCGTAGTGTATTGTGGTGAGAGCTCAGAGATGTCTGTGAAGACGTCGTGTTTCTTTTGTGTGCGAGCTGATTTTGACATGCGCGCTGACAGTTTACGCCTATTCCGTTTGTGTTGTGAGTTACGAGGGTGAGCGGATGGGGTGGGCGTGTCTGTTACACTAGTGGGCGTGTCTGATACAAGTGTCACCTTTTCTGTCTCGTTAGTGTTTTGTTCAGCTGTCGTTTCATGCTGTTGCTCGGCCACGTGAATGTTTTTGACATACGTGTTTGATGTGTGCGCATGCGTGTCGTCTGCGATCAGAGCAGGTATGAAGTGGTTATGGTAACCAATGCCGTGTTGAGCAGGGTAAATGGTTATGCGATTATCTTGCATCCATGTCAATCCTATAAGAATGTCTGCAGGAAAAACTACTTCAGCTACGTATACTGTCGTGGTAATGGGAGGGCAGTTTGCATGCAGGGAGATGTCTAGGTCTATCTTGCCAATGATGGGAAAGGGAACTCCATCGACATTGTGTAACGTGATATCCGTGGGTTCTAGAACTGTTATCCTACGGTGTTTGAATCTAAGTTGGTCAAAGGCAAGCTTTGACATGACGTTTACGGGAGAGCCGGTATCCAGAAAGAGTACTTGTGGAAGGTTGTTGACCGTGGCTCGAAGTGTCATAGCAGAAGGGGATGGTTGAGAGGCTGTCATCGTGAGAACCGGTAGGGTGGGCGTTGACTGGGTCTTGTGAGACCGTGTGTATGGGTTGCCGTGAGACGATAGTCATACCGTATTTTGTGTGTGTGTGTTTCCTCTAGTTGGATGTTGGGGAGACGCGTATGAAGTGTGATGTTGAGAGTTTAAAACGCGACATTATGTTGTGTCATGAAAGGCGGGCCCATGGTATTGGCAGTAGTGCGTGGGTTGTCTATAATAACACCTGCTTGTGCTATGTCCTGGTTTGTTGTCTTTCTGTTCCAAGATATTTAACAACAGACTTAGGTTGAATACTAGTATCATTACATTGGATATCTAAGTTGGGAGCATTATTGAGTTTTTGATTAGAGCCAAAGAGAATGGATTCTGTTTTACCTAGATGTAGAGACAATTTGTTATCTATCAACCACTTGCTGACATTCAATAACTCTTCACTGAGTAACATCTCAATCCTATTTACATCTTTGCCAGAAACTAGTAAGGCTGAATCATCGGCATACAACAGCAGTTTACAGTTCACAGCAGCTTTCATGTCATTCACATACAAAAGAAACAACAGCGGACCTAAAATGCTACCCTGTGGGACACCACATGTTATTTGTGCTGTTTTTGATGTTGTACCATTTACACTCACTATCTGTTCTCGACCTGTTAGATAAGACCTCATCCAATTAATAACATCTGATTTGAAACCTAACGCTTGTAATTTGAATAATAGAATATCATGATTTACAGTATCAAAAGCTTTCTGGAGATCTAGCATAACCATTCCACAGTAATTACCTCTATCAATTTCACCTTTGATATAATCAGTCAAATTAATCAAAGATGTATCTGTAGAATATGATTTTCTAAAGCCTGATTGTAAATCACAGAACAAGTTATTACTTTGAATGTATTCATAAACCTGGTTATAAACAACTCTTTCCAAGACCTTCGATATAGTACCGAGCACTGAGACAGGTCTATAGTTACCGGATTCTTTTTTGCTACCTTTCACCTCCCCTTGTAGTCACTGTCACCACTGTCAGACCTCTCCCTCTATTCTGTTAGTAGTCACTTATAAGTTTTCCAGTAGTTTTCCAGTACTTTTTAAGTAGTAGGCCCCATGCCTAGTTTCCTTTAGTCTCACTAGTTTCCAAGTGCATTAGGCCCCTTGCCTAGTTCTTGTCATGTACTTCAAATCAGTCCTGGGGTAAAGAAATTGTACTTTTCTTCTTTCACTGTAATTTCACAGTCTTGTTACACTCAGGATCTCTCTCTCTCGTCTCCCCACATCGTCTCTCGAGATCCCTGTATCCTACGCTAAGCTACCTTCGTCTGACGTCACTAATTTTTCTAATCCTCTGACTTCTCAAATAAATGTCACTCCTTATGGGCGTGACTTTGAATTCATGCACCAATAATTTTCTTCCTTCTCCACCTTTCCTCCAATCCGGAAAGCCATTGCAATGCCACTAGCAATATCGTTTACCTCAGCATTAGTCAAACGAAGCTAACCTGCGCTTACAGAGTTTTGATTACATCAGCTATTATTTTAAAAACATTCACCGTTCTGTTGGCTAGTGTTTATCAACAGTGGGTGCCGAGTCTGACTTGTTGAGTCAGCATTCTAATGCCCTAGTGTTTCCCAAGCTCATTTCCATTCGTACAACTACCGGCCTCTTACACTACCCTTCTTGTACAAAGGAATAACTTTTGCTAATTTAAAATCTTTGGGAACTTTGCCCTGTTGGATCGAAATATTGATTATGTGAGTGATACAGGGAGCAATCTGCTCAGCTGAGTCATTCACAAATCTGGCTGGAATATTATCTAGTCCGGTAGCCTTAGACCTGTTAACAGTCTTCAGCATTTTATACACATCTACCTTAGCAACCGTAGACAGAGCAAAGGTGTCATGGGTTACACCCTGATTCCAATAATAATTATTAATGTGTTCTTGGCCAAAAAGACCTGAAGGTACTGGTAATTTACTTACGAGGGTGGTAGCAATGGTGGTGAAAAAGGAGTTAAATTTTTGAGCCACTACTACTTTGTCGAAAGTAACAATCCCATTAACAGTAAGACCAATGTTACTACTTTTGGATTTTTTATTTTTGGAAGAACCTAACTGTTTGATTGTTTGTCAAAGTTTTTGGGGTTGTTTTTGTTGGTTTGAAGAGAATCTTTGTAATATCCTACCTTAGCTCTGTCTACCATAACCTGAACCTCGTTCCGTAACTTCTTATACATAGCAAAAACAGATTGATCTTTTGCTTTCTTATAATCTTTTAAAGCCTTATCTCTCCTGTTGATCATTTTCAAGATGTCACCAGAAAACCACGGCTCGGAACGTTGTTTTATTCTGATGGATTTTGCAGGAGCTAAATTGTCTAATACACCCGAGAACAGTGCTTTAAAATTATTCCAAGCTTGATCAACATCTGTACAATTGACGACTGAAAACCAGTTAACCGCGGACCCTTTCGCAGAACAATTCCTTGCTGTAATGCTTAAGAGAAGGAACTTTTATGGTATTATGATGATTGATTTGTTGTTTGGAAACCTTCCTGATACAATACGTTGCTCTATGATCACTCAAACCAATATCAATTACTCCACTAGAACATATTTTCTGAACATCTGATACCAAAATAAGATCAATAATAGATTCAGCAGTGGCACATACTCTGGTGGGTTCTGTGATAATTTGTTTCAGATCATTCATTGAATAGAATTACTTACAAAGGATTACAAAGGTGGAGCATGCCGACAGGAGACCTTTTGATCCATATCTAGGTCGGATGCGAAAAAAAAAATATATCAATAGTAAAATAATAAATAAAAGGTATAATAATGTAAATAATAAATAAAAACTATAATAATGTAAATAACAAATAAAATACATGAATAAATGCATAGGTATAGTTAAATAATAAACAAACAGGTAAATAGCAAATAATAATAAATTGACATATAATTAATAATAGATGAAAATCAGACAAACAAATGATAACAAAACAAAAACAAATAATATAAGATGAATTATAATCATTACAGCATCTTACTTAGGTATTTATCTAAATGATTCTTAAAGCTTCGAACTGAACTACATTGCACTACTCGTACCTGTGCAGGAAGTTTATTCCATTCATTAACTACACGGTTGGCAAAGTTGTTTCTACCCACTTCCAAATTGAATCTATTTCCGGACAGTTTGAGACCATTGTTTCTTGTCTGATTCTCATTCAATGTGAAAATTTTGTCACTTTTGATGTTGCCAATTCCCTTTAAAATCTTAAAGACCTGTATCAAGTCACCTCTGAGTCTACGCTTTTTTAGGGAAAACAGATTCATGTGTTTTAGTCGATTTTCGTATGATTTATTTTTGATATTTGGAATCAGTTTTGTGGCTCGCCGTTGTACTTTTTCCAGTCTGTCAATGTCTTTAATGAGATTCGGTGACCATACGGAAACAGCATGTTCCAAATGTGGACGAACTAACGATTTATATAGGTTGTTAATGAGTGATGGACTTTTGAAATCCAAAGATCGCGCAATCGGTCCTATAATCTTATTTGCTTTCTCAGAGGCTGAAATACACTGCTTGGATGATTTGAGGTCGTTACAAATAATTACGCCAAGATCCTTTTCACTATCCACTTTTGTTAACGAATTTCCAAATAACTTATGACCGTACTTACTGTTATTTTTACCCATGTGCATTACCTTGCATTTACTTGTGTTAAATTTCATTAGCCACTTTTCAGACCATTGCTGTAATTTATCTAAATCTTCTTGAATATCTAATTGGTTTGAGTGATCATTTGCCACTCCGCACAGTTTTGTATCATCAGCAAAATTGGAAACAGTAGATTTAAGTCCATGGTCTATATCATTTATATATACGATGAATAGAAGTGGCCCAAGAACGGAACCCTGAGAAACTCCACTTGTAACATTTTTCCATCTAGAAGTCTTTCCATTTAAAACAACTCTCTGTTTTCGAGCATTCAACCAATTACTAGTCCAACTTAATAGGCTACCACTTATTCCGTGTGGAGCTAATTTAGTTAGTAGTCTTTCGTGTGGGACGGTATCAAAAGCTTTTGCAAAGTCTAGATATATTAAATCTATATTGTTTCTTTTGTCATAATTCGAGATAACTGTGTTGTAGAATTCGAGTATGTTAGTCACGCAAGAACGTTTCCGTCTGAAACCATGCTGGCTATCATTTATCAAACGGTTACTTTCTAAATGATGTTCGATAGCATCTCTGATGATAGTTTCCATTATTTTTCCTACGATCGAAGTCAAACTTATAGGCCTATAGTTATTTGGTTTCTTTTTGTCACCTTTTTTGAATATGGGAATAACGTTAGCTAGCTTCCATTCTCTTGGGACATCTCCGGATATGATGGATTTCTTGAAAATAATTTCTAATGTAATAACAATCTCATTTTTAATTTTCTTCAAAGGTTCTTGGATGCCAACTGTCAGGTCCTGGTGCTTTATTAAATTTGGATTTTTCCATACATCTTTTAATTTTTTATTTTATCGTATTTATAGTCAGTGAGTTTACCCTAGACTTATCACAGGCTTCAGTTTGGAATTCACTTTGAGGTGTTTCGTTTACGAATACCGAGCTAAAATAATTGTTTAAGATATTACACATTCCTTCATTTGAATATTCAAGTTGACCGTCAGCAGATAATAGTGGACCAATGTGATTCCTAACAACCTTTTTATCTCTAATGTAACTATAGAATTCTTTGGGATTCTCTTTGGATTTATCAGCGATGTTCATTTCGTATTGTCGTTTTCTTTTTCTTATTGTCTTTTTTAAATCTCTCTGTATTGATACATAACTTTCATAGTCATTAGATGCACCCGAGCACTTATATTTCTTATAAGCCTGTCCCTTTTTAGCAATACTTTTTTCAGTTTCTTTGTCGAGCCACTTTGGGCGAGCCTGATTTGGGGGACGTCTGTCCTTAAAAGGAATGTAAGTTTGAATCATCTTAGTGAGCGTATTTTGAAATATTTCCCACATCTGATCTACAGGACTTTCGTTTAATTTTGCCTCCTAATCTGTAAGCTGAAGCTCCTGACGTAGTCCTATGAACTGAGCTTTACTGAAATCGGGTATTTTAGAAACACAAGTATCTATTCTAAAATTGTTTAGGAGTTTGAATCTAACTAAGTTGTGATCGCTATTTGCAACAGATTCACCGACTTCTACATCAGTTACCATGCTTTCGCGGCTTGTGATCAAAAGATCGAGTAAGTTTCCATATCTTGTGGCCTTGTGGGCTCTTTTACATGCTGAATTAAGGAATTGTCACCAAGAAAATCAATCAAGCGACTACCTATATGGCCATGTTCAAGGGTCATCCAATCAATGTCAGTAAAATTGAAATCACCCATTATCAATAAATCCTGGTTGCAGAAACTAGACAGTTCTTGAAATAACAGTTTGTCGTCTGCTAATGATAATGTCTTTGGCCTATATATTACACCTATATTCATTTTTTGTCCATTTGTTTGGGTTAACTCAACCCACAAACTATCATATGCATCCTGTTTCACTTTCTCTAAAACACAAGCATGAACATTGTTTTTAACGTACAATAGAACACCCCCACCTTTCTTGTGGTTTCTATCCTGATGAAAGTGTTTAAATCCCGCAATATTAAATTCAGCTTCGAAGTCTGTACCATTTAACCATGTCTCAGTTATTCCTATCATATCGAGATTTTCGCTTTTGACATACGCCTGTATTTCTTGAAATTTGTTCCTAATACTACGAGCATTAAAGTACATGGTTTTAAGAAACTCGTGATTATTTCTTTTTGACACATTTTGAGTTTCAATATCATGTCTTACATTATCATTTTTTTTTTTTTATACCTTGCTCTATATTATTATTTGGTCCTTCATTGACATTCAATGCCTCATTAACATTTCTCCCATCAAAATTAACATTTCCCCCATCACGGACATCTGGTCGATCACGGTCATCCGATCTCTTTTGTACATTTTGTCCCCCTACGTCACCGTGATTCACGCCGGCCTCCCGTCGTTCAATGACATTATGTCCGGCATCCCTTTCTAAAATTATATTTTGTCCTCCAGTGACATTATATCCTACCGTGATATTTTTTCCTCCACTATAATTACATCCCATCGTGATCTTTTGTCTTCCATTGCCATTACATCCTATCATGATATTTTGGCCTTCATTGACATTCTGTCCGGTATCCCTTCCTAAAATTATATTTTGTCCTTCACTGACATTATATCCTACCGTGATATTTTCTCCTCCATTATCATTACATCCTATCGTGATATTTTGTTCTCCACCGTCATTACTTCCCATCGTGATCTTTTGTCCTCCACTGTCATTACATCCCATTGCGACATTTTGTCCTATGACATTACATCCTAATGTGACATTTCGTCCTCTAGCGACATTATATTCACTCTGAGCATTATGCAAAATATTCGAGGTTGATTCTACATGAGTATTCAAGTCACCAGTTATAATCACTTCTTTGTTCAGAAAGTCTGTGGCATTGGAACACACATCCTCAAGCTTACTATAGAAGTCATGTTGCCAGGGCGGTCTATAGCAGGCACCTACGAGAATAGGCTTAGATTTTGGCAAGAGAATGTTTATCCACAAAGCCTCTAACTCACTGTTCATATCTGTCCGTTGATCAAACGCGATGTCGTTGCGTATGTAGACAGCCACGCCGCCACCATCCCGGTTACGATCTCTCCTCACGATGGTTTAGTTGTTGATCTCTACCTCCGGATCCGCGATCGTATCGTCCAGCTTGGTCTCGGTGAAGCATAATACTGCAGGGGTCGTCCTCCGGGCAATCTCTCGTACCTCGTCCAATTTTGACGTCAGGCTGCAAACGTTCAAGTGAACAATTTGTAGGCCCTTGCTCAACAAACAGGACAGCTTGGCATCCATCTCTGCGGACTGAGATTGTGTAACGGACTCAGTCTGAGGTACTGTGGCGTGTGTATAATCTGGGTCTGTTCCAGGAGTGTCATCCACTACACCAGGCAGTGCAGACAAACAGCAACTGGGACAAATAAACGAAATGTCCTCACCATTTAACTGTAGCTCTTCATATCGGTCAGCAGGGAAATCACAACAACGAATGTGGGTCCATCTGTCACATTGGTCGCAGGACAGTGCTTTACTGTTGGATCTCACGCCCACTTCACAATACGTACATGAGAGTCTAGACTGGCTCTTTCTGCTCACAGGGCCAGGGCATTGATGAATGTCACCAGATAATAGCAAACATATTGTTATTATAACACTGTTGATTCCGGGTTTGATGTTTACCGCGGAAGTACACGAATGCGTTCCGACCCTGACCTTGTTGCTGCGCTTGGTAACAGAGGTGGGCGATAGTAGGTGTTTGTACATAATCTATCGGCCAAATCCGAAGTGTTTGCAACAGCCATCACAAGTCAAATAGTTCTCAATCCTATCTTGAACCTTATGATCGTATTTTGGAACCTCTGAACTTCTCAACCGAACCGAAAGTTTGATAAAAATCACAAATACCTGGAGGGCCAAAATGATGCCAACTTTACCCTTCATCATGATGGTGTATATTCAAATAAAGTACGTACGTTAGTTTATATTAGGTGACAACATGAAAGCTAGTATTATCTTGGACGAGGCATACAGATCGAAATACCATACACACCGTTATGCTCGCGGTTGATGCGAAGGAGGGAGGAGCAGGGAGGGGGAGACGGAGGGGTGGAGGGGAGACTAGGGGAGGGGAGAGCAGGGAGGAGGAGGAGGAGTCAATCCGACCCTAGCCTTTTACTCGGTTCAACTTATATACACGCTCGGCCTCGGCCCTCGGGCATGTCGTTTCCTCCATACAAATTTCAAATTTGTTTTCCTAATTGTGGCTGCCACTGGCGTGTGTGTGCGTGGCTCCCGTATATCTGGGGATTTTTCGCGCAGGGGGGAGTGATACAAAATTCCTGGACAGTGGAAGGAGGAGGTGGTGGTTGAGGGGGCGTGGGAAATACGTACCTTAAGGGAGGGATGAAGGGAGCCACTTGATAGTCTCAGTGGGGAAGCCGAAGTCCAGGAGATTTACATCACCACTCGGGACCACGCACGCTTCCTTCACAGCGGGCGTGTACGTAAATCAAAGAGGGGGGTGTGGGGACAACTCATAAAGATGACCGTCTTTGGGTAATGAAACCCAGAATCCCTAATCCGACTTTAATTGACAAATATATCAATACTCAAATCATTGTAAACATACACCTTAGTCTATTATGGTTAATCTAAAGGTTAAGTAGTGGTTCCTATCATACTCTGTCTCCCTGCGCGCAACTTCTAAACACCTAATAATAATAATACTAAGTCAATTGAACATAACGTCTACTGTTGGTTGTGGGAGTGGGCTCAGACGAGCGTGGCTTCGCGTCTCGGATGAAGGCCTTTGTAACGCTGGGCGGGAACTGCTTGTGTTCGCGGCTGACATCTCCGGGCGGGCACTGAAGTCGGCTGGTGGGCGCCTCTCCGTAATTCTGTCAATTCCTTTCCGGTCAAGATGTCCCGAAAGGAGATGTATCTACACCTGGCGATCTTGTTGTGATGATCCTTGTAGACTGCACTACACTGACATGTTCCTGATCACTGTGGCACTGAAAGCCGTTGCACTGAATTCCATGGCACTAATATTTACGAGTTCTCTGGCACTAGTCACTTGTGGTTAATCTGCTACGAATAGCTGATGGCGATTAACCAGTTCGTATTAACGAGTGGAATTCACAGTAACCCCTCTACGAGATTGATGCACATTTTGACTCTTCCGAGACCGTATAGGTAACACCTCGTGCTCTGAGAACCCACGCTCCAATGTATAGGCACTCTCGCTCGGGGTCAAGTGCCCATACTATGGGGCGTCCGCCGTTGCCGTTTCTCTCAATCTTCATTCGTGATATTTGAAGGGAGCACCATGCAATGTTAATGTGGGGGTTGAAACAGTTCCAATTGTTCCTTGGGGGTACACACCATTCACGAGCGTGTAAGATACGATCCTGACTATTCTAAATTTAACTAGCCTAGACAATTATTTGACAAGCGCGCAGGGGAGGTAAAGACCGTTACACCTAAACTGTATTGGTAACACTTGAATGGAAAACTTTCAGTCTAATCATAGTAGCAACTTACAAATGCAATAAGAAACAGTAAACTTGATAAATTGTGGAATCCCACACTTAATATTAACATTCGATTTGCTCATAGGCCTACGGAAACATTCGTTTCCTTAAGAAATTAGAAGTCTCTCTCCACTTCGTTAAGGCACTGCAATTGATTGCCAAATAGGCACAATAGTTAATGAGGATAAGGAGAAGGAAAATATCAAGAAGTAGTTACTAGAAGCCTTAAGAATTCTGGTAATTCCCCAAAGCACAGGGAATGAAGGGCCGAGACGGGGTGAACGCAAGACGAAAGAAAATGAAACCTGCGTCCGCTAGGCCCATGAGCGAAAGCGTTTGGTAGCTGGGGTTTTGAAAGCGGACGAAAGAAAATGAGAAGGGATGATAGCAAGCCGCGTGTCACAATCCGAAAACTGTGACAGGGAGTGCCAAAGGAGGGGATAGGTTTCTAGTGACTCGTGAATGGTTAATCTAACCATGGCTCTCAATTGCAATGACTAGCTGAGCCAGTGGCAGCCACAATTAGGAAAACAAATTTGAAATTTGTTTGGAGGAAACGACATGGCCGAGGCCGAGCGTGTATATAAGTTGAACAAAGGTGCCAGTGTCGGAGAGGGTCATAAACCATCTACCCCTCCCCCTCCCCCCCCCAACCGCACCTCTCAAACCGAGTAAAAGGCTAAGGTCGGATTGACTCCTCCTCCTCCTGTTGAAAGGTTGGTTTGTGGTGCTTCCAAACACGTTTTGTTTCTTCTCTTTATTTTGGTCTGCCTAGTTCTGTCTACAAACATGGCTGGTAGGTTCGAAGAAACTTCGGAAATATCAGATTTTCCTAGCTAACTTAATCTAATTACAAAAATGGGCGTGCCCACAAGAAGGCAGCCAATTATATGAAAAAATGGGCGTGCCCCCCGAGAAGGGTAGCCAATAGAATGTCTTGAGGTGCAAGAGGGGGCCAGAGCCGTAGGTGTGAACTCTGACCCTGGATTGAGCGCAAAGTCGTGTTGTTTGGGTGATTTGACAGATGAATGTAGGGGAGGTCACTTCATGACCTCTGATAGCGCAGCTGAGGTCCACGCGGTGAATGGGCCGTTCTTCGATGGGCCTCTCGTAATGAAAGGCCTCTCTTCTGGGAAGAGGAGGTAAGCGTAGCTGTGGTCCACGCGATGAATGGGCCGTTCTTCGATGGGGCCTCGCGTGAAAGAAATCGTCCGCCGCCTCGCGGGGGAAAGAATCATCTGCCGCTAACACTCCTCCCTGCTCTCCCCTCACCTAGTCTCCTCCTCCACCCCTCCGTCTCCCCCTCCCTGCTCCTCCCTCCTTCGCATCAACCGTGATCATAGAGCAACGTATTGTATCAGGAAGGTTTCCAAACAACAAATCAATCATCATAATACCATAAAAGTTCCTTCTCTTAAGCATTACAGCAAGGAATTGTTCTGCGAAAGGTTGTCCGCGGTTAACTGGTTTTCAGTCGTCAATTGTACAGATGTTGATCAAGCTTGGAATAATTTTAAAGCACTGTTCTTGGGTGTATTAGACAATTTAGCTCCTGCAAAATCCATCAGAATAAAACAACGTTCCGAGCCGTAGTTTTCTGGTGACATCTTGAAAATGATCAACAGGAGAGATAAGGCTTTAAAAGATTATAAGAAAGCAAAAGATCAATCTGTTTTTGCTATGTATAAGAAGTTACGGAACGAGGTTCAGGTTATGGTAGACAGAGCTAAGGTAGGATATTACAAAGATTCTCTTCAAACCAACAAAAACAACCCCAAAAAACTGACAAACAATCAAACAGTTAGGTTCTTCCAAAAATCAAAAATCCAAAAGTAGTAACATTGGTCTTAATGTTAATGGGATTGTTACTTTCGACAAACTGGTAGTGGCTCAAAAATTTAACTCCTTTTTCACCACCATTGCTACCACCCTCGTAAGTAAATTACCAGTACCTTCAGGTCTATTTGGCCAAGAACACATTAATAATTATTATTGGAATCAGGGTGTAACCAATGACACCTTTGCTCTGTCTACGGTTGCTAAGGTAGATGTGTATAAAATGCTGAAGACTGTTAACAGGTTTAAGGCTACCGGACTAGATAATATTCCAGCCAGATTTGTCAATGACTCAGCTGAGCAGATTGCTCCCTGTATCACTCACATAATCAATATTTCGATCCAACAGGGCAAAGTGCCCAAAGATTTTAAATTAGCAAAAGTTATTCCTTTGTACAAGAAGGGTAGCAAAACAGAATCCGGTAACTATAGACCTGTCTCAGTGCTCGGTACTATATCGAAGGTCTTGGAAAGAGTTGTTTATAACCAGGTTTATGAATACATTCAAAGTAATAACTTGTTCTGTGATTTACAATCAGGCTTTAGAAAATCATATTCTACAGATACATCTTTGATTAATTTGACTGATTATATCAAAGGTGAAATTGATAGAGGTAATTACTGTGGAATGGTTATGCTAGATCTCCAGAAAGCTTTTGATACTGTAAATCATGATATTCTATTATTCAAATTACAAGCGTTAGGTTTCAAATCAGATGTTATTAATTGGATGAGGTCTTATCTAACAGGTCGAGAACAGATAGTGAGTGTAAATGGTACAACATCAAAAACAGCACAAATAACATGTGGTGTCCCACAGGGTAGCATTTTAGGTCCGCTGTTGTTTCTTTTGTATGTGAATGACATGAAAGCTGCTGTGAACTGTAAACTGCTGTTGTATGCCGATGATTCAGCCTTACTAGTTTCTGGCAAAGATGTAAATAGGATTGAGATGTTACTCAGTGAAGAGTTATTGAATGTCAGCAAGTGGTTGATGGATAACAAATTGTCTCTACATCTAGGTAAAACAGAATCCATTCTCTTTGGCTCTAATCAAAAACTCAATAAAGCTCCCAACTTAAATATCCAATGTAATGATACTAGTATTCAACCTAAGTCTGTTGTTAAATATCTTGGAACAGAAAGACAACAAACCAGGACATAGCACAAGCAGGTGTTATTATAGATAACCCACGCACTACTGCCAATACCATGGCCCCGCCTTTGATGACACAACAGAATGTCGCGTTTTAAACTCTCAACATCACACTTCATACGCGTCTCCCCAACACCCGACTAGAGGAAACACAAACACACAAAATACGGTATGACTATCGTCTCACGGCAACCCATACACACGTTCTCACGAGACCCAGTCAACACCCACCCTACCGGTTCTCACGATGACAGCCTCTCAACCATTCCCTTCTGCTATGACACTTCGAGCCACGGTCAACAACCTTCCACAAGTACTCTTTCTGGATACCGGCTCTCCCGTAAACGTCATGTCAAAGCTTGCCTTTGACCAACTTAGATTCAAACACCGTAGGATAACAGTTCTAGAACCCACGGATATCACGTTACACAATGTCGATGGAGTTCCCTTTCCCATCATTGGCAAGATAGACCTAGACATCTCCCTGCATGCAAACTGCCCTCCCATTACCACGACAGTATACGTAGCTGAAGTAGTTTTTCCTGCAGACATTCTTATAGGATTGACATGGATGCAAGATAATCGCATAACCACTTCGTACCTGCTCTGATCGCAGACGACACGCATGCGCACACATCAAATACGTATGTCAAAAACATTCACGTGGCCGAGCAACAACATGAAACGACAGCTGAACAAAACACTAACGAGACAGAAAAGGTGACACTTGTATCAGACACGCCCACTGGTGTAACAGACACCCACCCCATCCGCTCACCCTCATAACTCGCAACACAAACGGAATATTCGTAAACTGTCAGCGCGCATGTCAAAATCAGCTCGCACATAAAAGAAACACGACGTCTTCACAGACATCTCTGAGCTCTTACCGCAATACACTACGGTTTCACAGATCTCTCTCACTAATTCTCACGCGGTTGTCATCACTGAGAAAACACTCTATCCACGCGAGTACACAAAATTCAAAGTGCGTATCTTCAAAGTTCCCGACTCAGATGTTCTTTCCATCGCGGACATTTGCCGCGTATCTGGTGTTTCCCTCTTATCCGCCTTAGTTCACACATCCAAACAAAAACTCACAACAATCGTTGTGGCGAACAATACAAATGGACCTTTTCACCTTGTCAAGGGCACAAACATTTGTGACGTGACCGTGTACCCCGCACCAGTACACGTAATCGAGCAAGAGAACATATAACACGTATGCACTATCAACACCGGACAAAAGGATATGCAGGAATCCATCCAGGCAGAACATATCACAAATTTCCTGGACAGTGGAAGGAGGGGGAGGTGGTTGAGGGGGCGTGGGGAAATTCGTACCTCAAGGGAGTGAAGAATGGAGGAGGAGGATAGTCTCAGTGGGGAAGCCGAAGTCCAGGAGATTCGCACTACCACTCGGGACCACGCGCGCTTCCTCACAGCGAGCGTGTACGTAAATCAAAGAGGGGTGTGGGGACAACTCATAAAGATGACCGTCTTTGGGTAATGAAACCCAGAATTCCTAATGTGACTTTAATTGATAACTTGCTCAAATATCAAATATGGTAAGTATACTTTAGTCTATAAAGGTTGATCTAAAAGTTAATTAATGGTTCCTATCGTACTCTGTCTCCCTGCGCTTCAACTAAACATCTTACAGTAACATCAAATAAATTGAACTTAGCATCTACTGTTGGTTGTGGGAGTGGGTTCAGACGAGCACGGCTTCGCACCTCGGATGAGGCCTTTGTAGCGATGGGCGGGAACTGCCTGGTCACGGTTGGCATCTCCGAGCGGGCACCGAAGATGGCTGGGTAGGCGCCTCTCCGCAATTCTGCTAATGCCCTTCCGGTCAGGATGTCCCGAAAGGAGATGTATCTGCACCTGGCGATCTTGATGCGATGATCCTGGTAGTCTACGCGATGTCGATAAGATCCTGATCACCGGTAACACGGAACGCCGTAGCACTGAGTTCCATGACACTAATAGTTACACGTGTTCACCTGACACTAGTGGTCAATCGGCCTTGAATATTGGATGGCGTTTAACCAGTTCGCATTAGCGAAGTGCAATCATCGCAGCCACGGTGCGAGACCGATGCACCTGATTCTTCCGAGACCGTGTAGGAGTTACTTCATTTTCTGAGAACCCACGCTAGACTGACCATAGGCACTCACGCTTGGGTCCAGATGCCCATAGTAGAGTGTACGCTGTTGCCATTTCCTTCAATTTCCCTTCGAGATATCTGAAGGGAGCACCAAGCAATGTTTGTGTGGAGGTTGAAACAGTTCCAATTGTTCCTTGAGGGGAAACACTATTCACGAGTGGGTAAGATACGATCCTAATTATTCTAATTTAACTAGTCTAGACAATTATTTGACAAGCGCGCAGGGAGGGGGGTGAAGACCGTTACACCTAAACCGTAATGGTAACACTCAAACGAAACTTACAGACTAATCATAGAGCAGCAACTTACAAATGTAATAAGTAACAGTACACTTGAGAAATGGTGGAATCCCACAATCAATATTGGACATTCGTGACATTGCACGCAAGCAGATGTACAATGGCACTAAAGGTAGGGGGGAGGGTTTCCCATCGTAGATAGGGGTCTCTCTAAACTTCGCTAAGGCACTGTAATTGATTGCCAAATTGGCACAATAGGTAATGAGGATAAGGAGAAGGAAAAATGTCAAGAAGTAGTTACTAGAAGTCTGAGTTCCAGTAATTCCCAAGAGGGGAGGGAATTGAGGGCCGAAACAGGGTGAACGCAGACGAAAGCCAATGAAACCTGCGTCGGCTAGGCCCACGAGCGAAAGTATTTGGCAGCTGGGGTTTGAAAGCAGACGAAAAGGAATGCAATTTAATTGTATTCCGTGTGTCACAATGCAAAATTGTGACAGAACACATTAACAATATAGATTTCCCAGAAGTGCAAACAGATCTCCTTGCGGATTGGACTTGTTTAGAGACCATTGGGTCAGCAGCTGAAATGATGAAAAATTATTCAATTTAATCTTAGAAGCCAACCAACACTGCGAGACAGTAATCATGGGAGAATAACTTGCCGGTTAAGAGATGGGGCAATCATTAGAATTCACATACAGGACAAGACTTGTATAGTAACTTACTAGAAAGTAACTTGCACCAATGCACAATCAAACCGACTTGAGAAAATAATATCCTTGACCTAATATTTTCTATAACGGAGAATCATGTAAATAAAGTGAATGTTAGCCCAATATTCAGTACTAGTAATCATCGCATTATCGTGTGGTGTGAATGTGGCACAGACGGGGATGCGCGGAGTTGGTGACCCCAAGACAGCAAAATGCCGGCACATCAGTATGGGTGCCCAGTGTAGTAAGGGCTGTGGGCATGTATTTACCTAGTTGTATTTTACGGGATGGGAGCTATGCTCGTTGTAACCCATTTTCGTATCTCTCCACATCCAATTCATTCTTGAACTTGTGTATAGTTCTGGCATTCACTGTTTAATTTGTTCCAGACATCGATCACTCTGTGCGGGAAACTGTTCTTTTTCAGGTCTCTTCTGTAACTGTCCTTCTTTAGCTTTTTATCGTGTCCTCTTGTTTCTCTCTTGTCCCATTTCAATAGGTCATCTCTATCAAGAACTTCCATCCCTTTCATAATTCTGAAGATGGTCAACAGGTCGCCTCTTTCCCTTCTCTGCTCCAATGTTGACAGCTGTAATTTCTCCAATCTTTGTTCATATGTCAAATTTGATAGTGTCGGTGCCATCTTTGTTGCCGCTCTTTGGAATCTTTCTAATTTCTTTGTGCTTGGTGCCCACATTGATATAGCTATTCAATTTTCAGTTGCGAAACAGAAAATAGAATGGGTGGTGGAGTAATCTTGTATGTCCACAATTCCCTCCAACCATCACTGTTAAAAAACAGAGGCAGTAACAAATGTTTATACATTGTTGAATCAAAAACAATTGCAGTAAATCGAAAGTAATGATTGGACTTGTTTAGAGACCATTGGGACACCTCAACAGTTAGGTTATTGTAACAGGGGGCCATCGGCTCAGATATTCGCATGTCAGAGAAAGCCAATTGTCCCCATATCCAGAAACCTCTTGTGCTGACATCCACTCGTGCTTCATCTGAGGTGTTGGACATGCAGTGCCTGAAGTTCTCCCCTCCTAGTGGGCGTAATGTTGGTTCCATGGTCACGTCTTTGCACACCTCCCAAAGCATTTGGGCAGGGAGATCCCTTACCTCATCATGTCTCATGCAGATGAATCCACCCTGCTTGCATATCACATGGTTTGGACTAAACTGTGCACCACAGGAACATCTGTTAGGCAGTCTTTCCAACGAACACCCATACCTCAAGGCAATGGCATCTGTGAATTCTCTTTTGTTTAGGTTGAATCCCTTTGCCCTGACTGGTAGTGCTGTCAGCCAATTGGACTCCCCATCTTCCTATGCCATTGCCATCTTTCTTTTCATACAATTTGATAGCTGATCTAAAAGAGTGCAAAGCTCCTCCTTTTGCCTCTCTTCCCTTCCCTTTGATATGTTTCTTCTGATTTCTCTGATTTCCTCCATGTTAGTCTCCTGTTGATCAAGTGACACAATGTTGTTTGTCATGGAGGACGTGAGTTTCAGGGAGTTTCGGTGTTCTATGTTGGCAAGGTTTAGCAGGTTGGAGATGCCTAACCCTCCCATTCTTGGTGGAGGTTCAACAGGTTCTCTTTCCTCTTCGTTTATTATCCGTCCGTTTGTGATGGCCGGAATTAGCTCGTTTCTGATAGTTTCTTCAAGAGGACTTAGTAGGTCGGTGATGTTCGGTACCGTCCTTAAGATGTAGTTCCACTTATGTTTAACACCATATATGAATGTGGCATATGCCGCCTGCGGTTCAGTCTTTGCAAAGTTGGCTAGTAGCCTAACTTCCGCCACCCATTCGTTAACTTTGTTTTTGATATATTGCTTTTTAAATGATTCAGAGCCGATCACAGCACCAAGATGTCTTTCCCCCTCTTTAGTTATCTTCACTATTCTTAAAAAGATTTTTGGTATTGTCAAAGTGGTCCGGCTTCACTATGAGGACAGACTTCTTTGCATTCGGGATATAACCCAGGTCTGGGCTGTGTGCCAGCACCAGATCCCACCACTCTTTTAAGTCTGCTACTTTCCCTGCTCCCGTGAGATCATCTGCATATGCTACCTGTTTAACGCTGGTGTCCTCATGTTGTATCCTCTGCTGCAGGTGCATAAGACCGAGCACATACATTACCATGGCCACCGAGTCTCCCTGAGTGGTGCCTTCCGCGGATTTGATGATCTCCACTTTCGTTTCTTTTTTCTCAATCCTGTTGGTAACAAATAGGTTTGCAGGTTCTCTGTATGTGTTCTCCATGTACTTGGCCAAAACTGGGCACTTGATTTTGATATTGTGTATAGTGGCCTCTCTATTTATGTTGTTGAAGGCGTTGGATGCATCGACTAACCAGACTGCTGTGCAGTCTGGTTCCTCAAATATCTTTCTCATGGTGTGAATTGCCGCCTTGCAACCTGTCTGTTGCCCCTTGCACACCTGAAGGTTGCCAGCAGCTTCTCGCACCTCATCCTTTGTGACTTCCATGATGGCTTTTCCTATTATTATTCTCAACACCTCACCCATACCAATTGGACAACGGCCAGGCTTCTTATCCAGTGAGGATAAGTCTGCATGCTGTGTATGCCTCAAGGTGCTGACAGTTCTCAGTCGCCATTTTACTCGCCAAACCAGCGATGGCCTCCTGCAGCCCCCCTGCTGCCATCCCAAATAGGCTGGTGCTGAGGAGACATTTCCATCCAGACACATCTAAGCCCAGTGGTCCTGCTGCTCCCTGGGTGTGTAGAGCAAGGTTCCAGATCCTTTCTCTCGTGATGCTCTCAAAGACCACCTCGTGGGGTGGGAGGTAGTCGCCACTGAATTTAGTGTCCAGGTTTGCCGGTCTTGCTGTTAGATGCTTTTCTTTCAGGATCTTTGGCATTTCCTCATTTAGGGGTAGAACTCCTGGGTCTTCATTCTCCCCTGCGAGCGACCTCATGGCAGCCGCAACCTTTCCCTGCCTCATCTTGTCTGCAAAATTCCTGGCTCTCTCACCTCTGGACTTTTCTTTCTGTTGGTGCCCTTGTTGAGTCTATCTTGGATGGCCTCTGCTTCCATCACCAGTTGCTCCACTTCTCCCGTCTTCCACTGTTCCATCCTCCATTGCAATGCCTGGAAATTCTCCGAGTGCTTTGATTTTCTGTGAGTCCTCTGACATGCAAGGTGTGGAAGGATAGCCAACGTTTTAAATACCTATGGGGTCCAGGGAGATATGCTCTTAGTAGACAGGTCATTTCCTCTATTAGGACTTTGGTTGCATTGCATTTAGGCGGGGTGAAGAGGTTTCCTGGGGAGAAGGCAAGTATCTTGCTGTAGGCGTCGTCCAGCCACTCCTCAACCATGGGCTGCTGCCACGTCTGCCAGAATCTGCCCTCCCCCCCTGCTGCTCTTGATGACGTGGGCTTTCATCCTCCGACCTCAAATTCATGGGATCACTTCCCTCTTCTGAGTCTCACTCACTCACTAGACCACCACCCACATTCATCTCCATCACATCTACTGGAATCCAATGGCCAGGGTGATATTTTGCCCCCCCCCCCTCTGTCTCTCTCTCCACTTTGCAAAGACAAGGAAAGATGGAGTGCAACTAATTTAATTTACGTAAGTAAAAATATACAGACTAAACTTGCAAACCAGAATCGAGCGGGTGAGTACAGGTGTGCAGGCAGGAATGTGCCGCGATGCCCACATCTTTTGCTTTTTATATTAGAACCGTACATCAGTGCCAAGGATAGGTGCTGATGTGTGCCTTCATAGCCTATTCTATCACTATTTGCCTAGCTCCATACAATCTACCTGCTTCTTTATTTTTGTGTGAAGAAGGCTTACAAATTATCAACTGCTAGTTATCTAATACAATGATAAAAACAGCTAAAAAGTGATGACTACTTATTATCTAGCTTACGATAACTTAGTAATGATTGAATTCAACATTCATAATTATTTACATTAAGAACGGTGAGCTACTTTTGGCTCTTGTTAAGATGTGGTGCCATATCCACATCCCATTGTGTCAGTGACGCGTCATGGAACGTGACAAGAACAAGATCATGGACTTGAGGGATATGTTGATGAGGCTTACTGAGGCAAAGGTGGTGCTCTCTTAGACTTGTAACTTAATCTTGGATCCACATTTTCTAGGACATCAGGTAGGCCAGAATTGTATCACACCATTAGAAGCCAGAGTGAAGGACATTAAAGCAAGGTATCAGAAGATTCATGGGTATGCTTGGATTCTATCGGAGGTACTGTCCAAACCTTGCAGAGGAAGCTGCTCCTTTAACCTGCATGCTCTCATATAATCATTTCAGGTGGGATGAAGGTGCTGATGCAGCCATTGAGGAATGTTAAAAATCTCCTATTGGATTGTCCTGTTTTGATAGCTCTCAATTATAGTAAGTCTTTATATCTTTTGTGATGTCAGTCATGTAGCAATAGGTGCTATATTTGCTCAACAAAAAGGATGGTGTCATGAGGCCCATCTCATTCATGTCTCAAATCCTCAAGGATTATCAAAGGCTGTACTGTACCATTGAGAAGGAGCTCCTTGGCCTCATATTAGCTTTGAAGAAATTCCAAATTTTTCTTGACAAAGAAGTTATCCTGAGTGATCATAACCCCTTGAAATATTCTTGGAATAATCTTCTCTGATACAATTTTTGTTAAATTGGATAGCCTCTGACGATCTGTGTAGCTGATCGCTCAAAATTACAGAAGACCTTTTTTTCCTCATTGTTCAATGTGGAACAGAAGTTTCCGATATCCATCTGTGAACCAGTATCTGCAGATTTTGAGGTCTCTTACCTCTTCTTCAGTTGGGTGGTAATAGTAAATATTTGAATCCTCTTAGTCTATATGTTCACAAGTGAGAATGACCTCACTGAGTGGGCTGTGATTTTTTTGTCCGTAACTGTTATGATCAAACGTCACTATGGTGTTCTAGTCCATTTTTTGAGGGAAATATCAATTGATTCTGCTGTGTTGTTAAAGGTGGTCTGAGTTTTTCAATTAAAACAGCGTCGGCAGTGATTATTTGTTTGGTAAATGATTGAAGTATTATTTCTTAAATCTGCTGTTTGTGGTCTTTTGTCATGTGATGTAGTGAGCGAAAATTCCACCATTGTAACAATGGTGATATAGCCTTTTTTCTAGAGAACTTCTGGTGAATCCAATGTAAGTATTTTCAAGGGATGCACAATTCCCTGTTTGGCATGTGTGTTTATACACTACATTGTTTTCAGTTTGTTCTCTGGAGTTAGCTGTATTAGTCCTCATAGATAGATAGATAGATAGACTTAAGTTGGCAATAAATCAATGTACATGAAGTGCAAATAATGACAAGAACACATAGTTCGAAATAATAAATGTAAATTGCCGAGGATAACACAAAAAGCATGAACGCTTATTTCCATTGTGGTCCTCATCAGGTAATTTTTCTACATTAAGTCACACGGGGGTTGAGGGGACCAGAGACACTCATGAGTAATACCAGTCAGTACACATATGACACATAACCATTGTTATATTTTTGCTAATATTACTGAAATGTTTTACACAAAAGGAACATTGCATTAAGCAAAGGAACAACAAAATAATATTAGACTGTAACAAAACAGTATGAGTGAGTACTATATCGGAGTAGTACCATTAATAATGTACTGCATTTTTCTACATCTGTATCAACATGTATGGGTGAGTACTATATCAGAGTAGGACCATTAATGATATACTACAATATTCTACATCTGTAACAACATGTAGTTATAGCGAATCCTACACTGCAGCTAGGGTCACCTATTAATTAAATCTAACATTTTACCTGAATCTCAGGACGGAGTGGACAATTACTATGAGTAGTACATTATAACCTGAAGCACCAGAGGTAGGGTACAGGGGACCAGTACTCGAATGAGTAAAACAACAAGGAGAATGAGGAAAAAGGTCAGATCATAACTGTTCTTGGAACCTACCTGAGACATATGCCATATTATGACTGGCAAAACAAAGGTGGAAACCAATTTGTAAACATCAGTCATTGTTATGCTTAACTAAACTTCTGAAAAAAGGGGGGGAGGGGAGGTCAGAAACACTTATGAATGAATGCAGATATGGACGAGTGGACGTGCGTGTGCGTGGCTCCCGTATAACTGGGGATTTTCGCGCGCAGGGGGGAGTGCCAAAGGAGGAGATAGATTTCTAGTGACTCGTGAGTGGTTAATCCAACCATGGCTCTCAATTGCGGTGTCTAGCTGAGCCAGTGGCAGCCACAATTAGGAAAACAAATTTGAAATTTGTATGGAGGAACCGACATGCCAGTGGGCCGAAGCCGAGCGTGTATAAGTTGAACAAAGGTGCCAGTGTCGGAGAGGGTAATAAACCATCTACCCCTCCCCCCCCCCCAACTGCACCTCTCTAACCGAGTAAAAGGTTATGGTCGGGTTGACTCCTCCTCCTCCCCGCGCTCCCCTCACCTAGTCTCCTCCTCCACAAGGGTGCCACAGTCTACCCCTCCCTCTCCCTCCCCCGAAACACACCTCGTACGCCTAGACCTCCTCCTCCTCCTCCTCCTCCCTGCTCTCCCCGCGCCAAGTCTCCTCCTCCCCCTCCTCCATCTCCTCCCTCCTTCGTATCCTTCTCCTTCCGATCTTATTTCCTTCTCTTTCCTATCCTTCCGATTTTATTCCCGAACTTTTAACCATCCTGACTTTAATGCGCCTCGTGATTAAGGCAGAAAGGATAAATCTGGCACAGAGAAAAAATTCTTAATTGACTTGTTTAAAACCCTGAGTGGGGCCGAAGTGTTATTGCGAGTGAGTACACGTGTTTAAGTGTCCCCAGCTCAAGAGCTTGTAATCGGCGCCGTAAATAGTGCATACACGTGAAAAATTACGACATGGCGCCAGGGATGACCGGTATGCTTTTAGCCGTGCTGGGAGCGGTCTTACTGATTAACGTAGCTACAAGTGGTCATCCTTCATACGTTGCAGTGGGAATTCCTGGCTACCCTCCGCTCCTCTCTAACACTGGGGTGAGAGATAGAAGCTCTAAGATCTCTCTTAACCACCATACTCTGTGTCAGTTCCTTCCCCCGCCTACCCCAACAACAGAAGTCAGAAAATGGCGTCGGATTCAATTAGCCAAGCATAGGGGAAGTTCTCATATAACACCGAAGAGAAAAACCAACACTTCCAAGCTTCTGGTGTCCTACGCCCTCCTCCTCTGTGGGGATGTACATCCCTGTCCTGGACCAACTGCAACCAGAGTCCCACAACACCCATGTGTAAGCTGTCTAAAAGGAGTCCGTCGCAATAGCAGAGCCATCAGCTGCAAATCATGTGGGAAATGGACTCATCAAGTGCTGTGGAATTTCTCTCGAGACCTACAATGCTGCCTTGGTGAATGAGGACATTCTCCGCTTCACTTGCATTGGGTGTACACTCAATGAACTACCAGGAGCCCCCTTGTCCGACGGTGAGGTTGACCCTTCACCTGTTAACCCCGATCGCTGTGCCTTCCCCCAGTCAACACCCGGGGGTGATTTCAGCTGCTTCAACAAGCGGGGCCTCCACTTCGTGCACTTAAATGCCAGAAGCCTTCTACCTAAGATAGACGAATTCCGACTACTTGCGCGGCGGACCAAGGCAGCAGTCATCGGTGTCACCGAAACTTGGCTAGACAGTACCAAGGTCTAAATATACAGGTTAGACCGTTCGAATTATTGTGCGCAGCTTCTGACGTCATTAGGCTGGGTCCATTTTCTCTTTGTGATACACTGAAGAAAACTGTGAAACGCCAAGGAAGACAGGAACTATAATATTTTATATATTATATATATATATTATATATCATATATATTATATATTCATATATATAGACAGGAACTATAATATTTTATATATATTTTATATAATATTTGTCAGAATATAACTAATTGCGTGGAGCGGTGCGAGCGAAGGCAACGTCTTTCCCAAACGACGCACCAGCTTCAACTGACAGCTATAGGACCCGCCAACCCCACTTTGAAAAGCCAGGTGACGTTCACGGGCCCGCTGCGCCAACTCCCTCGAAATTCGGTCGGAAGTGGTTAGACCTTATATTCTTAGATCTTGGACAGTACCATCTCCGACTCGGAAATTGCGATTCCGGGTTATAGTGTTGTGCGTAATGATAGAAAGAGGACCGGAGGAGGGGTTTGTACTTACATATGTAACGACTTAGCATTCAACCCCCGTACAGACCTTATGAGTAACGATGGACTCGAAGCTGTGTGGATAGAAATATTGTTACCCAAATCGCATCCCATCTTATGCGGGGTCTGTTACAGACCACCAAAACAGATGTCCCTCTATAGCGCATTAGAATCCACCTGTTTCAATCGAGTCAATATGCATGACTTAGAAAGTATTATCCTAGGTGATTTTAATACGAATCTGGCAAGTACAAATAATAACCTTATTAAGGCAATGAGAAACTGGCTAATATCTCATGGCCTGACACAACTGATTGACGAACCCACTAGAATAACAGGCACATCTAGGTCCATCATAGATCTTATCCTGGTCTCCGATCGTAACAAGATAACTCAGTCTGGTGCTTGTGATTATGGTCTTAGTGACCACAAGCTCATATATTGTACTAGGAAAGCTAGGAAGACGATTTTCAACAAGCACAACACAGTGAAGCTTCGTTCCATGAAACATTACTCACGGGAACAGTTTGTAGATGAACTGGGTAGGACAGACTGGTCGCCAGTTCTAAATTGTACCGATGTTTATAAGGCTTGGTCTAATTTTAAGTACACATTTCTTACTATTATAGATAGAGTAGCGCCTCCCAAAGAGATACGAATAAAACAGAGGACGGAGCCATGGATGACTAATGAAATACTGGGTTTAATTAGAGATAGAGACAGATTTAGGAAAAGTGGAAATCAGGAGGACTATAATGGCTTTCTGTACTATAGGAATCAGGTGAATTATTGGAAGGATAAAGCCAAAGCTGATTATTGTACTAAGATGGTGCACCAGAACAAACACGATCCAAGGAAGCTTTGGCAAACACTGAACACCCTAGAAGTTCACACAAAGCCTAGTAACAAAGTAGACAGGATAGGACTCTTGATAAACGGTGAGCTCAACTCTGATAGGAACACCATAGCCAATCACTTCAACACCTTTTTCACAACCATTGCCACAAAACTAGTTAAATCCCTCCCTACAGGTTCTGGGAAGTTTAGGCTGAGGTATGTTCAGGAGTATTATAAGGACAAGTCCTCAAAGTGTTTCAAACTGCATAAGACCACTCAAAAAGAAGTGTTTAAATTACTGGCTAGCATAAGTGCCAATAAGGCTACAGGGTTAGATGACATTCCTGCGAGGTTTGTTAAGGATGGAGCCTCATTTATTACTCCCCCAATAACCCACATAATAAATTTGTCTATTGGTTCAGGATTTATCCCAAGCGACATGAAAAGGGCTCAGGTAACACCTCTTTACAAGAAAAACGCAAAAACTGAGGCAGGTAACTACAGGCCTGTTTCAATTCTAGGTATTATTTCGAAGGTCTTGGAACATACCGTATACAACCAGTTAGATACCTACCTCAGGGAAAGTAATCTACTATACGGTATGCAATCTGGTTTTAGAACGAACTACTCAACAGACACCAGCTTAATATACCTTTACGATCTGATAAAACAGGAATGCGACACAGGTAATTACACGGGTTTAGTCTTCTTGGATCTTCAAAAGGCATTTGATACAGTGGACCATGATATTCTATTAAAAAAACTTCAGGCATTAGGAGTGGCGAATATTGGCTGGTTCAAGTCCTACCTTACAGGTCGCAATCAACTAGTACAGGTAAATGAAGCCCGCTCAGATGACAGAGAGACAACTTGTGGTGTACCACAAGGTTCAATTCTAGGACCACTACTGTTCCTGATCTATATTAACGACATACCAGGTGCGGTGAACTGTAAGTTACTGCTATTTGCAGACGACTCCTCTCTAATTGTCTCAGGTAGGGACCCGGTTGAAGTAGAGGAGAAACTGAATGTCGAACTGTCATCGGTCCAGGACTGGCTCATAGATAATAGGCTGTCCTTACACCTCGGTAAAACGGAAAGTATTGTCTTTGCATCCAAACCCAACCTCAGGAAATGCAGCGATGTACAGGTCAGATGTGGGGTTAATGTCTTAGAGTCAAAACAAGAGGTAACCTATCTTGGAATACCCTTAGATCAGTCCCTCTAAGGGAATGCTATAACAGATAAGATTGTTTCCAAGTGTTCACATAAAGTCAAATTTTTGTACAGAAAAGCCAGAAATTTTGATCTGGAAACAAAGAAGCTTCTGGTCTCAGCCCTGTTACAACATCACTTTGATTATGCTTGTAGCTCTTGGTACAGTAGTCTGAGCAGAAAAAACCTGTCCCGGCTACAGGTTACACAGAATAAGATAATTAGATTCATACTAAACCTACCTCAACGTAGTCATATTGGTATTGAAGAATTTAGCAAGGTAGGAATGTTACCAGTAAAATATCGTATCCAGCAGCTGAAACTAAACCAGGTTTACAATGTCATTCATAATTCTGCTCCCTCATATGTGAGCTGTAATTTTACATTATCGGCTGAGAACCGAACCCGGAACAGTCAAGAGTCTCTTATTGTACCTCATGCAGGTCCCTTCACTAAAAACAGTTTTCACTTCACAGGTGCTCAACTATGGAACTCACTACCTGTGTCCATTAAGAAGACAAATAGCAAGGTTACCTTCAAGAAAAAAGTCAAGGGTTACTATATGTCTCAGCTATGGACAGAGAACAGCTTTGATTTTGTGTACTACTAGCTTAGTGAGGGATACCTGAATCCATGAGTAATACCATCCATATCTGCGTTCACTCATAACTGTTTCTGACCTCCCCTCCCCCCCTTTTTTCAGAAGTTTAGTTAAGCATAACAATGATTGATGTTTACAAATTGGTTTCCACCTTTGTTTTGCCAGTCATAATATGGCATATGTCTCAGGTAGGTTCCGAGAACAGTTATGATCTGACCTCTTTCCTGATTCTCCTTGTTGTTTTACTCATTCGAGTACTGGTCCCCTGTACCCTACCTCTGGTGCCTCAGGTTATAATGTACTACTCATAGTAATTGCCCACTCCGTCCTGAGATTCAGGTAAAATGTTAGATTTAATTAATAGGTAACCCTAGCTGCAGTGTAGGATTCACTATAACTGCATGTTGTTTCAGATGTAGAATATTGTAGTATATCATTAATGGTCCTACTCTGATATAGTACTCACTCATACATGTTGATACAGATGTAGAAAAATGCAATACATTATTAATGGTACTACTCCGATATAGTACTCACTCATACTGTTTTGTTACAGTTTAACATTATTTTGTTGTTCCTTTGATTAATGCAATGTTCCTTTTGGATGGTGCTCAAATATTTGGACTCAATGTTCCTATGTGTACAAACATTTCAGTAATATTAGCAAATCTATAACAATGTTTACGTGTCATATGTGTACTGACTGGTATTACTCATGAGTGTCTCTGGTCCCCTCAACCCCCTATGTATGTTTGTACGTGTGACTTAATGTAGAAAAATTACCTGATGAGGACCACAATGGAAATAAGCGTTCATGCTTTTTGTGTTATCCTCGGCAATTTACATTTATTATTTCGAACTATGTGTTCTTGTCATTATTTGCACTTCATGTACATTGATTTATTGCCAAATAAAGTCTATCTATCTATCTATCTATCTACTCATGGAATCAGGTATCCCTCACTAAGCTAGTAGTACACAAAATCAAGGCTGTTCTCTGTCCATAGCTGAGACATATAGTAACCCTTGCCTTTTTTCTTGAAGGTAACCTTGCTATTTGTCTTCTTAATGGACACAGGTAGTGAGTTCCATAGTTGAGCACCTGTGAAGTGAAAACTGTTTTTAGTGAAGGGACCTGCATGAGGTACAATAAGAGACTCTTGACTGTTCCGGGTTCGGTTCTCAGCCGATAATGTAAAATTACAGCTCACATATGAGGGAGCAGAATTATGAATGACATTGTAAACCTGGTTTAGTTTCAGCTGCTGGACACGATATTTTACTGGTAACATTCCTACCTTGCTAAATTCTTCAATACCAATATGACTACGTTGAGGTAGGTTTAGTATGAATCTAATTATCTTATTCTGTGTAACCTGTAGCCGGGACAGGTTTTTTCTGCTCAGACTACTGTACCAAGAGCTACAAGCGTAATCAAAGTGATGTTGTAACAGGGCTGAGACCAGAAGCTTCTTTGTTTCCAGATCAAAATTTCTGGCTTTTCTGTACAAAAATTTGACTTTATGTGAACACTTGGAAACAATCTTATCTGTTATAGCATTCCCTTAGAGGGACTGATCTAAGGGTATTCCAAGATAGGTTACCTCTTGTTTTGACTCCAAGACATTAACCCCACATCTGAACTGTACATCACTGCGTTTCCTGAGGTTGGGTTTGGATGCGAAGACAATACTTTCCGTTTTACCGAGGTGTAAGGACAGCCTATTATCTATGAGCCAGTCCTGGACCGATGACAGTTCGACATTCAGTTTCTCCTCTACTTCAACTGGGTCCCTACCTGAGACAATTAGAGCGGAGTCATCTGCAAGTAGCAGTAACTTACAGTTCACCGCACCTGGCATGTCGTTAATATAGATCAGGAACAGTAGCGGTCCTAGAATTGAACCTTGTGGTACACCACAAGTTATCTCTCTGTCATCTGAGCAGGCTTCATTTACCTGTACTAGTTGATTGCGACCTGTAAGGTAGGACTTGAACCAGCCAATATTTGCCACTCCTAATGCCTGAAGTTTTTTAATAGAATATCATGGTCCACTGTATCAAATGCCTTTTGAAGATCCAAGAAGACTAAACCCGTGTAATTACCTGTGTCGCATTCCTGTTTTATCAGATCGTAAAGGTATATTAAGCTGGTGTCTGTTGAGTAGTTCGTTCTAAAACCAGATTGCATACCGTATAGTAGATTACGTTCCCTGAGGTAGGTATCTAACTGGTTGTATACGGTACGTTCCAAGACCTTCGAAATAATACCTAGAATTGAAACAGGCCTGTAGTTACCTGCCTCAGTTTTTGCGTTTTTCTTGTAAAGAGGTGTTACCCGAGCCCTTTTCATGTCACTTGGGATAAATCCTGAACCAATAGACAAATTTATTATGTGGGTTATTGGGGGAGTAATAATTGAGGCTCCATCCTTAACAAACCTCGCAGGAATGTCATCTAACCCTGTAGCCTTATTGGCACTTATGCTAGCCAGTAATTTAAACACTTCTTTTTGAGTGGTCTTATGCAGTTTGAAACACTTTGAGGACTTGTCCTTATAATACTCCTGAACGTACCTCAGCCCAAACTTCCCAGAACCTGTAGGGAGGGATTTAACTAGTTTTGTGGCAATGGTTGTGAAAAAGGTGTTGAAGTGATTGGCTATGGTTTTCCTATCAGAGTTGAGCTCACCATTTATCAAGAGTCCTATCCTGTCTACTTTGTTACTAGGCTTTGTGTGAACTTCTAGGGTCTTCAGTGTTTGCCAAAGCTTCCTTGGATCGTGTTTGTTCTGGTGCACCATCTTAGTACAATAATCAGCTTTGACTTTATCCTTCCAATAATTCACCTGATTCCTATAGTACAGAAAGCCATTATAGTCCTCCTTATTTCCACTTTTCCTAAATCTGGCAATAAATCTGTCTCTATCTCTAATAATGAGTGATGTGGTTTTGTTTGGTTTGTAATAGCAGACTAAGTTTATCTTAATATTGTGTGCTGGGGGTAACTCTGTTTTTAACTATTCTGCTAATAACCTTTTCCTCTTCTTTGCTGTGTTCATTATAAAACATAACTACAAAGTAATGTCGTAACACATTCGTAAAATTCAACAAGAACCCACTGTGTTGGATAAGAAGAAATTAAATAGATGATATCATCTATTTCATTTCTTCTTATCCAACACAATGGGTGCTTGTTGAATTATAAAACATCTAATAAAAGATGTTGATAATTTCCATATTGTCATTTTGTTTCGATGAACCTTCAAGGAATCTCTCCATTGTACGGCGAATACCATGTTCTATAATGGCATTGGGAAACCCATTGTTGGTTAAGAGTTGCCTGATGCATTCAAGTTCATTGTGAGTATCTTGCCAGGTGCTGCAGTGTGTGATGGCTCTTTTGTCAAATGCAGCAACAACACTTTTTTTTGTAATTGCGGCCTTAGTGAATACGGAGGTTTTAATTTTGGTGTTGTTAATATGAACAAGGACATCAAGGAAAGGGAGTTTTCCATCTGTGCTTGATTCCATAGTAAATTGTAAGACTGAGTTTTCTGTGAACTTCTGGACTACATGAGCAAGGTCTTGTGGGGCTTCGAAGGAGAGGAAGCAGTCATCAGTGTATCATAGGTGGGGAAAACAAGGAATAACAAACTGGCCAGGTGGGCATTAGCTCTCCAGGAATATGAATTAAGTGTTCAGCACATCCCGGGAAGGCAGAATGTGGTGGGATGTGATGGAGATGAATGTGGGTGGTGGTCTAGTGAGTGAGTGAGACTCAGAAGAGGGAAGTGATCCCATGAATTTTAGGTTGAAGGATGAAAGCCCATGTCATCAAGAGCAGCATGGTGGGAGGGGGGAAGGGAGGTTCTGGCAGCAGCCCGTGGTTGAAGAGTGGCTGGACGACGCCTACAGCAGGATACTTGCCTTCTCCCCAGGAAACCTCTTCACCCCACATAAATGCAATGCAACCAAAGTCCTAATAGAGGAAATGACCTGTCTACTAAGAGCATATATAAACTCATCTCCCTACGCCCCGCAGGTATTCAAAACGCTGGCTATCCTTCCACACCTTACATGTCAGAGGACTCACAGAAAATCAAAGCACTCGGAGAATGTCCAGGCATTGCAACGGAGGATGGAACAGTGGAAGAAGGGAGAAGTGGAGCAACTGGTGATGGAAGCAGAGGCCATTCAAGATAGACTCCACAATGGCACTAACAGAAAGAAAAGACCAGAAGACAGAGCCAGGAATTTTGCAGACAAGATGAGGCAGGGAAAGGTTGCGGCTGCCATGAGGTCGCTCGCAGGGGAGAATGAAGACCCAGGAGTTCTACCCCTAAACGAGGAAACGCTGAAGATCCTGAAAGAAAAGCATCCAACAGCAAGACCAGCAAACCTGGACACTAAATTCAATGGTGACTACCTCCCACCCCACGAGGTGGTCTTTGAGAGCATCACGAGAGAAAGGATCTGGAACCTTGCTCTACACACCCAGGGAGCGGCGGGACCATCGGGCTTAGATGCGTCTGGATGGAAATGTCTCCTCAGCACCAGCCTATTTGGGACAACAGCAGGGGGACTGCAGGAGGCCATCGCTGGTTTGGCGAGGAAAATGGCGACTGAGGACTGTCAGCACCTTGAGGCATACACAGCATGCAGACTTATCCCCGCTGGATAAGAAGCCCAGCCATTGTCCAATTGGTATGGGTGAGGTGTTGAGAGGAATAATAGGAAAAGCCATCATGGAAGTCACAAAGGACGAGGTGCGAGAAGCTGCTGGCAACCTTCAGGTGTGCGAGGGGCAACAGGCAGGTTGCAAGGTGGCAATTCACACCATGAGAAAGATATTTGAGGAACCAGACTGCAAAACAGTCTTATTAGTCGATGCATCCAACGCCTTCAACAACATAAATAGAGAGGCCACTATACACAATATCAAAATCAAGTGCCCAGTTTTGGCCAAGTACATGGAGAACACATACAGAGAACCTGCAAACCTATTTGTTACCAACATGGTTGAGAAAAAAGAAACGAAAGTGGAGATCATCAAATCCGCAGAAGGCACCACTCAGGGAGACTCGGTGGCCATGGCAATGTATGTGCTCGGTCTTATGCACCTGCAGCAGAGGATACAACATGAGGACACCAGGGTTAAACAGGTAGCATATGCAGATGATCTCACGGGAGCAGGGAAAGTAGCAGAGTTAAAAGAGTGGTGGGATCTGGTGCTGGCACACGGCCCAGACCTGGGTTATCTCCCGAATGCAAAGAAGTCTGTCCTCATAGTGAAGCCAGACTACTTTGACAATGCCAAAAACCTTTAGAAATACTGAAGTGAAGGCAACTAAAGAGGGGGAAAGACATCTCGGTGCAGTGATCGGCTCTGAATCATTTAAAAAGCAATATATCAAAAACAAAGTTAACGAATGGGTGGAGGAAGTTAGGCTACTAGCCAACTTTGCAAAGACTGAACTGGAGGCGGCATATACCACATTCATATATGGTGTTAAACATAAGTGGAACTACGTCTTACGGATGGTACCGAACATCACCGACCTACCAAGTCCTCTTGAAGAAACTATCAGAAACGAGCTAATTCCAGCCATCACCAAAGGACGGATAATGAATGAAGAGGAAAGAAAACTTGTTGAACCTCCACCAAGAATGGGAGGGTTAGGCATCTCCAACCTGCTAAACCTTGCCAACATAGAACACCGAAACTCCCTGAAACTCACGTCCTCCATGACAAACAACATTGTGTCACCTGATCAACAGGAGACTAACATGGAGGAAATCAGAGAAATCAGAAGAAACATATCAAAGGGAAGGGAAGAGAGGCAAAAGGAGGAGCTTTGCACTCTTTTAGATCAGCTATCAAATTGTATGAAAAGAAAGATGGCAATGGCATAGGAAGATGGGGAGTCCAATTGGCTGACAGCACTACCAGTCAGGGCAAAGGGATTCAACCTAAACAAAAGAGAATTCACAGATGCCATTGCCTTGAGGTATGGGTGTTTGTTGGAAAGACTGCCTAACAGATGTTCCTGTGGTGCACAGTTTAGTCCAGACCATGTGATATGCAAGCAGGGTGGATTCATCTGCATGAGACATGATGAGGTAAGGGATCTCCCTGCCCAAATGCTTTAGGAGATGTGCAAAGACGTGACCATGGAACCAACATTACTCCCACTAAGAGGGGAGAACTTCAGGCACAGTATGTCCAACACCTCAGATGAAGCACGAGTGGATGTCAGCACAAGAGGTTTCTGGACATGGGGACAATTGGCTTTCTCTGACATGCGAATATTTGAGCCAATGGCCCCCTGTTACAATAACCTAACTGTTGAGGTGTCCCACTCCTGGAACGAGAATGAAAAAATCATGGTGTACAAAGAGTGTATACAAAATATGGACCAGGGCTCATTCAGTCCTATAACCTTTACGACTTCAGGTGGGATGAGTCATAGAGCAAAGGCATTCTCTGCTCATCTGGCAGAGGTGATGGCAGAAAAGAAACAACAACCAAAAAGCAGCATTGTATTGTGGATGAGATGTAGACTGTCAGTCTCACTCTTAAGATCAGCCCTCCTATGCCTGAGAGGTACCAGGTCCCCACCACCCAAATCAGCACATGTACAAAACCTTGAATTTGACCAGACTGTAGTAGATAATAGGATAAATGAAGTTCTGTATTAGGCTTCATCAAAATATATATAAAAGGGTAGTCGACCAGTCATTGGCGAGACTGGCAGACTTCAGGCACTAGGCAAGTGTACTGTCTGCTACACCAACAAGCATCAAACCATTGTGACTTCCAGGCTCCACTGTGGCCTCAAGGCATCAACATAAACAGCAATGGTGTCATGTTCCATGATGTGTCATATGTCCAGCTTCATGATGTGTTATGAAAACACAATGAGACGCGGGTGTGGTGCTATAATCCACATCCTAGCAAGAGCCACCCTCCTGTAATCAACACACAGTCTCCACTCACCTCCGGGCTTAGGTACCAGCACAGCTGGTGAAGCCCAAGGACTAGTACTAGGTTCCACTAATCCTTGACCCATAAGCTGCTTCATTTCCTTCTCCACAATCCTCTTCTTATGTGGACAACAATCTGTAAAGCGTCTGCTTCACTGTCTTGGCTCCATCTTCTAAGATGACATCATGTGATATTGCTTGAGTAACGATGGGGCATGCAGAAAAAAACCTGCACTCTTGCAGACAGGTGCTTGTACTTCTTCACATCTCTTCCGCAAGTGATGACATAGATCCCTCTAATGCCTCACTTATGTCTGACTTGTCCAAATCATAAAATAGATTTAGATCCCCAATGTCTGAATCAAAGTTTCCATCAGCTTGTCCTGTCTCAATCATACAATACCATTGAACTCCTTCAAATGGTTGATGTGTGCTTATTGCACACCTGATCTCCTCATTGGATTCATAATCACATAATTTTTTCCACCCTTTCTCTCCAGCACTTTGAATGTGACCTTTCAAGATTTCTCTTTGTCATCTGCCTAATCTTCCTAAATTTCTTGAAGTTAGTACTACAAACTTTGTATAAGGGGTATTTTCTTCTGAATTCTTCAACATCATTTCATATAAGGATGGAAGGGGTTTTTGCAGGGTTCTACTTATCATTAGGTAAAAAGGTTCCTCAGTAACAGGCACTTGGCATTTGGGTACCTTCTTGGGAGTATCATTAGGCTTCCCAGTCCCTTGACACACAATACATCGCTTAACTATCCTTTTGACATTTTCTCCCCCCAGACCCTGACTCGTTGACGCCGTTGGGGGGCTTAGGTGACAACAGCCGAGGGGTGATATTGCTGAGACACTGACAAATTCTCTCAGAGTTTTTGGTGACCTTGCTTCTCGGCTGCTGACACAACAAATTGTAGTCAGGCCTGTTTCTTCTTCTGACTATTTTGTTCTTCCCTTCTTCATCTTTTGGATAGTTGGTGACCTTGGCTTGTCTTGGACTTAGGAACTGGATATTCAATATTTTAGATGCATTCACCCCCTGTCAGGTCCATTGGGGTGCAGACTTCGGTCTCTCAAGATTCAGGTCCTGGGGATCTCGTTACAAGTCCCCTGTATTTGTAGGTAATGGGGGCACCAGGTGTTTACCCACCTTGAGGGAGGCAGCCCCTCTTTAGCAAAAGACATCCCCATAGGTACCCTTTCCATTGCCGAGTCTCACAGGATAGGAGGACTGCAATTCTCCAAAAGGGGTAAATTGTTTTAGACTTGCTGCCACTACAACTCTTCTTGATGGAGCAGCGACCCCTCAAATCCCATCTCTTGTTGATAACCTTGAAAAGGAAAATGACTCTGTGTCATGAACTTGCCCTTGTGTTAAGTTGATGCTTCAAATCCATGGTCTTCATTCGAACAGTTCCTACAATTCAAAGGCCAGATGTTACTTTGCTTTCTTTAATGGATTTGATCAACCTCTTGAATATTGAAAGTGGTTATGTACAAAACTTGTTTATTTATACATAAAAAAATAAATTACAGTAAAGTTGGGTGTGAATAGAATGCAAGCACACAAGTCACAGAGTAGAAAAACCCATGTGTCTTAACTTGTACTACAGGTGCATGACACCAGTGCCAGACACAGGTGCTGGTGTATACCAATATAATCTATTCTACTACTATAATAATAATAATATACTCAAAGATAAAATCCTCACAAATAAGACTAGGAATGGGAGTGATAGTAATGGGTCTGAGATCAAAGGATTACAAAGGCGGAGCATGCCGACAGGAGACCTTTTGATCCATATCTAGGTCGGATGCAAAAAAAAAAAAAAAAAATCATAACAATAAATTAAAACTATAATAATGTAAAAATAACAAATAAAATACATAAATAAATGCATAGGTATAGTTGAATAACAAACAAAAAGGTAAATAGTAAATGATTATAAATTGACATATAACTAATAATAAATGAAAATCAGACAGACAAATTATAACAAAACAAAAACAAATAATATAACATAAATTATAATCATTACAGCATCTTACTTAGGTATTTATCTAAATGATTCTTAAAGCTTCGAACTGAACTACATTGCACTACCTGTGCAGGAAGTTTATTCCATTCATTAACTACACGGTTGGCAAAGTTGTTTCTACCTACTTCCAAATTGAATCTATTTCCGGACAGTTTGAGACCATTGTTTCTTGTCTGATTCTCATTCAATGTGAAAATTTGGTCACTTTTGATGTTGTCAATTCCCTTTAAAATCTTAAAGACCTGTATCAAGTCACCTCTGAGTCTACGCTTTTTTAGGGAAAACAGATTCATGTGCTTAAGTCGATTTTCGTATGATTTATTTTTGATATTTGGAATCAGTTTTGTGGCTCGCCGTTGTACTTTTTCCAGTCTGTCAATGTCTTTAATGAGATTCGGTGACCATACGGAAACAGCATATTCCAAATGTGGACGAACTAACGATTTATATAGCTTGTTAATGAGTGATGGACTTTTGAAATCAAAAGATCGCGCAATCAATCCCAGAATCTTATTTGCTTTCTCAGAGGCTGAAATACACTGCTTGGATGATTTGAGGTCGTTACTGATAATTACGCCGAGATCTTTTTCACTATCCACTTTTGTTAACGAATTTCCAAATAACTTGTAATCGTACTTACTGTTATTTTTACCTATGTGCATTACCTTGCATTTACTTGTGTTAAATTTCATTAGCCACTTTTCAGACCATTGCTGTAATTGATCTAAATCTTCTTGAATATCTAATTGGTTTGAGTGATCATTTGCCACTCCGCACAGTTTTGTATCATCAGCAAATTTGGAAACAGTAGATTTTAGTCCATTGTCTATATCATTTATATATACTATGAATAGAAGTGGCCCAAGAATGGAACCCTGAGGAACTCCACTTGCAACATTTTTCCATCCAGAAGTTTTTCCATTTAAAACAACTCTCTGTTTTCGACCTTTCAACCAATTACTAGTCCAACCTAATAGGCTACCACTTATTCCATGCAAAGCTAATTTAGTAAGTAGTCTTTCGTGTGGGACGGTATCAAAAGCTTTTGCAAAGTCTAGATATATTAAATCTATATTGTTTCTTTTGTCATAATTCGAGATAACTGTGTTGTAGAATTCGAGTAAGTTAGTCACGCAAGAACGTTTCCGTCTGAAACCATGCTGGCTATCATTTATCAAACGGTTACTTTCTAAATGATATTCGATATCATCTCTGATGATAGTTTCCATTATTTTTCCTACGATCGAAGTCAAACTTATAGGCCTATAGTTATTTGGTTTCTTTTTGTCACCTTTTTTTAATATGGGAGTAACGTTAGCTAGCTTCCATTCTCTTGGGACATCTCCGGATATGATGGATTTCTTGAAAATAATTTCTAATGGAACAACAATCTCATTTTTCATTTCCTTTAAGATTCTTGGATGCCAACCGTCAGGCCCTGGTGTTTTATTAACTTTGAGTTTGTCTATACACCTTTTAATTTTTTCTTTTGTTATATTTACCGTAGTGAGTAAGTTTACCCCAGACTTTTCACAGGTTTCAGTTTGGAATTCACTTTGAGGTGTTTCGTTTACGAATACCGAGCTAAAATAATTGTTTAAGATATTACACATTCCTTCATTTGAATATTGAATCACTAAAGGATTGGGGATTGGAAGGTTTGGGGATGGGACATTTACTCTGCTTAAGTGAGGCATTGATTATTGAACAGATCGGGATGGCAAGTTTGCGAGCAAATTCACAATAAAATTTGATAGGTAAGTCTACAGGTGTAGAGGACCGCTTTGACTTGATGCTGGCAACCTAAGAAACATGAACTGTCGGGGGGGAAGGAGAGGGGAGGACAGCAGGGAGGAGAGAGAAGTCAATCCCAGGCAGCTATAAGTGCTTGATCTTATTGAGGTAGTACATTTTCTTGGCTCTTGATTCCCCTTATGACTTTGTTCCAAAGTTGTCTAAAAAGGCTGTGATGTCAGCTCCATGCAATTTACTCACTCCTTTATTTTTGTATGAAGAATGCTCACAATATATCAACTACTAGTTAACTAATACACGAAAGAATATATTAAAAACTTTCCACGGATGCTATTTCTACACGTCATTATTTATAACATCTTCTGACCCTGCATAGCAAAAACTCTTGTAACTGACCAACCTATATAAGAAACTCATCTACAATCAAACATCTTACTAACTACATTTTTAAGTAACCCACATGTTTTTCAATTTACCTAGAAAGTAGGCACTGTGGCTCTAGCTAAGATGTGGCTTGGCACCATACCCGTGTTTGAGCCTGTGAAACAAGGCTTGAGCATTTTGTATCAGGATACGACAAGGTGTCAGTTACCATGTTTCCTTTTCCTGGGATATGTTGAATACTTATATCCCTGG
Source organism: Oratosquilla oratoria (assembly GCF_046742065.1). Classification (NCBI taxonomy): domain Eukaryota; kingdom Metazoa; phylum Arthropoda; class Malacostraca; order Stomatopoda; family Squillidae; genus Oratosquilla; species Oratosquilla oratoria. The sequence continues at coordinate 4,163,423 of NC_134799.1, forward strand.
AGTGCTAATGCCCATCTGGCTAATCTGTCACTCTTTGTCCTTCCACGTAAGATATACTTCAAGCATTGCACCTACTGCTACATGACTGGCATCACAAAAGAGGTAAATGGTCTTACTATAATCTGGAGCTATAAAGACAGGACAACATGAGAGAAGCTTCTTACACTCCTCAGCTGCTTTACCAGCGCCTTTATCCCACCTGAAATGATTATAAGAGAGCATGCAAGTTAAAGAAATGGTTACCTCTGCAAGGTTTGGACAGTACCTCTGATAGAATCCAACCATGCCCATGAATCTTCTGATACCTTGCTTTGTCTTCAGGACCTAGAATTCCATGATGTCCTTCACTCTGGCTTCTAACAGCATGATGCAATACTGGCTGACCTGTTGTCCCAGATAGACAATGGTGCTCCTTCCAAACACTCCTCAGATTTACAGTAAGATATGTTTGTTCTAGTCTGTCAAGTAAATCCCTCAACCTGTATGTGCGATCACTCCATGTGTCAGAGAACACTACTATGCCATCTGAGTATGCTCTTAACACCCAATAATCCCTCAACTACCCAGTTTACAAGGCACTGAAAGGATGCTCCACTATTTTTCATTCCAAATGGGGTTACTTGTGGGGTAACAAAAGCAGATATTTCAGTGGCTCTGCTTGTAAGGGGAATCTGATTATATCCCTTCATTAAGTCCAATTTAAACAGGTACCTTGTAGCAGCGACTTTCTCAATGAGATCATCTATTCTGGGGAGAGGGTAAGGATCCACTTTTGTGACTGTGTTCACCCTCCTGTAATCAACATATAGTCTCCACTCACCTCCAGGCTTAGGTACCAGCACAGCTGGTGAAGCCCAAGGACTAGTACTAGGTTCCACAAATCCTTGATCCACAAGCTGCTTCACTTCCTTCTCCACAATCCTCTTCTTCTGGGGCAACAATCTGTAGGGGGTTTGGCTCACTGGTTTGGGTCCATCATCTAATAATAATATATGGTATATTGGGTATACCAGCATTACTTCTAAAAATATACATCCTACAAGATTATAACTATGACAGTGAAAATATGTTACAAGCATTAAAAAACAAAACACAAAAACAGTAAGCTAAGGAATAGCTGTGTTGTACAACAATGTTGATTCTTGTTGTTGATCAAGTCCACAACTGTCGGTATGGGGCTCTTCTTATACCAGTCGGTGCATGCTCTGATCAGCTTGATGGTAATATGGTGCCACACCTATAGCCGTGGTCATGGTACCTGTGGAGGTATCAGGTTCTGGTGCTGAGGATGTTTAACTAGGGTGACCACAAGCGACCTCAGACTCTAAAGATAGCGGTCAGCAAGGGTAGGTAGTCCTAGTGTGGTGAGAGCGTGTTTTTTTTTTTTTTTTTTTTTCAATTCGGGAGTGAGGAATCACTCCCACGGGCTTTGTTTGAGCCCGTGTGGTGGTGTTTATGTAAGACACACCTGGCGGAGAGGAGGTGAAATGGTATAGCTAGTCAGAGGGTGATAGATGGCAGTAGAAAAGAGAGGCCGCAGCTGCTAGAGCGGCGGTGGACGTTCTAGCAGCTGACGGAGCTCATATGGGCTGCGGAGGCGGCTCACAAGACCTTCAGGGGGAGCCGGTGGTCCCCGTCTGAGGAAAGAGGTGGCGGGGCAATCGCTCAGGTAGTGGTGGAGGTCGGCATTGTCTTCACGGCAATGGTTGCATCGGCGGTCTTCTATGGTGCTCTGGGGATTAAGTTGCCAGAAGCAACGATCATCCAGGCGTAACCTGAACAGCAGCTTTTCTATCCTTCTGGGAGTGGAGCGGGGGAGGACTAGAGGTTCATAAGCTGTTACTTTTTTGTACCAGCCCGCTCGTTGGGAGATCTGCGCCTCCTGCCTGTGTTGGAGGTGCCATTGCTTGCGTGCTAATGCCCTGGTTTTAAGTTGGAGCTGACTCTTGCTGGGAGGGACCTGGACGTCAACCCTGGCTCTTTTGCGGGCTGTGGCAGCAGCTGCGTCTGCAAGGTCGTTTCCACGCACACCTACGTGGCTTGGCACCCAGTTGATGGTGATGTGTCGTTCTTCACGGTGTAATTTGTGTAGGAGCGCAATTATGTTGGTGAGGAGGTGGACATTATCTTCGGGCTCTGCCTGTTGCAAGCAGCTTATCAGGCTCAGAGAGTCAGTATGGATGACCACGGAGTTGGAGTGGGATACAAGGGCATGTTCTAGGGCCCCCTGCATCGCCACGGCCTCGACTTGAAGGGAGGACGCGGAGTCGCTGACTCTCCTGCCGAATATGTGTCCATCAGTGACGAAGGCAGCTCCAGCCGTGTTTGGGCTGCGTTGTTCGACGGACCCGTCTGTGAAATATACGGTGTGACCAGGTCGCGTTAGTGCTCGGATGCCGTTATTTGCTAATGCCCGCGCTTTGTCCGGGTGGCATGCGCCCTTTTTTCCCGGGAGTGCCGTGAATTTAAAGGTCACGGGAGCTGGAGCCCACGGAGGCGGGCATTTGAAGTTCGGGTGGGACTTTGGAATGCCCTTCTCAAGGAGGGGTTGCCGTAGTTGGAAGAAATCCAGGAGTTTGACCGCGTGTGAGAGCCAAGTGTTGGGGCGTTGCAGTGCGTCTGCGCATGCAAGTGAGGAGTAGATGTCACGACTTAGGCCTGTCTCGACGCGGGGGTGGAGTGCGCGGGCAATAAAGTCCGCCCCGAGCATTCTAATCCTGAATTGGAGAGGTGGGAGCGAGGCTTCACGTTGGAGGTTGAGAATTTTGTACCACCGTTGTGCTCCCAGGATAACTCTAGCCGCTTCATTCTGGCAGGTCTCAAGCCTTTGGAGTTTGTCCGCGTCCACAGTAAGGAGAGCCGGGGCTGCGTAGTCGGCAATAGAGCGCACCGCTTGTATGTAATACGTGCGAAGGACTTGATGTGTGGCACCAAGTGCTCTTCCGCACATGGCCCTCATCACTTTTGTTCTGGCCGTCATTCTTTCTCTGAGGTAGGATATTTCCCTGTTGAAGGTGCGGCCCTTGTCAAGCCAAACGCCCTGGTACTGGAATTGTGTGACCCAGTCCAGCGCGAATCCTTGAGTAGCAAGGGGTTCTCTTCCTTGTCGTAGTCCGAATGCCATGACTTTAGACTTACGAGGGGATATTTTGAGTCCGATCCTGACGCATTCCACTGCGACGGCGTCGAGGCAGCGCTGTGCCCTGTCGTGGCATCCTTGCTTCCCGGCGATGATGATAGCTAGATCATCAGCGTAGGAAATTATTTTGCACCCGCGGGGGAGGGGGAGTTGCACTACATTGGAAATCAGCACATTGAAAAGGGTTGGGCTGAGGACCCCTCCCTGTGGTGTGCCATTCTCTAGGTGTATTCTTTGCCAAGGATTGTGCGCCATTTGTATTATAATTTTCAATCCTTGTATGGATAGAATATGAAAAATATTTTACACAAACTTGTACATTTTATTTTATTGTTTATTTTTGTTGTAAAAATGTAATGATGCAGTGTAAAACAAAAACTTTACAAAAAAACCCAAGGCTATCCAACCCAGAGTTTAGTTTGTTTTACAGCCTTTGAAATCTTTATGAACTCGGGGATTGGAGAGTTCCACCTACTTTATAAAATACATGCATCGTTAGGCAAAATGAAATCCTGAAAATGACGGCATTCCGTGATGATTTCATCCATGTACAAATGTGTAAGACGAGGTGTGATAAGGAATTAATGCAGCAGCGAGTTATGCGCCTAACTGTACTATACTTGTATATGGAAAACTATTTCAACTTTATCATATAAAGAGTACATGATATCACATATTGCACCACATTGTATTTCAGCTGTATGGGCTTGTCCCAACTTAAGATTATACCACTTTCTGACCGTTGTTGATCGGCCCAAGAAGGCCTTGTATACAGAAATGCATACAGTTGTTAGACATCATAGTTCTATGTATTTTGTACATGTTAATGGGTTAAGCATGAAAACGGTTGAAGGAAGTTTTCATTTTTGATCCAAGAACATGTAGATAAGGAATGATTACATGAACATCAACAGAATATAGGACAGTATGTAAGATGTCATTAGTTGAGTTCATGATTTGTTGTATGACTTGTATAGACATACTCATCAGCTGTCTGACGTGAGTTTACATACTCAACCTTCGACCATTTTCACGCTTAACTTTCTACACAGGTTATCTTCAGTCTTCCACACTGCAATAAATCTTGTTAAACCCACTCAATATCTTTAACAACTTGTGAGACTATTGTGTGCCAAAGTCTAAGGCTTAGACTTATTATGCACCACACCTCTTGTCTAGTGATTCCATTCCACTGTACCATTAATTCTGAGTTATGTGGCTATAGATGATGTCCAAGAGACCATGTAGTGTAATAAGCAAATAAAAATTATAACCAATCTGTTTCAGTTATATACCACATCCTCTACGATAAATCATGGAGTACATAAATTTGGTACAGAGTGAAGAGAGAACATCTTACATCAGTTAAACATAACTTACCGACACTGCTTTCTTGAAGAAGAAATTTTTCTCTGAATTATTTTCTTATCTCTGAGGTGTTGACTTATATAAATGCATTTCACCAAAATTGAAACTCTTACCAGTCATCCCCTTCCCTTATTAAACACCTTAATTTCAATATTTCCAACTGAAAATGAGCTCCAGGTTTTACTGCAAGTAGCAAATTAACATCCACCTCTTGCTCAATGCCCCATTTAACCCATCCATCTCATCCTTTGTCGCCCCTTCAAATTCACAAACTTTCCATGTGTCCAATGCTTTATCATCAACCCTATCTGCCATCTCCGTTTCCACCCCTGCTCTCCTCCTCACCTCATTTCTCATTCTATCCAGCCTCGTAACCCCTACCATACTTCTAACCTTTCATCTTAAACACATCTAAACTCTTCCTCTCTGCCTTTCTTAAAGTCCATGTCTCCGCCCCATACAGTGCTGTCCCCATTCAACAATTTGATATCAGGGGTCCTGATCCTTTTTCCATCGGGGGTTCCCAACCCTCGGGATTTCCGACCCTTTTCACCCAGGAGTTCCCAACTTTCTTTCTACCAGATTTTCCGAACTTCTTCCCCCTCTGTTTTCCAACCCTCTTTCTCCAGAGAGTCCCGACCATTTTCACCTAGGGGTTACCAATCCTAACCCCCACAGGCTGGTGCAGTGTAAGACATGGTAAGAACTGCAATGCACAACATCTTGAGGAAACAGGGGAAAAACTGGCTACAAAACTGCAAGAACTTTGCAGAGAGGTGAAAATGAGGGAGCAGAGTTTAGTGGTATTCAAGCATAAGAACATAAGCACATTTTTGATAGGAAGGGTGCAGATGTCTTGTAAAACAACAGTAAAATAGGCAGCAGGCTGTTTTTTGGAAGCTTGGGCCAGTGACAATAACAGCATGAACAGATTCATCACATTTAACCCCTTCTACACTGGGAATGTAGGACATTTAATCTTCTAAAACTGAACATTTAGTCTTCTGTTGTTCTTTAAAATCAAATAAGTTAGAAATTTATTCCGCGTCTACTCTACTTCAATTTTAGAACACCAAAAAGCCCATATTTTCTTAAACACCAACATAACTGCTTTAATTTTTAATTTATATTTTCTTTACTTTTGTTTATAAATGAATAACATAAAGAGCTGTATACATGGAATGGGCCGAAACGTCTGCAGACGGGTCACTTCCGTGGGCCAAAGAGGTTGCAAGCTCGAGCCCAACCAGCGCGGACGTTTAGGCCTCATGAAATTGTCGACCCCGGACGTTTCGACTACCGCTTTTAAGTGGTCTTATTTAAATTTCTTTAGTTACAGAAGATATTTTTCTAATTTTAAGATATTGTGAGTTGTGACTTCACAAGGTAATTTCAAAATTATCCTAAAATAGAATCTATTACGAGTGCATAACCCTTTTTGGATGTGAGATACATTTTCACTTCTAAGAAAAGATGGTTTTGCTTTGCAAGGGAATTTCGGTCTAACATATATATAATGTGTTAAGATGTACTTTTTTGTTTTACTATTCTATGTGGAAGAAAATTATTAATGTTATTCCAGAGTTTGTTACTCTTGACCTGAGGTCAACCGATCATCCTTGTACTTGAAAGACCACCTCCAATGGGGAGACCTGACCTCAAGATATTTATTTTCACATTCCTCATTGATATGCTGAACGGATACGGACAACTGGTCCACAAAACTGCAAACCAGGACAGTGGCGGATCCAGATTTTTTTTTTGGGGGGGGGGCTGAACTGCTGAACTATGTATGAGTGGGAAGCGAGCGATGCGACCCGAATCAGCTGGGGCATTTGAAATGTGAAAAGTTTTAGAAGCCTTTTAAAGGTATTTGCAAAGGCATGTTGAGGAAACTGTCAATGAATTAGATTGCAACGGTAAAAAAAATATACACACGCACATAAATGGCTCTTCCTGAAAAGTAGAATACAAGTATGGCAAAAAATAAAACTGACACTTCAAGTTTTTCCATCCCTCTTTCCCAGCGTTGCGCTACAGCATCGTACGAGATCACCTCAACCAATCAGCATTCATTGCCATCGTACGATGCTCTATCTAACTGAAACCGACGAAAGCCAATTGCGCTCCAACACCACCATGACGCTGTCATATGAGTACTTACAGGTCCGGTTCGGCCTTCAGACAGTGACAATTAAATCCGAAATATGTTAGATATATATTAAAAGGAGGGTCGGTTAAAAAAAATCGAACAAATAGTTCTCTGACAATGGGATGTTAAAGGCAAAATTTGGGGGAGGCTTCAGCCCCACCCCGGATCCGCCAGTGAACCAGGACAACTCGTTCACGCAATTTTTTTTAGTGATATGTAATTTTATCTGTTACATTACCCACCTTTTTATATATTAGGCCATGTAAGGGGAAATATGACAAGAACTTTATACATTAAGCCATACAATTAAGGGAAAATATGACAAGAATAATACACTATATTTTGTTATCACTTTATTACATATGACAAAGAACAAAATCTGAAATCTTTGTGGAAATCTTAGTTGTGGACGAGTTGTCCAGGTTTGCTGTTTTGTGGACCAGTTGTCCGTAGACGAATGGTAGTAAAATGATTACAAGAAAAAAATATGAAACGCCCATGTCAAAATACCCGGAAAGGCTATTTATTAACATGTATTTGTGAATAAAGATAAGTAACAATGATACAATTCAGTGTGCTTTCAAATAATTTTGATTATTTCTCTATAATACAGCCAAAACTGGAAAACACACTAGACGAAAGTAGATTTGGGAATATATGTCAGAAACTGAGTAGACGGTACGACTATGTGCACATTCTATGGAACATGAGTGATGAGAGCATGTGACCTGAATTCACATTTAATTAAAGTAATTGCTAACTGTTCATTCCTCTTGAAGAAAAATTATCAATTGTTTTCATTGACCAAAGCAAAATATAATTACTCGTAATTAGTCGATTATTAATTAGATAATTTGCCCTATGATAATTTGTACAATCATTTAAATATTGTATGTTAATTGAATTCGAGTTCAATGCACTCAACTAATCCCTTTAATCAAATACAAGATGGTAATTGGCTCGTGGAAAACACATTCACATCATGATAGGTGAAAAATCAACAAAAATTTTCAATGATGTCACCGAAAAAATAAATCACTCAGTTCTATTGATTCACCAACACACATATACATTCGCGGTTCACCGTTCGCGTCCCCGCATACTCGCGGATTTTGCTCTAATTTTTTTTTTTTTTTCATAATTTCGGCAATTTCGTGAATTTCTTATGCCATTCTTAGCAGAAAAACGCCCACATTCACCCTAACTGATAAATAATTTTAAAATAATGTCAATTAATATAAGATAAAAAATAGAAAAGAGAGATGATACAATATAACTGGTAAATAATTTTAAAATAACAATGTCAGTAAATATAAAATAAAAAATAGAAAAGAGATGATACAGTATTACTGGTAAATAACTTTAAAATAACAATGTCAGTAAATATACAATAAAAAATAGAAAAGAGAGATGATAAATAATTTTAAAATAATGTTAGTTACGAGCTTTCGTTTCTCCTTCCTGTTAATTGGGTGCAGACGACGTGATGTCACAAGCATCTTCATGCGCTCTCTCAGTCGTGCGCGGGTTTTCAAGGTGAATGTTTGAATTCACGTTTTTTTTGTGTGTGTGTTATATGTTAAGCTGTGCCATATATTAGTGTCACCATAATCATCTTTATCATATGGTACAGCAAATTTCATCATTCATTATTGGTGAGTACAATAAGATTAAAATATTTTTGATTTATCATTACAATGTACATATTATACTACAGTGCATTATTATTTTTAATTTACCATTACTACATTATTACTGTATTAATGAGCAAAATTGTCTATAGAATGTGTTTGGGAAGCATATTTTAGCGTATATGATATCATACATAGGCGTTTTAAAACTGCATAAATAATTCGCGGATTTTCGGGATTCGCGGGAGGGGAAGGAACGTAACCCCCGCGAATAGCGGGGAATAGTGTACCTCATTTAAGCAGCACAGGCATGAAATATAAGGTGCCTTAGTGCCCCTCCTATTCTTATCTTACTTTTTATTAATATATGGTTATATTAAGTCACCCATTGACAATAAAATAAACACTAATTTTTAATATGATTATCCTATTTTAACTTGAAGATAATTTACTGGGAAGACTACATATCCACAGTTCTTTTTCAAAGAGAAAACTGACTAATTGTCAGACGACTAATTATCCAGAAGACTAAATTGGTATATGCTATTGAGGTATGGTGATAAAATGTGATTGTTTTCAATGAAACATTAATTTGTGAAAGATCATTTATTTGAATTTCTCAATATTGATAAAATTTAGAAATGATGCATAAAGTGTACATTTTATTTATCTCGAGGGATAGATATGAGATCTCAAAGCGTACGATATTTCTTTAATAACAGTGATTTTGTCACGAAAACAATAATTTTGAGGTCCCTGTACAGTATTGTGTTCACAATCGGGCAATCCTGATTCCTTCCGCTGTTGGCTAGAAACATCACGCGGGGAGGGAAGCTGCCGTATCAATTACGGGTGAGTGATGAGTGTCGTGGGCATACTTGAATATAAAATGGAAATATTTAAAATAACATGGTTGAAAGGGGAAGAGTTATTTACGAGTGAAATGCCATAGGTGTATGTGATAGGTGGGGGGGTTGCTTAGAATAGACAAAGTTTACCCCTCCTTAGGCTTAGGGGAAGTGAATAGAATTTACTAAGTTTACCCTTAGGGGAAGTTGAATATATAAAATTCCCCATTAGAGGAAGTGGGTAATTTTTTAGTTGTGCACACCTGCGCGATATAACAATAGAAAATTAATAATTAATTTTGTGAATTATAATAAATACTTATACCTATTTACTAACGAACGAAATCACGGCGGTTGAATGATACGCCATGTTTGTTTTGATAGGTGCCAAGATCGAAGGAATGAAAGGGTGATAAATTAGTCTATTCTAACCTAACCTATGTAACCTACGTCACCTAACCTATATTTAGTAATTCGGTACCTCAAAATCTAAAGATCATCCTCGTCGTCGTCGTCACGGATGTTGACGGCCTGATTATATTGTTGTTCCTCGGGCAGTAAACAGACGACGGCAGAACCCCGTGTCCTCTCATGAAGTCCAATGAAGCCCAGCGCTTACTAACATTAGCTGGAGTTGGAGAACACTCGGTCCACAACGTGAAAGTTATCGTCTGATAATACCGAAACATCAACATCAAAATCTTTATCAGACAACCAATATATATTGGTTGTCAGATATATATATATATATATATATATATATATATATATATATATATATATATATATATATATATATATATATATATATATATATAATAAGTTGAGAAAAAGTCATCGTGTAAGGTGCCATTTCTTACGTACAAATAGGAAATGGCTCAACAGTGACATTAAACTCGTGACAGAAGTTAGTGAAGAAAGTTTAGTAATCAGAAGGAATAAAACTGAGGGACTCAAATAACTGTGGTAGAAGAAGACCTGTTACAAAATTTAGGGAGGCGAGTGACAGCACAAAACAAAGGAAAACCAGACATCTCCAAGAAGAGTTTTCCATAGATTAATTGGCTTATACCATTAACATGAAATTCCGCCAGGAAGGACAGACTCATGTAGCAAAGTTATGGGCTCAAGCCACTTCATCAAAAGCAACAGTCAAACAGAAATATTGAGAAAATATGACAATATGAGTCCATGTTTTCACCAGTTAAATCTCTTAAATATTATTTTAAAATGAGACATGGGATCTTTCCTGCTATTGCCCTGCCACTAATTTTTTTTTATTTTTCTGTTGTCTTTGATTTTGTTTATGTTGGTTAGGATAGGTTAGGTTAACCTAACCTAACCTAACATAAACAAAATCAAAGACACCAGAAAAGTTAAAAAAAATTAGCGGTGGGGCAATAACAGGAAAGTTCCAAGACATGAGTAAAGACAGTTAAGTTTTTTAAGAGAGACTCATAGACCTTCATGTGAAAAGGTACCATGTGAAAAACAAGTGTTACCCTGAAGGAGTTAATGTCAAGGAATTTGAAGGAAAATTCCATTACAAAGCCTATTATCTCACACAGTCAAGAGTCTGTTAATGTCCCAATAGACTGCTATTGATATATAGAAGTCCAACTGTTCTAGTAGCAATGGTGAACAAAGTAAACTGACCTTGGAACTATTAACAAAATATGGTATAGATGGAAGTAGGGGAGTAGTCCTTGTATTCTATTAACTTTGATCAGGAACTGCACAGTGACATAAGTGAGGCACACATACTATCACATTTTGTTTGTCCTATAAGGCTGTCCCTAAAAATAACAATTATTTGGCAAAATCCAGCTCCCTCCTCTCCCTTTTATCGTCGTTGCATAAAACTGAGCTTCAGGAAAGAAACGGCAGATAACACAAAGCAAGAGTTATTTGGATTTCAAGAGGTATTAGTCAACCATGTACCTACAGTAACTGAAAATGTTGAAGTTAATCACAGATTAATATTAACTATGGTTGATGGCAGGGTTTGTGAAGTACTAACAAATGATAATCTAATATAAACAAACAGACAATAACAAATAAATAAACAAATAATATAAAACAAATGGCAGGCATTACAGCACCTTAATTAGGTGTTTATCTAAACAAGTCTTAAAGCTTCAAACTGAACTACATTGCGCTGCCTTAGCAGGAAATTTATTTCACTCATTAACTACATGGTTGGCAAAGTTGTTTCTATCCTCTTCCAAATTAAATCTATTTCCTGACAGTTTGAGACCATTATTTTGTGTCAGATTCTCACTCAATGTGAAAATTTTGTCACTTGATATTGTCAGTTCCCCTTAGAATCTTAAAGACTTGTATCAAATCACCTTTGAGTCTACGCTTTTAGGGAAACCAGATTCATATGTTTTAGTCAATTTTTGTATGATTTATTTTTTATATTTGGAATCAGTTTTGTGGCTCGCTGTTGTACTTTTTTTTCCAATCTGTCAATGTCTTTAATGAGATTTGGTGACCATACAGAAACAGCATATTCTAAATGTGGACAAACTAATGGTTTATATAGTTTGTTAACGAGAAGGACTTTTGAAGTCGAAAGATCGTGCACTCAGTCCTAGAACATTATTTGGTTTCTCAGAAGCTGAAATACACTACTTAGATGATTTGAGATTGTTACTGATAATTACACCAAGATCCTTTGTTAACAAATTTCCAAATAAAAGTTTGTAATCGTACTTACTGTTATTTTTACCTATATTCATAACCTTGCATTTACTTGTGTTAAATTTCATTAGCCACTTTTCAGACCTTTGCTGTAGTTTATCTAAATCTGCTTGAATATCTACTTAGTTTAAGTGATCATTTGCCATTCTGCACAGTTTTGCATCATCAGCAAATCTGGAAACAATAGATTTCAGTCTGTCTATATCATTTATATATATGAACCCAAGGATGGAACCCTGAGGAACTCCACTCATAAAAATTTTCCATCTAGACATTTTGCCATTTAGAACAACTTATTATGATCATCCAATTACTAGTCCAACTTAATAGGCTACTACTTATTCCATGTGAAGCTAATATAGTTAGTAGTCTTTCGTGGGGGATGGTATCAAAAGCTTTTACAAAGTCTACATATATTAAATTATATTGTTTCTTTTGTCATAATTCAAGATGATTGTTGTACAATTTTAGTAAGTCATGCAAGAATATTTCCATCAGAATCCATGTTGGCTATCATTTATCAGTTACTTTTTAAATGATGTTCTGTAGCATGTCTGATGATAGTTTCCATCATTTTTCCTACAATTGAAGTCAAGCTTATAGGCCTGTAGTTATTTGGTTTCTTTTTGTCACCTTTTTTGAATATGGGAGTAACATTAGCTAGCTTCCATTCTCTTGGGACATCTCTGGATATGATGGATTTCTTGAAAATTTCTAATGGAACAACATTCTATTTTGCTTTAAGATTCTTGGATGCCAACAGTCAGGCCATGGTGTCTTATTAACTTTGAGTTTTTTATACTTAATTTTTTTCTTTTGTTATATTTACCATCTTGACTATGTCCACAGGTTTCAGTTTGGTGTTCAGTTTGAGGTATTTCATTTATGAATACTGTACTTAGTAATATAGTTGTTTAAAATATCACACATACCTTCATTTGAATATTCTAGTCAACCATCAGCAGATATTAGTGGGCCAATGTGATTCCTAATAACCTTTTTATTTCTATTATAACTATAGAATTCTTTGGGATTCTCTTTGGATTTATCAGCAATATCAATTTCTGTATTATTACATAACTTTGATAGTCATTAGGTGTACCCGGACACTTGTATTTCTTATAGGCCTGTCTTTTAAGCAATATTTTTTTCAGTTTCTTTGTAAAGCCATTTTGGGCCAGCCTGATTTGGGAGGTGTCTGTCCTTACGGGATGTAAGTATGAATCATCTTAGTAAGCATATTTTGAAATATTTTCCACATCTGATCTACAGGTCTTTTGCTTAATTTTGCCTTCCAATCTGTAAGCTGAAGCTCCTGAGAACTGAGTTTTATTGAAATTGGGTATTTTAGATATATATATATTCTAAATATTTTTTAGCAGTTTGAATCTAAGTTGTGATCACTTGCAATAGTTTCACCAACTTCTACATTGGTTATCATACTTTTCCAGCTAGTGATCAATAGATCAAGTAAATTTCCTTGTTTTGTGGGCTCTTTTACATGCTGAACTAAGTAACTGGCACCGAGAAAATCTATCAAGCGACTACCTATATGGCCATGTTCATGGGTCATCGAATCAATCTCTGTAAAATTGAAATCACCCATTATTGATAAGTCCTGGTTGCAGAAACTAGACAGTTCTTGAAACAGTTTGTTGTCTGCTAATGAAGGCTTATATATTACACCTACATTAATTTTTTGTCCATTTGTTTGGGTTAATTCTACCCACAAACATCCCATTTCACAACATGCATTCTGTTTCACTTTCTCTAAAACACACACACACGCACACAGTTGTCGGATGGACAGCGAAGATTGGAGTTCCGAAGGAAAAGTGAAATTTTCGTGGATCTCATGTCAAGGAAGTACCTTATTGTATTTACAGGGAAGGGGAAAGCTCGTGGTGTAGTGGGAAGGTGAGGAAAAAGGAGAAGAGGAGGGATTACTGAGGGAAATAGAAGGAAATGAGGAAGGGAGGACTTGGTCCAGGAGGCCAGGCGTCTTGTAAACAAGAGAAGGACCAATGATGATTTTGGTGAAGAAGGGATTAACAAAAATGTAAAGATTACGAACATAGATAAGAGCAGCACAATGGAAGGTGAAGATAATAATTTCCTGGGATTTGGTGAGGGGGGATACCAACCTCCCCCGATTAGCAATACTAGAGGAAAAACTTGAGAAAATGACCAAACATTGGGAGAGTAGGTTCAGTAAAATAATAAAGATTGTGCAGAGATTTGAAAAACTGGAAGAACTAGAGAAGGTGAACGAAAACCTAACTAAAGAAATAGAAGAATTAAAAAGACCGTTAAAAGAAGTAAAAGATGAGAATGAGGAATAAAAGAGGAATAATAAAGAGAATAAAGAGTCCATAGCAAAAGAAGTACAGGGTTGGGAAAAAAAATCCAAGAGAACAGTAAAGTTGCATTTACTGACATAATGAAACAGCAAATGAAAGAACAAACTGAAGACTCAGTTATTAAAATGATGAGACAGGAGAATATAGTAAGAGACTTAGCAGATAAAAAGAAATGTATAATTATATTAGGAAAGGAAGAGAAGTATAATCTAAATAGAACCACAAGAATCAAAGAGGAGAAACAAAAAGTAGGCAGTTTACTAGAATTAGTTCAGGAAGATGAACCTGAAATCATGAAACAAATTGAAGAGATGTATAGACTCGGAAAATATAGTACAGATAAGACCAGACCAATTAAGATTAAATTCAGGTCACAAATGACAGGAGGAAGAATAGTTATGATGGGTGACTTTAATTGCAAAGAAGTCTGCTGGGAAGAGATAACAATAAAGGGTGGGGATGACTCATGGGGAAATGTTCTACTCACAATGATTATTGACCATTCAATGACACAATGGATACAAGAGAACACTAGGTATAGAAATGAAGAAGAACCATCGAGACTGGACCTAATAATCACATCTGGACCTAAAATAGTTGAAAAGATTGAATATAAGACACCAATAAGTAAAAGTGACCACATATTGGTTGAACTGGAACTAAATGAGGAAAAATACATAAAAGAAATGATGTATGATTTTTTTTTTTTTTTTTTTATAAAATAAGAGAATTCTTTCAAAAAGAAAACTGGGAAACAATATACAAAGAAGAAACAACAGTGGAAGAGAAATGGAATATTTTGACAAAAAATTATAAAAAAAAAAAAGGAGTGGAAAAATATGTCCCAAGACAAAAACAAGAAAAAGAATATGTAAAGTGCTGGTACAACAAAAGTTGTAGGGAGTTAAAAGACAAAAGAGATAAAGCTTGGGCCAAATGGAAGACAAAAGACCTGAAAAATGGAAAATATATACTTGTTATAGAAATGAATATGTACAAGTGTACAGTGAGAAAAAGAGAAAATATGAAAAAGATGTCATTGAATAATGTAAAGATCAACCAAAAGTATTTTAGATTTGTAAACAACAAACTGAAAAACAAACAAGATCTAGAGAAATTAAGACAAGGAGTTGAATACACAGAGGAAATAGAAATGGCGGAAATTATGAACAAGCATTTTAAATCAGTGTTTACAAGGGAGAACATACAACCTGGAGAGATTGAATGGGAAGAGAAAGTCCCCCCTATGAAAGAAATAGAACAGGTAGTGCAATGTAGTTCAGTTCGAAGCTTTAAGAATAATTTACATAAATACCTAAGATACTGTAATGATTATAATTTATCTTATATTATTTGTTTTTGTTTTGTTATCTTTTGTCTGTCTGATTTTCATTTATTATTAGTTATATGTCAATTTATTAATATTTACTATTTACCTGTTTGTTTATTATTTAACTATACCTATGCATTTATTTATGTATTTTATTTGTTATTTACATTATTATAGTTTTTATTTGTTATTTTATTATTAATATGATTTTTTTCGCATCCGACCTAGATATGGATCAAAAGGTCTCCTGTCGGTATGCTCCGCCTTTGTAATTCTTCGAAATAATGAAACACTTGAGTAATCTTGATGTCAGAAAATCACATGGACCAGATGAAATAGCAAACTGGATTTTGAAAGAATGCAGGAATGAACTGGCAGACAAAATACATAGCATAATAAACAGTTCCTTGAAAGAAGGAAAAGTTCCAAAAGATTGGAAAAAAGCAAATATAGTACCTATATATAAAGGGGGAAATAAAGAAGACCCTACCAACTATAGACCAGTCTCTTTAACAAGTACAATATAAAAAATTTGTGAAAGAATTGTCAAAAGTAGATGGGTAAAGTATTTAGAAAAAAACAATGTGTTAAATCCAAGACAATTTGGTTTCAGGCAAGGACGATCATGCGTCACCAATTTAATATGTTTCTATTCCAGGCTAATAGATACAATACAAGAAAGAGATGGATGGGCTGATTGTGCATTTCTAGACCTAAAAAAAGCTTTTGACAAAGTACCACATAAGAAGTTGCTTAAGAAATTAGAAACTGAAGGAGGAATACAGGGCAAACTGCTTAAATGGGTGGAAGACTTTTTGCAAGAAAGAAAAATGAGAGTAGTGATAAGAGACAAACACTCAAATTGGGATGAAGTAATAAGTGGTGTTCCACAAGGAACAGTTCTGGCCCTAAAAATGTTTGCTATATATATTAATGATATGGATGAAGAAATTGAAAGTTATATGAGCTTCTTTGCAGATGATGCAAAACTATTAAAAAAAAAGTGAACATGGAAGAAGATTGATTCACTACAGAGTGATCTCGATACAGTATGGGAATGGAGTAGGAAGTGGGAGATGGAGTTCAATACTAAAAAGTGTAGTACAGTATAATGGAATTTGGAAAGATCAAAAAAAGAATAACAGGATCATATGAATTGGGAGAAGGAATAAAAAAAGTTGAAAATGAGAAGGACCTGGGAGTCATTATTATGAATAATATGTCACCTGAGAAACATATAAATAAGATTTTTGGAGAAACTTATAATTTAATAAGAACAATCAAAGTGGCATTTACATACCTGGATGAAGAAATGGTGAAGAAAATACTAATCACTTTGATAAGACCAAGATTGGAATATGCAGCGACGATGTGGTCACCAAGTACAAAAAAATGTATAACAAAACTTGAAAGAATACAAAGAGCAATTACAAAATTGGCACCAACACTCTCAAAACTATCATATGAAGAGAGACTAGCAAAACTTGAGCTACAGACACTAGAGCAAAGATGAGAGAGAGGAGATTTGATAATTATTTACAGAATCATGAAAGGCATAGAAATTATTGATAGAGAGGATCTAATAAAATGGGATGATAGAAATACAAGAGGACACGGAAAGAAAATCAAGAAAGACAGCTATAGAAGAGATCTGAAAAAGAACAGCTTTCCCCACACAGTAATAGACATTTGGAACAAGTTAGATGAGAAAGTGGTGTGTGCAAAAACAATACATGAATTTAAAAATAGTTTAGAGAAAATGAGATATGAAGACGGGACACCACGAGCATAGCTCCCCTTCCCGTAAAATACAACTAGGTAAATACAGGCATAGACATTGCTTTTAACATACAACAGAACACCCCCACCTTTCTTGTGGTTTCTATCCTGATGAAAGTGTTTAAATTCCGCACTAATGAATTCAGCTTCAAACTCTCCACCATCTAACCATGCCTCGGTTGTTCCTATCATATCAAGATTTCCACTTTTGACATACCCCTGGATTTCTTGGAATTTATTTTTAATACTATGAGCATTGAAGTGCATGGTTTTAAGAAATTTGTGATTATTTCTTTTTGACTCATTTTGAGTTTCAACATCATGCCTTACATTATAATTTTGTTCTTTAGTGACACTTTGCTCTATATTGACATTTGGTCCTTCATTGACATTCAGTGCCTCATGGACATTTACCTCATCATGGATATCTGGTCCCTCAGTCATCTGATCTCTCATGTACACCTTGTCCCCCCTCTGTCACCATGTACCACACCGGCCACCTGTCATTCATTGAGATTCTGTCCAGCATCACTTCCTAAAATTATATTCTGTCCACCACTGACATATCCTACCATGATCTTTTGTCCACTATCATTACACCCCATCATGGTATTTTGTCCTTCATTGACATTACATCCTAATGTAATATTTTGTCCTCTACCAACATTATATCCTAAAATTATATTTTGTCCTACGCTGACATGTTGCTCTACATTATTGCCATGCCCTACTCAGTTTTCCCCAGTACACTCTATTTCCCCTTCCCTTTGAGTTTCATGACTTTTATTAGAATGTGTGAAAATATAGTTATGTGTCCATTTCATTTCAGAATGAATTGACCACATACTTGTGCTGTTGCAACATTTGCCTTTCATTGGTAAACACCTGCAGTTCAAATGGATACACAAAAGCACAAAATCTTTGAAATAGATCCACAAAAGCTATACAACTTATTGCACCGTAAAATTACTGTCAAAATGGGGAAAAAACTCCAACAGACAGGATGGGTGCAGACTATTGACCCAGTGTCAGAAAGGTAAGTCAGGATGATATAATGGTAAGACTCCTGTCTTAATAGGCAGGCTTGATTTTATTTTATTTTATTTTTTATTTATTTTATTTATCTTTTTATTTATTTATTTATTTATTATTTTTTTTTTTTTTAAGTTGATGATTTTTTTAAACTAAGAAATAATAAAACAAACTCGTAGGAAGCATTTAGCTATAACAGAGGTCATCTTTGCTCTATATTTATTCAGGTGTAATAATACCCCATCTGCTGGGGTATTGGTGCATGTTATTGTAAGGTTAAAAGCTATTAAGGAGCATATAGCTGATACTTTAGGGTCTATATGGGGTTCCCCTACAGACCAGAGCCACACATCATTTAGTCTGTGGTAGAGGAAATCTCTGTTCATAGAGAAATTATGATACAACCACTCCTCGTTTAACGACCTACTTGGTTAATGACAACGCGGAATTACGACGGGCTTTATGACAGACCAATATTCGTTTAGCGTAAATCTCCCGAAGTTACAACGTCGTGTACGATAAGTTGGCTGAGGCAAATTTGTATGATGTTATAAATGAACTTGTACGGTGGATATTAGCTGTGAGGTAAAGTGTTCTGAAGCTTAGGTCTACATTACCATCCTGCAAGCTGTAAAAACTACCTGGGGTACAGTATATACCGGTATTGGTAAAATTGTAGTTTCGACCATGGGCGCAATATAACAATAGAAAATCAATTATTGATTTTGTAAATTATAATGTATCAACGTAATATGCAATTTTGTGAGCGGAAATAAAAAAATAAAAAGGTGCTAAAACAGATTTCGTAAGTAACGAAGTCATGTTGGACGAATGGAACGCCATGTTATGATAGATGCCGACGTCGAAGAAATGAAACGATGATAAATTCGTCTAACCTAAACTAAACTAACCTAACTTGTGTTTAATAAATCATTACCTGCAAATTAAATGTCATCCGGCTCGTCCTCGTTGTTGTCGTCGTGAGAGACATTGGCGGGCTTTTCAACCACTCTCTCAGCTTGCGGGGTATACACAGTTCTTGCAGCTTGAAGGAATGCATGTATCTCTGCTCCATAACATTCCTTCAAGAAAATATACCTGCCGAGGTACTGTCAGAAGTACCGAGGCTGTCAATTGACAGACGACAAGATGGCGTCCCGATCGTATGCTACCGACTTCATTCATTAGCATATTTGCTTATAGCAAGGTATTTTTTTTTTTCTTTTCCGCCCACAAAATTGCATATTACGTTGATACATTTTAATTTACAAAATTAATAATTGATTTTCTATTGGTATATTGCACCTATGGTCGAAACTAAAAAAATACCCCGGTATTTGATATGGAATGTCAGCATATGCGGATTTGGTCATACACTATAATTTCAGGAACCTAACCACCGCGTTATTTGAGGGCTTTCTGTACTATCAAAACAGTAAATAAAGCTTTAATGTACTGTATAAAAGAGGGAAAATACACGAAAATAAAGATACATGTATTGCTGGACATTGTACATACAGTACATGTACGTATATGTATACGCTTTCACTTAACGACCAATTCGGTTAACGACGGTGACGCTGGTCCCAATTGTCGTCGTTAAACAAGGAGTGGTTGTACTTTATTATACTGTGGCTTTCCCTCTGTTATGCTCTGCCCCCCACTATTGTTACTGTCCTGTACCATTTCTCTGAATATTCATTTAATTTCTTTGCCCAACCTTGTGGTGGGGGGAAAGAATACTGCCAACAAGTCTTTCCACTTGAATTGTATGAGGAGACAAAAATGGGATGGGGATAGGACTAGACATCTTTCTCCCTGTAGCCCCACAGGGGACATGCCTAAAAAAAAAAGTTAAGGTATAAGAGGGTCTAGGAAGATTTTTCCAAACGGTACCCTAAGGTTTGAGTTTTTTTAATGTGCGTGGATGCGGTACAGATGGGAGTAAGAGGGAAGAAATCGGCATTATGTTTGTGAGAAGAAGGATGGATGCATTGGCATTGAGTGAAACTAAGTTGAAAGGGAGGGGGTGAGTGTAAGTTTGGGAGTGTAGTTGAGAGGTTCTTAGGAGTGAAGAGAGGACAAGGGAGAGAAGGGGTGGCTATGCTAGTAAGTGAAGAGATAGGCAAGTGTGTAGTGGAGTGGAAGGAGGTTTCTTCAAGGTTAATGTGGATGAAGGTGAAACTGGGAAGGGAGATGTGGGCTTTTGTAAGTGCACATGGGCCTAGTAGTGAGAAGAGTGTAGAGGATAGGGAGGCTTTTTGGATGGATTTAAATGAGTGCATAGAGGGATTAGGGAGAAATGTCAGTGTAGTGATATTGGGACACTTTATTGTTAGGGTAGGAAATGAACTAATAGATGGAGTGGTTGGTAATTGTAGAGTTCCAGGAAAAAATTGTGGTGGAGAGTTGATGATAGCAAATACAGTGTTTATGAAGAAAATCAAGCATAAATACACATGAGAGAGGGTGGTAGATAGAGCATTAACGGACTATTTAGTGGTAACCAGGAGTATAGTATGAAGAGTTAAGGATGTGCATGTCCTAAGGGTAGAGAGTGGAGGAATATCAGATCATTTTTTGGTGGGAGATAAGCTGAGAGTGGAGGATAGATGGAGAAAGAGGAAAAGGACAAAAGGTAGGGAAGTGCTTAAATGAGAAAGAAAAGGAGGAGTACAAGAAGAACCTGAGAGAGGAGTGGGAGGGAGTGAAGGATAGAGTAGAACTAGGAGTGGGGATGGTTCAAGGAGGGAGTCACAAGGTGTGCAAAGATGGTGTATGGAAGAAGGAGGATGGGAGGAAGTAGAAGGCTGGGTAGTGAGTGGTGGGATGAGGAAACAAAGAAGGTTGTTGAAGAGAAGAAGTAAGCTTTCACAGATTGGTTACAAAATAAGATGAGAGAATTATATGAGAGGTACAAAGAAAAGAGAAGAGAAGTAAAGCATAAGATAAAGGAGGCAAAAAGGAGAGCAGATGTGAAATGGGGTAAGATTATGACAGAAAATTTTGAAAGTAATAAAAAGATGTTTTGGAAAGAAATTAAGAGAGAAAGAGGAGGCAAATCAAGTAGAGAAAAAAAGTAAAAGGTGCAGATGGAGAGATGATATTGGAAGAGAAGGTAGTAAGAGGAAGATGGGCAGAGTATTTTAGGGAGTTGCTAAATGTGAAGGAGGATAGGGAGGAAAAGATAGTAGCAGTGGGAAGCGCAAAGAAAATGACCGTGATGAGTGAGGAAAATGGAGGAGAAATAAGGAAAGATGAGGTGAAGGCAGCTATTAAGATGATGAAAGCAGGTAAGGCACATAGGTTGGATGGATGTCATGCAGAATATTAAAAAAAAAAATGAGGTACAGTGATGGTGGACTGGCTGGTGTTTTTAAGAGAGGGTAGAGTGCCAGAGGACTGGAGAAGTGCTTGTATAGTTCCATTTTACAAAGGAAAAGGGGACAAGTGTGAGTGTAGTAGTTTCAGAGGGATTAGTTTGTTAAGTGTAGTTGGGAAGACTTATGGGAGGGTCTTGATTGAGAGGATTAGGAGAGGAACAGGAGTAATTGGTGGGGAACAGTGTGGGTTTAGGACAGGTAGGGGTTGCGTGGATCAGATTTTTATGGTAAGACATATGTGAGAAAGCTTTGGGAAAAGAGAAGGATTTTGGGGGGCTTTTATAGATTTGGAAACAGATTTTTTTTTTTTTCAGGAATGTACCCTTTTGGGGCTACAGGTAGCAGGACTCCTAATCCCGTCCCCCATCCTGTTTTTTGTCGCCTTTTATGACTCAAGTGGAAAGACTGGTGGTGGCATTCTCTTCCCCCACGATAGGGTAGGTGAAAAAAGGAAATTAATATTCAGAGAAATGGTACAGGACAGTAACATGGGGTTGGGGGACAGCATAACGGA
This sequence comes from Oratosquilla oratoria, assembly GCF_046742065.1. NCBI lineage: Eukaryota > Metazoa > Arthropoda > Malacostraca > Stomatopoda > Squillidae > Oratosquilla > Oratosquilla oratoria. Next base: position 4,185,665 of record NC_134799.1, read on the forward strand.
GGGACAGTCATAGTATAAAAGTGTCATAATTTCTCTATGAACAGAGTTTTCCTCTATCACAGACCAAATGATGTGTGGCTGTGGTCCATAGGGGTGCCCCATATAGACCCTAAAGTATCAACTGCATGCTGCTTTGCCACAATAACATGCAGCCAATACCCAGTGTTAGGATTAGAAATGGAGAGGGTGAATGGTTTGAGGTAAAGGTGGGACTTCATCAGGGATGTGTTTTGTTGCCCTGGCTGTTCAATCTTTACATGCATGGGGTGGTGCGAGAGGTGAATGCAAGGGTAGTGGGTCAGGGGTTGGAGATGGTTAAAGAAAATGGAGAGAAGTGAGAGGTGAGCCAGTTGTTGTTTGCTGACAACACTGTGCTTGTAGCAGGATCAGATGAGGGATTGAGAAAGTTAGTTTGAGAAGGTGTGTGAAAGAAGGAAACTAAAGATAAATGTGGGCAAAAGTAAGGTGATGAGATGTACTGTACTAGGGGAGAGAGTGACAGCAGGCTGGAAGTGAGCATAAAGGGTGAAAGACTGGAGGAAGTGGATAGTTTTAGATACTTGGGTGCAAATGTGGCAGGAAAGGGGGGAGTGGGGGTGGAGGTAGAATGTAGATTGAGAGAAGCAAGTAAATGCCTTGGTGGATTAAAAAGTGTAATGAGAAATAGACATCTGGGAATGAATGCTAAGAGGAGGTTATATGAAGGAGTGATCGTGCCAACAACATCAATGTACGGGGCAGAAACATGGAACATAAGATAGGAGTGAATGTGTTTGAGATCAAATGTCTGAGAAGTATGATAGGGGTTACTGGGCTAGATAGCATGAGAAATGAGGTGGTGAGGAGGAGAACAGGGGTGGAAAGGAAACTGGGAGATAGGGTTGATAAAAGAGTATTGGGATGGTTTGGACACATGGAAAGAATGAGTGAAGAAAGATTAGTGAAAGAAGTGTGGAAGAAGTGAATATGAGGGGGCGCCCTAGGATGAGATGGATGGATGGAGTGAAAGGGGCATTACAAAAGAGAGGAATGTCTGTGGAGGAAGGATGGGAGAGGTCAGAAGATAGGGGTGAATGGAGAATGGTTGTGTATGGATGATGCTGTGATGCATGAGGGGGAGTGGGTGGGGGATGGGTGGTGAGGAAGTATGTATGAGAAAAAATTTGACACAGCCCAAAGGGATTTCTCCCTGTGGGGGGGATCGCCGAATTTATGGAGCGGCCTTGCTGTGGATGTGCTGTGTCTTGCAACACTGCTTCTGACCCAGGGCAGTGGGCAGGATGCAGGGACAACCCGTGTGGTTCTTGTTAGGTGTGGGATGGTTTTCTCTATGAGGCTTATCTCTAGGGATTATTCTTGAAGTACTGAGTTTGGCAGTCTTTCTTGAAGATCTTGTTTAGTTATCTGGGTGTGTATATTTGATATTGGTATTTTTTATTTCATTCTATGGGTAGAGTGGCCATCTTTAAAGCAATGTTGATTGGGATAGGTAGGTATTTCTGCTGATTTGATTCCTGCTTCAACCAGCCTTTTCATGAGCTTGTTTATGTCTGGCTACCATAATCAGTCTTTCTGGTTAGGCTTCCTTGTTGAATCCTTGTAGTACTTCTGAGCAATGTGAGAAAAGTATGTGCTTACATGAAACTTGCAAGAAAAGGTGATGTATGCTTTATAAAGAAAAGTTAAAAAATGTTGAGTCCTTTGTATTGGGCTGGTACCTGTGAGTACAAATAGGAACAGTAAGTTTTTAGCCTCCTACATACCAATGCTGGTGAAGAAACAACTCCCAATCAGTGGGTCAGTTATGATCATTATCATCAGTGCAAATCCATATTTAAATCCAGTATCGATCAGTAGCTTCTAATTGCCCTAGAAGTCCAAGCATACAAGTCAAAAGTGACAGCCTTAGACTCAGTTAAGTGCCTTCAGGAATGCTCCTCACCTTTTTGTAGTATGACAGGCTGCTCTGTTCACCTGGACAACCAGCATTGTCATAGTTACCATAATATTAAACCCCTCATTGCTCAGCTGAATAAAAGTACATACATATACCAAAGGCTTTTTCCCCCTAACAAGGGAGGTAGCCAAAAAAAAACAAAGGCATAGAAACCACTCCCACCCATTCCATGCCCTACATACTCCACTCCCCTCTACCTTCTTCCCTCTCTCTTATCTTGACACCTCCTGGATGATGGGTCATCCCTGCACCTGTCCACTGCCCTGGGTCAGGAGCAGTGTCGCAAAACACGGCACATCCACAACAAGGCCGCTTCATTAAACTGGTGACCCCCTCCCCTCTCTGTCCCCTCATGCAGAAAAGGAGAAGACAGGGAAAATCCCTTTGGGCTGCATCAATTTATTTCTCATACATTCTCACTCATCCCCCACATCTGAATAAAAGTATCTAGGATTATCTTTTGGGCAATGTAAGGTTAAAGAGTTAAATTGAAATAGTTTTTAACCAGTTACTGCTCAGTTTGGGGGCCTTAGCTAGGATAAAATTCTTAAAGATGCCAAATTCATCTTTAGGTAGTAAAAGGTTAAACCAGCAAAATGTGATTTCATATGTGAATGTACTGATTTGTGTCATTTCTATTTCAGTATAATTTTGGTCAACTTGCCTGAGGAAGAGGACAAGAATGTAAAAATAAATTTTATCCCTGGTTATAACATACGCAGCATAGAGACACATGAGGATATTGCATCCCCTCAGCTTATGTATCAATTAGACTCCCTCTTCTGCAAACAGCAGGTGGGGCCTCCATTATTATCCTCGTTATGTATTAATATTGCTAGTATTATCATTACTCTTTTGCGCACGTATGTGATGCATGGAGGGGAGTGGGGGAGGGGGGGTTAGGGAGTATGAGTGAATGATATTTTGACACAGCTTGAAGGAGTGGAGTGTGTGGGCAAGATGCAAGGATGACCCATCATCCAGGAGGAGCCAAGAAAAGAGGGAGGGAGGGAGGGGTGGTGAATGGGAGTGGAGTATGTGGGGATGAAATGGGTGAGAGTGGATTTATGCCTATTGACTTTGGCTACCTCCCTTGTAAGTGGGAAAAAGTCCTTGGTATATGTATGTGTATGTGTTATTATTATAATCATTATTGATATAATTTCTCAGAAGTCCCTTTGGTTGGAGATAAGAATGCAACCATGTTCTCATCCATGTTGTAAAAGACAAATAAATGGGATAGAGTGAGGGAACCAGGGTTCTCCCGCTCAACATCTTTCTCAATTTCATAATCTATAAACCAAGGGCCTCATTCCCCCATATAAGGGAGGTAGCCATCCACCATTGTTTCCCATTCATCTTAGCTCCTCTTGGATGAAGGGTCATCCTAGTCTCCTGCCCACTGGCCGGATCAGAAACAAGAACAGCTGCTTTATTTGTGGCAACCCTATGTCCTTGTCTCATCATGCGGGAAATAAAGAAGACAGAGGGACGTCCCTTCAAGCTGCATCAGAAAATCATCCATACATAATCTTTCTCCACTCATACCTTTCACCAACCCTTCTCCCTTCCCTGTTCAACAGACATTTCTCTCTTGCTATACTTTGCAAGGAAAGTTACCTCATTATTTAAGTTAGACATTTCATGTTAAACATTACATTGCATGCTTATCACCTTTATTTCAGTTATAACTGTATCTTTAATGCAAATTATTACATCTTGTTGGCAACAGGAGTATGTGGATGACAAGACTATTGAATCACGTCGAGAAGCACTATGTGTATGGTTGTCAGACAAATGAGTACCATATTCTGTTAAGAATGACCTTAGTATAGAGGTAAGAATGATATTGATATTTGGATGGATGTTTAGTTGAGCTTCACCCTATGTACTGTATTTATTTGTTTATATTTTTACTCAGACCTCATATTAGGAAATAGATGTAAGAGTTGGACATGTCTATTCTTGGCAAAAGTCCTTTGCTTGAAATACATAAGCTTTGATGGGATTAGTGGACCACTGTATTGTGTTACTGTACAAGAAACAAAATACAATTCATAGAGAATAAAGACATTTTACTCACAAACTACTATAAATTCCATATCTGTCCTTGTAATCCTTTTTGCAGTGATTGTCATGTCTTTAGTGTATTGCACTGAAATATCATGGCCTATATTACTCAGTTGTACAACTGGACCCTGATATTTACAGGGGTTAGGGGGCACAGAATAATTTCCATGTTCTCCAGACCCATGCCATATGCAAAGAAATAGCTACCATAAAGCACCCAGACAAATCTAAACAGCCAAAATCATGAATATATATATATATATATATATATATATATATATAAACATGAAATAACCTGCAGCAATAAGTGAGTACACATAATGTAGACAAAAGCTATGTATTTATATGAAAATTATATATTTGTCCAACAGGTCCTCCAAGCGGCTATAATCCAGGCACCATATGGAGTGGAAAATATTGAATGCACCAATGAAATTGTACTGGATAAAGTCATGAAGCTTGTACAGGCACTTCCATCTGGCCCGTCATAGTGTGTCTGTGTGTGATTCACCATGGTCTTGGATCTTGTGATTGACAGCTATTTCCCTCCGGGAAGATAGCTCAAAGCTCACATATAACCGATCTGTAGGTAATGCTACCTTACACGCACACACACCCTCAACTCCCCACCCACAAGAGTTGAAGTAATGACTCAGCACAGCGATATTTAAATTATTTCTGCCCTGGGCAGGTACTTTGTCAAAGGCTTTTTGTACGTCTAGGAAGGCATAATGTGCCCATCCATCCCTTTCTTGTATTATATATTCTTGATTTTTTTTTTTTTTTTTTTTTTTTTTTCTACAATACATTTGTGTGTGATTTATTTATGCTGTGATGCATGGAAGGGAGTGGGTGGGGGATGGGGGCCTGAGGGAGTATGTGTGGATGATATTTTGACACAACCCAAAGGGATTTCTCCCCCTTCTCTTTTTCTGCATGAGGAAACGAAGAGGGAGAGGTCGCTGCTGACAAGGGACCACAGAGACAAAATTGCCTGGCAGCAGCCAGGATACAAATAAAGTGCTGCTAAATGTAAAGCATTAAAATTTTTGTCGTGTTTTATTTCATTCATTTAACTTGGTACCAGTTGGTTATAGTCAGGTGAGGGGATATCCCCATATGTAAGGAAAGGGTTTGGAATGATCTTGAGATTAAGTGAAGTGGTTTTCCTGTGGAGGTACTGTGTCTTGCTACATTGCTTCTGACCCAGGGCAGTGGGCGAGATACAGGGATGACCCATTGTCCACGAGGAGCTAAGATGAGGGGTGGTCGGTGGGAGGAGGTACATGTGTTTGCATTGGCCACCTCCCTTGTACATACCAAGGCTTTTTTCCCTTTACAAGGGAGGTAGCCAAAAAGAAAAAGGCATAAAATCATTCCCACCCATTCCATCCCTAAATACACTCCACTCCCCTCCATCCTTCCCAGTGATTGGTGACTTGGCTTGTTGTGAGGAGGATGTCCAGCCATGCACTACGGAGAGTCATCGCATGGCATCGAAAAAAGAGTGTACAAACACAAGAGTGATCTACGCCACCACAGAACTTCTAACTCCTTGGTGGTGCACACAGATACACACAGACATCTCCCCAACTGGAATAACGTTGAGGTTCACCAAGGACTGGGAAAGAGATTAAGAAAAACCAAAGAAGCCGCAAACATCACAATGAGCCAAGTCACCAATCATCGGGAAGGACATGTTAGCCTGGCATGACCCACAGCGAGAATGACCTTAGCCGTGCTAGCTCGCAAGAGATTGGGACCCACTAGCCAATCAGCGGGTTCCATTCCCTGACGGCCGGCAAGATGAGCCAGAATGGGGGTATATATTGTCCACAAAATCTGATAGTCTGTAGTCTCTCTGAGGAAGACATCCGTCAAAATGTTAGAGAATATTCACTCCTGCATTATCCTGTGTTCCCTTGCCACCTTCCACTCATATATATATATATATATATATATGTATTTAATATATATATATATATAAAGTGGATGGGAAGAGGAAAGACTGGAGTCTTATTCAGAGTTTTACTCTTGAATAGTTTCCCTACAAACTTTTTAAAAAAAAATATTGCTACAGGGCTAAAAGTGGCGTATATGTACACATGCATATCTTTCTGAGTGCAAAGGAACTCGTATGTTATAATGGCAGAGGAAATACATAAATGGTAGTGGAAATTACTAATGAATTAATAACAATTTGGCACACAATTCAACCTTTTCCTCTTCTCGTTCTTGCGGCACTCTAAGCCGACGTTTCTTCATGGGTTAGTACGTTCGCTTCTCTTCACAGCACTTGGATTACGCTCACCTTCACAATGAACTTGTCTTTTAACTCCTTCAAAATCCCAAGGCGCCGTTTCATGATGACCTCTGCTGCCCTGTTCGTGTGTACTCTTTTCTCAGCAGTTGACACTTGAGTTCAACCATCCCACCACCGTGGCTGAGTCTGTCCAGGCTTCGATCTCTTGAAGTCCCCATTTCAGCGCCAAAGTGAACTCTTTTTATGACCGTATCCAACTCCAATACGTTAATATGATGGTAGTCATCCTTTTTTCGCTGCCACGCCCCATCTTCGACTATCACGTCTCCTATCTCCAGGACCACACTGGTTGCCATGCTACTAGCATCGCACCATATTACACCTTTGTCTTGATGTAGTGCACGCCATTGTTATTTTACTGGATTGCCGTATCTCACTCGTACGACGTCACATATCATTGTGAACGTTCCCTCATTAATCTTGTGTCACCAACCCTTCAATCTATGTATAACAGCACGCCATACGGAGCCAACTCGTGACTGGGTAGTGGCCGACCAATTTGCCACATGACGAGAAGAGCTCTCATGCTCTACTATGTCCGACGCTGGTACAGCAGTATCATCCACCACTATGTCACTGGGGTATGAATCTGTGCCCTTCTCCATCACTTCAGTCTTCTTCAGGATATTCATCATTATCCTCGGAGCTGATCATAGCCCAAATCCCAGTCTGGTCAAGAGATGTGTTACCCTTATATTTTATTAGTTGGTATTTCCATAACTTCGCCACGTGAATTTGCAGGTAACCCGCCCACAGATCCACAATCGTGGACTCTCCACTCATTTGTCGCCATTTGCGTAGAGTTTCGTAACATGTGTCTACAAAATCATCGCCAGTGCGACACCTCACAAACTGGTTCAGCTCTCGGAAGTCCAACACCGGTCGTACCTTGTTCTTGGTAACAATGGCGTGCACTACATCAAGACAAAGGTGCGATGCTAGTGGTATGGCAACCAGTGTGGTCCTGGAGATAGGAGATGTGGTAGTCGAAGATGGGGCGTGGCAGCGAAAAAAGGATGACTACAATCATATTAACGTATCGGAGTTGGATACTGTCGTAAAATGGTTCAATTTGGCACTGAAATTTGGCGCGACTGGACCGATAGTGTGAATCAAGACTTAGGGTTGATTCACACTATCGGTCCGGTCGCGCTCCACTCCCGCTCCGCTCTCGGTCCGGTCCAATATTGTCTTATTAATTTCAATGGAAGCATTCACACTGGCGCTCTCGCTCCAGTCTCGCTCCGGTTTCGCTCCGGTCACGGTTCCGTCAAAAGATATTTTTACTGGAGCGAGACCGGAGTGTGACTGGACCGTGAGCGCCAGTGTGAACTCAGTTGACAGGTCCTGCTCCTCCTGCTCCACTCCAGTCGAGATTCAGCCTTCATATAAGCAAGTAGTGTTACCTTCTGTCCTACCAAACCATGGATAATCCAAAGGAAACACCACAATGGGATCATGAGAAAGTTAGAAAAATGATAAAAATACATTTTCTTTTTATTTATCACTGATACAATGACGATGCGTACAGCGAGGATATTCATAAGCACCAACTGAATAAAATATAACCTACAAAACTTACTTTAATTTTGTGGATTTAGATGAAATGCTAATAGAATTAGTCAAAAGGTAAACCAGAGCTGTATGACCTGACTTCGCTGCACTACAGTGATAATGTTTGCATACTTATCATATTGCCAAGGTACTGAGAGAAAAAAATACACATTATTAACCGAAGAAAGAAATTCCATATGTATAATAACAACCTATTATCCACTGCGGAAATGCATCTCCTTAGCTCACTCAACAAATATTCCTACACAAGTTTGTTTGTCTACTTATATTTTATCATTTTGCCAAGGCATTGAACCAGCTGGGGAGCTGAAATAATCTTTCAGTGTTTCTCTCGTGCCAAAAGCCTCCTTTGTAGCATTTCCCCCTCTTCCTCTCATTGGACGTACTGTGTTTGATGGAGGCATGACAACAGTATCTGGTAATGCAACAGCATTTGGGTGTATCAGATTGTGAAGTATGCATGTTGTTGTAATGATTGCAGAAGCGTTAGAAGGCATAGCTTTAAGTTTCCTTAAATATATTCTGAAGGTTTGCACTAGAATACCAAATGTGCACTCAACTATCCTCCTGGCTCTAGATAATCTATAATTAAAAATCCTCTTCTCTACCTTATGTTCAGTCTGTGAACCTGGGTAGGGCCTCATCAAATTTCTCTTCAGCGGGAAAGCCTCATCTCCCACTATAACGTATGGTGCAAGCACATCAGTGCCAGGAAGTGCAGCATCTCTTGTACATTTCAAGTCATCCTCAATTTTGGATAGTATTTTCTCAAATGTTCCTTTGTTCATTCTGAAATAGCTGTGGAATTTACTCTCATCAATAAGACGAGGATACAGAGTATGAAATTCTCCTTCAGTCTTCCTATCTTGCAACATAGGATGGACCCACAATCTCTTTTTTTTTTTCTTCTTCTTCTTCATCAAGTGCCAACTCGGCGTCAGAAAAGTCACACATCCTTCGTAACTGATGGTAAGACTTCTACTGGTGTCGAGGGAGGGGGGATGACGGGAACGAGAGCGGACCGATAGTGTGAATACCTCAGAACCGAGAGCGGAGCGCGACCGGACCGATAGTGTGAATCAACCCTGAATACCTCAGAACCGGAGCGGAGCGCGACCGGACCGATAGTGTGAATCAACCCTTAAGGTAAGTGAATGGCGCACCTCATCCACATTCAGCAAGGAATGAAAATGGGTAAAGGAGATAGGATTGCTGGTCACGGACAACTCATAACTTACAGCCATATAGGCAAAATTATAGGTGATTATTGACGTAAATTTTTACTATATGAACAAGATGACAAAAAAAAAATCACGATGCCTGATCCACCCTAGACTGATATGTGCAGCAATGGCGTGGTGTCCGTAGAAAGTAGAGGATATAAACAGAATTGAGAAAATACAAAGATGACTGGTCAATTGTTTCCTATTGTTGCATATTAATCACGAGATACTAAAAACATAGGTACTACCATCACTGGGAGAGAGAAAAATAAACGTGAGTTTATAGTTGTGCGTCAAACAGTCCGCCAAGCGAGCAGAAGATCAGCTGCTCGAACGCAGCATATGCACCAGTGTACGTGCATGGCTTCGGGTGATTTCGGCCCAGGGTTTTTCTGGGCCGAAATCGCCGGTTATATATTAGTATTTTTTTTTAATATATTTTCTTTCAATAACAAATAAATAATAATCGCAGTCCTCCAAATATTGCTATCATTATCTATTTATCATCGAGAGAAAATATATTATCAAAATAATTTTGAAAAATTACTTATATATCATTTCAAGTAATAATTTTTTTGCACATACTGTGTGAAAATGAAATGAAATTTATGAAACAAATTATCTAAATTGAAATTATACAACTTTCATGTGTGGACTAAGGTAAACGGTATTATTGTTGCACAAAAAGTTGCCTAACATTGATAACAAGGAGTCTAGGGTTGGGTTGTTCAAAAACTAATTCTGTCGTTAGTTTATCTTGATGTTAAATGTCCTGGTAACGCTCTGTGTTACCATGATGTTTAATGCCAAGATAGATTTAACGCCAAGATAGTGCAAAAATTTGTTTTGAACAACCCAGCCCAGAAGCTCAACATCATTAGTGAGCATGCAAGAGGGGAGCGCATCAAATGTAGGATGTTTCGGCCACTGACGTTTCGGCCAGAACTCTGCAGGGAAGGACGTTTCGGCCAGTCCTCCAAATGTTGCTATTATTATTTACTTATTATTGAAAGAAAATATATTATTAAAAGAACAAGCCGGGGGCTTAGCTGCGCAAACAGCGGCCTCCGGCCGCAGCTTTCCGCGCTCTAATCCCTCGTTTTCCCCTTCGGCCTCGGCCTCGGAGCGGAACCCCAACACGGGAGCCCCAGCACGAAGAAGAACACGAAGTAGAATGCGAAGAAGAACGCGAGGAAGAAGAAGAAGAATACCACCTGAACCCGACTTACCCAAGCGCTTTTTCAAGAATATTTTTAGGACAAAGTGTCACCGTAATACCACCTGTCCCCGACTTCCACAGCGTTTTTTAGAATATTTTTATTTAGACTTAGATTAAAAAAAGTACTTATATATCATTTCAAGTAACAATGTATAAATATATATATATATATATTTTTTTTTTTTTTGCACATACTGTGTGAAAACGCAATGAAATTTATGAAACAAATTATCTAAATTGAAATTATACAGTGCACCAAGCGAGGGCACCAAGCCTTCAAGCTTAAAAGGTTATTTTCGCAGGGTCGAAATCACCGGCGATTTCGGCCCAGAAAAACCCTGGGCCGAAATCACCTTGGTTCGAAATCACCTGATCCCGTGTACATAACCCCCCACCTCCCGCCCCAGCCGGCATTTAAGGCGGCGGAAATGGTCTCCCGGGGTCAATAAGTCCACGAGATGCCGCCTGGCCTGACCTCCCTTAAGTGTCTATAAGTCCTGATGCTCTTGTCGAACCAGACCCAAAGTCCCCACTGTCTATAAGTCCTGATACTGCATCTGGGCCAGACACTAAGTCCCTTGCCTCTGTAAGGCCTGTGCTGCTGCCGTTGGGCCATAGCATAAGTCCTGTTTTTCTGCTGCTGACGGGCAAAACTCCTTCCACTCTATCTGACGCACTAAGTCCTGTAGCCTAGCTGCCGCCGGGCCGCATGATCCGCATCCTCTTCAGTGTTGTAAAACCTTACGCTGCTGCGGGTCACCACGCTCTTTCCCTCTCATGCACACGAAGCCCTGTTGCTGCTGCCGGGTCGTGCTCTAAAATCTTTCTATCTTCTTCAAGACATCGACTAGCGCCGACCGTGGATCTCGACAAGGATCTGCGCGATGACGTCCTAGGGGGAGACGCCGTGGTGGCTGACGCCCATCAGCCCAGTACGACTGCAGCAGGTTGCCCGCCGTACCCACTGGCCAGAGGACTCTCCTAAATACCCTCGGGTCACCGCCACTCCGGTGCCAGTAGACTTCCCAGCTGCGGTAGGGACCCCGTGGAAACCCACGCTCACAACGCCCACTTTGGATTGGCTGCGAGTACTTGCGCCCATCCCGCCTTGCTTGCCGGTAGCACGGGCGCTGCAGTTCTAACGGGACTGCTGGTCGTACATAGAAAAGTCACAAATTTGCGATTTCACAGGACAAGATAGTTGCTTTCCACCAACTCGTGTTATCGTACACATTTGCTGTTCATCCTGCCCAAGCTTGCTTGCTTGCTCATGTAAAACACTAAATGTCAGACTAGGAATATTTCCACCGGCTAGTGTTCATAAAATGTGCCGGTTGTACATGTTTGTAACTTATGTAGATGGCACTTCCTATTGTAATAAATATATTTAGTATTTGGCTGTCTTCCCCTCTGCCCCATGTCTGACAATAGTGTTCAGAACATAAAAATATAATTATAGATTTGTAAAACTGACAGATCCTTATTAGTCGGGGACGAGAATCGCGAGGTCATGGAACAAGTTGAAAAAATGCGTAAAGGTGTCAAGAAATAAAGGTTTCATACATACCCACTATCACCTGGAATAGCTTAGAAGACCATTAGTCAAAACTGGATACCATAACTGGGAGGGTAGAAATGACGGCTCCTCACTAGCCTCTTTTACAATTAGCCAAATTAATTGGGTAAATACTCATTAGTTCACGTTTCTTATCCTCCAATTATTATAACTAGTTTTGAGATCGCTTTTGGTTTCTTCATGGGCTATCGCATCTTCCAAGTTATACCAGGAGTTGTTTATATATATGGAAATGAATTTTCAACATCCTTCATACATGTAGACTTCTTCATTTGCTCTCATGACATGATTAAGAACACATATTATGAAGCTGCTGTATGTTCCCTAATATTCTTGCTATAGTTTCCAATAGCATCAAACGGTTTGCCTGTCCATGAACGGGAACATCCTCTTCTTTCTGCATTACGCCGCCGAGTCAAATACTTTCACATACCATCTGTTTAACCTGCTTGCGGTTGTCTTCCACTCTCTAGTTTATTTTTCTCTTTTCAAGGTGTTTGCAAGTTTTCAAGTATATCATTGGTCAATTTTTAATGTGCCTGATTAGCATATATGCCTATCTGTATATTTTGCATTTCATCACAGTGTGTTTCATTCAAGGAAACATCTGTTCAAAATGAAAAAGAAAAAATTCACAAGACGCATCGCATTTTGCACTTGTTTATTGTTATGTGCCACGATTTCGCGCGCTTTCTTCAGGACGGTCTGTTTACGTCCGGAAGAAACTCCTGAAGGGAGGTTACCATGAGTTAGGCCAGTTTTTATTTGCGAAGAAACGTATGTACGTGAATTTATTTATTGTATTCTTCAGGTTGGTACATAACATAAGTACTTTCTGGAGTTCGTAGTTATTGCTAACTCGTTTGAATTGTTGTTGGTATAATTATGGGGTGCATGAAACCAAATCAAGGAAATGCAAATGCATGCATGTAGGGCATTCTGCACTTTTCATTGTCATTGTTTACATTTTGTTGATATGTATGTGATTTTCGTATAAAAAACGATGGTATACTTCATGTGTGAGATTTTTTTTACCAATATAAGCTGTAGAACAGAAGTAGCATATAAAAATTATAAAATAACATGGGTGTAAATGTTTTTCTTAAGAATTGTGACTGTCAATTAATGTTTATCTAGAAGTAACTGAAAGGATGTTACTAGCAAGGCAGATTTGGGATGGGTTACGTTTCCGGTGGAATTAAGGTTTTGTGTTAGTGTTACATGATGATACCAATGTGTAATCTGGGATTAATTTTGCAATTTATTTTTTTACTTTCCCACATGCAATGCATACAGCTACCAAGTATCAAAGATACAGATAAGTGATAATATTTTGATATACTATGTGTACTGTCAGGTTTCTTACTGATGTTCTTGCAATAGTGAAGTAATTGCCTTTTGCATCAGATGTATTGGTATTAGTAATTTGTCCATGATAACAGGACTTTTTATTATGCAATATCCCATCAAAAAGCGAAGTCAGGTGGTTAAAGAGATATTTATGAATGGCAGTAGTAATTCAGCATTACTTTTTTATGTGGAGATTAGTTTTGATAATCATTCCCTCACATTTTGCTGAATGGAAACTCTTGAGCCCCACAGTGGCTGAATTGAATAGTCCTCAGGTCCTCCCACAGACACAGTTTTCTCTGGGAAGAAATTTGGACCATTGTCTGCGTTGTATTGTTGTGGGACCTTTGTGTCACCAGCTGAAAAGAGGAGGAGGATAGAAACAGTCTGCTCTCCACAGGCAGAAAAGTGTATGAAGTACAATTGAAGCTTGCAGAGATCTTGGTCCCAGTCTGTAGACTGTCAGCCTCCTTCTTCACCTCCAGATAGAAGTGAGGGGGTTGATGGATAGATGGGCAGCTCCACTGATCATTTTGCAGGACCACCATAAGCAGGAGGTACCTATCATTGGTTCCTGGAGCTTAGGCTCCCATCATGCATGTAATTCAGGTCTATAGAAGTTTCATTAAAGACCTGAAAGTAATGACTGCATAGAAGTTACACAGTGAGTACCACAAACAGAGCATCAGATGTTTTGTTATTGCCATGAGTTTTGGAGTGTTTATTGTTTGTGGTAATTTTTTATTGAGCATATGAAAGGCATGGGTGTGGCTGTCTAATGCTCCAAGCTTCAAGACATTCAGTGACTTTAAGATTATACTGAAGAGAATTATGGATAATAACTTAAAAAGAAGTGTTCCGAATATCATATTGTGATAGGTTTTGTACAAGAAATGCTTGAAGTTAATTAGATGTGTCAGGAACCCACTCCAATGTAGAGAAGGAAATGTGTTTACTGAGAAATAGAAATAATAAATAAAGCCTAAGAAATGAGTGTGTGGATGCAACTAGGGTGAAGATGTGCCTGGAGCACTCGCCACATAAAGACTAAGGTGCATGCGCACATGAAAATATGATATGAATAATGGTGGTTGTTGCCTCAAGTTTCACTGATTGGTAACTAATAACTTGCATCCCCACAGCAGCTGGCAACATTTGGTTCTTGAAATCAACATTTCTGTTAACTCTTGTTTCATCAACAAAATAATTTTTGGTTCATTTTTAGAAGTGCATACCTAAATGATATAACAATAGGGAATTTTATGATAATTTTGTAAATCAATATATTATACATTTTTCTTGGTGGAAATCAATAAAAAAAAAGAAGTGAGTTTTCAGAAATGCACACCAACATGATATAACATTAGAAAATTAAATATTAACTTTTTACATTATAATACATCCACATAAAATAAATTTTTCTTGGCAGAAATCAATAACAGAAAGGGTTGCTAAAAGCGAAACTCTTATGAACGGAACCATGGGGACTGCTTGAGATGCCATCTTTGTTTTGATAGATGTGACAGTCGAAATTAAAGTATGACAAATTTGTCTATTCTAACCTAACCTAACCTTCATTTAGTAATGTGATACCTATAATTCTGTAGGTCATTAGGGTCATTGTTGTCATTGTCAGGGATGTGGATGGCTAGACTGTGGGGTGTACAGGAATTGCGTAGTTTTAAGAAATGGATGAATCTCGGCTTGATAGCACTGTTTTGAAATTATGTACCATGCAAGGTACTGACGGAAGTAGTGAGAGCGTATTCCAGATGGTTTGGTTGGAGCTTCATTCAGAGGTGTATTTACTTTTAGTGGGACTGTGCAGACAATGTGGTGTCTCAACCCTATGATCGCAGCTTCATTTGGTAGTGTATTTGCTTTTAGCAACTTTTTTGTTATTGATTTCTGTCAAGAAAAACATATTATGCTGATGTATTGTAATTTACTAAATATTTAATATTCTAATGATACGCTGCATAGGTGTGCACTTTTGAAAAAATACCCCCAAAAAACCTTGCTAAAGGCTAATACACTACAGAGTAGAGCTGCAATGATAGGGTTAAGACACCATATAGTCTGTCCAGCTCTGTCAATGTCAGTTTGACGATGATGACTATATAGTGTACTGGGTGTTTTCCCACTCCAAGTGGCATCATGTTTTATGAAGTGGTGCTATAGAGCTGAGCTTCATGCTTTTCTTGAAATTTCTTAACACTCTGCAGTCTAATCAGAGGCCAAAACAGGCCATCAACATCCCTGATGACAACGGCAACCTTGATAACCTCTCGCATTATAGGTACTGCATAACTAAATGCAGGCTAGGTTAGACCAATTTATTATACTTTAATTTTGTCAACTTCACATCTATCAAAAAGATGTCTCAAGCACTCATTGTGCTACCATTCATTAGTGTATCACTTTAAACAGCTTTTTCTGTAATTGATTTCTGCCAAGAAAAATGTTATTTACATTGGTATATTATAATTTACAAAATTAACATTTAACCTCTTTGATATGAATATGCCTACATTGGTGTTATGAGGTGTAAGTGGGTATATGAGGGATCAGCATATCGATTATATTTATTTTGTAGGTGTAACTGTGTGACCCCTGAATTCTGTGAACTGGTTTGATTATGTTTTCTGTGTTTATTATTACTCAGGAAAAAAAATGAGTAACACAGCATTTACTTCATATTTTTTATTAGTGTGATGTCATACATTAGGCATCTGATGCCGTGCGCAAGAGTTTGTCTTGCATTGAAGTGGCTAAGTTTCTATTGCTATATCATTTAGGTGTGCTTATCTAAAAAATAATTGCCTAATTTTCTTTTGTAAGAATGACTGGAAAGTTAAGTACTATTTTCACCAGTGTGGACACATCATTATTGACTTCCACATTTAGCTTGATAGTTCCCTGTCTCCCAGTTTGCCATTAGTAACCCTGTAAAACAGTATCAAGTCCTAGAATATGTGGATCATACCTCTTCCAATGTTTCTGCTTTTCTACAAAAAAAAATATCTGCTTCCTCCTCCTCCTCTCCAGTGTTCAGTTGTTTCCTCTCTCCATTTTTCCATGCTGCATATCTAATTTTTTACTGCCTTGCTTCTTCAGTGGAACAACCCATCCTTTTCTCAGTTTCTTCTACTAACCCTCGGCACAGATTTTTCCTTGTGAGTTATAGAATTAGAAAATCTCTCTCTCTCTCTCTCTCTCTCTCTCTCTCTTTCCATAATTTATGGTTCATACATAATTTTTTCAATATAGGGCACTAGCATTGTCATGGTTTTGTTTAAATTTTTGCACATTAATGTCATGGTCATCACATTGACTCCTAATGTAAATTTACTTATTTTCAGTCCTAAAACATCTCAGCCATGGAGTTTACACCTCGAAAACCAGTTAGCAACCCAAGTAGGTCAAACAGAGGTAAGAATGAAGTTATTTACTTATTTTATTATTTCATCATTATTAATATTATTTCATTTACACAGTGAAAAACATCTGTTACCTCATGCCATAATTAGAGAAGATGAGAAATTCTTTTGGGCTTGCATCAAAATATCATCCCTACCTATTCGCCTCTCACCCCTATCCCCTGCCTTCTCCCTACCTTGCTTGATTGACATGGAAAAAGGAGAGGAGGGCGAGAAAAAATCTTTTAAGCTGTCAATCCATGAGGAGCTATAAGGAGAGAGAAACAAGGGTGGTGGAATGTGTGTGAGTGGGTGCCCCTTGTAAGATGGGGAAACTCTTTGGTATATAAATATATTATTAATGATATCCATCCATTCAATGTCTACATGGATGAGAGTAAAGGAGTTAAATGCAAGGGTGATGAGCAGCAATGGAGATGGTTATAGAGATTGTGTGGAAGTGGGAAGTGACCCAGTTGTTGTTTGCTGATGACACTGCACATATGGTGGGGATCAGAGGCGTGTCTATCGTAAATCGTAACAGAGTCCAGGAAGGTATTTGATAGGAGGAAGTTGAAAGTATGTGGGTAAAAGCAAGGTGATGGGATATAGAAGGGGAGAGGGTTGCAGTAAGTTGGAAGTAAGTCTTAGAGGAGACAGGTTAGAGGAAGTGGATGGTTTTAAATATTTAGGGTCACATGTAGCAGGAAATGAAGGAGTGGGGGTGGAGGTAAATTGTGCAGTGTGGGAATGAAAAGTGTCATGAGAAATTGGTGTCCAGGAATGGCTAGAGAGAAGATTATGTGAAGGGGTGGCTGTCTACGACACTATTGGGCAGAGACTTGGAGTTTAAGGGAGCCAAAAGGAAAAGTTTAAATGTATATGAGAAGTATGGTAGGTGTTATAAGGATAGATAAAGTGAGAAATGAGGAGGTGAGGAGAAGTGTGAAGGTAGAAAGGGAGCTGGCTGATGGGCTGATGAAAAGTTTGGGCACATGGGAAGAATGAGTAAGGTAAGATAAACAAAAAAAGTGGAAAGCAGAGGTGGATGGAGTGGACTTGAAGGGAAGACCAAAAGTGAGATGGATGGATGGGATGAAAGGGGCTTTGAGCAAGAGGGGGAATGTATGTTGAGCACAGAAGGGAGAAAGAGGTGTTTGGTGTGAGTGGAGAATGGTTGTGTTTTGGTGATATTTTGATGCAGTTTGAAGGAATTTGACATCTCTATTTTCTCATAAGGGGACAATGAGGAAGGGTCACTGTGTAAATGAACCAGCTGGCCCTGCTGTGGATGTGCTGTGTCTTGCTGCATAGCTTCTTACCCAGGGCAGTTGGCAGGAGACAGAGACCCTTCATCCAAGAGGAGCTAAGATGAGAGGGGAACAAATGGGAGTGGAATGGGTGAGGGGGGGGGGTGCTGGCCACCTCTATAAGGGAGGGGGGAAAGGCCTTTGGTTTATTGATATATTATTATTATTGTTGGTGGTGTACAGGGATGACCCTTTATCCACATCATGAAAGATGTGAAGGACAATGAATGTTTTTTTTGGGGGGACTTTGGGATAGGGGGGGATATCTTGACTTTGTTACCTCCATACTAAAAGAAAAGGCCTTATGTTATATGTATGTTGCATTAAGTACAACCACCACACTGAGAACACAGACTACAATGCTCCAATTAACAATCATGAGACAACAGTGCAATTTATTTCATAAAATGTTAAGGAATAGAGTTAAAGTTGATAGAGTTCTTGGGCCCAATCAGTAGAGATGGTGTCAACCCCTGATGGGGGTGAGAGAGTTGGCGAGTTTTGAAAAATTGGCACCTTTACTGTACATCTTGCATGACCACCACCATCTGCAGGTACCTGTCATTGATCCCTGCCTCCATATTCTTTCCATAATGTCCTTGCATCCTGCCAATAGTGATGCAAGCCTTTTTCCTGTTGTAGGTGCTTTGCGCCACAGCCCATATGCAACCCCAGGTAAAGAGTACCTCAACAGATTTCATCAGAAGAAAAGTGATGTATCCAGTGGGAGTGAATCATCAGGGAGGCGATTTTTTCGCTTTAGCAGGCTTGAGAAGTAAGTAATTATGAAAACAGTCATTGGGACATTTTTGTTAGTATATGTTACTGTGTCATGTAATTTACAAGTATCGGTAGGGAAAACTTATCCCCCATATATATATATATATATATATATATATATATATATATAATATATATATGAATATATACATACATACATATATATATATATATATATATATATATATATATATATATATATAAGGATGACCCATCATCCAGGAGGTGCTAAGATAAGAGAGAGGGTGGAGGGATGTGGAGTGTATTCAGGGATGGAATGGGTGGGAATGATTTTATGCCTTTTCCTTTTTGGCTACCTCCCTTGTAAGGGGAAAAAGCCTTGGTATATATGTATATATATATATATATATATATATATATATATATATATATATATATATACACACACACACACACACACACACACACACAAATACAACTAGGTAAATACACACACATGGTCATGAGAGTAAATTAGGAAAGACCACATTTCAAAAGGATGTGAAGAAATATGGTTTTCCATAAAGATGCATAAATCTGTGGAATAGCTTAGGAGGTGATATAGCCCAAGCTCAAACAATACATGAATTTAAATCTAAATATAATAATTGTAAATCAAGGATGTAGATTAAGTTAGAACTGTACATGAATTTGAGTCTGGGTATGTTATAAAATTAGAGATTTGGAGACGGGACCCCATGAGCATTGCTCCTTTCCTGTAACAGGTGGGTAAATGCATGGCTTGGTGGCACAGTGGTAGCATTCACAACCACTACTCTGGTGGCTGAAGTTCAAATCCTGCCCAGGGCTAAAATTATTTTAGTATTGCTACACTGTGAGCTGTTACTCCAACTTATGGGTGGGAAGTTACGTGTGTGGGTGTTTAAGGTCACAGCATTACCCATAGATCAGTTATATATGAGTTCTGAGCATACATCCGGGAGGGAAATGGCTGTTGATCATGAGTCTAAAACCTGATCCAAGACCATGGTGAATCATACACTAAAGGTGTTGTAACTACATTTTAACCCCAAGAATATGATGACTCCTGTGCATGAGCTGCAAGTGGGTACAAGGATTCTGGTGTTAGTGTCCTGATTATATTTATTTTGTAGTTGTAGCTGAGTGACCCCTGTATTTTGTGAACAGGCTTGGTCATGTTTTGTGTGGTTATATCTATTCAGGGTGAAAGAGACGAGTATAAGAGCAGTAACTTTATATTTTATGACACACACATTATGATGCGTCATCGTACATCAGACAACCCAATGCGTGCACAAATATTTGACTCGTGTTGAAGAGAATAATGTGTTGTAATCAGTACTCGTCCTAGTTTGGCCTGGGATAGGTTGAATGCCCATAATGAATACAAGTCACCCTGGAAGACAAGAATAGTGATTGTTGTAGATTAATATTAATTCACAATGAATTTGACATGATTTCCACTTCTGGATTTACCATTCTCAGGTGGGAGACCATATATTTGGCCAGCAAACAGTGCTCAAGGGGCATGTTTATATATTTACATGCAACAGGCTAAGGCATACTGAACTATGGTCCCACATGTGGTAACAGTCCAGGGTCTACAGTACTTGGCTGTAGAAGCATAAAGTTTCATCTACCAAATGTCTGGAGGCCCCAAGACTTCCATATACTTGAGACAATCTTTTCTCTGCATTCAAACCCAGATACTTCTGTTGCATCACTTTTCATTCCCCCGGACATTTACTTGCTTTTCTTATAGGGTGGCAGGAAAGAACTATAGCAGAGAGATGTGTATTAAATGAGAAATGATGATATTGAATAGTGTTGAGAAATTATAGTGAACACTTTAAGAAGGAAAACAAAAGTATATGTAGGCCATCCCTTCCCCTTTATGAGGGGGAAGAAACCAAGAACATAAGAATGAAGGAGACTGCAAAAGACCATAAGGCCTACACTAGGCAGTTACATGTCCATTACCACCTGTCATCCCCATCCATAAAGTAGGCTAACCATTTCTTAAAACAACTGATAGTTTCAGCACTCACTACATGGTTACCAAGTCTATTCCATTCGTTGACCACCCTATTAGTAAACCAATTCTTGCCTATTTCCTTCTTAAATCTAAATTTGTCCAGTTTAAATCCATTACTGCGAGTCTTGCCCTGTTGTTTTTATATTATGACCTTGTTTGCATCACCCTTGTTAAAGCCTTTGAGCCACTTGAACACCTCAATTAGATCACCGGTGATCTAATTGGTAGGGTGGAAGAGTAGATGAAAGACAAATGGACAATGTTTTGGTGCCCAAAATGAGAATTGGAAGAATTCTGTATGCAAATGTGTTCAGGGAAGAAGGTAGTGAATTGTCAGATCATTATTTGGGTGGAAGGGAAATAGAGAATGTAGGTTAAGAGAAGAAGGGTTTCATTTCTTTCTGTAGGCTTTTGGAATGTGTTTTGCTTGTTTTTTAAATGGGTGAAGTGATTTCATCTGCAGCTCTAAGTGTGGATAGGAACTGGTCCAAATTTAGGTCTCAAAAATTTTCCCTATATCCTCTATATTTTGATGGAAGGTCATGTATAGTTCCCTAAATTTTTGTGTTTGTAAGAATGGATAGCACAGGGGATGTTGCTTAGTGGTTGTGTTAGGTGTTGCCATGTGGAATGGTTGCTAGAGTTTTTTATGTTTAAGAAGGAAGGGTTGTTCAAGTATTTAGTGGTCTGCTGTTTGAATGTTGAGCCAGATTGATTGATGTGCATTCAGCTCATCTACCAGTATATGGTTTGTAAGTGAAATGGTTGGAATTGAGGTTGTGTGTGTGTATAATAAATATAGATATATGTACATACCATAGGTCTTTGCTCTCTTATAAGGGAATGGCATCTCACTGACTAAAGGTCATCCTTGTTGCCTGCCACAGTGCTCAGGTTGAAGCCAATGCTACAAGAATGCCAACATTTCCTTATTAGGGATGGCCATCTAGAGCTGGTTTACCTACGTTGCTTCTTTATACAAAGTGAGGGGCGGAGGGGGCTAGTCACCGATTTAATGAAGCGGCCTTGCTGTAGATGTGCTGTGTCTTGTGACACTGCTTCTGACCCAGAGCAGTGGGCGAGATGCAGGGATGACCAGTCATCCAGGAGGTGCCAAGATAAGAGGGTGGAGGGGAGTGGAGTATGTTGGGGATGGAATGGGTGGGAGTGGTTTTTATGCCTTTGTTTTTTTGGCTACTTCCCTTGTAAGGGGAAGGCCTTTGGTATATGTAAGTATGTATGCTTCTTTATATGATGTCCCCTTTCTTCGTTCCCTCGAAAATAATTTACAGAGCATACAAAAACACCCCATAATGCTATGTCATCCTTTCCTCCCATTCACTCTCTTATCTTTTGCACTACCTTCCCAGCTCCAGGTATTGTTTGTGTCCAGGTTCCAAGATCCCCTCCAACCACCTATTATTATTATTATTATTATTTTTTTTTTTTTAAGAGATTTAAATGGATGGATTTAAATGGATGGATTTTAGTGAATTTATAGTAAGTGTGGTTTTTACTGGAATGAAACAGAATTTGATTGGATTTTTTTCTTAACTGTAGGCAAATACCAGCTCACAACAAAGAGATCAATATCAACTGTTGGAGGCCACCAAATGATAATAAAAAGCGTAAATCTAGGTTGAAATTTAAAAGATCCAAATCAGCCAAGAAGCATGATGCATACCCAATGTATGAGAACTTTGACTCGTACTTCCATTGGAGAAGTCAGAAGTCTCGTCTTGCTAAAGAACTTGTTTCTTCACCATCATGCAAATTTTTAGAATTTGAGAATTTATCTGTACCTCTATCAAAACGAAAGTCAGATAATTTGGTAACATTTTCAAGTGAGTTTGGAACAAGCTTGAATGTAATTGTACCTGCTAAAGAGGACACTCCGGAATATGAGCGCCGAGAGCCTTCCCTTTCCCCTCTAGAACTTAAGAAATTGCATGCTACCGAAAGACCTTTAACTAAACAACCCCTTCATACTTTCAGCCAGAAGACTCAGAGGGATGGCTTTAAATCCGTACAAAAGTCCCCCATGAATAGGAACAAGGATTCTGAGAGGTCAGTAGTGGACAGTCGGAATGAGGGGAAAGGACCCAATTGGTTGTCTGCTCCAGTCAGGCAGCCTGCATTTACACGAAGTCCTGCTGGATCCCCAGTGCAGTCGCCCTCCATGAAGACTTACAATAAACCTACATCATCAATCAGGTCTTTCAACCAGCAGTTGCCTTCAGTCAAGACCCAAAACAAATCGCCATTACACGAAGTCAGGAGACTTCCCTTGGCTAGTCCAGTATCCTCAGAGAAAGGGTGTAGTAGTTTTGCATCTGTCAGTGACAGTGATGAAGAAGTATTTCTCAATAGCAGGGAAGAACAAGGGTCTTACCTAAGTAACAAGGAGAATAAAGTTTCAAAGTCCAATGGTTTCATCTCTGAGGACCATGACAAGGAAAATTCACATTCACCGGTGAAACGACAGCGTGTGTACTCCAACAAGCGAAAGCCTTTGAGTGTTGTCAAATCTCGTCTCCTGTGTGATGTGCCTTCGGAGAAGATTGAGCGAGCATATAACACTAAAGTGTCTCCAAATACAAATGAAGCCATCTTTGCACCTGTTCCAATTGAGAAGGAAAAGATTCTTCCTCACAGGATTGGGTTAGTATGATATGCTCTTGATACATTGCTGGCATTAGGGTTTTTAGTTCAGGTGACTGAAGTACTTTAGAAATAATTGGATAATGTTTGTACCTCAGATAAACATGAATATTGTATAATAATCTCATTCAGTGCTAAGGTTTTTCCGTCTCTTATAATACAGTTGTCCAAAGTTAGACTGATTGTGTTAAAGTTCCAGGCTGCTGCTTTTAAACACTGAATTTTTTTTTTGCAATGTTAATTCTGTAGTCTAGTAGTTTTTAATTTAATGTCTCATGTCAGATATTTCATGGTGGTGTTTCTTTACAGATTCCCCAATTATGGAAATACTTGCTACATCAACTCAGTAATGCAGTCATTGTTTGGATTGCCACCATTCGTTGGAGATTTTAAACGTTGTGCAACAAAACTAAATCTGTCAGACAGCAGTCTCTTCATGGGTCTCAACTATTTACTTAATTCTCGAAGCAGGGGAAAAGTGGATGATGTCACCAGTGCATTAAGGTTTGAATTAATTTGTTCTCCTCCTCCTCCTCCTCCTCCTCCTCCCCACCCAGTTTTCCCTGTCCCATCACATGTCCAACCTGAACCCATACTAGTTCACTGCATTTTTCAGCAGTGTCGTGGATTTGAAATATTTTGGAGAAATGATTGTATAATTACAAAGGATTACAAAAGAAGAGCATGCTGACAGGAGACCTGTTGGTCCATAACTAGATCAGATATAGAAAAAATAGATAAATGAATAAAATAAATAGATAATTACATAATAAACAAACCGAAAAATAACAATAATTTATAATATTTAAAAAATATTTAAAAAATTAAAATAAATGGCAGGGATTACAGCATATTGCTTAGGTGCTTATCTAAATGAACCTTAAAGCTTTGTACTGTACTACATTGCACTGCCTCTGCAGAAAAAAATTCCATTTACTACACTGTGTGAAAATTTCATAGCTTTTAATGTCAATTCCCTTAGGAATCTTAAAGACGTGTATTAAATCACTCCTGAGTCTACATTTTTTTAGGGAACATAGATTCATATGTTTTAGTTGATTTTCAAATTATTTATTTCTGATATTTGAAATAAGTTTTCTAGCTTGCCGTTGTACTTTTTCCAATCTGTCAGTGTCTTTAATGAGATTCAGTGACCATACAGAAACAGCATATTCCAAATGTGGGCAAACTAATGATCTATATAGCTTGTTAATGGCAGATGGACTTTTAAAATCAAAAGATTGTGCAATCAGTCCTAGAATAATAATAATCATCATCATCTTCATCTCCTCCTCCTCCCCCCCCCCTCTGAGGCGGAAATACTCTGCTTAGATGATGTGAGATCATCATTGATAATCACGCTGATATTCTTTTCACTATCCACTTTAGTTAATGAATTTCCAATTAACTTTTAATTGTACTTATTTTTATTTTTACCTATGTGCATTACCTTACATTTACTTATGTTAAATTTCATTAGCCACTTTTCAAATCATAGCTGTAGTATATGATATTGCATTCTTTGTAGAGCTAATGTATTATGTACCCAGTAAATAATTTTTATATTTATTTATTTGTTGTGTTTATTGTTTTTATTTCTGTTGCATTTTATATATTGTGACATAGGGCAGTGGGCAAGAAGCAGGGATGACCCATCATTCAGGAGGAGCCAAGAAAAGAGGAAGGGAGGGGTGGTGAATGGGAGTGGAGCATGTGGGGATGAAATGGGTAGGAGTGGATTTATGTCTTTGACTTTGGCTACCTCTCTTGTAAGGGGGAAAAAGCCCTTGGTATATGTATGTATGTATTTGTTACGTTTTTGTAATGCACTTATTGTTTAGGAATGTCCCCTTTGGGGCTACAGAGAGTAGGATGCCTAGTCCTATCTCCAGGGCAGTGGGCAAGATGCAGTGATGACCCATCATCCAGGAGGAGCCAAGAAAAGAGGGAGGGAGGAGTGGTGAATGGGAGTGGAGCATGTGATGATGAAATGGGTGGGTGTGGATTTATGCCTTTGACTTTGGCTACCTCTCTTGTAAGGGGAGAAAAAGCCGTTGATGGTATGTACACACATACATATACCAAGGCTTTTTTTCCCTTACAAGGGAGGTAGCCAAAAAGGAAAAGGCATAAAATCACTCCCACCCATTCCATCCCTGAATATACTCCACACCCCTCCACCCTCCCTCTCATCTTAGCACCTCCCGGATGACGGGTCATCCCTGCACCTTGTCCACTGCCCTGGGTCAGAAGCAGTGTCGCAAGACAGCACATCCACAGCAAGGCCGCTTCATTAAATCGGCGACCCCCCCTCTCCATCCCCCCATGCATAAAGGAGAAGACAGGGAGAAATCCCTTTGGGCTGCATCAAAAATTTGTTCACACATACTACCTCACCCCCCATCCCCCTGCCCATTCCACCTCATGCATCACAACATCATCCATATACAACCATTCTCCATTCACCCCTGTCTTCTGTCCTCTCCTGTCCTTCCTCAACAGACATTCCCCTCTTCCCCAAAGCCACCTTCACCCCATCCATCCACCTCATCCTAGGACGTCCCTTCATGTTCACTCCCTCCACATCTGCCGTCCATACCTCTTTTATTAGTCTTTCTTCACTCATTCTTTCCATGTGTCCAAACCATCCTAATACTCTTTCATCAGCCCCATCTCCCAACCCCCTTTCCACCCCTGTTCTCCTCCACACCTCATTTCTCACTCTATCCAGCCTAGTAACCCCCATCATACTTCTCAGACACCTCATCTCAAACACATTCAAACTCCTTCTCTCTTCCTTTCTTGTGTTCCATGTTTCTGCCCCATACAGTGCTGTTGGCACAATCACTCCTTCATATAGTCTCCTCTTAGCATCTATTCCCAAATGTCTATTCCTCATTACACTTTTTAATCCACCAAGGCATTTACTCTCTTCTCTCAATCTACATCCTACCTCCCTTCACTCCACCTTTTCCTGCCACATTTGCACCCAAGTATCTAAAACTATCCACTTCCTCCAGTCGCTCTCCCTTAATGCTCACTTCCGGACTACTGCCACTTTCACCCCTTGTACACCCCATCACCTTACTTTTACCCACATTTATCTTTAGCTTTCTTCTATCACACACTCTCCCAAACTCTGTCACCAACTTTCTCAATACCTCCTCCGATCCTGCCACAAGCGCAGTGTCGTCAGCAAACAACAGCTGGCTAACCTCCCATTTTTCTCCATTTTCTTTAACCATTTCCAATCCCTGACCCACTACCCTTGCATTTACCTATCGCACCATCCCATCCATGTATAAGTTGAACAGCCAGGGTGACATAACGCATCCTTGACGAAGTCCCACCTTTACTTTGAACCACTCACTCTCTCCATTTCTAATCCTGACACAAGCTCTACTACTCTCATAAAAACTCTTGACAGCTCCTTTCTGTCTACCCTCTCGTAAGCCTTTTCCAGGTCCATACTTATTGTTTATTTCTTTTGATATCTTTTCAGGAAAGTTAAACAGAATCTGGAGAAAGTAGATGACTCTTTCCAAGGTTTTAAGATGCAAGATGCCAACGAGTTTTTAACTTTGGTACTTGACACTATAAAGGAAGAGATAAATCGCTGCCACCAGATCTCTGTACCCTCCACATCCTCAAGTGCCTCCTCTACATCAAGTTCAGACCATCCTATTTTGATGCCTACAAAGGAGGAGACTTTGAACAGTACTGTAAATGGGAAAAGGATCGTTGATAAAATCAGGAAGGAAAGTGACGGGATACAGGGAGGACAACTCCCCTCGGCTCTTCTCTCAGTGCCACCTGCAGAAGAACAGGAGAACTCAACTGAGAACATGAAAGACGGTGAAACGACCTCTTTTGTGGACACACAAGTTCATCCCAAGAAATTTTTTTCCAATTTGATTAATGAGAATTTTGAATTTGAACTATTGGAATCTTACAGATGCTTGGGGTAAGTATGGGTAAACAAAAATAATGTGCATGATGCGCGCGCACACACACACACACACACACACACACACACACACACGAATTTAAGGGCAAATTAGATATGGTGAGATACAGAGATGGGACACCATGAGCATAGCTCCCCTTCCCATAAGATACAACTAGGTAAAGACACACTTACACACACACACTCACACTCACACACACAGTCCACTTTTTGTTAGTCTTTATTCACTCATTCTTTCCAAATGCCTAAATACCTTCCCAATCTGATTTACTGTATCATGACTACAGATATCACATCACCCAGATATTTTATCATGGCTACAGATATCACATCACCTAGATATTTACACAATGCTGAAGGCCTGGAACATATCCTGCATTGCTCCACAATCACACAACATAGCAGTATATTTCCTATTTGAACCTAGGTCAACCTGGAGGCCATTGCCAAGTAACTTGTTGTAGGTTTTAATTAAGAAAATCCTATGGGTGTGGTGTGAAATGGTTAGCTTCTGTACAAGATATATAAATGCCAGAATCAACTAATCTGGGAGAGTAATGAATTGTATTAGCCAACTGAGTGTGTGATTTTTATGAATGTAATGAAAATTGCTCAATATTAGAATAAGTTCTTGGTAGAGATTTAAGTGCCCGATTTTTATTTTTTTATTATTATTAATATTATTATTATTATTATTATTATTATTATAAGTGGGAGGTGAGCCAGCTGTTGTTTGCTGACGACACTGCGCTTGTGGCAGGATCGGAGGAGGGACTGAGGAAGTTGGTGACAGAGTTTGGGAGAGTGTGTGATAGAAGAAAGCTAAAGATAAATGTGGGTAAAAGTAAGGTGATGAGATGTACAAGGGGTGAAAGTGGCAGTAGACTGGAAGTGAGCATTAAGGGAGAGCGACTGGAGGAAGTGGATAGTTTTAGATACTTGGGTGCAAATGTGGCAGGAAAAGGTGGAGTGAAGGTGGAGGTAGAATGTAGATTGAAAGAAGCGAGTAAATGCCTTGGTGGATTGAAGAGTGTAATGAGGAATAGACATTTGGGAATGGATGCTAAGAGGAGACTGTATGAAGGAGTGATTGTGCCAACAGCACTGTATGGGGCAGAAACATGGAACATAAGAGAGGAAGAGAGAAGGAGTTTGAATGTGTTTGAGATGAGGTATCTGAGAAGTATGATGGTGGTTACTAGGCTACATAGAGTGAGAAATGAGGAGGTGAGGAGAGGAATGGGGGTGGAAAGGGAGTTGGGAGATAGGGTTGATGAAAGAGTATTAGGATGGTTTGGACACATGGAAAGAATGAGTGAAGAAAGACTAGTAAAAGAGGTATGGAAGGTAGATGTGGAGGGAGTGAACATGAGGGGACATCCTAGGATGAGATGGATGGATGAGGTGAAGGTGGCTTTGGGGAAGAGGGGAATGTCTGTTGAGGAAGGACGGGAGAGGACAGAAGATGGGGGTGAATGGAGAACGGTTGTATATGGATGATGTTGTGATGCATGAGGTGGAATGGGCAGGGGGATGGGGGGTGAGGTAGTATGTGTGAGCAAAATTTGATGCAGCCCGAAGTGATTTCTCCCCGTCTTCTCCTTTTATGCATGGGGGGTCGCCGATTTAATGAAGCGGCCTTGCTGTGGATGTGCTGTGTCTTGCGACACTGCTTCTGACCCGGGGCAGTGGACAAGGTGCAGGGATGACCCATCATCCAGGAGGTGCTGAGATAAGAGGGAGGGTGGAGGGGTGTGGAGTGTATTCAGGGATGGAATGGGTGGGAGTGATTTTATGCCTTTTCCTTTTTGGCTACCTCCCTTGTAAGGGGGGAAAAAGCCTTGGTATATGTATGTATTATTATTATTATTATTATTATTCGTAGGTGTGGAGAAGTAGAAGGTAAAAAGCAGAAGAACTATGGTCTATATGTCAATCTGCCAAAAGACAGCACCCAATCCCTGCAGGATGCTCTGGGTAGTTACATGAGTGCTGATGAACGGGACTTCCACTGTAGCAAGTGTGGTCATAAGAAGTTCACAGTTTTAACCACCTTTACAAGAATACCAAGGTAGGTGTTCCAGTTTTCATAATGATATAATTGTTACTTCAAGGTTCACTGACTGGAAACCTATGGTCCCAGAGTAACTGGTAGTGGTCTTCAGGCCCTCCTGTAGATCTCTAGAAGTCTGTAGTATATGTATGTGGAACAGTTTCTTATTCAGTGTCTTGTAGTAAGAGGAGGAAGGGGAGTTGAGCAGTCACTGTTTGTTAGGTCACTTTATGTTTGAAGGTGGAAGAAATTTAGTTGAAGTTCATTAAAAGATGGTGGCCTTTGAAGACGTAAACTACCCTCTTTAGACCTCTTTACAGCCGTTATGCCCTCTTTGGTGCAGTAATATCCCTAGTTGTAGAAATACTGTTTATCTATGAAGAAATTCAATCTTTTTTTTCTTCAGTCTCAGTTTTTCTTTATAGTCACTTGTATTTCTATTATCCTCTCACCTCCACATTTTTCTGTTGAATTTTTTTTCTCTGATTGCATTCTCAGGAGGTGCTAAGATAGGAGGGAGGGTGTGGAGTGTATTCAGGGATGGAATGAGTGGGAATGATTTTATGCCTTCGGCTACTTCCCTTGTAAGGGGGAAAAGCCTTGGTATAATGTATGTATGCCTTCTCACTGAAATTTATACATACAGTTGTACAAATTTTGTTTAATGTGTTACTTATTTAATGATTGAGATGAGTGGTGTATGGCTGTGTATGGATGATACTGTGATATATGGAAGGGAGTGGGTGTAAGAGAGGGGGGCTAGGGAATAGTTATGTATGAATGATATTTAAATGAAGCCCAAAGGGATTTCACCCTGTCTTCAGTATTTCTACACGAGGGGAAGGAAGGGGGGGGTTTCACCAATTTAATGAATTGGCCTTGCCGTGGATATGCTGTGTCTTGTTACATTGCTTCTGACCCAGGGTAATGGGCAAGAAGCAGTGATGATCCATCATCTGTAAGGAGCCAAGATGAGAGTAAGGGAGAGGTGGTGAATGGGATGAAATAGGTGGGAGTGGAATTATGCCTTTTGACTTTGGCTTACCTTGTAAGGGGGGGAGGGAGCCCTTGGCATATGTATGTATATTATTTTATTATTATGATGAGAACAGTTAAGGCAACTATGTTAGATGGGTGTCATGTGGAGGGTCTAAAAAAGGGAGATACAGTGATGGTGGACTTGCTGGTGAGGTTTAATGTTTGCCTGTGTAGTTCCACTTGACAAGGGAAAAGGAGACAAATGTGAGTGTATTACTTTCAGAGGGATCAGTTTGTTGAGTAGTTGGGAAGGCTTATGGGAGGGTTTTGATTGAGAGGATTAGGAGAGGAACAGCATGGGATTAAGAAAGGTAGGGGTTACATGGATCAGATTTTTGTGTTAAGGTAATCTGTGAGAAAGTTTTTGGAAAATGTAAGGATGTGTGAATGATATATTGAAGCAGCCCAAAAGGATTTCTTCCTGTATTCTCTTTTTCTGCATGAGGGGACAGAGGTGGGGGAGGGTGTCACTGATTAAATGAAGCACCTTTGCTGTGGATGTGCTATGTCTTTTTCTGACCCATGGCAGTGGGCTAGATGCAGGGATGACCCATCATCCAGGAAAAGCCAAGAAAAGAGGGAGGGTGGGGTGGTGAGTGGGAGTGAAGTATATAGGGATGAAATGAGTGGAAGTGGATTTAGGTCTTTGACTTTAGCTACCTTCCTTGTAAGGCAGGAAAAACCCTTGATATATGTATGTATGTGTTATTATTATTTATTTATTTTATATATATATTTATTTTCCCATACAGGATTTTAATTGTGCAGTTGAATCGTTACAAATACTCTCCAACCCAGGGAGAGAGTCTTAAAGTTTCCTCCAAGGTCCACATAAACAGATGGTTGTGTCTAGATGCAGCTGTTCTAGAAGACGCAAGTCCACCAGAGCCCTGGAACACAGTACCTGCATGGTAAGGAACCTGATGGGCAGTAGTTCTAAAGATATAGGAAGGGGCTGAGGTTTAATCCTTTACTGGGCATAAGTTCCTCGTAACTGAATAGCTTTGGGTGGTGTTATCCAGAACAAAAAGTTTGAG
The DNA here is from genome assembly GCF_046742065.1 of Oratosquilla oratoria. NCBI lineage: Eukaryota > Metazoa > Arthropoda > Malacostraca > Stomatopoda > Squillidae > Oratosquilla > Oratosquilla oratoria. The sequence continues at coordinate 4,217,240 of NC_134799.1, forward strand.
TCTAAATTGGTTGTTGTCCCATTTGGATCGGTAAAGATTCAATTCTGTCAGAAGTGCAACTTTCAACTAATTAATAGTGTTGATCAGAAGAAGGTATGTTGAGAAATCCCTGACTGAAATGATAATTGCAAGTGTTGTCTTGAGTGGGATGGGTGGGAGTGTGTCTGTGCCATGACTGGCTACCTCCCTCCCTTATAAGGGTGGAAGAGGCTCTTTATGTATGTGTGTGTCTATATATGTAGATAGATAGATAGCCCTATGTTTTGTTGATCGGAAACTGTCAGCGCCACATTGATTGGTAGTGGTCTTTGGGCCGTCCTACAGATCTCTTTGGGAAGAAACGTTGGACTGTTCTTTGTGTTGTATTAATGTGATGTTATATGTCACTGACTTGGAGTAGTAATAGCAGGAAAACTATTGCCAGTTTTCAGTTCACCTTTTGTGAGAAGGTGAAGGAAATACAGTTTAGGTGATAGAAATCTTTTACCCAGTCCAAAAACTGCTTACTAGATTGGTTCTGACTCGGGCAGTGGGTAGGGTACAGGAATGATCCTTCATCCACAAGAAACTAATGGTGGTATTCTAAAAAAAAAAGAAAGAAAAAAAAAATAATAATAATAATTAAGAAAACCACCATGTAAGATTCTTATGGTACTATTCTTAACAATCTTTCCTTATATCTTTCCCTTCCAAGGATTTTTATATATATATATATATATACATACATACATATACCAAGGCTTTTTCCCCCTTCCAAGGGAGGTAGCCACAAAGGGAAAGGCATAAAAACACTCCCACCCATTTCATCCCTAAATACACTCCACACCCCTCCCACCCTTCCTCTCATCTGAGCACCTCCTGGATGACGGGTCATCCCTGAACCCTGCCCACCGCCCTGGGTCAGAAGCAGTGTCGCAAGACACAGTACATCCACAGCAAGGCCGCTTCATTTAATCGGCGACCCCCCCTCTCCGTCCCCCTTTGCATATAAGGAGAGGACGGGGAGAAATCCCTTCGGGCTGCATCAAAATTTACTCACACATACTACCCCACCCACCCACCCCCCCGCCCATTCCTCCTCATGCAGTCACAACATCATCCATATACAACCATTCTCCACTCACCTCTGTCTTCCGTCCTCTCCCTTCCTTCCTCAACAGACATTCCCCTCTTCCCCAAAGCCCCCTTCACCCCATCCATCCACCTCATCCTAGGACGTCCCCTCATGTTCACTCCCTCCACATCTGCCTTCCATACCTCTTTTACTAGTCTTTCTTCACTCATTCTTTCCATGTGTCCAAACCATCCTAATATTCTTTCATCAACCCTCTCTCCCAAATCCTTTTTCACCCCTGTTCTCCTCCTCACCTCCTCATTTCTCACTCTATCTAGCCTAGTAACCCCCACCATACTTCTCAGACACCTCATCTCAAACACATTCAAACTCCTTCTCTCTTCTTCTCTTATGTTCCACGTTTCTATATATATATATATATATATATATATATATATATACACATATATACATATATATATATACATATATATATATATATATATATATAAAATAAGAGGGGGAGGAGGGGGAGGGGAGTGGAATATATAGGAAATGGAATGGGTGGGAGTGGTTTCTTTGCCTTTTTCTTTTTGGCTACCCCCCATGTAGGGGGAAAAAGCCTTTAGTATATACATGTATGTATGTATGTATATATATATATAGATATATATATATATATATATATAGAGAGAGAGAGAGAGAATACCACTGTAAGATGAAAGGAACTGGATGCCAGGTGGGGATGGGTGTATGCCTTGGCTGGCTACCTCCAATTTAAGGAGGAAAAAGTTTTTTGGCACATAGATGGGTACTGAGTGCAAGCACCGCCTGGGGCTGCACCTGTAGATGGAAGTAAAGAAAACTTGGGATGGGAAGTAATCCAGTGAAATGGGATTTGAAAATGGGTAGCAGGGAGGTGATTCTCTGCCATTCATTTTCTTATGAAATCCTCACCAGTAGTTCATTAAATGTGATAGAAAGGAAATCTTTGTCCATGTTTTTAAAGCTATGAAATACTATGACAAGCATTCCTATAAGCCTTTTTGGCTTGGAAAGGATTTTTTTTTATTTTGATGATGGTTAGAGAGGTTTCTATTGTATGAGGGAAGTAATATATATTTATATAATATATATTTATTTGTTTATTTTTTATTTATTTTTTATTTTATTTATTGATTTATTTTATTTTATTTTTTTCTCAGCTCTGTAGGGAAAGTTGCCAGATCATCAACAGGTGGTGCATCTAATCACTCGCCTCCTGAACCAAACATCAGTATTACCCCATCTGTACTCAATAAATCTGATAATGAGGATAGGGTGTCGCCAGTGGCGAGGACGGAAACCACAGATAATGACGACACCATATTTGTTGCTCAAGCAAATCCTGAAACAGAGAAAAATGAAAAAAATGGTACATCTTCTGCTACACGGGAAGATGAAGAGTTGGAGGTAAGATTTGTTTTGAAGTTGAAAATTAGCCCTTTTAATATAGGTCCTATTCTCATGTGAACAGATATGCTTGTCATTTGACAGAACAAGATGAGGAAATTATGTCATAGAAAATGTACCTGGAGTAGCAAGACTGTGTTTCCGCATTAGGGCCGGACAGCCATAACTTGTGTCCCTTCACCATTGTATGGTCCCCCCCCCCTCTCTCTCTCTCTCTCTCTCTCTCTCTCTCTCTTCATGTGTGTATGTATATATATATATATATATATATATATATATATATATATATATACATATATATACACACATACATACATGGTTCTGTTTTTAGAATATGTAAATGTATGGTACTCTTGTTTATCATTCTTACCTCTTTTATAATCATTCTAATGAAATGATGGGTCAGCTTATGGATTTATTGTGATTACTTTTTCATCATTTTGATTGATGTGAAGGATTGAAGTGGTTGTAATTTTGTGTAGGAAGTAATGCGGAGAAGCTTAGAAGACTTTGGAGGCAAGACGGAAGAGGACGAAATTCAGCAAGCAATACGACTTTCCCTCCAAGACCAAGGAATGACATATGCCATGGATAACATAGAACAAGGCGAACAGACACAGGTCAGCTTTCTTTAATTATGTCGTATGTATATACTGGCACTTTGAAAGAACAAGTGAAGAGGTGGTTGGAGTGAAGTTGAAGAGAAGACCAAGAATGGGAATGTCTGTTGAGCTGGGAAGGGAGAAGGCAAGAGATAGATGTGAGTGGAGGGTGGTTGTGAACGGATGGGAAATTGACACAACCTGAAGGGATTTCATTTTGTTCTCTGCATAAATTGATGAGGGGAGTTTTGCTTATATAATGAAGCATCATACATACATACATATACCAAGGCTTTTTCCCCCTTACAAGGGGGGTAGCCAAAAAGAAAAAGGCATAAAATCATTCCCACCCATTCCATCCCTGAATACACTCCACACCCCTCCACCCTCCCTCCCATCTCAGCACCTGAATGACGGGTCATCCCTGCACCTTGTCCACTGCCCTGGGTCAGAAGCAGTGTCGCAAGACACAGCACATCCACAGCAAGGCCGCTTCATTAAATCGGCGACCCCCCCCCCCCTATCTGTCCCCCCATTGCATAAAATGAGAGGACGGGGAGAAATCCCTTAATGAATATAATGAAGCAGTGGGGATAAATGAGCTTCAGCTGTTAAGTCTTGCAATGGAGATGCTGTGTCTTGCTACATTGCTTATGACCTGGGCAGTGTGTGGGGAGCAGGAATAGCCTTTCATCCAAGAGAAGCTAAGATAAAAGGGACAACAAATGGGTGTTAATGAGTGCTTGCCTTGGCCGGCCACTCCCCTAATAAAGGGGGAAAGTTCTTTTGTTTTGTGTGCATATGATAAGAAGAGAGACAGAACAATCTTGTTATCAAAAGGTCACCTCTTCATACTTATTCCCATCAGAACTGGGAACTAGAGGTGTGGCGTTATTATATTTGTAAATGGTATTAAGCATAGTGGAATACATTTATTTACATGCTGGGCAAGGATGTTGCCTTAAAGTTCTGGGGGTGGATGGATGAGTGTTCATATAGTGCATGTGTTTATTTGATCATGACTAGATAAACACTTATCCGTTTTCCTTTGGGTTGCACTGCAGTAGTGGAAAATGTTACATATTTGCATGGATTGAGCTCCAAGTATTAGTGATCTTAGATTGGAAGAAGAATATTTTAAAAGAACATCTATGAATTTAAAGTGAAGTTTTGACAGATAGAAGCACAGACCCCACAAGTCTTATCCTGTATATTACATACATATAACAAGGCTTTTTCCCCCTTACAAGGGAGGTAGCCAAAAAGAAAAAGGCATAAAACCATTCCCACCCATTCCATCCCTAAATACACTCCACCCTCCACCATCCACCCTCCCTCTTATCTTAGCACCTCCTGGATGATGGGTCATCCCTGCACCTTGTCCACTGCCCTGGGTCAGAGACAATGTCGCAAGACACAGCACATCCACAGCAAGGCCGCTTCATTAAATAGGCAACCCCCGCCCTCTCCGTCCCCCATGCAGAAAAGAAGACAGGGAGAAATCCCTTCGAGCTGTGTCAAAATTTTCTCACACATACTACCTCACCCCCCATTCCACCTCATGCATCACAGCATCATCTATATACAACCATTCTCCATTCACCCTGTCTTCTGTCCTCTCCTGTCCTTTCTCAACAGACATTCCCCTCTTTCCCAAAGCCCCCTTCACCCCATCCATCCATCTCATCCTAGGATGCCCCCCTCATGTTTATTCCCTCCACATCTGCCTTCCATACCTCTTTTACTAGTCTTTCTTCACTCATTCTTTCCATGTGTCCAAACCATCCTAATACTCTTTTATCAACCCTATCTCCCAGCTCCCTTTCCACCCCTGTTTTCCTCCTTACCTCCTCATTTCTCACTATCCAGCCTAGTAACCCCATCATACTTCTCAGACACCTCATCTCAAACACATTCAAACTCCTTCTCTCTTCCTCTCTGTATATTACAAATAGGTAAATACTTCTGCAACATATAATTACACAGAACCTTTGGTAACTCGGTACATTGGAGGTCAGACTATACCTAGTTTTCCAGATCTATTTGTTAAGCAGATTCTGATGTAAGTAAATCTATTCTGAGATTTTCTGTTCTCCCATCAAGTTGTGTTCATATATAACAAGGGTATGAGTGGAAGTGGGAGGTGAACCAGCTGTTGTTTGCAGACGACACTGCGCTTGTGGCAGGATCAGAGGAGGGATTGAGGAAGTTGGTGACAGAGTTTGGGAGAGTGTGATAGAAGAAAGCTGAAGATAAATGTGGGTAAAAGTAAGGTGATGAGATGTACAAGGGGTGAAAGTGGCAGTAATCTGGAAGTGAGCATTAAGGGGAGAGTAACTGGAGGAAGTGGATAGTTTTAGATACTTGGGTGCAAATGTAGCAGGAAAAGGTGGAGGTAGGATGTAGATTGAGAGAAGCGAGTAAATGCCTTGGTGGATTAAAAAGTGTAATGAGGAATAGAAATTTGGGAATGGATGCTAAGAGGAGACTGTATGAAGGAGTGATTGTGCCAACAGCACTGTATGGAGCAGAAACATGGAACATAAGAGAGGAAGAGAGAAGGAGTTTGAATGTGTTTGAGATGAGGTGTCTGAGAAGTATGATGGGGGTTACTAGGCTGGATAGAGTGAGAAATGAGGAGGTGAGGAGGAGAACAGGGGTGGAAAGGGAGCTGGGAGATAGGGTTGATGAAAGAGTATTAGGATGGCTTGGACACATGGAAAGAATGAGTGAAGAAAGACTAGTAAAGGAGGTATGGAAGGCAGATGTGGAGGGCGTGAACATGAGGGGACGTCCTAGGATGAGATGGATGGATGGGGTGAAGGTGGCTTTGGGGAAGAGGGGAATGTCTGTTGAGGAAGGACGGGAGAGGACAGAAGACAGGGGTGAATGGAGAATGGTTGTATATGAAAGATGTTGTGATGCATGAGGTGGAATGGATGGGGGGGGGTGAGGTAGTATGTGTGAGCAAAATTTTGACGCAGCCCGAAGGGATTTCTCCCCGTCCTCTCCTTTATATGGGGGGGTCGCCGATTTAATGAAGCGGCCTTGCTGTGGATGTGCTGTGTCTTGCGACACTGCTTCTGACCCTGGGCAGTGGACAGGGTGCAGGGATGACCTGTCATCTAGGAGGTGCTAAGATGGGAGGGAGGGTGGAGGGGTGTGGAGTGTTTTCAGGGATGAAATGGGTGGGAATGATTTTATGCCTTTTCCTTTTTGGCTACCTTCCTAGTAAGGGGGAAATAACCTTGGTATATGTGTGTATGTATGAGTAAGAGAAGAACACAGAAAATGCAGCATAAGATAATTGTAGAATGAGATTCTCCAAGAGCATGGTCACCTCTCGAATAAAGATGGGAGGACTCCCTTAGGTGACTAGCTACTGATCCAGCCAGAGCTGTAATCAGAATAGATTTGCTTGCCCCCACCTTCTTATGCTAATTCGTTCAAATTGGATATAGTAACAGTTGCCATGCAGAGTTATTGAATGCCAACATCAACCCAAGAGAATTCTTATAATGGCCAGCAAGAATCACACTAGCATGGCTGCAGTCAAGCCATCATCTAGCTCTAACATCTTCAATACAAGTCAATTATTCACATGCACATCAGGATGCCTGATGTATGATGATGCTTCCCAATACGCGCTTTACAAAATATAAAAGTTACTGCAGTTGTACTCATTCTCTTTCACCCTGAATAAATATAACGTCACAGAAAACATGATCAATCCTGTTCACAGAATACGGGGGTCACTCGGCTACAACAAAATTAATATAATCAGGAAGCCAATGTCGGCATCTTCATATACCCCACTTACTTCTCATGGTGCATATTTAAGCATCATTGTATTCAAGAGGTTAAAACAATAACAACACATAATAGGCTTAGCCACAGATGTGATCACCACACGGAACATAGCAAACATTTCATCATACATTCTCCTAATGTAGCCTTATTCAGACAGCAACATAATTTCTATTTTATGAGTGACTTATGGGACAGTGGGGTAGCAGTCTCCAGCTTCCTGGAAGCCATGGGTCTTCTGCAAGAGAGACCTGGGGCAATGGATATATTGATCGAGTCTGCTTTGATTCAACCACTCCCTTCCTCCCCATTGTAAGGATAATATTGAGTTGTGTAATGATGAAATGTTTTGCATCCATGCACAGTATTAACATATTTCAGCACTGAATGTTTTTTGTGGCTTTAATCATGTCGTCATAAAGCTAAAGAAATATATAAACAAACCAAATATTGAAGAGAATTATTGTGGCCAATTTTTTCGTTCCTTATTTTGCATTCATCAAGGAGCTTGTTGTTTCTCAATATTCCAAACAAGTCAAAGGAGTAAAAGAATAATTTTGTGTACACAAACTGACCTTTGGCTTTTTCTCTCCTTGAAAATTTATCTGGTCATATTTAAGGTACATCTTCAAAAGTGTTACTGTTGATGCAGAAAAATACTGTAATTGATAATAGCTGAAATGGGCATATGCCCATCAGCTCTGGTTTGTACTTGAAATTGCATGATTTGCCATTAATACCACTACTAGATTGGGGTGTGGAAAAACATTATCTTGGTTATCAATATGCTGGCTTTCGCTTATTTTAATCACCATTGCCCTCCTCTTCATCATCATCACCACCACCTTCATCTTCCTCCTCCTCCTCGCGATAGCAAAGTAAGCACATTGTTACAAATATGGTGTATTACTAGGTTGACAACTTATAGATTCTTTATTGCTTGCTTGTTTGTATTTGTTTGTTTATTTTGTGTTTCACAGGCTGAGGATGTGGTAGAAGATTCGGCCTTGAATACAACCAAGGCTGGAAATCACACATATCAACTTGCAAGCATCATCAGTCATTTTGGACTCACCACAAATGTTGGTAGGTAATGTGTTTATTCTATCATGTGTCTATATTCAAAGCCTGTTGTTCATGTGCTTGTCTTTGTTGTGATATACTTCCACTATTTGTGTGTTTGCATTGATAGGAATGCAAACATACATATACCAATCGCCTTTCCCCCCTTACAAGGGAGGTAGCCAAAGGCATAAATCCACTCCCACTCATTCTTGTAACTACTGATTTCTTCTTCTAAGGTGTTAATGATTTAATTAGATGTTATTTATTTATTTATTGTATTTTGTGAATTTATTTGTTTTTTCTCTCCTCAAGGTCACTATGTGTCTGATGTTTATAACTTCAAGGAGAAGAGATGGTTTCATTATGATGATGACAAAGTAGGCGAAGTAAACACGCATACAGTGTACGGGGAAGGACGACAGAAAAATGCATACATATTTTTTTATATGCACAGGTAAGGATGGACAAATTTTGGCAGGTTCTGGTAAATTTTAAGGTATTTTCAATGGATCTTGTCATAGTATACTTTTAACATGACACTTGTCTCAAGTATTGCTAACTGGAACCCAGCAGGCCCACAATAGCTGGCAACAGTCCTCAGGGCCTCCCATAAATCTCTGAGGGAAGAAACTTTGGGTGGTTTTCTAGATAGAGGAGATGCTGAGGAGGTTTGGATACATGGAAAGAATGAGTGAGAGATTAGAAGAAGAATAGGAAGCAGAAATGGAAGGAGAGGGAGATGAGAGGAAGATCAAGAATTAGGTGATTGGACAGAGTGAATGTGGCATTTGGATGTAATAGGAATATCTGATTGAGCAAAGAGGATTGAATGGATAAAGAAGCAGAATTGCATAAAGCAATGTTTTCTGCATGAAGGGACGGAGTGGGGAGTTCGCGAAATTTATGAAGTGGCCTTGCTATGGATATGCTGTGTCTTGCAACACTGCTTCTGACCCAGGGCAGTGGAAAGGATGCAGGGATGACCCATCATCCAGGAGGTGCCAGGATAAGAGGGAGGGAGGAGGGTGGAGGGGAGTGGAATATATAGGAAATGAAATGGGTGGGAGTGGTTTCTGTGCCTTTTTCTTTTTGACTACCCCCCATGTAAGGGTGAAAAAGCCTTTGGTATATGTATGTATGTACAAGTGGATGGAGGTCTCCATATTATAAAGTGGTTAGGATAAACTAGATCTGGCTGTTGGGTCAGTCAATCAATCCATTGCCACAGGTCTTTAGTTCAGAATATCTGTGGCCTCCAGGAATCCAGCAGCAGCCCTTGGACAGGACCATAGATCACTTCTAGAAGATATATTTTGTTGTTGCCTGGAGATTGTTGATATGGAGCATTGTAGTATGAGGTGTATGTCTTCAGTGTGATGGTTGCATCTGGGGCAGTTTGAATGTGTTGCCAGGCCTATTTTGTGTTGATACTGTCCTAATGCTGGGTGGTGCCCTGAGTGCAAGCAAGCTAGTCTGTGGACTCTAAGGAGTCTGTTACATTGTGCCAAATCAACTTTTGTACATACATATATATATATATACATATATATATATATAATATATTTTTTTTTTCTCCCTCCCTTCCTCTCTCAGACATAAGAGGGTCTGGGAGGAATTTTGCAACCAGATTTCTAAGGTTTGGGTCTTGTAATGTGTGTGGATGTGGTACAGATGAGAGTAAAATGAAAGAAATAGGCAGTATGTTAGAAGAAAGATGGATGTGTTAGCATTGAGTGAAACTAAGTTGAAAGGTAGGGATGTGTTTGAGTATGGGAGTGGAATTGGGGGGTGTTGGGAGTGAAGAGAGGAAAAGGGAGGGAAGGGGTGACTATACTAGTAAGTGAAGAGATGTAGTGTGAACTGTGTGTGTTGTTTAGGGTTCTTTTGTAAAATTGTATTCCTGTCATTTTCATGCAATGTTAATTGGTCAGGATATTGAACAGAAATTTGTTTAGGTGAGTGTGAGAAGAATGTATAGATAATGGTGATGACATGTTTTATGAAAAGAGTGCACTGGCAGTGAAGTGACATCATTGCTGGGGAAGAAACAAGGTGGAATTTTCATGTGGTTTAATCAAGGAGTGAAAGGGACTAGGGTGGTGGGAGAGAATGAACTTTACCTGCACCTAGCCACATTGCTTTGTAGTTAGTGTGTAATTGGTTGAAATAAGAACAGGTTTGACTTCCTCAATTATGCTTTCCTCCTTATTTGATTATACCATGGCTACCTCCCTTACTGGAGAGAATAAAGCCTTGTGTGTATATTTCTACCATAAATTCTAAATGAGCAAGTAGACTATCCCTCATCCCCAATATCATGGTTTTGGGGATTGGGAGGACCTGGTGGCAACATATGGCTTTGGCATCTCCATTTTGGAGATGCACCATATCGTAGCTTGAATTTTTTGTATTTGATAGTTGTTGACTGTTTGTATTAGTGTGAGACTAATGTTTACATTTGTTCAATTAAAGCAGACCTTTTGTCTTGGTTCTTTTGGAACGTCTCTTCTCAATTGTAAGCAGTTGCCAGACCTGAATTTTTAATATGTACTGGGGGAGAATGGGTTGGTTGTACAGATGCTTAATTGAGAGGATTAGGAGAGGAACAGAAGGAGTAATTGTTGAGGAACAGTGTGGATTTAGGACAGGTAGAGGTTGTGTAGATCAGATCTTTGTGGTAAGACAGATATGTGAGAAAGCTATAGGAAAGTGGAAGGATGTTTTTTGGGCTTTTATGGATCTGGAAAAGGCTTATGATAGGGTAGACAGAAAGGCACTGTGGGAGGTTATGCAGATTTATGGGATAGGAGGAAAGCATTTGGGAGCTGTCAAGAGTTTTTATGAGAGTAGTAGAGCATGTGTCAGGATTAGAAATGGAGAGAGTGAGTGGTTTGAAGTAAAGGTGGGACTTCGTCAAGGATGCGTTATGTCGCCTTGGCTGTTCAACTTATACATGGATGGGGTGGTGCGAGAGGTGAATGCTAGGGTAGTGGGTCAGGGATTGGAGATGGTTAAAGAAAATGGAGAAAAGTGGGAGGTGAGCCAGCTGTTGTTTGCGGACGACACTGCGCTTGTGGCAGGGTCAGAGGAGGGATTGAGGAAGCTGGTGGCAGAGTTTGGGAGAGTATGTGATAAAAGAAAGCTAAAGATAAATGTGGGTAAAAGTAAGGTGATGAGATGTACAAGGGGTGAAAGTGGCAGTAGACTGGAAGTGAACATTAAGGGAGAGCGACTGGAGGAAGTGGATAGTTTTAGATACTTGGGTGCAAGTGTAGCAGGAAAAGGTGGAGTGAAGGTGGAGGTAGAATGTAGATTGAGAGAAGCGAGTAAATGCCTTGGTGGTTTAAAGAGTGTAATGAGGAATAGACATTTGGGAATGGATGCGAAGAGGAGACTGTATGAAGGAGTGATTGTGCCAACAGCACTGTATGGGGAAGAAACGTGGAACATAAGAGAAGAAGAGAGAAGGAGTTTGAATGTGTTTGAGATGAGGTGTCTGAGAAGTATGGTGGGGGTTACTAGGCTGGATAGGGTGAGAAATGAGGAGGTGAGGAGGAGAACAGGGGTGAAAAAGGATTTGGGAGATAGGGTTGATGAAAGAATATTAGGATGGTTTGGACACATGGAAAGAATGAGTGAAGAAAGACTAGTAAAAGAGGTATGGAAGGCAGATGTGGAGGGAGTGAACATGAGGGGACGTCCTAGGATGAGGTGGATGGATGGGGTGAAGGTGGCTTTGGGGAAGAGGGGAATGTCTGTTGAGTAAGGAAGGGAGAGGACGGAAGACAGAGGTGAGTGGAGAATGGTTGTATATGGATGATGTTGTGACTGCATGAGGAGGAATGGGCGGGGGGTGGGGGGGTAGTATGTGTGAGTAAATTTTGATGCAGCCCGAAGGGATTTCTCCCCGTCCTCGCCTTATATGCAAAGGGGGACGGAGAGGGGGGGTCGCCGATTAAATGAAGTGGCCTTGCTGTGGATGTACTGTGTCTTGCGACACTGCTTCTGACCCAGGGCGGTGGGCAGGGTGCAGGGATGACCCGTCATCCAGGAGGTGCTCAGATGAGAGGAAGGGTGGGAGGGGTGTGGAGTGTATTTAGGGATGAAATGGGTGGGAGTGTTTTTATGCCTTTCCCTTTTTGGCTACCTCCCTTGGAAGGGGGAAAAAGCCTTGGTATATGTATGTATAATACTGTAAGATTTGATCATATTTATTAACTGTAACTTATTGAAATGTATTTGCCTTTTTACAGGGACATATGCCAGCAAGCAACAGACTACAGTGCATGTGAAGCATCTTGAAAGTAATCATTTTAGTTTGTTGTTCACGTCACTTTTGTTCTCACCTTGTGTGTGTGTGCATTTGTATATATGTATTGTATATAATATATATATTATGTAATATATAATATATATATTATGTAATATATAATATATATTATATATATAGTATAGATTATATATATAATATAATATATATATTATATGTGTGTGTGTGTGTGTGTGTGTATTTATATATGCAAGATTCCCTTGGATACACACTTTCTGTACCACATCTAACGTTTCAGTGTGTGCTTATAAATGCTTGTGTATCTATGTATGTGGTATGTACATATGTTTATATATTTTTATACTTGTACATTTCTCATTGGTTTGGGGGAGAATGGGTTGGTTGTACAGATGCTTCTGTCATTATCAATGTATCTTGTCATGCAGTCACTCAGCCTTTTTTAAGGTGGAAAGGTTTGTTCGTGTATCTGGGATTGCATGGCAACCAGAGTTTTCACCCCTTTTGAAGACTGAACCCCGTTGGGATGAAATTACAACAAAATAATTTCATGACAGAAGTCCACATTCATTGGTGGAACTTGGAGTTGTCCACATGTTCATGTGTTTTGGGGGCACCTGTGCCTCAAGAAGAATAAGCTCAGTATCTTCTAAACCATTCATACTCAAAAGACTGGAAAACTTGCCTATTGTTCCATGGTTTTGATGAAGTTTGATGTGGCAAGTTGTTTACCCACCCATGGAACTATCCTAAGAGGTCTTCCATTGAAATGGTAGTGTTTAATGTCTGGAATATCATAACATTATTTGAATATTAGTTAGGTAAAGCTTGTATCATTACTCATTAACCACTTCAGTACAACTCAAATTCTCGTGCACAGCATCAGCTGCCATATATAATTTGCATCATACTACTTGCATTATAAGATAAAGTCACTGCCATATTACTCATTCTCTTTTACTCTGAGTAATAATAAATGCAGAAAACGTGATTAAACCAGTTCACAGAATCTGGGGGTAACTCGTATACAACTGCAAAACATATATATTTAATCAAGACGCCAAAGCTGGCTTCCTTATGTACCCCACCCGAGCCTCATGACGCCTATGTAAGCATCATTGTACTGAAGTGGTTAAATGGAAACTTGAAGATATTCTTTGAGTTGAAGGGCTGATAATGGAGGATCACTAAATATGGAGGCTCTGTGTGGGTGATGTATTCTGTACTTTGAATAATTACAAGGATATTGTTTGATTAGATCTTGCAGGAATGGCAGAAGAGATTGATTTGTGAGCATTGTAGAATGGCAGTGTGTTTTAAAAGTATATCTTGGGTATCATTGATCTGCAGAAAGTTTGAAGTGGGAGGGATTGATGACAAGTACCTGCATGAGGCCCTGTGAGAAAGATGTCAGTAATCTCCCTGCCACCCACCTTCAATCCCCATCAATTTCCTCGCTTCCATTTAGGGGTACAGCCCCAGGGTGCTGACATTTGGTCATTGGACCCAGGTCTCTTTTATCAGTATCATTTGTATTTCCTCCACCTTTAAACACATGGAGAATTGACAACTAGTGACTGTTCCTATCATTCTGCTTCTATATGCTAATGACAAAAACACTCAAATACAATGCAGACATCAATCCAATGTTTCTTCCCATGGAGATCTAGGGGAAGGCTCAAGGACCATTGTCAACTGCTGTGGGTCTCTAGTCTGTGAAACTCGAGGAAGCAGTTGATTGATTGAAATGGGGATGGGGCTGATTGTGAACTTCATATATGTTGCAATGGATGATGGGTTACTTGATCATGAGTGGTAATGTAATTTTTGAGTAACTTATGTTGATCTGCATTAAGCGATACAGTACCCCAGCGGCTGTGTCCATAAACAAGAGCCAAATCAATACTTCATTTAATGTTAAAATTTTACTCCAAAATACTAAAACTGCTGTGTAAATTATCCGTGGAGGCTTTTACGTCTTCAACGTACTTTTGAAATTAGAAATTCAGTACAAGGATTATACATATACCAAGGGCTTCTTCCCCCATATAAGAGAGGTAGCCAAGTCAAAGACATGTACCTACTCCACCCATTCCGCTTCTATCGACCACACTTGTTTGCCTCTCATCTTAGCTCCTTGTGGATGGTCGTTCCTGTCTCCTGCCCACTGACCGGGTCAGAAGCGATGCATCAAAATGTTAAAAGTACTTTTAGGGAACAGAATGGCAGCACTCAACAAACTTCTTGATCATAAAGTAACATACATATACCAAGTGCTTTTTTCCCCCCCTTATAGGGATGGAGCCAAAGTCAAAGGCATAAATCCATTCCAGCACATTTCATCCCCATATACTCCACTCCCATTCACCACCCCTCCCTCCCTCTTGTCTCCTGGATGACAGGTCATCCCTATATCTTGCTTACTGCCCTGGGTCAGAAGCAATGTAGGAAGACACAGCACATCCACAGCATGGCCACTTCATTTAATTGGTGACCCCCCCCCCCCCCCCCTCTCCATTCCCTCATGCAGAAAAAGAGAAGATGGGGAAACATCTCTTCAGGCTGCATCAAAATATTCACATGTACTTCACCCCCTCCATCCTCCACCCACTTCCCTCCATGCATCACAGCATCATATATACACAACCATATTCCACTTGCCCCTATCTTCTGTTGTCTCCCTTCCTCAGTAGACAACTCCCTCTTTCCCAATGCCCCTTTTACCCCATCCATCCATCTCATCCATGGTTACATGCCTCTTGATGTTCACTCCCTCCACCCATACCTTCCACACTTCTTTTACTAATCTTTCTTCACTCATTCTTTCCATGTGTCCAAAACATCCCAATACTATTTCATTAACCCCAATTCCCAACTCCCTTTCTACCCCCACTCGCCTCCTCATCTCATTTCTCACTCTATCCAGCCTAGTAACCCCTACCAGACTTCTCAGGTATTTCATCTCAAACACATTTAAATTCTTTCTTATGTTTCTTCATATAGTGCTATTTGCACAATCACTCCTTCATACAAACTCCTCTATTTCTCATTACACATTTTAATCCCCCACGGCATTTATTTGCTTTTTTCAATCTACATTCTACCTTTGGACACCTGGAAAGAATGAGAGAAGAAATTAAAAGGTGTGTGGAAGGCAGAGGTGGAGGGAGTTAACATGAGGGGCTGACCAAGGATGAGATGGATGGATGGAGTAAAAGGGGCATTGGGAAAGAGGGGAATGCCTGTTGAGGAAGGAAGATAGAAGATAGGGGTGAGTGGAGAATGGCTGTGTATGGATGATGCTGTGATGCATGGAAGGGATTGGGGGGCACTGAGAGAGTATGTGTGAATGATATTTTGATGCAGCCTAAAGGGATTTCTTCCCATCTTTTTTTGCATGAAGAGACAGAGAAGGTGGGGGGGGGGGTTTGCTGATTAAATGAAGTGGCCTTGCTGCGGATGTGTTGTGTCTTGCTACATTGCTTCTGACCCAGGGCAGTGGGCGACATGTAAGAGGGGGTTTCCACGGTCTAATGGTTCGTCAAACACAGTTCGACAGACGCGTGTTTAAAGTGATGTGTGAACGGGGTATTTGGTTGTCGAACACGTTGGTTAAACTCCAAATACCCCGTTCACACATCACTTCAAACGTGTCTGTCGAACCGCGTTTGACCGTGTAAACCCCCTCTAAGGATGACCAGTCATCGAGTAGGAGCTAAGAAAAGTGGGAGGGGTGGTAAATGGAAGTGGAGTGTGTGGAGATTAAATAGGTGGGAGTGGATTTGTGCCTTTGACTTTGGCTACCTCCCTTGTAAGGGTGAAAAAGCCATTGGTATGTGTATATGTATGTAATAATTAACTTTTACTGAGAAACACTTTAGTTTATGACAAGCTCGCATAGATAAAGCATAAGCTCTACATTGCATGTGTGTTGATACAGGCCTATTGTATTTTTCCCTGCTAGATCACCTCTCATGTCATTCCCTCTCTCTCAGAATCAACCCTTTAGTTGCTGCAGCAATGTGAGGCAGGAGTTCGCTTTTTCTGGGTGTAAGAGGTGCCAAGATAAGAGGGAGGGTAGAGTGGAGTAGAGTATGTAGGGGATGGAATGGGTGGGAGTGGTTTCTATGCCTTTGTCTTTTGGCTACCTCCCGTTTAAGGGGGGAAAAGCCTTTGGTATATTTATGTGTGACACATGCATCTATGTTTTGGGGCTGTTTGAATGACGTTAAGTGGGTTGGGAAAAGGAATAAGAACAAATCTTCACTGAGCTATATAAAGTAGTAATATTTTCCTTTCATTCTCTTTCACCCTGAATATGGATAACCACAGAAAATGCAATAAAGCCTGTTCATGGTAAACTTTCTGTGTGTGTGTGAAAGAAGTAGTAATACATACAACTCTGCTATCACCAGCTGTCTAATGTACAATAACCCAGCACAAAATGAGGGTGGGGCATGATTTAGCTAATTTACAGGAATGGTGGGTGGAGCAATAGAACCTCAAGGACACTATATGGAATATCCAGGGAGAGCCAACACAGAATATGGGTCATTCAACTACAACTACAAACTAAATATAACGAGGACCCCGATGTCGGCATCCACAGATGCCTTAGGATGCTGACGTCAGCGTCCTCATATGCTAAGGGTTAACCCCATCCATCCACCTTATTCTCAAGTTCCCTCCACGTGCTTCTGAATGAGTAAGGGAAAGTTAGAAGAAGAAAAAAATCTTCTCACTTGTTCTTTCCATGTGGCCAGAGCACCTCTGCACACTTGATCCATCCTATCTAACAGCTCACTTTCCACCCCCACTGCCTCACCTCCACATTTGTCACACTTTGTGTAGCAACTGCCACAGAAATATAAACATTGCCGAAATTCTTTGTTGCAGACCTAATTTATATGATTTATACATACCAAAGGACCATTTGATACAATGTCCTTTGGTATGTATTTTTAGTTGCTAAAATATATCTCCCAGTGGATCAGTGACAAATACTTGCATTAGATGATCCTGCAAGATAGATGTCAAGAGTTATTTTCCTGCCTGTCATCTTCAGAATCTGTCTACATCCTTACTTTCATTTGGAGATGCTGCTCCAAGGAAAGTTAACACTTAATCATTGGACTGAGCATAAGATCTCTACTTTGTATTTCTTTCACAAGGAGAGCTGACAACCTCATACTGCAAGCTGGCGACAGAAATAGTCCCACATTAATACAATGCAGATATCAGTCCAAAAATTTTTCCCAGACATTTATGGGAGGGCCCAAGGAACATTGCCAGCTGTTGTGGGGCTGCAGGTTCATAATCGGTGAAGGTCAAGGCAACAATTCTTGTATCTGAACTTTTGATTAGACAACAAACCACCTGATGTTATTTGAATTAAAGGAAGGCAGTAGTGATCCACATACTTAATACATGCATATACTAATAACCTGTTACCAAGGAGGTAGCCAAAGTCAAAAGGCTTAATTCCACTCTCACCCATTTCATCCCATTCCACTCCCATCCATCACCCCTCCCTCTCTCATTGTGGCTCCTCATGGATGACGGGTCATCCCTGCATCTCGCCCACCCCTTACATCTCTTACTTCATACTGCATCTATTTCACCTTGATATTTTCATTCAAGATAATGGTCATTTGGTAGTGTGTTCCCTTGTGAAGGGAGCAATGATGACCACTTGATGGTGATTCAGCAGGATGGGCAAGACGGGTGCCTATTTTCAAAACCCACCAGGAGGTGCAGACCAGAGGAGCTGGTTCTTGGTTTCTGGACTGGGCCCAAGATCGCTCACTCTTGATCAACACTGACTGTATTCACCTCTTCACACATAGAGGGCTGACTACTGGCAACCACTCTCCTCATGTTATTTTCAACCAGTATCATAGAAACAGTCCCATACCAGTAATAATATTTGTTGCCTCATTTCACAAGTGGAAAACCCACGGCCCCACAGTAGCTGGCTGTGGTCCTCTGGCCCTCACAGTTCTTTGTAAAGAACTGTAGGATTGTCAACTTTGTTATATTAGTGTGAGACTGTCTATGTCACTGGCTGAAAATGGTAGAAGGGAAGCAATCGTGTGTGAAAAAGTGGAAGAAATACAGTAAAGTTGACAGACAGTGAGATGTCTTGGACCCAATATGTAGACCTAACATGAGCCTCTTAGGGTTGCTCTTCTTGATGGAGATGAGGAGATTGATGGTTTTAAAAAATGGGCAGTTTTACAGGACCATCGCATGCAGGTACCCGTCATCGATGACTCTCACGCCAGTACAACATGGACTCAAAAGATATCTGTGGGAGGACCCAAGGTTCTTTGCCAGCCCCTGCAGGACTGCAGGTTTACTACTTCGTGAAACTTCAAGCAACAACCGTTATTATTGTTCCCCAACAAATTCCACCAAAAAGAGACTCTTCTCTGACCAATTTTGGTTTTCTCTTGGTCAGTGTTTTTCCTTCACTTAAAAACTTCCATTTCTTGTACTGTGAAATTAACTTTAAATTGTGATGCATATGGCCTCAGGCTCCTCTCCCCTCATTTCCATTTTCATGTCCTGTTATAGGATTGTGTCTTTCTGCATTGCCTTTGTCTTAACCTGTATGGTAGAGAACAGGAATGACCTTTTGTCCTTGAGGTGCTAAGATGTAAAGAGTGATTGAACAGGTTTTTGACAGGTGTGGAATGCATATGTCCTTCCAGTGTTTTGCGCCTTACAAGGAGGACAGGGCCTTTTGGTGTGTTCCGTATTTTTCTTAAGTTGATGAGGGTGGGTGGGTGGGTGGTATCACCATGTAATGAAGGAGTTGGGGTTATACCACCTTTGGTTGTTGGTTCCTGTTGTGTGTCTTGCTGCATTGCCTCTAACCCAAGCAGTGCAGTGGAGGACAGATGACTTTACATCCATGAGCAGCCAAGAGTGGAGGGCAATGAATGTATGCTTTGACTCAGTCCTCTTTATAAGGGGGAAAATGGTCTCTTGGTGTGTTATTATTATAATTATTATTATTATTGCATGCTGAGAAGTTTAATAGAATCACCTAGTTTAATCAGCCCTTGCCTTTCTGTACATTTTCGTTAAAGCCACTACTTTTAAGTTATGCCTTTGACAATCATAGGGAATGTACTCTGTGGATTCCTCAGTTCGACTTGGTAAGATGATGCTTCTTTGTGTAAGAAGTATCATGGGGAATTGTATATTTGGAGAATAGTTGCAAGAATAGCAATTTAAGAAGTTATATGCACTACACATGGCAAGCCATGTATAGTAGTTAAGTGGTATTCTCTCAAAGCTTAAAAGTTAGGTTCAAGGTTGGGATTACATGAAATGGTATGGAGAATGTTTCTTTAAAACAATATCCTGATTTCTCCATAATTCAGAATATTCCATTGCTTCTGAACCTGGGTAATGAGGTTGGGGCTTTCATCCATGAGGAGCTAAGATAAAAGGGAAAACAAAAGGTTACATGCCTTGGTTAAGGACATTCCTCATAAGGGGAAAGGGCTCATTCATCAGTCAATCTGTTGTGCCAGGTCTGTCTTTCAGGAGACCCACATCTCCCAGGTAACTGGCAACAGCCAGTGGGCAGGCCTGTAAGTCACAATATCCCACAATAATCCCCAGACAATAACCCTATCTCCTCCAAGTGACTTGTGGTCCTGTCCAGAGGCTGTGGGTTTTCTGCAGAAGAGACCAGGGGTAACTGATTTATTGATTGAAAAATATATGTACATGCACACACACTCACGCACACTGGATGAAATGATAGTGTGCAGAAACCATACATGAATTTAAGAACAACTTAGATACTGAGGCAAAACACCATAAGCATAGCTCCCTTTCCTGTGCGATACAACTAGGTAAATATACACACAACCCTTTCTCAATGCCACCTTTCATCCATCCCACACCCATTTGTTGTCTCTGTCATTTTAACTCTTGTAGATGAAGTGTCATCCTTGTACCCCTCCCACAGCTCAGGTCATTAGGAGTGCAGCAAGACACAACACCTCAACAGCTGAATATGGTTTACCCCCCACTGCTTCATTACATGACAATAACCCCCCACCCCAATCCACTCAGAGCAGACAAGAAATCTCTTTGGGCTGCAATTGTATCTCATGACCATTTTCATTTCCTTTGAGACATTTATTTTCTTACTTTGCTCTCAAAATTGCCTCCATCTCTACTCCTTCAGTTCTTTACTTCTTGCAGCATTTTGCCTATAAGACTTGTCTCCAACTCACTCCCACCCTCTTCTCTAGGATGTCTTACTTTCAGCACTCTTGTCTCGTATACCTTCCCAAACTCCACCAGTACCTTCATCTGATCCATCTGTAAGCATGCTGTCATTTGCAGACAAGCAACAACTGGCTCACCTTCCACTCGTGTACCCTCTCCAAACCCCTTCCAATCACCCTCGCATTTACCTCCATACTACCCTGTCTATGTATGTGTGTATACGTATATTCACCTAATTGTTGTATATAGGAAAGGAACTATAATTGTGGAGTCCTATCTTCTTTTTCCCTCCCTCTTTATCTCTCTCTCCATTAATCGGACTTTGTGAATTTGTTTATGCTGTTGTTTGACAATGTCTTCTTTTAGGCTATCCTCCATGAATTGATGCATCTACACACGAAAAATGTGTCCTGATATCCTTCAAGCATTTAGTAATTTCATTTTGTTCCCAGTGAAACTCTCCAGTTTTGAACCAAGATATGTTTTCAATTTTGTATGCTCCTCTCGTTGACTAATAGTTCCAGATCTAGTTTACTTATCCCAGTCCAGATATGTTGGATTTAAGATATAAAACAGAATGAACTGAACTGAAGTGTATTTTTACTCAGGGGGGGAAAATGCATGTTTGGTGTGTTGCTCAGCACATAGATTTGGTAAAGAAGCCATGTGATTGTGGAAACCTGAAATATTGAGATTTCAATGCCATACCATCAACAAAGTGCTATTCTTGATATTTGTTATGGCTAGAGTGAAAGAATCTCAAGCTGACTGTTGAAAGGTTTTTGATAGAAGCCCCTTTTCATTTGGAGGTATCCATCCCTCATATAAATGAAATCTCACAATGGGCTATGACTTAGTATATGAAGAATGTTGAAGTGGTGGAAAGGTTAGCCCTTGGTGTGTGTCCTCCAGGTTGCTGAAAAACTTTGTAACCAACTGCATTTGGTTAGGTAAGTCTGGGGGAATTGGTTCTAGTCTTATTGTTAGAATTATTGTATTTAGCAGTAGTAATTTCTCTTGAGTAGCTTTTCCCACATAGTATGTTGTGGTATTCTAGAAAGGATTCCATAATAATACAGAAGAAATTGTGTCACTATGTATTATAGAATACTTCTCTGGTGTCAGGTAAATACAGAATTTTATTCTATTATGAAAGCTGTGTAGCAACTCTGTGGAAAAGGGAATACTTGTTTTATTAGTAATATGTGATTAGAATAGATCAGGTGATTCATTGTCAAATTTAATTGTTATGCATTATAAAATGGAGTGGATTTTAAATATATTTAGTTGGAAAATTATGAAATTCTTTATCTGTATACAGTTTGTAAAGTGTATATTGCAACATAATAAAATGGAATCCATATAACACTTTAGAGTTGTTTTTAACTAAACTGCTGTGTACCTCTCATGCATCTTGGATGGAACGTGAGTTTGAGTAGTAGGTTTTTAAATATATACCAAATGCTTCCATGGGTGTTAAAGTCATGAAATTTCAACAGGTGATGTCACCACTCCCTGAGTAGCTACTAATCACTTAGCATTGTGTGGACACTTGTTCATTGTGAGCATAGGGTGGTAGATGCCCATTTTGAGCTTGTTTCAGATGCAGGGGAGGGTCATCCTCCCACTGCATAATTCACAGCACAGACACATTTGGTAAGTACAATTCTGAACTTTTTGTTGTAGACATTAGACTACTATAGATATGTAGGCCTGTGCATTATTATCATATATATATATATAGCCATGGAAGAGACAGTGGCAAGAGGAAGATCGGCATAGTATTTTAGGAAGTTGGTAAATATGGAGGATAGGGTGGGAAAGGTAGTTGGAATGGGAGCCACTAAGGAAATTACAGTGATGAATGAGGAAAATTGAAAAGTAAGAAAAGATGGATGTCAACTGGGGTGTCTGAAAAAGGGAGGTACAGGGATGGTGGACTGACTAGTGATGTTGTTTAAAAGAGGGTAGACTGCCGAAGGACTGGAGGAGTGCCTATATAGTTCTGCTTTACAAGGGAGAAGGGGACAAGTGTGAGAGTAGTAGTTTCAGAGGGGTCAGTTTGTGGAGTGAAGTTAGGAGGGTTTTGATTGAGAGGAACAGAGGGAGTAATTGGTAAGAAACAGTGGGTTTGGGAAAACTAGAGGTTACGTGGATCAAATTTTTGTGGTAAGGCAGATCTGTGAGAAGGCTTTATGAAAAGATAAGGATGGATTTTGGGCCTTTATGGATTTGGAAAGGGCTTATGACTGGGTAGACAGAAAGACACTGGAAGGTTTTGCAGATTATGTGATAGTAGGAAAGATGTTAAGAGCAGTCAAGAGTTTTTATAGAGTAGGAGAGCCTGTGTTAGAATTAGAAATGGAGAGAGCGAGTAGTTTGAGGTAAAGGTGGGATTTTGACATGGGTGTGTTATGTTGCTATGGCTGTTCAATTTATATATGGATGGGGTGGTGCAAGAGGTAAATGTAAGGCTAATGGGCTGGGGATTGGAGATGGTTAAAGAAAATGGATAAAATGGGAGATAAGCCAGTTGTTCACTGATGACACTGCTTGCAGCAGGATCAGAGGAAGGATTAAAGTAGTGACAGTTTGGGAAGGTGTGTGAAAGAAAGGAGTTGTAATAAATGGGTAAAAGTAAGGTGATGAGATGTACAAAGGGAGAGGACGCCAGCAATTTGAAATTATTAAGGGAGAGGGGCTGGAGGAAGTGGATAGCTTTAGATACTTGTTGGCGAATGTGGCGGGAAAGGGAGGAGTGGAGGTAGAATGTAGATTGAGAAGCAAGTAAATGCCTTGGTGGATTAAAAAATATAATGAGAAATAGATATTTGGGAATGGACACTAAGAGATGTATGAATGGATGCTTGTGCTGACAGCACTGCATGGGGCAGAAACATGGAACATAAGAGAGAAAGAGTTTAAATATGGTTCAGATGAAATGCCCAAGAAGTATGGTAGGGTTTACTAGGCCGGATAGAGTGAGAAGTGAGGAGGAGAGCAGAGGTGGAAAAGGAGTTGGGAGGTAGGGTTGATGAAGAGTATATTGTGATGGTTTGGACACATGGAAAGATTGAGTGAAGAAAAATTAGTAAAAGTATAGAAGGCAGAGGTGGATGGAGTGAACATGAGGTGACCAAGGATGAGATGGACAGATGGGGTAAAAGGGGCATTGGGAAAGAGGGGGCTGTCTGTTGAGAAAGGAAGGGAGAAGACAGAAGATAGGGGGTGAGTAGAGAACGGTTGTGTATAGATGATGCTGTGATGCATGGAAGAGAGTGGGGGATGGTGGGGTTTAGGGAGTATGTATGAATGATATTCTGACACAGCCCAAAGGGATTTCTCCCCATCTTTTCTTTTTCTTCATGAGGGATGGAGAGGGGGGGTCACCAATTAAATGAAGTGGCCTTGCTGTGTCTTGCTGCATTGCATCTAACCGTGGGCAGTGAGTGCAATGCAGGATGACCCGTCATCCAGGAGGAGCCAAGAAAAGTGGGAGGAAGGGGTGGCGAATGGGAGTGGAGTATGTTAGGGGGGAAAAAGCCATTGATATATGTAAGTACTACCCCATCCATGTACACATTGAACAGCCATGGTGATGACAGCTGTGATGTAGTTCCACCTTGACCTCAAACTACTCGCACTCTT
This sequence comes from Oratosquilla oratoria, assembly GCF_046742065.1. Classification (NCBI taxonomy): domain Eukaryota; kingdom Metazoa; phylum Arthropoda; class Malacostraca; order Stomatopoda; family Squillidae; genus Oratosquilla; species Oratosquilla oratoria. Next base: position 4,241,409 of record NC_134799.1, read on the forward strand.
CATTTCAAATTCTAACACAGGCCTAACTATCTATATACCCTATATACCCAGGTAGCCAAGTCAAAGGCACGTACCCACTCCCATCCACCACCCTTTCCTCCCTCTCATCTTAGCTCCTCATGGATGAAAGGTTTACTACTCATAAAAACTCTTGATTACCCTTAACGGCTTTCCCCAAGTTCCATATATCTGCAATACTTCTTATAGTGCCTTCCTGTCTACCCTGTCATAAACCTCCAAATCCATAAAGGCCTATTGCCAAAGCCTTCTCACAAATCTGCCTTACCACAAAAATTTGGTCCATGCATCTATCTTTCCTAAACCCATGTGTAAATCACATATGGCTTCTGTCACTGTTATCAGTTAACTCATTACACAAGTTCAAACTTGAAATAATGAACTGTGAAATAGTCTTCTGTTTACAGGGAAGGTGGGACCCATTTTGAAATGGGTGTTAATTTTTAATTATTATTATTATTATTTTTTTTTTTTTTTTTTTTTTTTTTTTTTTTTTTTTTAATCTATCACAGTGACTACCTCACAATACCTCCTTACTTTTCAGCATCTGCTTCTGTTTATAGTGAGAATAATTTAATGGAATGAAGATGAAAAAGTGATTAGCCACTGGTAGATTACTCCAATGAGTGTGGGAAGGGGATGCTATAAAATGTGAGGGTTTAGTATGCCATATCTGGAGCTGGGTAGATTATTACAGTATACTGTCAGTAAAGATGCTCCCCAAATTTTCTTTTTTACACACCAATCAATCATGTGAGATGGTGATGGCCAGTATAACTATAACAACAAAAGTGTTTTGCTCTATCTACTGACTTTTAACACTCCAAAATAGTGAAGAAATACTGTGAAGTATTTTAGTTTTATGGAATTGTCACTTGCAGCATGATTGTAGAAGTGAATAATACAAAAACATCAATGCCCATTTAGCTTTATTTTCAATAGAACTCTTAAAATTATACATCTTTGGTAGGTTAACGGTTTTAACCAAATATGGACATGATTGATGAAATGTCAACACCATATACAACAGGAGAAAACAGTGCGATGTTCCATTTGTCTGCCTTGCCTTCCATGTCTACCAATTATAGGTCATGTTACAAACACGAGAACTAGAATCAAGAACTCTGGTATGAACAGCCAATCCAGTTCATAAGTGAACAATTAAACAAGATTGAGTGGCTAAGGCATTGACATGGATCTACGCATAAGGAATCATTTTGTACTCCCGTTATTAAATGTTTTAACAAAAGCCTTAGCGAGCCATGGAGGAAATGGTAGAAACGGGAAGATATCAAAGGCTTCGCATTGTCAGCTTCTGTTTTTTGTTTTGTTTTTATACACAATATCAACAGCACAGTTTGTCTGTTGAGCATGAGTTTGGAAAGGAAATATTGCAGCATGTGTATACTATACACACCCAGACTGCAAATAAAATGTGTACATAGGATTTAAGTAAAGATGATACATAAAATAATATACACTTGAATTGAGAGTGAATATATGAGAGGGCGATAACACTTAAAAGTGAAAACATATGCTTCAAAAAAGGGAATATTGGAGTATAAACATGATAGTTACACAAGAAAAAAATATAGATATGGTAAAATACATACTAGATGTGTTGCTCATAAATAAAACACACAAGGGAATTTGGGAAAGGTGCATGAGACGGTACACACAGAGATGGTGCACACGGAAGAAAAAATACACACTAAGAAAATTTACATACATAGAAAACGTACATGTAGACGTTTGTACCAAAACGCACATAATATTTCTTGTGGCTTATTGCTAGTTGCTGTACCACTTATTACTACACCACCATTACTGCATCTTTACCAATGTACTATCACAACAGTGTCACCACTAATGCCTCTCCACCACTAATCACCCTTTTCATACAACACATGTACATTACTACAAGCACCCTATTAGTGGCATGAAGGATCCATACCACCAAAACTATGCCCATATTAATTCCAACACTGAATGGGGGGAGGAAGAAAAAGAAAAGAAAATCTTAGCCACAGTATCTTAGACCAGCACTGTTTAGAGCACCAAATTATAGTTTTAACATGTTTGGATTTTGGGATAACTGCACTATGCAAGTGCATGAATAAATTATTAATGTGCAAATAATTTTGAACATACACCCAGGAAAGCATATGCGTTTGTTTGCAGGTGTGTACATGTGCATGTATGTGTCATGCACAAACACGTAATTGTGTGGTTTTGCAGTATTGTAATTGTACATGTTTTATGTATACATATGTAGAAGAAGAAGGTATGGAGCCTATCCCAGAAAGTGCAAAGCTGCAGCTGAGGCCATCACCTTTGTCCTATTTGCTTGGACTATTGAGACAGGTAAGAAACACTCACTGCTGTGAATCGGAGAAAGTGCAGGATTTGAACCCACTACTAAGCAAATGTAAGACCAGCATGCTTCCGATTACACCACCACTGCACACACACACACATATATATATATGTATATTATGTACACACATATAAGCAACTTGTCCTCTCTGTGTTCCATGATACCCAAGAAGACAGATATAGGACTAGGGCCAATACATTGGGCAATACACCTCTCTCATCGAGTCTGGTGTTTGTTTCTCCTACAACATACATACATACAGTATGTACATATATATACATACACTATGTGCATAACAAGACTCATACATAGCTACACACATACAGGAATATGAATACATTAACATCGATAAGAAACATAGATTGATAGTAAAGATCGTTCTCCCCTTGAACAGTCTTTCCACGTGGCACTTGACTCGGGTTGTTAATAAAGATGAAAGCGCCATGAATTGTGTGGGGGGGGCAGTGTCATGATGGCTGGCATCTTTTTTCTTTGGCACTGAATAACAGACTCGTGTGAGATGGCAGTGCTGGAGCTGAGAGACAGGTGGTTTGGGTAGGTGTCACAAGTTAGAAAAAGAAAAGTGATGTGATTACAGTTCATTGCTTATGAGGGTTGAAGGCAATTAGTGACCCCACACATAGCGGCATACTCTAGGTTTCCTCCTGGCATAGTGGTTTTATTTGGCTGAAGGGGGGATCTTAAGACTTTCGGACTGTTGATAAAATGGGATGCCCTTTAAAGTTTTTGATTTGGCTGATCTACAGCTGAATCAAACAGTCTGGCATCAGTGAGAGGGTCTTAAAAGCATACCACCATGCTGACAAGTTCAGTGGGAGTTGCAAGGGAATACAAGCTGTAGAGATCAAGTCACAATGCGAACCATGTCATGGACTATTCATGACAAGGAGGTGGCATTTCATCTCCAGTGAATGGTGGGTATGCTTTTATGTTGTTAATGTGTTTGCGAGTATTAGTGGTAGTGATCATGTGGCGGACACATGTTGTGGATTTAGCAAGGTTGACTAATTCTGCAGCAGCGGATGGGTAGTCCACCTTTACCACACCTGGCTTCGACTTACTAAAGGACCACAACATTACACTGGGACTTGGAATAATAGAAATATATATTAAAATATATTATGCTGTCATTCGAGTTACAGTGCAATATAACTATAACTATACGACAATCTGTGTTATTAATATTATATCTGAGGGCATCACATGACTAACGTGGGTGGGAAATGTCATTTAGGAAGTTATGGGAGTCTTATTTGGGGCTCAATTAATTGGCATTTATAAAACAAAAAGGTCAGTAGGAAACTCATGATTTATAGTATAAATTACTGAAATCATAAAGACAAGAAAAAGAAATTGTTACATCACAGGTCAAGGTTATTCGTACTTTTTTCACCGATTTATTTCGTTTTATTTTATTTATTTTTTTTAATTTTAAGACAGTGAGGATATTACCAGCTAGTCATAGATGTTTATCAACAATTTTTTCTCCCATTAGCCTCTTCTACCTCTCCAGTTTTTTCTTGGACTATCCTCCTTTGCCATCTCCTCCTATTCCAACCCCTCTCTGTATTGTATATTTCACTTACCTTTTCTGTTCCAAGTCATTTTACTATTTCACTGGAAGTTGGTCTTTGATGTCAACGCAAAAAGTCCAATTGGCGAAATCCTGCACTGTTAATTCCATGATTTGTATTCTAAATTATACAATTTCCAAAGAAACCAACCTTGTTTCTAGTGCTATGAATCTAATTTTAGTTATTTACAGTATTTTGTTCTATGCACTTTCACATGAAAACCTGGAGAAATTATATACCCAGTCAGTTCTATTTGGGTTTCCACCCTTGAAGCAACTTGCCCTCCATCATTTATTCTGATCCCATCTCTTAAAATCAATCACCATTTTCACTAAATATGATCATTAACTCAACATATTGTTCTATCAAAACATAGATTTGTCAATCAGTGAACTAACTTTCTACATTCGTTTATTTGCTAGAAATCCATCCTAATTATTTTTAACCAAATATAACTAGCAACTACTTAAAAGTAAAAAACAATAACTTAAAACAAAAACAAACTCCCTGACAAATATTTCCAATATTGATTTATGTACCTGAAGCTACCCCTGCCTGAATTTTTTTTTTTCATTATACTGGTTTCTCATATTCAATGAATATGGTAAGGGTATCTGTACTAGATACTCCCCAATCACTTGTGTGGGCACACAGACCTTTCTTCTTTTCAACCATAGAATCATATACAATTTCCTCTTTCATACTTCCATGAGTGTTCCTCTGGTGTATTTTTTAATCACCCATTTATTTATTTTTTCATTTTTTTCATTCTGGTGTGCAGTAGCATACTTTTCCTTTCCAATTTTTCCTCACTGAGAACTAGACTGGAACCAGGCTCATAAATCTCATATTTTCAAGAATTATACTCTCTGGATGGTACTTTAGAGTAGAAACTCTAGAATTTAGACTCATCAGTAACAGATAATTAAATTGTTTCAACCAGAGCACAAGACACTGCACCTGTCTTCACATGAGCTCATAAGGAGGCCAAAGCTACTGTTCCATTAACTTAATGATGGGGCCTTCAGCAGGACAAAACAAGTTTCTGGATTCAAACGCATTGATTTCACCATGGTGGTCCTGATTCTGGATTAACAAAAATGTGACCATTAATCACCATCTTAGCCATCACTGTCATTGACACAATTTTTTTTTTTTTCAGAAACTACATGGAAAAATAAAGAGAAAAGACAGGCCGGTTTTTGTCTTTCTGTTTGTATGACGGATCAGGTTACAGGAGGACGACGATGACACTGACAACGTTGTTGTCGATTTCAAGGACGATTGTCTAAATTTGCCTGCCACAAATTGGCCAAGTTTGTATTGTGGAGAGGAGGAGGAGGGGTGGGGGGGATTATGGAGAGGTTTTAAGGATCTGGAGGAAATCTCGCATAGGAGAACCACCTGGGTTAGAGCAGCAGTAATCTAGTGCATTCAGGAGCTGCCTGCCGGTGGCTAGATGTCATTTTTGGGCTAGAGGACATCAATGTTGAGCTGAGTTGGGCCTGGTGAGGTGGCAAAAGAAGGGCGTCGGGCTACAACTTTGTGTGTCGAATGTTGTCCGTCCACAGGTTCTGGATGGTCATCGATTCTAGGCTGTTGAGGAACGAATCATTGTCTAGACTGATCGTGTCCTCCGGGCTGCCCTGCAAGGTCGAAGAGCAACACTAGTGATCATTAACATGAGATCCTTAAGGTGGAATTAGTGATCATTAAAGAAAATAACTGGGGGAAAATATATTATACCTAATCAGGCTGACTTGGCAAAGTTTTCATCAAAATTTGACAACAGAGTAACACTGATTAGGAATGTTGCCAAGAAAATTGTAGTTTAAGTATTACAGACCACTTATTCATGTACATTCATGAGGAAAGATCTTGCCAAGTTAGCCCGAGTAAAGCACAGCAATGCATCTCACTAATGAGGGAAACTATGTTGGGAAACCTTAAGTGGGTTTGAATATGATGTCTATAAGTCTGCGGGATCAGAGAGACTGTGATTATAACTTTAAATTAATCTTATCAGGGAGACTAAAACTATTTATCATAATCTTTCAATCTAAGGGTGATTCATCAGTTATAACTATTATATATAAGGATATTATTACAGTTTGGACCATGGACAATGAGAAGAGGAACATGTCTTCAAAAGAAGGAGCCTCCACACATCTGTCCAAGTATTTAACAAATGGGCACATCTTATTCCCTAGAGTCAACACCTGGTCTCTGGACTGGGCCAGATTTACAGTCATGGACACTATCATAATCCAAACAAAAATAAAGAAAACAGCCTACACTATCAGAAATATATATGTACAGTATATATCCCTCCAACTACATTAATTCCAAGAGGTTACGTCCCACAGCTTCAATCTCTGAACAAAACTAAAGAAAACAGCCTACACTATCACTCCAACTACATTAACTCCCAGAGGTTACATCCCACAGCTGCAATCTGAACTCAATAACAAACCATATACTGGCAGCTGATCTGAACACACACCATCCAATCTGGTGTACCACACAAACAGCAGACCAAAGAGAGCATAATATTCTTCAACTCCCTAACCTAAACATAATAAACTTCAGCAACAACCTCTCCTACACAATCAACAACCAATGTCCCCTGATATAACAATGTGCTCACTGTCCCTACATATTCCATGTGGACCATTGTGCATACATACATATATCAAAGGCTTTTTCCCCCTTACACTGGGGGTAGCAAAAAAGAAAAAGGCATAGAAACCACTCCCTCCCATTCCATTTCCTATATATTCCACTCCCCTCAACCCTCCTCCCTCCCTCTTTTCTTGGCATCTCCTGGATGACAGGTTATCCCTACATCCTGTCCACTGCCCTGGGTCAGAAGCAGTGTCGCAAGACACAGCACATCCACAGCAAGGCCGCTTCATCAAATCGGCAACCCCCCCCCCCCCCCCGAGGCCATTATGCAAAACTTGAAAATTATTCAAGAAACAAGTCAAATCAAACCTGAGAATGAAGCCAATTGCCCTTTCCACAGTAAAGACAAAGAAGGGGCAATAAAGAAACAAAAATTCTCCAGGATACACCAAAACCAGCTCTAAAGGACACCTACATACAGATACAAATATCCTCCCAATAGAACATCATATGAAAATGACAGGAACTGAATTCTAAGCCAGAATCTTAAACAACACATATCCCTCACGCTACATTTCACATGCAGAATGCAGTCGTGAAATTACACCAGTAGCATACTGCTCAAACATCTAAAACAACCTACCACCTAAACCACATAAAACATCTGCAGAGAAACGCGCATACACTCAAATAACTAAAGAAGCCCTTAAAGTCCACCAAACTCAATATTCCAACAATAAACACATATAAGATACAAGTCCCATAGAGAAAACACACTACACCTGACAAGAAGCATACTAGCACAACTGTACTCAGGACACCATCTGGCACTAAAACAGTACCAAAACAGAATAGGCCTGGCCGCTGATTCAAATTGACCCAAGATGTGGCCACCATGCAGAAGACACTGCCCCTCACAACCCCAAACCCCAATATCTCTTCTCTAAATGACTTATGGTCCCACCAGCAGAGCAGGCTTTTGCTGGTTTCCTGGAAGCCACAAGTCTGCAAGAGAGACCATGGTCAACAGATTGATAATTCCAATTTTTTTTATTTGGGATTTATTTTGTTAACTGTGCAACTTTGTAATCATAGTATATAAAATCATGCATAAGAATTATTCTACTTTATAAACAAATTAGCTGGAATGATACATAATCTCACTATACAGTAACAAACTTTTACTGATAGTGTTTTAGTATGTATCGTAGTTTCTTTAAAATTTCTGAGAATAAGAAATGGAATGATACATAATCTAACTATACAGTAACAAACTTTTACTGATAGTGTTTTAGTATGTTCTGTAGTTTCTTTAAAATTTCTGAGAATAAGAAATGGAATGTAATTATCAATGACTTGGTTAACTAGTCTCAAATGAAATTATACTCGGTAATCTTTGAATATGTATTTGTCAAACTAATTCTTAGGACAGTTCAGAGTAATTATTTTTTCCTTAAAGACTTCTGTTTATAATAGTAAAATTATGATAACTGGTGGTGTAAACTGTATCAATTTAGTTCATGCTGGGTTAGTTCAGAAATAACAATCTAGTTTTTCAAACATTTTCTAATCACATTACTAATCTCAACTAGTTAAGGTTATGATATACATTGTGACAGTAATCCTAATTAAAGAGGTGCTTCTATTAACATTCTAAATTGTTGACAACAGGGAACATATGCATATAGTATGCATATGTCTAAAGAACAAATTTTAGAATATGCATGCATAAACAAACTAGATTTTATGTTTGTATATCTTTACCTAATTGTAGTGTACAAGAAGGAAGTTGTGATTGTGGGTTCTGTCTCAGATTCTTCAGTTATTCCTAATTTTAAATCTATGTATGGTTCAAACTTGTGTATATCATCTAAAGCATTCTTCTCCTTCATTTACCTGGCCCCTTTAGCTATCTCATAGTCTTCATTACAGTAATAATTTTTTACAATTTCCTTCCCACCAATTCTTGGAACATGTTTACACCCAAGTTGTATACATAAAGAAATTTTTTCAATTTCTTCTAAAACTGGCAGTAGTATACATAATTTCTCCCAATGTACTTCCTCAAAGAACTATATCAAACATGAGAACTATACCCCACCTTCCAACTAGAATTCAAATGGTTCATCACTTTTTCTAATGAAACTGATAATTCAGGGAGCCTATAATGTCTGTTTTTTTAATTAAAGACCAATTCAATTGGAGCATCATTTCCTCACTTGGATTACACCTCACAACTTGTACAAGTTTGGTATTCATGTATTCTAATACAATGTTTAACAATTTTCCCAGGAATATTCAATTATACTTCTTTTCCAGTCTTCCCAACTGGCCTCCTTGCAATGACACTCTCCTACAAGGACTATTTTGTCATTTTGATCTTTCATTCTAAACCCTTGTCTTGGGTGGTATGTACACTTCCATGATGTCTTTTCTATCTGAGCCTAAGTTCTATTTATATACCAAAGGCTTCTTTCCATTTATAAGGGAGTAAGTCAGCCAAGCGGCCTTGCTGTGGATATGCTGTGTCTTGCGACACTGCTTCTGACCCAGGGCAGTGGACAGGGTGCAGGGATGACCCGTCATCTAGGAGGTGCTAAGATGGGAGGGACAGAGGGTGGAGGGGTGTGGAGTGTATTCAGGGATGGAATGGGTGGGAATGATTTTATGCCTTTTCCTTTTTGGCTACCTCCCTAGTAAGGGGGAAAAAGCCTTGGTATATGTACGTAAGTCAGCCAAGGCATGCACCCACCCCCACTCTCCTCTGTCACCAGAGAGCGATCTCAGGTTCTATTTTTTAGATAAAATGTTTCACCCTTGCCCTCACTTAAATTCAGTTCTTCCATTATGTCATTCGTCAGAACAATCATCACCCCACCCCAAATTCCCAATTCTGTCCTTTCTGTCTTGCCTCCAGATGGTGTACAGTATTTATTATTTCCTATCTTGCATCAATATTTCTTGAAAGCTTAGTCTTTAGTAAGCACAAATTATCATTGTGTGTGTGCGCATGTGAGTGTGTTTGTTTGTTTACCTAATTGTAGTTTACAGGAAAGGAGCAATGCTCATTGGGTCCCATCTCCTACTCTCCAATTAATCATACCTAGCCTCAAGCTCGTGTGTGAGTGAGAGAGAGGGAGAGGTAGAGATTCACCATGGTCTTGGATCACATGCTGGGCTTGTGATTAGGTATTATCCTCCTGGATGAGAGACTTCATTAACTTGGACATAGACTGATCTACAGGCAATGCTGTGACCTTATACATACACAACCCTGGCTTAAGAGGGACAGTAATTTGATATCTATTAAGATAAGTTACAACATAATTATCATTATTTCAGTTTTATCATTACTATCATGTTGCATCTAAGATAAATATATAACTATAGCCAGTTATCAATGTAAATGATCATCCCTTTTGTTGTTTATAATTGTTGACAAGTAATTAAGTCTGTATATTGATACTGATAGTAATGATAACATCGACATACCCAAGACATGATGGATCAGCAAAAACATAAAATAAGAAACATATAGGCTGTAATACATGCTTTATGTGGATTAATCATGCAGATGAGAGTGCAAGGAGTTTCCTTGTAGCTGTGCAGGTTATGTAGGCAACAGCATATGTGTGTCTATACATTATTACAGTTGAATTTTTGACAATCAAGATGCAGGCAGGTGTACAAGTAAAAAAAAAAAAAAAAAAAACAGCAGTGAAGGTAGATGGTAGGAATAATATGCTGCCGGCAGCTGGAACAACTGAACAAGCAGCTTGGTTTACATGCTGCGTACGACAGGTGGAGTGCGAGCAGGTGCGAAGATATGTGGTAGATGATGAAGATTGTATAAAGCAGCTGATTCAAGCTTGTAGAGTATTAAGAAATGAATAGTTTCTGTATGATTTCATGAAAAATAGGTTAGAAAGATATTTGGAAATGCAGAATTATGTTATATTATGACCCCAAGAAAATACTGGTATTCTTGGAGTATGCTAGATGGTTGCTGCAAACTTTGTCATTACTTCGTTATTTGACATGATTATTGCTCAAAATATCTCAAACTGAGAAATAAAAGAAATGGTACAAATATGTATGGCACCAGTTTTGAATCACATCACAATCACATTACATTCACTTCACATAGTTATAGTAATACTCAAGTATTGTACATGCATGAAGGAGAGTCCATCATGAAGATTACAAAAATCTTGTGAAAGGTTCGTTCCTTCACCAATAATTTTAAGAATTATTTCCCCACCCTTCTTTCAAAACCATAAGATTCTGTAATAATCATTACTTTTCTTAGGGCTATGGCAAATTTGAATACAATTGAATTTTCTTATAACTGACTAACAGAGGAGAGAACTATTTGTTAATGAAGATTTTATAATGGATAACCCTATTACATTGCAAAAACCTCATTATAACATGCATGAGACAAGAGTATAGTACCTTCAATTGCTAAATTATGGTAGAAATTACTGTTAGTGAATTTAAGTGCAATTATGAATACTAAGGTGAATTAAACATTAAATCTTTACACAATAAAGTCCTATACTAACCTGTTCACACTGGTATATGCAGTACAGACATTACAGTACTGTACAAGTATCTTAACATGGATCTCACTGAACTAATAGTATGGACATTCATTACAAAGCAGTAGAATGAGTTCATTACAATACAGGTACAAGTACCTTAAGAGGCAAGACTTCACTGAAATAACATGTAGTACCAGGAATTCACTGAGAAGCTGCAACAAGTAAAGCCACAAAAAAATGTCTGCAGCAGAGTGCACAGAGATAAGCACATCTGTGCTCCTCCCACACAAACATGTCTTGGCTGGAGTTAATGGACATAGTTTGTTCACGCTGGAGATAAAGATACCGGACCACTAAACGAGGTGCATTAATTATGGACAAGATTGCTTTTTAACTGGAAGATGTCCATACATCTTTAGGCCTCTGGATAAAGTTCGTTATATAACTGACAAGGTCCATTATAACTTAAAAATGTATGCATGCCTTTTAAGCATCTTGACAAGTTTTGTTATACAACATACAATGTCCATTATAATGAAAAAAGTGTCAGCATATCTGATGAATCCTTTAAATCTAAATACCCACTACAGTGGGTTCTATCAAGTTTATGAAGACCTTAATTATTCCAACAGGACATACATCCTTCTCTTTGGGTTTGTAGATCACTCAAAGTAGTATATGTTGGTAAGTAAATATGTACAAATGGCTCCAAGCATTTTGAAAGATACATTTTTGTTAAAATAAAATATTATTGAAAGTAATATCAGTGACCCATAATGTTTTCATTAACATAATGACAATGGTAACACATCATATGAGTAACACATAGATAATACATAGTGGTAACATATCACATCACATTAGTCATTAAGGAAAAACCAAGATCAATTTTGGCTCAGTTGTGTTGATCATGATTGTGAAACATCTATGCATTACACAAGAATTTTTATCTTATTTCCAAATATCTTTTATCCTCTTCACTACAAAAGCTGAACTAGAACATGAAAAAAGCCCTCAACTCCACAAGCCATCCTAGAGCTGAATCATCCACTGGTCTGCTTTAAGCTTGCAAAAGAACTCTTTGCAATAATGAAACATTGTGGTTAGATCCACTTTAATAGATCCACTTTCTGCCACAATTTTTTTCTTCATCTTTTCTTTTTCTTCTCTCTCCTGAGAGACCTGGAGACCTGGTGCCAGATATTACATTGTGATCTTTAAGACTTACCCATGAGATATGACAACAAGAATATGAAATGAAGATGATGGTTGTGTATTAAGTATTTTAGGTAGAGTAAATCATGCAAATAATTGCATATGGATTTTGTTTTCGCTCTATTTCTAGCCATGGAGAAAAGAAATCGATAGTAAACAGTCGAGGACAAAAATGTACAAGCAGCATGAATGAACACTGGCAAATGCAATGTCACACTGCTGGACATTAAAACAAGGCCTGACTTATGAACACCTGCAAACAGCCTGGCCAGGTTTGTATTTTATTTATCTTTTAGTAATGTAACCGTTTGATTTATCTTCCTAAATTTTGTTTTGTCTATTATTCTGATGTGATTAATTTATTCCTGTGTACTTGACAGGTTGAGTCTTGACTGGTAGGAAATGCTTGTATTTAAAAGTACTGCTGCAGATACTAGTGCATGATTTATAGTTTGTAAACTTGTACATTTACCAAAGTGCATTACATATTAGAATGCATTACAGCTCAATATTTATTCTGTAAATTTGTAACATTTGCTGGATCTTTGAGGTAGGTAGGAGTTTGGTTGTACTGGTGATGTAAGAGATGTTGATGGTTACATGAGGAAGCACATATCACATGCTGTGACAGTCATACAGTCAATTTTCAGAAATCCAAAATCATTATTTCAAATGCAGCAAAAACCCAAAGAGATTTTTGCCAAAAGAGAAAAAATAGTATTCTATGTGATGACATTTTTCTAATGGTTCTTGAAAGTTATGATCATTTGTATTCGGCCGTCTACCTCAATAACTTTGTTGCTACATTGCTGCAATTATTATTTCAGCACTCTAAATTAGTGGTTATTGTCAGTGTTGCAGGAAATCCATAAAACCATTCTGCAGGGTTTTCCATAGTCAATACAGGCTTCACTACTACATGTAACAGTAAAACATCTCTAATGCTGACAGCGAGACCACTTCAGGAGCAAGATATCCCAGTGAGATGACAGGCCAACTGATCTTTTGCAAAGCATCTGAGGTTGCAATATCCACAAAGAGCATGAAGATCACTAAATGGGTTGTCTACAGCCTTCTACAGTAAGGTTTCTACATTTCCAATAGGCATTGTGTATCTCTCTGCAAAAGATTCGCTTGGTGCAAGTACGTGTTCACCTCTTGAACGGAGGACCTGCTCACAATTATGTGTACTAGCATTACTGCCGTGATCTACTTGGATGGGAAGGGGAAACTTCTCGCTACTACTGCACTGCCCTACCGCAGTCAACGTCGGTGTTGTTATTGTGCAGTATTGCTGCCGTGACTGTGTTGCCTGGGGAGGGCTGCTCTGTTGCTCGGACTTACTGTTGGTCCACAATTTGTTGACGGCGAGTGGAAACACTGTGGCAGGCACACTGGGGAACTTTGGCAACGTTGGAGGCTTCATGTTCTTCATGTTCAACCAGACCTTCGGGATAAGAGTTTGTGCTCAGCCTTGAGAGTTGAGGTAACTGCAATACACTTTCAGGAATAGTTGATAGGACTTTACTTCAACACTGGCATATCCCTGGAATTTATGTATATTTTTTTGTGGCCAATGTCAGACAAGGTACTAACAATGGGTGGCTGCTTGTGGTGGTCCTACAAGCTGAACAGCAGAACTGTTCATTATCTAAACCTGTCAAACCCCTCACCTTACTCAGAAGGTGCTGTGCTGTCTCCAGACTGCCCAAGATCTATCTATCAATTTCAGCTGTTTTTCTTACACCTTTGTGTACATGGAGAGCTGACAACTGGTGACTCTTCCTCTCCTATTATTTTCAGCCAGTGACAAAGAAATGATCTCACAATGATACAGTACAGACTGCCTGCTGAGCATGGTTCCCTACAATCAAGAAACTCAAGTCACTCTACATACTACTACTACAAAAAAATATGAATAATAACGACTGGATACACTAGAACCATCCCAACAGAACACCTACATGCTGAAACCAAAATCATTCCCAGAGCAAAAGCCCTCAATCCCTCCCATCCACCCCATCACATAACCCAAACACAACCAAATGAATGGAAAAAAAAACTATATTCTACTCAAATATCTACATCCTATCACTTATACCTTACAACATATCCATCCCAAAACCACATATACACTCAGATTACAAAAAAGCAAAGTCCAACCCACGAACTCTGTACTTCGCTAATCTTCCTCAAAACATAAACCCAAATGTGAAATCCCTTCCACAACATGCAAGAACCATATTGGCACAGTTGCATTCAAGCACCACCCAAGTGTGAAACTGCATCAGCAGAATAGGCTTGATCACAGATGCAATCACCACGCAGAAGACACACTACACCTCATCCTACACTCCCCTACTCTGGCTTTACCTAGACAACAACACACTATCTTTTCCTTGAGTGACTTGTGGACCAATCTGGAACATACATGGCATCACTATTTGAGAAATATGAAAGCAAGCTGAAGATTTCTGTATGACAAAGTCCAAAGATTTTCATGAGTCACATTGACACCAACACCAGTTACCTGCTAGTGATGGCCTTACAAGATGGCTAATGGAGATCCCTTTCCCTGCTGCCGCCTAGTGCCAAAACCTGTAAACATCCTCCACCTTGAGTTACATTCCCTAGTAATTAGTTTTTAGACCAGGTCCCATGTATCTATCAACCTAAACTATTTTCCCCCTATTTCTTCACTGACAACCTGCAACTGCTTCCTTTCTCCAGCAACAGAAACATACCCACACTAATACAGTAAGAACAACAGTCCAACATTTATTTTCAAAGGGACCTATAGAAGGACGAGGAGCCTTCTTCACTTTAGGGCTGCAGCTTTCCAGTCAGTGAAAGTCAAGGTGATAGTTATTATCATTGCAGTAACACTATGTCCAGATGAAATTTGGGTGAAAATCAGTGTATATGTTCAATTTTTGGTGTTATTGTGTGTATGCATGCATCTGTGCTTGTTTCTGATGTCTGCAATGGTTAAGGAAAGAATAGCAGAAATATTCCTGGTAGATTCATGAACAGGCATTTGAAGAAATGTTTTTTATAAGAAAAAAAAAGTGAGAAGCTCTGTACAAGTGTGACATTATGACAAATGAAAAATAATTTACAACAGAAGTGTAGTGCAGAAATATTGTGATCAACAAGAACTCAAGGTAGAAGCTTAGCCATGCAGTCACTTACTTCAGAACACAAAAACACAAAACAAAAACGTGTCAACGAAAAGCATATGCTCTCATGCAACCACGTAATCAACAAAAACAAACGCTACAATATCAATGCGCAGTGCACCAGCACAGCAGTGAAGCCATGCAGCAGTGACCTAAGCTGCGGCCAGGGAGAATAGGGTGATGAAGGGATATGGGGGGAGGGGGAGAGGGAACAGTGAAATCGTGCTGTGCCAGTGCTTAGTGCTGACCTTGGGCATATCGAGGTGTGAGTTGACGTAAGAGACCCGAACCTGGTCATCGATGTATCCGCCAGAGTCTGATCCGGCATAACCTCGGTCTGAGTTGAGCACCTTGGGTCTGTTCGAGCTCTGCTGTTGGTAAAAGAGGAAGCCTGCTGCTCCTGCAAGACAGAAGTTGGGTTAAAGTGTTTACAATACATGCATTCATATATACTGTACATAAATATGGATTGGAGGGAATCCAAAGTATCGAGAGAAACATGGAAGAAATGGGGAATCATAAATTTTTACAATTCTGATGTGGGAAAAAAAAAATGTGCCAAGGGTTGGTGGGAGATAGAAAATGGTATGTAAAAATAAAAAGAGAAGAGATGAATACATTGGACCTGTAGAGAGGATTTAATTTTGGAAGAAGAAAAAGAAAAAAATAATCAACAAGTAGGAAAGGTCTGTAACAACATAACACAAGTTGAAATAATGAATAAAAGTTTCCAATCGGTATTCACTACGGAAAGTGATTTTGTACATAAGGAAGAGACTAGGAATATTGTGTTGAGGACACAGAAATGCAAGGAAAGTCCTGGGGACTGACAGGATTCTGTAGCTGGTGATACAGTCTTGCTGCTTAATTGTGCAATTATTAGAAGAACGTACAGTGCCTTAGCATTGAAAGATGGAAAACATAGTGGAGGACATAGGGAATCCTCATGGAAAGGACGAGAGATTCACTGAAAGAGTGATACATTAGAACATTAATAATTAGTGAAGGAAAGGATGTGAGAATGGAGGGAGTAATTAGTGATATCAAACAGGGAACAATAATGGCATCCATATCCTTCATCTATGTGACCTGACGGAAGGAACATAAAACTACACAAATCTGTTTCAAGATAATGAAGAGTGGAATACAAAGCTTGTAAATTACTACAGGAACATTACACAAAATTTACAACTGAAACCTGTGGAAATTAAATCTAAACGCATTAAATAAAATTTATTTTAATAATAAATATAAAATCAATCTTAGTATGACTGAATCAGGGTGTGCTAAGGATATTGCAACAGTCCTCAGTTGTCCTACATTATTCTTTCAAGTTCTTACCCATAAGTACAGCGATAGAGCTGAGAACACCAAACACAATCCCAATGATGCAGCCGACAGAGAGGCTGTCATCAGCGGCACTGATGACTCCTTGGTGCTGGGGCGGCACTACAGCGGGAGCCACTGGAAGGGGGTTGTCGTGGCGTAGGCTGACGCCCGTGGACAGGTCAGTGTCGAGCTGGGAGGGCGTCAGGGGACCGGCTCTGTGGAAGGATGGAAAGACTGTGAGACGACGACGCGCAAACTCGAACGCACATTGCTGCGTCGGCTCATGAATTTAACTACCGACGTTCGCCGAGGTGAATAAAGTCGTTTGATGATATTTAATATTGATAGAATCCTTCGCAATGAGTTGCACATACTAAATTCTATGTTTTTGATAGAATTAACTGTAAAATATACTACTAGAGAAGTTTTCTACTTTATTAAAATTATCTGACAGCCAGGACGGAATGTAAAGGACATCTTCATGTACAACCCCTTCCATTGCACATGTCCTGTGCTCTTTCTCTTCTCTTTCCTTTTTTTATGTCTAGTGATAGAGCTAAAAAAATTACCGCCTCATGATCCTAGCAGTTGATATACTCATAAACCCAAATGATAAATCTGATGATAGTAGTGATAATAACAGTAATGGCAAATGTGGTGGAGACTGGCGGTGGTGGTTAAATAACGTGACCATCAATTTAGTACTTTCAACGTAACGACAGCAGCACTTACGCGTTGCCAGAAGAGGGAACAAGGGACGGTAGCGATTCATCGTCTTTATAGTGTGGAATTTCACGATGAGTGACGGAGCTGTCAGGGAAGATTCCACCACCTCCGAGTAAGGGGTCCTTGTAGTCTTCACTGCTGCTGGGGTAGTCACCGTTGTCCAAAGGAACGTCTTCCTCTTCTTCCTCCTCTCCTACAACGACTTCGGGAGGAGGCTGCTCGTTCTCTGTCTCGACATCGACAGGAACCGGAGAAGGAATGGATTTGTTTTCTTCCTCGCTTTCGGGCTCTTCTAGGTTAGGTTCCTCGTATGTGTTTCCCACGTCAGAAGCCTCTCCGGGTGCTTGTGGCGCTTCAGGAGCCGGGGAAGTCGATCTTTGTGCAGATACCTCTTCGCCTTGGGTGTCGACCTCTTCCAGAACTGGAGGTGCTGAACTGGAAGCGCCGACAACGTCGTCAATAGCCTCGACAGGAGCAGAGTCGACCCGAGGACCTGCTTCTGGGTTGTTTTGTGTTTCACTGGGGACATCGGCAGGGACTTCGGCGACTTCGCTAGACGCCTCAGACACTTCATCGGGTGGACTGTGCGGAGTTGCAGAGGTCATACTCATAATCTGAAGAACGGGGACCTCGCTCCTGGGTACGGGTTTTCTTTGGGATTCCTTTCTGTCGATGTACACGCGGGACTGCCGTGACCCATGAGACGCCTCTTCAGCCTGGTAGTCTGTATTGGCAAGGTCAGTCACTTTCTTTTCGGTGCTGCCTTGGTTAACCTCTTCCTCTCCCTCATCCTCCTTCTTTTCTCCTATAACTGTACCTTCACTTTGGTCTGAACCTTCTCCTTCTCCCGCAATCTTTGGTTCTGTGTTTTCACTTCCCACTGCAATTTTGCTTTCTTCTTCTTCTTCTCCTTTAGTATCACCTTCTTTTGTGACTTCAGTTTCATCTCCACCCTCGCTTTCTTCTTCAACTTCACCTTCTCCTGAAATCTGTCCCCCCTCACCAGTTTCTCTTTTTTCTGTGCTTTCATTTTCTTCTTCATTTTGTATATGAACTTCGCTTTCGTCATTATCACTTGGTTCACTTCCCTCAAGGTCTCCGAGTCCAGCAGTGGCCTCGTCAGTTTCATTAACATTAGGACTAGAAGTTTCACTGTTATCACCTAAGGCTTCCTCGTCTACTTCTACTGGCACATCGTCCAACACAGAAGAGACCGGCGTAGGGCTCTCAGCAATGGGGTCCTCGGCAACAGGTTCCTCTGCAGCAGGTTCTTCAGAGACAGCCCCTTCTTCAGATACAGTCTCGTGTATTGTAGATTCTACTGCAACTGGATCTTCCTCTGTAGGGTCTTCCTCGACAGGAGAGTCTTCAGCTAAAAGTTCTTTCTCAGCAGGTTCTTCTGCTGCAGGTTCTTCCACTGAAGGCTCTTCTGCTGCAGGTTCTTCTGCCACAGGTTCTTCTGCTGCAGGTTCTTCTGCCACAGGCAGTTCTACAGCTGGTTCTTCTTCTGTAGGATCCTCCGCTGGAGGCTCTTCTGCTAATATGTTTCCAGCAGGTTGTTCTTCAGAGTCTTCCCCTGCTGGTAATTCTTTTACAATAGGCTTGTCTGCTACAGACTCTTCTACTGGGGGTTCTTCCGCTGGGAGGTCTTCTGCTGCAAGTCCAGGCAGCTCTTCCTCTGCGGCTACTGCGGTAGGTTCTTCTACTGCAGAGTCTTCTACTGCAGAGTCTTCTGCTGGAGATTCTTCAGCTGGAGGTCCTTCCAGCTGAGGTTCTTCCGATGAAGGGTTTTCCGCCGCAAGCTCTTGAGGTACAGGTAATATTTCCCCCGAAGTTTCTTCTTCTGCACGTTCTTCTTCTTTGGTTTCTTCAAGAGCAGGTTCTTCCACAGCAGGTTCTTCTGTTTTGGGTTCTTCCACAGCAGGTTCTTCTGCTTTGGGTTCTTCCACAGCAGGTTCTTCTGCTTTGGGTTCTTCCACAGCAGGTTCTTCTGCATTGGCTTCTTCCACAGCAGGTTCTTCTGCTTTGGGTTCTTCCACAGCAGGTTCTTCTGCATTGGCTTCTTCCACAGCAGGTTCTTCTGCTTTGGCTTCTTCCACAGCAGGTTCTTCTGCTTTGGCTTCATCCACAGCAGGTTCTTCTGCTTTGGGTTCTTCCACAGCAGGTTCTTCTGCTTTGGCTTCTTCCACAGTAGGTTCTTCTGCTACAGGATCTTCTGCTGCGGGTTCTTCTACCGAAGACTCTTCCAACGTATGTTCTTCTACCGCAGGCTCTTCCGCTGTATCTTCTTCCACTTTAGGCTCTTCTCCTGTAAGTTCTTGCTCAGGAGGTAGGTCCTCCACATCGGGTTCTTCTGGTTCATGATTTACCACAGTCGGCTCTACAACTGACTCCTCTTCAGTTGATTCCCTTTCAGCAGGGTCCTCTACATCGGGCTCTTCTGGCGCAGGTACCTCAACAACCGAATCATCAGGTACAGGTTCTTCGACAAATGGTTCTATAATAACAGGTTCTTCTTTAATGGATCCCACTTCGATAGGTATTTCCGGAATGGGCTGTTCACCGACCAGTTCTTCTGGTATACTTTCGTTTATTTGTGGTTCCTCTACGGTATGATGCTCCGGTGGGGCAGACTCCCCAGAGTCCTCGAAGGTCAAGGTTCCGTGAGTGTCTTCGTCTGTCTTGGTGTCGGGGAGGGGAGCTGCCGCGGCAGGAGTCGTCGAACTGGTCGAGTCGAGGGCCTCGGTTACTTCTTGCGTAGCCTGAGGTTCCTCCGGCTCACCAACGTACACATCATCGACCCCTTCATTCCCGGCAGAAACTTCTGGTAAAGAGGGTGAGGGTTCTTGGGAGAGAACCCCAGTCAACAGGGCATCACCGGGAGGTTCACTGTCAGGCGGAGTGGACGAAGGCCCGCTGTGGGTGACCTTGACTGCCACCTGGCTGGTCGAGACTTCGTGGGAGACTTCAACTTGACTGTGGGTGACTTCGATGGAATGGGCATCGGTTGACGGGGGCGATGGTTCATTGTTCGGTATGGGTGATGCGAAGGCCACACCCAGAACCAGCACCAGTGTCAGCACTGCGGAGAAAAAACAAAACAAAACATTAAAACCCATTATCAGCCAAGTAACAGGAACTTAAAACGATTTAAGGTTACCCCAGCCCCCTCTACAACAATGGGATATCAATCAACCACGCATCCCCTACATTCATTCACATTAAATCGCTTTTCCTTAGTTAGAACAATTTTCATAAACCACGTCACCGTATTGAAGGGGTTCAGATTATAAATGATGTGCACAAAGGCCTTGGATGCATTCTTGTTGTGCGCTCAAACTGACAAGTCAGCCAATTGTCGGTAACCTGCGGCTCTTTCAGGCCACTTGTGCGGCTCCAGAAGCTTCTTACAGAATAATTATTCCTTCAAAACAAAGACGTCATATATCATAAATTTTTAAAACATTGAAGGCGAAACTGTATTATATATATATATATATATATATATATATATATATATATATATATATATATATATATATATATATATATATATAGTGGCAGTCGCTTCGCTGTTGACACATAAATAGCATCGGCGCCTCGGAAGATCCTCAGGAACCGAACACCTGGAAGTCACCGGCTGCCCTGAGGTCATGACCCGGCTGGATCGGGTCGGACAAAACAGCTCCTTGAGGTCCGATCCGCCACGAGTCTCCTGGAACACCCGTAGCCACCAGATGTGCTGAGTGTCTTCCATGGGGCACTTAACACGAGGGTCATGACCTGATCCCAGTGAATATATGGGGTCACCGGGAGTTCACCAAGGACAGACGGCCTCGGGAACTGAGGAAGCTGTCTTCAGCCACTTCCCACACCGAGACTTCACTGCCCGGGACAGCCATCGTCTCCTCCTCCTCCCAATCCTCCCGCGGCCAGAAGTGAGCTTATCTGATTCATAGACACACAACTAAAAATAAACTAACAAAATTTTCCAGCGTTTGCTTTCAACCACGCCCACATCCCTTACGTTTCTGACACACACACACACACACAATTATATGTATATATATATATATATATTCATTCAACTTCTAAAATATCTGTAGCCATCAATTATAATTTGAAGAAATATCTTTCCTAGTGTGAACTTATTTTTCTGTACTGTGGCTCCGACAGCCCAACATTTTTATCAAACTTAAAAAGTGGATCTTCTAGCTATACGGGTTGCCGATCATAGGCCATGCATTACTAGGGGAGGACCCTACCAACTACGCTATGAGGAATGTCTAAGAGAAGCCCCTTGGAATTCCACCTGAAGCCTCCCGACTTCAGTTCGCGTTGTGAAGCGCTGCAGACTTTTTCCTCATCGGTTTTTACTGAAGAAAACCATTCCTTTCCCCTGCTCTTCTCCTTAGATAACATTTCCTTAGTTTTTGGTCAATCATTCTACTACAAAAATTAGTTTTCTATTCCGTCCCTCTGTTGATTTTTGTATTAACGTTAATGACAAGTTCCTTTGTTTCTGATAATTTTTGTTTTCTTGGTTGCATTTCTTCTCATCTAAAGGTGTTTTAACGGCATATTTGTGTGTGTGTGTATGTGTAGGTGTGATATGAACACAAAAACACGCACCGCACATTAAGAAACATATCTATATTGATCATAAATGCGTGCAAAGAATTATTCTACATTTGTATGAATCATGGACGATATCAGGAAAATACAACTTCGTTATAACACAAACAACAAGTAAAGAGTTTGTATCTATACCGATAGGCTTCATCGTACGCCCGTCAAGCAGAACTACAAAAAGTAGAAATTAGGTCTGTTTTTCATTTAATTCAGGTCAAGAATCACAGGCGTGGTTGGTTGACTTTGAGTCAATCGTGTCTTGGCCCTACGAGAAAGTGACATTATTTAAATGTCAGACTGTATAACAAAGAACTTTTTTTTTCTCCAAATTATTGGTTTTGATTTAAGTCCATAAGGTGTCATTATTGATAAAAATAAGGTTTTACTCCTGTGAGCATTTGTTTTTAATTATGAGTGGAATAAGGATATTTTAATCAAACAAGTCGAACAAAAATATGGACACATTAATATTTTGTAATAATTTTAGTCTATTGAAAAAGGAATTATTTTGTATATTCTATTTACTCTAAGTATTGTGCATGAGAGACCGTCCCAAGTACTTCGTAACTGTTTAAAAGCAATAAATAAATAAAAAAAATGGAGAAAAAAGTTAAAGTGACGGATTTAGTTATAATTTTTTCTGTTATCTGTTTTTAAAAACAATGATGGAGATAAAACCATCATACTGATCATATCGCAGGACAAATCATTACTGTCACCATCCTCATCATCAATATTACTATTCATGGTTCTCAACTGTCGCCCTCGAAGTCGTCGTAGTTCGCCACCCAAGCATTCACTCTCACAAAACCCATTGTTTGTCATCCACATCATCGTCACGGTCGCTGCTATCATCGTCGTCCGCGTCAGTCACTTTTATCATTGCATGAAGTCAAGGAAGGTGATGTTTTGGAATCATCACACCCAAAGGGTAATGTGACGAGACGACAAGCAACGACGACGACGACGAAAGGGAGCGTTGATGACGTCAAGTCAGACTCTATGGAAAGGCGATCAAAACCCGCCGCGTAAAACCCTTGACGACAGATACTTTCGTCAAAGCGATGCATGTGTTGGCTTTCTCTCGAACTTTTGGCGTGTGCGGAACCACCACGCCTTCTTCCTGCCATCACAGCGAGGAAAAGAATACCAGTTTTTTTTAATAACTTTTTTTTAAGCAAACGATGGGTGAAAGTGACATGGAGACTGAGAGAAAGGGGAGAGAGCGAGGGAGATAGACTGACAGAGAAAGAAAGGGGGAGATGGGTAGATACAGAGGGAGATAAAGAGGCACGGAGATAGGAGAGAAAGAGCGGAGATAGAGAAAGATAAAGGAGATTAGAAAAACAGACGGGAGGGAGATTAAGATACAAAGTAAAAAGAGGGAGATAAACAAGCAGAGAGAGAGAGAGAGAGAGAGAGAAGCTCACTAATACTGAAACAAAATCGGATCGGTGCTCACCAACAATTGGGGAAGGGGGGTGGTGGAGGTTTGGAGTAGTAGGGAGACTTCAATGCGGGCTAGATACTGATCCCAGTTTCCTGTCGCACTGAACGTCATGGTCCTGACCGATATCATCAGGGCGGTGGAGGGAGATGGGGGGAGGGGGGACGGGGTGGCAGATGCGGGCAGGGAAATTGGATGGTTCCATCCTGTCCTATTGTTTGGTCTTGGATAATGATAACATTCACCAACGTGGTTGGGTTAGCAACTCTACATGGAAAAGGTCCATCATTTACATATACATATATATACACATATATATATGTATGAATGTGTGTGTGTGTGTGTGTGTGTGTGTGTGTGTGTGTGTGTGTGTGTGTGTGTGTGTGTGTGCGCGTGTGGAAGAAGTCACGGGTCTAGATCCGAGTTCCGAATTCAACGTGGTTGGGTTAGCAACTCTAAATGGAAAAGGTCCATCATTTATATATATATGTGTGTGTGTGTGTGTATTTATGTATGAATGTGTGTGTGTGTGTGTGCGCGTGTGGAAGAAGTCACGGGTCTAGATCCGAGTTCCGAATTTATTCCTGGACGGGTATCGAACTAGGATCACCGGGGTAGCAGTCTCGAACACTACCACTGCGCCGTCGAGTCGTGTGTGTGTGTGTGTGTGTGTGTGTGTGTGTGTGTGTGTGTGTGTGCACGCACGCGCGGGTACTGACGCAATACCAATTGTTTGGAGGAAGGTTCGCCGTTAAGCGTAATGACAACAATTCCGTCATTACTTCAACTGCGAGTACTACTACGACTACTACTACTACTACTACCGCCAGCGTCGAGCGGTTCAGGGAAAGCGGGCGAGGGCAAAGGGCAAAACGCTGACGTAAGAGTGTTGGGCAAGAGAGCAGATTGCCCCATGGGGAAGGTGGTTGGTACATTGTCAAAGCTACTCCAATTTTTTTTTTATGCCACTTCCTTTCTAGCTCTACGAAATCCTCACGCTTCACCTCGCATCATTTTTGTGTACACGAATTATATGTTCTTATTTGGTAATCCAACAATCATGCATGAAAAAATCTGCCGAAAATGTACGGAAATTATATAAAAGAAATATATAACTACATTATAAAAAAACACCTCATCAAACAGCTACTCTTTCATGTGTGTGTGTGTGTATATGTGTGTGTGTGTGTGTGTGTGTGTGCCCGCGCGCTCCTATTAACTAGCAATATTTCAAACTATGGCAGACCAATTCACGCATCCCCCCCCCCGTATCTAGCCCCACATTTGAGAACCACTGTGTGACGTTCAGGAAACGAGAAACTTTATTTCAAACGTTCGAGAGGGTTACTGATGGTCACGTAACGGCAGGATGGGCACGGCAACCACTACAATTACGACGATGAATGCAGTGATGGTGATGATGATGATGATCAGACGAAGAGGTGAAGCGGGTGGGTGGAGGTGTGAAAGTAGAGGATGAGGGAGTGAAAGAGGAGGAGGAAGGATAGAGAAGGGATGGAGGAAGAGGAGAAAGAGGAGGAGAGGTGGGGGCAGGAAAGGAGGTGTGGGGAAAGGGAGGGGGAAAAGGAAAGAGGGAAGGAGGAAGCGGGGGAGGAGGAAAGCAAAATGGAAGGGAATTGGATCGAAGCGAAAGGTAGGGGAGGGAGGGAAGATGACGAGACGATGGCAATACACATATACACACAAATATGTACTTACGGTACATACATAAATGCATGCAGATTTCTCAATCTACTGGTACCTACGGCACCTTTGGCCCCACTTTGACTTTCGTTGTTCCTGCTCATCCATACTATTCCGCACTATGCCGATGGTTCCTGCCATTTGTCAAAGGCGTTCCGCGAGGACGTAAAAAAGCGCGCCATGAGGCGAGTCTGGGAGCAGTTAGCAGAGTATGTGTTGTTGTTTTTATGTAATGTAATTCACCATCGTTTCTATCCTTCTGGACAGTCCTGAGCCACTGTCGTTGTTATCTTAGGTTAGTTGTAGAGCAAGTGTGACCGTCGGAATTGCTCAGAGTAAATGGTTTTAAGTGAATGTAGGATCGAGTCAGGGTTGTGTATTGTCGCCATGGTTATTCAATGTACATATGGATGGCGTGGCAAAGGAAGAGAAATACAACTGTAGAGGGCAGAATTTTGGAATTAGTAAGGAAGAAAGGCTATGGGAAGTGAATCAGTTATCATTCACGGATAGCAATGCACTTGTAAATGATGCGTTGTAAGATATGAAAGTTGGTAAAATACCAGGATTAGGTGGGTGTTACATCGACTGTGACATGGGGTGGGGGTAGTGTTAGTGATTGGTGAGCTTGTTCAATATGTGTCTCAGAATCATTTGTTGACAAAATGAAGGAGGTGCGAGAAAAGAAAGTTACGAATACATACTAGTAAAAGTAAAGTTGCGAGATGCACAAGTTGATAGTAGTAGGATGAATGCGAGTGTACATAGCGAGGTGATTAAGGAAATGAAGAGTTCTAAGTATCTGAGGTTACGCGTGGTGACGAACGAAAGTATAGATGTAGAGGTGGAACCGCAGAGTTCAGAAAATGGGTAAATGCTTGGATGGACTAACGAGTATGGCAAGTGGTACTTGGGAGGAAAGAGAGAGTTACGAAAAGGAGTGATTGTACCCCACGGTACTTGTACTGTAACGGAGGAGAAAGGGAACAGACTGAATGTGTTTGAAACGAGGTAGGATTGGTGTTTCAAGAATGGACAGAGTGAGGAAATGTGGAAGCGAGACACGGGTTGAGTGTTGGAAGAAATTTGTCTGAAAGGTGTCCCAGAGAAGGTTTGGGCATAAAGAAAGAATGGAGGAGACGCGATTATGTAGAAAGCAGAAGTAGAATAAGCCTGGCAGAAAGACCTACAGTAAAACAGGATAGACGGGGTGAAAATCAATTTGGGCATGCGTATATCAGCAGTGCACAAAAGAAAGTTTAAGACAGGAATGTGTGGAAAGACTGTAAACATTTGAATGAATGCGACAGGGGGTTGTACGGCGAAGCGGTGGGGGTATACCAGCATCAGCTGTCGTGCCCTCCAGTGAGCTTTGCCTCGCTGCACTGGTTTGACCCATGCAGTGGGACGTAGTTCAAGCGAATTTTCATCATCTGGATCAGAGGTCGGCATTCTCTGACACGCGTGCCAAACATGACACGTGGCTGGGTTGACCTTGGCACGCCAGCTGGTTTTGAAATATTGTTACATCATCGAAGAATAACGTCACTACTTTAAATAAACAAAACGTGATGACAAAAGATTAAACTAAAAACAAATCGTCCCGGATCTAACATTTACCTGACATCCCCACTGTTGTAAAACAGCGCACATGAATTGACATAAACTTGCGTACGTAAAAGAAGCATTCTTGGCACGCTGGCACAGTCTCTTCCAAAGGTTGCCCACACCTGATCTAGGTGATCAGGTGAGGTGGGTGGGAGGTAAGGTGGTCGTTTGGACCAGATGGCTGATTTAACTCAAGCTAGCCTATATATAATTTTTGTTACAACGATCAGTGCCAATACTTAGGGTATTGCTGTAATTACTCTGTCCTTCCATCTCTTACTTGGTCGTCACTAGCATCAGGTAATGATGACGTAATAAGAAAAGTGATCTATCACCTTCA
Source organism: Oratosquilla oratoria (assembly GCF_046742065.1). NCBI lineage: Eukaryota > Metazoa > Arthropoda > Malacostraca > Stomatopoda > Squillidae > Oratosquilla > Oratosquilla oratoria. Next base: position 4,268,748 of record NC_134799.1, read on the forward strand.
TTTGGTTCATTTTATTTCTATTTGTCGATGCCTCACAGGTGCAAGCGTACTCGTAGATTCATCCCACGGGGAATTCCCTTTTGGGAGGCTGAAGTTTTCCTGGCGAATCTTAGAACGACAATCTAAACAGAAATTCCCTCAAACGTTGCGATTTGGTCATAAAACCGCGAAGATGTGTGTGGTCAATATCGCCACTACTTGTCCAAAATTCTAAATTGTTCTAAATTTGACCAACAAATATAATCTAAGCACGCTGGTGTTCTGACGCACTTCTCTTAAGGACAACTAAGTTCTTCACAAACATTACACCAAACTGTGAGTTTGTGTCAACGTTCCGTCTCCAGATGAAATAAAGAAAAGAACATAAGAACGAAGGAGACTGCAAGAGACCATAAGGCATGCACTAGGCAGTTCCATGTCCTTTACCACCTGTCATCCCCATCCATAAAGCTGTCAAGGAAACTTGAAGTATCTTTGTGTGCGTGTGTTGGGGGGAATCCTCGCATTACTCCAATTCACAAAATATAAATTTTCATGAAGTTTAGAAGAAAAAAAAAACTCCTCTGCCACCACTTCCCCCCCCCCCCCCATCTCCTCCCTTAATCATGTCACCTAAGCTCCATTTCCCGCCAAAGAGAAGTGCGCCTCGCCGCTCGGGACGCTATCGACCGTGACATCACGGGCTTGTACCGTGTACGAGGATCGTGCCGGGAAGCCCCAGACACGAAGGATTGCGATTGAGGAAGTGGGTGGAGGGTGACGGAATAAAATAAAGTCTACAAGATCAGTCATCATGCATGTATATACGTTTACGTGTATGTGTGGATGTATTCCTGAATGTATTAGAAGGATTCGTAGGTTTTCGATTTTCTGCATAGTTCTGCTAGATATTTGACTATTCTAAGCTGTTAGGTTCATGTGATCTAGTTAGCCCTTTGTTTCTGGTCAGGATTTTGCGGTGGTTAACTATAAAACACTGAGTTAAAGGACAGTAAAAGCTTTTAAGGTAAAACTAGACCAGAAATCAGTAATAATTATACTAAAAATGATAACAACAATAACAACAACAATAATAATAATAATAATAATAATAATAGTAACAACTAATAATAATAATAATAACAACGATTATGATAATAATAATAATGAATGATTACGCACATATCATGAATAATTCACTGAATCGTTTGACAATGACAAGACTCGAGCATCACGCACTTGTACAAGGAAACCCATGTACAGCAGCCCCTCATGGATCTGTGGTTAGCGTCCTTGCCTCCAAAACCGAAGGCCCGGGAACGAGTCCCGGGGAACTGCTAGGTGGTGGCCATGCAAACACACCTTACGATACAATATTAAGTCACAGAGACTGCCCCATCCCTCTGGGGATAGGCCGAGGGTCCTGCAGTGAGCTCACGAGGTGTTTACGTTTTTACTGGACTGTTTCCTCACTCAGGGATTTGTCTAAATTGATTCACAAGTAAGGACAACTCTGTTTCTTGACATCTACATTTAATTTTTTTTTCAGATTCTTTTCGTGTGTGTGTGTGTGTGTGTGTGTGTGTGTGTGTGTGTGTGTGTGTGTGTGTGTGTGTGTGTGTGTGTGTGTACGAGTGTATGTGTGTGTGTGTGTGTGTGTGTGTGTGTGCGTGTACGTGTGTGTGTGTGTGTGTGTGTACGAGTGTGTGTGTGTACGTGTGTGTGTATACGTGTGCGTGTGTGTGTGTACGTGTGTGTATACGTGTGCGCGCGCGCGTGTGTGTGTGTGTGTGTGTGAGAGAGAGAGAGAGAGAGAGAGAGAGAGAGAGAGAGAGTGTGTGCGTGTGTGTATGTGTAATTTGTAAATTACAAGTAAATATTTTATACAAACACAACCGTAATCATAATTACTAATTAATCATATCACCAATTACGTTATCGCATTAATGAAAAAAATGGACAAGATTAATTCGTGATACATTAAAACCTATTCCACATTCTCCCTTGTTGGGATAGTATAACTGGAAATTAAATTTCAAATAATTCGTTAAATGAGTTATATTCGTTTCTTTAACTTACTGAAAGTATATTCTGAGTAGAAAACTATAGATTTTTTTATCACTTACTGTATAAGAATGATAATATGGAAAGATTTACAAAAGCTTCGTAAGTATCATGTAGTTATTCTTCAAAAAGTCGACATTTCAGTTATGTAATGAATTCATGAAACAGCAACATACTAAAAATTAATCAAACAAATATACAGAAATTTCGTCTCGAAGCCGAGATTTGACTACACACGTCAATTCATATATTAGTTCGTCCACATGGAAATATTTTTGTCTTTACGATTTTTACACGTTTTCTGCGCATGCGCATCTTGTTGAAGGTTTCTCGCGATTGTCACAGCACTTATGGACTTCTATTTAAGCGTGCATAATTATGTGTGTATAACAAATATACAAGTGTACATGTATGTACACATCAAATGATTGGTATACACAATCCTGAAGAAATATCAACAACAATTGTTGCTGCCTCAATTTCACGGACTGAAAACCCGCAACCCCAGAATATCCGGCAACGGTTCTCCGGCCTTTGCATAGATCTCTCTGGAATGAGATGTTGAAGTGTTCACTTGTAACTGATTGGAGGAGAGGAAGGAGTCCCCGGTTGTTAGAGCTTAAGAGAGAGAGAGAGAGAGATTATGGGATTGGTCCAGGAACCAAGTGCCAGCCCATTAGGACTGCACTTCCAGATGACATTCACAGTGAAGATCACGATAGGATCCCAAGACAACCGAAGGGGAGATAAACCTCAACGACGTCCTTCTCAGGACGACCACAAGCAAGTACTGTCGTCGGTCAAATGTAGAGACAATTTCAACATGTGCAGGGCGTCTTTGTTCGAGCTGCGTTTGGGTGTGAGATTGTAGAGGAAAGGGCTTCGGGGGGGGGGGGTCCAGACCGAGACGTGGGGGGAACTGGTACGACACACATGGAAAGACTCGTCGTCACTCCTTTGTGAACAGGAAAAGGAAAAGAGCGTAACACCGTGCGTCACAGGAAAACACACACATACACACACGCACACACACACACACAGTCGTGAGAGAGAATCGCGAAAGATGGCGTAAGCGTCCAGAAGATTAGGGAAGTCTTGGATGACAAGCATTTTGGATTCAGAAATGGAAGCTCATTTGTCTCAATTATGTTAATGTTTTTTTTTTACTCCAGGACAGTAGAGGTACTGTAGGTGAGAGATGGGTGGGTGGACAGTGTGTATCTTGATCTGGACAAAGCCTTTGGCAAGGAAGCCTTCTGGAATAGAAAAGAGAGTTCGTGAAAGATCGACACATGGAAACAGTAGTAAAGGATCCCAGGATGGAGGCATGTAACTGGCGGAGTCCCTCAAGGATTAGTGCTGGCACCCGTCCTTAATTTACGTAACATGAATGAATGGCCGAATCTACACTAATTTACGCAAACGACTCAAAGACCACGAAAAAAATAAAAAGATTTAATATTATTTTTTTTTTAAAGATATATAGATAACTTATATAAGGAACTAGGTGTGGAAAATGAGTTTCAGTACCAAGATGTGCTAGGTACACG
>NC_134799.1:4277340-4302340 GCF_046742065.1 Oratosquilla oratoria
CGTATCACTGAAATCAATCAATTGATTATTATCATCATCATTATTATTATTATTATTATTATTACACACACACAATATCATAATAATACAATGTCTTTTGGTACGGTTTCGTGGTGCCAAGCGATTTTATTAATTTCAAGGTTCAGACACGCCCGTGTAGCGTGTCTGGTGATGGATTTTTCATATTCGTTTTATTCCAAGCGACGTTTGATGATTTGATTTACAGGAGGGTAATGTTAACTGTAACGGTGACGATTTGTGACGATTTGCCAGATGCTACATAACGTAATCCAGAAAAGAATATATAAGAATATAAGGGTAAAATAGAATAAAATATATAGAACCATTTCTACAAATGACCCAAAGCCTAGGGAAAGGGTGTATAAAGGAAATATAAAATTATATCTAGCGTATCTTGAATAAAGAAAACAACAGCGTATTTGTACGCTTACTGATTTTGATTATTACCCGATGGAAACTGAACATGCGACAATATAAGAATACACAGCAACGAATTAACCTTATTTTTTGTAATGCTACGATGTGATGTATTCCAAGTTTTCTGAAAAAATACACGGTTCTCCACATATCCTCCCACATAAAATTATTAATAGACCAGTCCATGAAGGCAATTAATCCCTATTAAAAAGCGCAAAATACGCCCTTATTCGCCATTTGTAGTCTGTTACCTTTGTCGAGAACATTCAATTTACATGCAAACCACGCAATCATTCAATTACTACTTCTACACGAAGACTGTCTTAATTTCTTTTGTGCGATTTGGCAATACGGCACAAAAAATGCCAATGTATACAACGTACTCTTTAAGTATGCAAAATCTGTCCTCATTTCTCGACTGAATTTTATTTTGATAAAGTTTGGACAAAGCAAGGCGACATGACGTTATATTTTAAGCCCCGCCTACTTGCGCGTGGTCAGATTTTGTATAGTCTACTTATACTATGCATATGCCATTCGCAATGAACAAGTAACTCAGTTACATAAGCTCACAGTGCTTTTACTATTGCTTATATATTTTTTCTGTCCTCTGTAGGTAATACGGTAGGAAATACTTGATGCTTCACGTCAAGTCGCCTCAGCATTTCCTCCCATTGTGGCACAGTACCGGTTGTTGATGACTTATCTTATCCACCAAATGCTCTTTCTCTATTACACGCCCATACCATAAACAAACAAACCCATCCAACACCCTTCCCACCTCAGTACCTCAGGGGAAGATATCAAATATCAACGATTAAAACAATGTATTTCGTGTTTTCAAAAGTGTATGTGATATTTTACTAAATAAGCCTAATATGCAACGTAAGGTTACACTCTTAAAACTACGCGTTTGGTCTGATAACATTACAAAATTCCATGAAAAAAAAAATTAATTTTTCTAACGTTGGCCAAAATAAAATACAAAGTAAAGGTGCTAATAGAATGTTAAAAATGTAGATTCTTACAAACAAACAACATAGACAGTACTACATTTTCTTTGCCCCCAAATTGTCAAATTATCACAGCATCACAAAAGCCACAGAAATTTTGTTATTACAAGTTATCTTAACATAACGAGGTATTGAACGACGTCCAATACCATCTAGGCTTGCTGCAGTTGACCAAATATGCCCCATGCACACGAGTTTGCGATAAATGAATAAATAAATAAATGAATAAATGAATGTTGAAATATTCTGACAGGTCGTAAGTGGGAGTAGGAAACACAGGAGTTTTAGTCTGAGTTTATTCCTGACTAGTTGCGCAGGTATGAAAAAGCATATCTGCGAAACTAGTCAGGAATAAACTCAGACTAAGAATCCCGTATTTCCTACTCGCACTTATACCAAACAAATAAATAGATAATTGAATAAAAAATAAATAAAAAATACGGTGTCAGACTAGATTTCTTTCAAATATATTTTCATGTTTAACAGAACAAAATCTTTGAACCTGATTCTATATATTCTTATGTATTTGAAACACTTGATGCATTAGAATTGTCGAAATACTAATTAAGAGAATTCAAACATTTGATTTCTTAACAAGACCTCAATTTAGTGATTTTACCTCGAGTGGGTGAAATTTAGGGGTTTAAATGAAAATATTTTCAGACATCTTGTTCCTGTTCATGCTGAACGATGTCCAACTGAACAAGATTGTTCTTCATTAGGGAGAACAAAATTTAAAAGAACACGCCAACATACATAACCTAAAAAATATACAAAATTATCACATAATATGACATGATATTATACTGACAAAGATGACGATAATGATGATGACAATGACGACGACAGTGATAACAGCATAGACAATGAAAAGGAAACTCACAGACAAACTAATCAAAACATCAACCAAACCCATTTCACGAACAATACACAAAACCAAGACCTTTCACTACATATTGTAACAGTTCCCACCCATGCCCATTACATCCATATCTACATCCGCGTGACGTAACATGTTTGTATGTGTGTGTGAGGGGGGAGTGACTGTACGTGTCTAGGTGCTTGTTAAACGTGTTACGTAAACACAAGGTGCTGTAGCGTAACAACAGAAAGGTGCACCTGTGTCTAGACACCTCTTTAGGTTGGGGTAGATCCATTACACACACAAACACACACACACACACACACACACACACACACACACACACACACACACACACAAATCAACCTTGGAGTAAAAATCCTCAACGAAACATAGAGTAAGATGAAGTAAGATTGATTAAAACGAAGAATAGAGTTTTATTTAAATATGGCAATTATGGACCAACCCTTCAAGAGCACACGTGAAGAAAGAGAGGCCATTTGAAAACAAAAGAAGCATGTTGCTTTGTTTCGTTAGGTTCACAACAGATCGATTATTGAGGGTAAAAGTGTGTGAATATGGAAAAGGGGGGACGGGGGTGGGGAAGAGGGATGGCTGGGGGATGGGGGTGGGAGGAGGAGGAGGAATAAGGGAGGAGGGATAGGATAGGAAAGGGATGGGAGAAGGAGAATGGGAGGTGGAGGGGAAGTGGACAAGGAGGAGGGGAAAGTGGACGAGGAGGAGGGGAAGTGGACGAGGAGGGGAAAGTGGAGGAGGAAGGGAAGTGGACGAGGAGGGGAAAGTGGAGGAGGAGGAGGAGGGAAGTGGAGGAGGAGGGGAAAGTGGAGGAGGAGGAGGAGGGAAGTGGAGGAGGAGGAGGAGGGAAGTGGAGGACGAGGAGGGGAAGTGGGGAGGAGGAGGGGAAGTGGGGAGGAGGAGGGGAAGTGGGGAGGAGGAGGGGAAGTGGAGAGGAGGAGGAGGGGAAAGTGAAAGAGGAGGGAAGTGGAGTGGAGGAGGAGGAGGGGAAAGTGAAAGAGGAGGGGAAGTGGAGGAGGAGGAGGAGGAGGAGGGGAAAGAGGAAGGGAGAGGAATGGGAGGTGAAGAGGGGAAAGGGAAAAAGGAAGGGAAAGGGGAAAGTAAAGGGAAACTAATTTGTGTGGTATGGCGGCACACTAGGCATTTCTGGCTAGCATGCTACTTGCTTTTGCTACGTCGTTTGCGTAGAAAATACTTCGGTTGCGATATTTTGTTCTTCAAATTGCCAAATGTCAAATTAGTCTTGCTGAATGACGAACTAAGAGAGGTTAAATCTAGAATACGAATATTAGAGACACATTGTTGAGATGTTCTCACAGAAGTCTAGAATATTGTAACCGCTATATTTACTTTGTAATACACTCACTGTTATTTTTTCCTCTAGCAAATATCCACTTCATTCATCAACATTCTCATACTCTCCTCTATGTTTGCTAAAAGATTAGTGTCGTCGACAGATACTAGTACTGTATGTTGACCATTCATTCTACATAATTTTCTTCCAATCTCTTTCTTCTCATTACTCTTGTATTCACGTCCTTCATCACTCCATCAACATTAAAAACCATGGTAACATTAAATGCACCCCTTTTTAAAAAATTCTCTTGTTATTAAGCATTCTTGCACAAACATACATAACCTAAACAAGAGAAGAACATTCACAATGTACCACAAAGTTTACATGACGGTTATCAAAACCGTGCAGAGAACAAAATTACACAAATAAACAGTACGACACAATGAGAGAGAGAGAGAGAGAGAGAGAGAGAACAAAATGATGTCAGCGTATATCCCAGCATCATTCACACCTCTTTCTTTAATTGTCTTGCTTCACTCGTGGTGCAGTAATACATTACCAAGATCACAATCCATTCAAGGAAATTTCCCAGCGGCTCTGTTGCAAAACTAGGACAGGTCGATACGACTATGACGTCACACGTCAACATGACCGGCTTATCTCGTGATTTTTTTTTTCAGTTGCAATCGTTAAGATAAAAAAAACACTACTAGCATTATCGAAAACACAAAATTCAATGTATCACTATATGAGATTCTAGGAATTTATTACTTGAACTATCTTAGCAAATCAGTCCTTTATTACATCAAATTGATTCGATATTTTCTAATATTTGTTTTCGTCCTTCCTCGCCGTCTTTCCCTCCTTCCTCCCTTAAAACACTCACTCACTACCACCTACATTCCAGCACTTTCACTATACACATGGAGTTCATTAATTACAGCAAATTGCACGTTCTGGTTAACAACATAATTGAACCCCGTTTCTTTATTGTCTGGCAGCAGTTCTTTTATGTTACTGGAATATTTGGTACTGATCGTTGATCTCGCAAAGTGACGTCATGTCGACGCTGCGTGAACCAACAGCCTCGTCGTTCCTTACTTGAGCATCGCACCAGTAATCTTCACCATTTTCTGTTCCTCACTATTATCACCCTCAACATTATCATTATCGTCGCCACAATCACTGGTACCCTTGAATCATACCCCTCCCATTTTCATAAAATAATAATTCTGATTAATTCTATTTCGCTGATATTTCCTTTAACACAATTTTACGAATAAAATCGTTTGACGTAACCATAATAAGTGTTATACGGTATGCCACCACCGCAGAACACTCATCTTTCCATCGGTAAGAACAGTGTATCCTTAGTGTATTCTGTATGTGTGTGTGTGTGTGTGTGTGTGTGTGTGTGTGTGTGTGTGTGTGTGTGTGTGTGTGTGTGTGTGAGTGTGAGTGTGTGTGTTTGATATTTGGACACATAAAGCTGGCGTAGTCGACGCTTGGGTAATGTGGAGTTGGAAGAGATGAAGGAGGAGAGCCACGGAAAGAAGAGAAAGAGGGGATGTGGATGGAGGAAAGAGGGTGAAATGTGGACAAGCGAGAGAGAGATAGAGAGATAGAGATAGATAGATAGATAGATAGAGAGAGTTAGGGAAGGATTGGGTAACACTAATTGAAGAACATTTGAGGAAGTGAGCTGGAGAGACACATGTGCTCCACCCCCCTCCCCCCAGCGGCGTCGATGCCTCCTCATGCACTGGGACGACATTGTCATGCAAGTCATGCAGCGATCACCGTGTCCGTCTTACGTGATGTGTGCGGTCTCACCTATCAAGGTCATCGTGGTGATAGTTGTGGTGGCAGTGGTGGCAGTGACGATGGCATTGTGGTGTGGGTGATGATTGTGATGATGGTGATGACGATGATGACAATGACGCTCTGTTGACTAAGTTGCTGCATTCAAGCAAAACAGGAACAATTATAATAATTATATCAACAACAATAATGATATAATAGCAATAACAAAAAAGTAAAAACATAAAGTAAACTAATGTGGGATTTCACAAGATTTCAAGATGTCGACCCAAAGATACTACCTAAAAGTAGGTAGAAACAATTACACCAGTGAATTTTGTGTGTGTGTGTGTGTGTGTGTGTGTGTGTGTGTGTGTGTGTGTGTGCGTGTGTGTGTGTGTTACCAGACGGGACAATCAGAGGGACCCGGGATCGAGGCTCGGCGATGCCGGATTTGATTATCTGAAAGACATAACTACAACTCGTGATTTGTTCCAAAATAACTACAACGGCGAAGAGAACGAAAGCTGGTGCAGGGTCTCATATATATAGATGTTCTGCGTGACAAGATGGTAGCGAGCGTGACTCAGGATTAGAGAGACCCCAGATCGAGGCTTCCCGGCTGCCGGGACTTGATATATATATATATATATAAGGTAGACTGATGGTATGAAGGAGGTGGGGAAGAGATATAATGACGATTCAGAAAACTGGACATGATTATATGAAGACATATGTTTCAGTCAAACACCTGAGCAATCCCCTGTGACGTCGGTTAACTGGAGGAGGAAGAGAAGATGGAGCAGAAAGGAGGAGGAGGAGGAGAGAGGCGGAAGTGAAGGAGGGGAACGGGGAGGAGGGAAGAAAAGGAGGAAGAGAATTAAAATTATGAAGAGAAGGAAAACGAGGAGGAGGAGGAGTATTGGGAGGTGAAAGAACGTGATTAGAAAGTGAAAGAAGAAGAGGAGGAGTAGGAGGAGGAGGAGACCGAAGAGGAAATGGATGGAAGTCGAAGAATCGAGTTCGGAGCAAAGCCGAGAGCGGAGAGAGAGGTAATGACGTCACACCGGGGGGAGGAGGGAGGAGGTACAGCCTCCTCCTTCTCCTCCCCCCTCCTCCTCCTCCTCCTCCTTCTCAGGAGGCGCTTCTACACACGAAAACATGAGGAGGCAGCAAAGAAGGAGGGATGGGGAGGAGGGAGGGGGAAGGAGGGATGAGGAGGGAGGGGGGAGAGATCGATAAGGAAGAGATGTGGAGGAGGGCGAGGCATGTCAGAGGGAAATGTGGAGGTGGGGGAGGATGAAGCCATATCGAGGAGGAGGAAGAGTGAGGAGGAGGAGGAGGAGGAAGAGAAGGAAGGAGAGAGGATTTGGCGCGGAGGCGAACGGAAAATGTAACAATGGGAGAAAGAAGAAGAGAAACAAGGGGAGAGGAAGGAGGAGGAAGTTAAGGTGGAAGTGGATGGAAATGTGGGGCGCGCACACACACTGGAGGGAGGGAGGGAGGGAGGGGCTGGGGAGTGGATGTCAAGGAAGGAGCAGGAAGGGAAGAGGAAGTGATGAGGAAAAGGGCAGCACGGGAGGAGGAGGAGGAAGTGCTGGAAGTATAGGATTTGGAGGAGGGGAGGAGGAGGAGGAGGAGGAGGAAAGGGAAGGTGAAGGAAGAGGAAAGGGGAGGTAACGGAAGAGGAAAGGGAAGGTGAAGGAAGAGGAAAGGGGAGGAGGAGGAGGGGAAGAGGAGGAGGAGCACGAGAAGGGGGAAGAGGAAGAGCGGGAGTAGGGGGAAGAGGAGGAGGAGGAGGAGGGGGAGTAAGAAGGAAGAGGAGAAGGAAGAGGAAGAGAAGGAAGAGGAAGAGGAAGAGGAGAAGGAAGAGGAGGAGGAAGAGCGGGAGTAAAGGGGAAGAAGAGGAGGAAGAGCGGGAGTAAGGGGGAAGAAGAGGAGGAGGAAGAGCGGGAGTAAGGGGGAAGAAGAGGAGAAGGGGGAGTAGGGGGAGAGGGGCAAGAGGATTAGGAGGGGAAGAGGAGGAGGAGGAGGAGGAGGAGGAGAGGGAAAAGGAGGAGGAGGAGGAGAGGGAAGAGGAGGAGGAGGAGAGGGAAGAGGAGGAGGAGGAGAGGGAAGAGGAGGAGGGAGGAGGAGGAGAGGGAAGAGGAGGAGGAGGAGGAGAGGGAAGAGGAGGAGGAGGAAAGGGAAGAGGAGGAGGAGGAGAGGGAAGAGGAGAGGGAAGAGGAGGAGGGGGAAGAGGAGAGGGAAGAGGAGGAGGAGGAGGAGGAGGGGGAAGAGGAGGAGGAGGAGGGGGAAGAGGAGGAGGAGGAGGGGGAGAGGTTTGGAGGATAGAGGAAGGAGTGAGTCCGGACGCACACAGACAGCATGACTCACTCACGTGTGTGGCCAGGGTCGTATCACCACCTCCACCTCCTCCTCTTCCTCCCCCCCCCCGTCACCCTGCTTCTCCTCCCTTTTCTCGGTTTCCTGCATTATAAGTTTGTGTCTGATACCTTATCTTCTTTTCCTCTTCCTTCCTCTTCCGTCTCCTCCTCCTCCTCTTCCTCTTCCTCCTCCTTACCCTGACCTTCGTCGGATTTCGTTTTCTCTTTTCATTCTTCTTCTTCTTCCTCTTCTTCCTTTTCATCGTTCATTCGTTTTCGTGTTTACAATGCCTCCTCTTCCTCCTCCTCCTCCTCTGCTTTCTTGTCCACCTGTTTGTCCTTCAGCAGCCACTGTCTCGTCTATTTCGTTTCATTTTGCCCCTTTTTTTGACCACTTCCTCCCTTCCACCCCTCCACATAAAACATCTCATGCTCTTTCAACGTGACGACTCCTTCCTCCTCGTCCTCCTCCTCCATTGCACAACATCCTACTCTTCTTCTCTTCCTCCTCCTGCTTACCATCATCATCATCATTATAGTCAGCATCATCACCATCATCATTTCACCTCCGCGTTTTCCTCACAATCATCATCTCGTTATCTTCACTCTATCCTTTCCACCACCACCACCACCAACTTTATTTTCGGCTCCTACCTGACCTTCGTTAGCGTCTATATATTCTCTCCCCCTCCCCCCACCCTTCCCTTCCCTTCCTCTTCTCCTCCTCCTCCTCCTCTTCATTCTGGTCTCTGCCAATTCCTCTTCCCATCGCCTTCCTCTCTTTCTCACATCGTCTTTTTCCCTCTCATCCCTTCTCTACTAAAGTTTCCCTCCATTTCCACTCACCCCCTATCTTCCCTCCACTCCACGCCCCCCCCTCCCCTCCTCCTCCTCCCTCCCACGTATGTATACAGAGCACTCTTTGTTTCCACTTATCACCTCATCTCTTTCCCGCTCTCGCTCTCTTCGCCCCCCCATCCCTCTCGCCGTTTCCTTCTTCCTCTCCTCTCTTCCTCCTCCTCCTCCTCGTTCCCCTCCACTGCGCGTTTCTTTCACCTTCGTTTCTTTCCGTTTCCTCGCTCCACCCCCCCCCCATCCACTTTCTTCCGACGTCTTTTGTCCAAAGTCTTTTGGCCGTCCCTGTTGATCTTTCCCTCCCCCCCCCCACTCAAGCCGCCCACGCCCTTCCTGTGGTCATGGCACACGCCCATCAGCACCCCCGGACTCAAGATCTCCTCCCCTTCCCTTCGTTTTCACCTTTCTTACCCTCCCCAAAGCAGGTAACACCCCTCCTCCCTTCCTCTCCTCACCCCCTCCAACTTCCTTTTCCTCCCTTTCTCCTCATCATTCTTCTCCATCTTTATTCTCCCATGTCCCTCCTACTCTTTACCCTCTCCACTCCTCTCACTCCACTCCATCCCCCAGCCTCGACATGTCCTGTGGGGCTATTTACCTCGTTTACAGGTTCTAATTCTCTCCTTGCCTTTTTGCCCACACACTGTCAACACCTGATCGCCTTAGATATTTCTTCTGTCCTAGCGATTACTTTCAATTCATGGGTAAAAGTTAGCTCAATTGGACGTTTTCTTACTACCAGGCGATTTTATTCAGCTGAGGGGCGAGGCGCCAACCTCTAGCATGATATTAAGCAGAAAATCTTCCTAATTTAGAATAAAAAAGTGTTGGTAGCGAGATAAATTCAAATACCTACAGACTCCTTTCAAGACGGCGTCGGGCAAAGCGAAGATTCGCAGCCGACATGACGTCATCACGCTCAAAGGAAGGAGAGAAGGAGGGAGAGAGTGAGGGGTGTAGACATACATCCATCACCCTTTTCTCAGCTAGATTCAATCATGTCAGCACTTTCTTCCTTTACTCCTTCTCTCTCTCCCTCTCCTTCTCTCTCTCTTTTCCCTACATCCGCTCCCCTATTCTCCTAAGCCTACTCATTCCCTACACACTAAACTCGCCCATCAAGCACCATTCATCAGGGCCTGTGCCCATACATACATATGTATGCACGAGTGGATGCCTCACCTCTCTCGCCACGGTCTAAATCCCCTTCCATTCCACTCCACTCCACCCCCCCCCTCCACCATTCCCCATATCCTGGTTACTCAGGGGGGGGAAGGAGGGAGGAGGGGGTAAGGAGTAGGGAGGAAGGAGGGGGAAGCTGGTTAGTAAGGCGTTGCCCACCTGGCATAGCAGGGAACCCTGATTACCACACATACACACGCACAGACGCACACACACACACACACACATATATATATATATATATATATATATATATATATATATATATATACTTGCATGTATGTGTGATTCACCATGGTCTTGGATCACGTGTTAGACTCGCGATCGACAGCTATTTCCCTCCTGGAAGAGAGATCACAGCTCACATATTACCGAACTATGGGTAATGCTGTGACCTTACACGCACACAACTCCCCACCCACGAGAGTTGGAGTAACGACCTGCAATGCAGCGATACTGAAATTATTTCAGCTCTGGGCGGGATTCGAACTCGGACCGCCGTAGTGGCGGCCGCGATCGATACCACTGCGCCACGAGACACAGCGTGTGTGTGTGTGTGTACGTAAATGGCACAAGCTATCTCCGTTTCAGATCGTGAGAGGAATTTGATACATTTAACTAACGCCAATAAATTTAATCTACTAAGGAAAAAATAGATATACATTCATATATTTACATGTAATACTGACTCTTATTTCCTCTTCACATCTGTATATCCTATGCCCCCCACCCCCCGCCCCCCAGCCATCTCTCTCCGTCTCCGTATCATCTTGCTGTTCGTCTTCCCCATTACTGTAAGTAACACTAGTAGCTCGGGGATGCGCTGTGCTCGGGGATCCCGTTTGGCTGTGGAAGACTTGTTTTACAATGTTCTATTTATAATCTTTTATACTCTCTACCTCTCTCTCTCTCTCTTTCTCTGACACACACACACGTGTAATCTCCTCTTTCATGCGTCCACACGAATATCCCCGGGGGGTAACCCACTAATACGTGACGACAAGCATCTGCTGAAAAAAAAAAAAAAAAAAAAAAAATTGACCGACTCCAGGTCCTCCCCTCTCCCCCCCACCCCCCATACCCCGAATCCCATTGGGCGTCGACCCCCTCCCCCCCCTCTCCTCCCACCCACTTTCCCTCTCTCTTTCTCTTTCTAACCAAACAATGAGAGCGCATTTGCCAACAGCGTTACATCATTAGCAACGTAACACATGCTAGAGAGTTATGCTTCGCGGTTATGCTACGGGCGCAGCATTATTGTTGTGCAGAGAAAGGCATCACCCCAGTCCAAGACTACTTGTGTAAAGTATACTACCATTCGAGGGTAGCCTAGAACAGGAATGACCCAATTAACAACGGAAATAAAAAAAAAAAAAATGGCAGAGTCCAACGGAAATACAGATTTAGGTTTTTATTTTTAATCATACTTGGTACTCGAAAAGTGTACGTACACACACACACACACACACACACATGCACAAAGGGACATGAATCTCATCCGGGAGGGTAAAACAAGAAAATAATCGATCACGAGTCCAGCACGTGGTCCAATACATACATTTCTTTTTTTCCACGACGTCTACATCATACCGGAAAAGCCAAAGCTTGTCGCCCCAAGGCCGCTCGACAAGATGGCCTCTTGGCCTCGGAGCGGCAGACGTCGGCGAGGACCGTCTCCCAACCCCAACCCCCACGTCAGAGGCCTTCCTGCACAGCATCAATGCTTGCACAGGCAATCCTCTACGCTGAATACTGTATCATTATAGCTTTAGACCTACTTTTCCTCCTCTCTTCCTCTTCCATCTTTGTCTCCATCTTTAATATTCGCCCCAAACAGTAGTGTTTCTATTGTCACCACCATCATCATCATCCGTACCTTCACCACCATCACTGTCACCACTACCATCATTGTCATCAACACAATCTCTACCATAGGAACAATCTTCATTTATCTAATCATTTATCTACTTATTTATTGACTCGATGAATACCCAGCCATGTTTCAATTATCTGCACTCCTTATCTTCTATGTACAATCTAAACCCACCTACACTAAATTATTGCATCCACTAATTGGTTTGGTCCTGTTAAACTCACTTTAGCGTTATCAAAATACCACTAAATCAACCTTCTTGTCGGTCGTTATAACCTAACACTAAATCCACCACATTGTCACTTCACACTAAACTTACATACCCAATGGAGTTCGTTAAATACACCCTGTACACCAAACCCTGTAACTACACATACCATGACCCACATATACTTCATACTAACACCATGCCATCCACTACCATTCTTTACTCTACCACTTACCAGTGCTCCTTACTAATACTGTTACCAGTTACTACATCTTGCCTATCCCTGTGAATTACAGGACTCGAACTATTACCACTGAATTTCCTGTCGATCATCGCCCCAACTCTTAACTGCAGTTTTATTCACAAATGATAAAACTACTCAAAATCATCCCTCACGACATTTGCCCACTTTTAAATGGATTGAGGTTCATTTGAGGACAAAAAATCCTTATCACTCGCTGGAAGGAAAAAAAAATAAAATAAAATAAAAAGGGAATTATACCCACACGCACTAACGTGAGAAGTCCGTTTAGAAATTATGAAAAATTTTGCAATTCGTTCAAACCCGAGAACTGCAAACCAATAGTATATAATGGAGAAACATTCCTTCTTACAAGATCACCCACCTCCTCCTCAATACCAGACCACCCACTCTCCCCCCTCACCCACTCCCCCACCTCCCCCAACCACACCCACCTCCAAGATTATTTCCCCTGTTAAACCACCCCCACCACCCACAATTCCCTTCATCACGCCCACACACCCAAACTCGCACACTGACGAGCAGATCAGGCGGGCGGGGAACTTGTTCTCCCCCACCTACCCCCCCTCCTTCACCACTTTCTCCCTGCATGGGTGGTGTCTGGGCGAGTGCATGGGAGTGTGGCTACCTTCGCTAATTGCTGTGGCACACAAAGCAAACGTGCTTTGTCAAATGTGGCGGAGGGACACGCCTCGTTTCCAGAACAGCTTTGCTCCAAAAACATTGCCCAATAGTTTCTCCGAGCCATTCTCTCATTGAATCACATTATTTCGTAATTTCCTGTTAATTCTTAATCTACCGGCTGAAGACTAATGTTTGTCTCCAATCATCCTTCCCCAATTAAACCGAACAGACGATAGTTATATATACATATATATATATATATATATATATATATATATATATATATATATATATATATATATATATATATATATATGTATTTATATATTTCTTCTTTCTTGATAAGGATCCATCTTGACAAGGTCATCATATTAAAACAACATGGCTGAACTCGTAGTAATGGATTTAAACTGGACAATTTTAGATTTAAGAAGGAAATAGGCAAGAATTGGTTTACTAATAGGGTGGTCAACGAATGGAATAGACTTAGTAACCATGCAGTGAGCGCTGAAACTATCAGTTGTTTTAAGAAACGGTTAGACAACTTTATGGATGGGGATGACAGGTAGTGATGGATATGGAGCTGCCTAGTGTAGGCCTTATGGTCTCTGGCAGTCTCCTTCATTGTTATGTTCTTATGTTCATCGCTTTCCTGGAAGCAACTCGCAAACCAGCGTGGTCACGTTTTCTTTCTGCATCTCGTTTGCCTGCGTTCCTCAACCCACCCACCCGTCTTCCTGAGAACACAGGTTCCATAACGTCACCGGAATACGAAAGGAAGCAACAACCTCCGGGCACCCGGCTGAGGAAGCTCTGACGCTAACATCCAAATGGATGAAGCGGGTGACTTGGCTTAGACGCATCCATATGTGACTGGTAGAAAATAAAGTTTTCAATTGTACAAACACCTATTTCCTGGTCTCGCTTTCACCCCAGAGTCCTCACAGAAGAATTACGAAGTCGGGGAGGAAGAGGAGGAGAAGGGGAGGAGGAGGAGGAGAAGGGGAGGAGGAGGAGGAGGAGGAGGATGGAGTGTGTGTTTGGAGAATGGCCACAACGTCCTTGAAACATCTTCTTCCTGTCATTTTCCTCAGACTTAGTACGCATACACACACACGTACACACACACACGCATACACGTACACACACACACACACACACACACACACACACGTGCACATAAACTTGCGTACAGGGAAAAAAATCGGTCACTACCGTGGTTGCACATTATATGTAAGGATGTTCAGTCACACGAACGAACACATGCACAATAACTTCACATAATCATTGACCATTTCATAATATACATGAACAACTTACAATTTCAATTTCTTGACCACAGTATTCCTCAAAATATATAATAATAATAACAATAATAATAATAACAATAATAATAATAATAACAATAACAATAAATAAATGAAAAATATATGTAATCATCTTTGTCAAATTTCAGGTCCATTTTCTTTGATGGACCAACTCTAAATTCATCATCAATTTCAGTCTAAATATCTTTTTGCTACTTTCGTTTTTCTTAATAATCCATTCCCTTGGGCCCAATGACTGGTACCTGTTTGCACGTGCCCCCCCCCCTAACCTCCATTAGGTGCAACCCCGAACGGCTGGCATTCGGTCTCCGGACTGAGCCCCCAAATCTCTCCCGATCAACTTCAACTGTATTTCTTGCACTACTCCACACAGGGGGAGATGAGATCGCCTCTCTCTGCCTAGAGAGATCAGTTGGAGTGCCCGAGGATCGTTGCCGGCCAGTATGGGGCCGCGGGAATGATTATTTCCCTTTGCTACAACAGAAAAGGGATTTTCAGTGGTATTAAAAGAAAAAAAATCTTTCCTTATATAAATCCTTGGAAGGGAAGGATTTTTTCTTTAAGAATCTTTCCTTATATAAATCTTATATAAATCCTTGGAAGGGAAAGAATTTTTTTTAAGAATATCACAGTTTGCCCCTTGTCCGTTTTCTTTCATTTATTTCTGAAAGTTTTTTTTTAATTCATTTAACAGCGCCATCTCGGGGGTTACGTAAGATACTTAAGTTTTTTTTTCCTCCAAATTCCTAAAACACAAAAAAAAAGTCTTTACATTACGAAACATTCGAGAAGACGGTCCACATAAGGAATCGAAACTTGCTTCGAAAGAAGCAAATTCCGAAACGAATCACTTTAATGAGCTTGCCCAGGTGTCAGTGACAGTCGAACTGATTCTTCGTCGTCACGAGGCCGAGATGAAACCAAACCCACCACAGCATTAAGGTAAGATCCAATTTCAAATGAATACGAGTGACATGGAATATCCTACTGGGCTTACCATAGACATCATCCTCTACCGCTGGTTTGGTCGGCCATTATAGTGAGTGGGCTACCCCTCGAGGTATGAGGGGAAGGGGGGGGGGACTGACGTCAAGGTAGATCCCCCCTCTGCCCCCCGCCCCCCCTCTCATCACCAGCTAGAGAGGTGCAAAGATGATGTCAGCCTAAGAAATAAGGGTGACCTACCTTAATGGATTAAATCTTATTTATTTATCTTATATTTTCATTTGCACATTAAGTATTTGTTTATTTCTTTGTAAATACATCTAATATTTATTTATCTATTCGCTTCGCTTGATAATTAACTTATGTAGTTATTTATTACAATTTGTTTACTTATTCGTATACTGATGGCAAAATTTAGGGCACGACAAGGATAGTGACAGCAAAAAAAAATTATGATAAAAAATAAAAATAAATAAAAAGTCTGGATACGTCAGTCAACGTCGAAGCTAAATTACTTAAAATATTAGTTTGAGAGCTTCTTAACAGCGTTAAAACTTGCCGCAGAGGTTGCTTCCCTTCTGCTAAATATAATCGCTTGACGACGCCCAGATACGTCGCGAATAGCAGTGGGTAATCAAGACAAGTGCAATGAATTGATGACAATCTAGACTGAGTGAGTGGGTGGACAATAGACTGATATCCTTAGTGAGTTACTGACTGTGTACAGAGGTCTGATGAATTGATGATGGTGTGATATTAATGGATTAGATTTGACAAATGACTGAACAACGAGACAATTGAAATTAATGCACTACTGACGACGATAGGGGAACGTGTATAGGATCGAGATAGGTGGAGTGGGGGTGGAGAAATGGGGTGAGGAATGACTGGTGGTGGATGTGTTGCCTGTGGAATCACGGACAATCCAGCTTCCTCCACTCCTCATCCATCCACTCAAAAGATTCTCTACAATTTCACGTACGAAACACATCTCAAGTACCGTATATCCTTACATGTAATTAAATATCGTACAAACATCCTGATTAGATCCTTTTCTGTAGTCCTGGCGTGTTCTGAAAATATCCTAAAAATATATTTTCTTACAGGCCTTTAGAAAATATACAAATATCCATGGTATATCCACCATTGCAGAATAAAGTACATGTATTCTAAATGTCTATAAGATTTTTTGTTTGTTTCCTGTTTCCTTTATATATATATATATATATATATATATATATATATATATATATATATATATACACACACACACACACACACGAGTATATGTGAAATATGTGAATATTACACAAGCTTTAGGCTATACGTGCTCAGTCTTGCAAAGACTATTTAATCATAGTCGTACTATCCCTAACGGTATGAGAAACCACGTGACGTATAATCGTGACGTCATTACATTATTATGACGTCATTAAATGTGGCGTCATTCATGTCCCTCCCAGCGAGGCTAATTTCCCGGTCACCAACTCGCTTTTCGATCCTTGGGTGCAGTTATCGTGCATCAGGCAACCTCGTGCAATTTAAGGCGACATTTTCAAATGAGACCAAGCCTTTGATGTAACGGTTAACGCTGAAATATTTGCCCACTTTGTGTGAGAATGTTACTTTATGTACAGTTATATGTTTCTAAAATTTAAAGTATTATGTTATATGCCTCGTTTGGGTCCAATGTTGTCATTTTTTATTGTAGTCAATTTCAATGAACATACATATACACACACAACACAACACGCACATTTATGCATAAACAAACGTGCATGGTGTGCAAGTGCCCATTACGTCTATGCAGGATGCAGCCAGTCAGGCAGCTGGACAGGAATGCATCCTGCTCTCGGTCCCGTGCATGAGACGCGACCGAGGTAACCCGGAAGAGGCCTCTGTGCTCGATGGACAAGCTCCGTGTTCATTACACCGAGAACAAGTGCTCACATGGTCACTTCCCCTTGGTGACTGGAAGTTGGAGGTCCTTAGACTCGTGGGAGGAGAGGGAGGAGGGAGCGGAGGGGAAGGGGGGAGGAGGGAGAGGAGGGGAAGGGGGGAATGGGGAGAGGGGGGTTCTTCATGGGAGCGGTCGGGGAAAAAAAGTGGGAAGGTTAAGTTAGGCTCGTTCATCAATCACCATCAATTGGGGGCATCATACCCCAGGAGGCGCGTTGCTCCACTCACACACAGGCTCGTCTCCACGATCTCTCCGAGGAGCAAGCTCTCATGCAGACACCCTTCCCATCCCAAACAACTATGGACAGGTTCGATCAAGTTGCCCCTTCAGCCATGAATTCTGTGGACGTCCCCTTCTTCGTCTCCTCCATCGAGGGTTGTCTTTTGTGGAGACAACGCTGAATAGGATCAACATCAGGGAAACGTGCCACATGATGCCCATATATAGCCGGAATTGACGTTCACGAATCATGCTACATTGAGTCTCACAGTTCAGTCTCTAGTTTGATACGAAGTCATTCCAGCGATACCCCATGATTCTCCGAAGACATAGATGCGCCTCTTCAAGTCAGAATTTAGTGTCCATGTCTCACAGCCGTACAGCAAGACAGGGAGCACAAGAGACTTGAAGATTCTAATCTTAGTCCTCCTGCATTAATAGCAACAACGCCATATACTCTGGTTGAGAGAGAGAGAGAGAGAGAGAGAGAGAGAGAGAGAGAGAGAGAAAGATATTCCATACCACCATGGGCTATGCCAATGCCAATCCTTCGAAGGTTCGTTGCTTAGAGATTGTTTAGGAAGGGAGGTGTGTAAGGTGAGCAGTTTTGGAATTATATGAGGGACAGAGGGAAATGGGGTAGAAGACGAGGAAGAGGAGGAGGAGGAGGAGGAATATGAAAACAAGAGGAAGCAAGGACACTAAAACTACTTTAAAAGGAAAAATGGCTGATCAGTGCAAAAGACTGTAACAGAGATTCTGCATTTAGCATCATGTTCCCCCCTCCAACCTAGAAATCCTATCTAGAGTTTTACTAGGAAGACCCTAAACTACATATACACCAATTCGTTTTCTGGTTAGGCTAAATGAAATACTTTCTGTTTAGAAAGTTAAAAACACTTTATCCGAGTTCTCACTATGTGAGAGGATGCAGAGTCTTCGCTGACCCCCTCCCCCCCCCCACCCGCCCACCAAGGTTCTGCAACTCGGTGGGAGCATACATAGTACAGCGACGACACCGAGCGTCCCGCCCGCCCGTCCGCCTACGGTCACAGCACGCGACCTAAGATACTGGTGTGGGCGTAGGGCAGGGAACTGGACTGTTCTCTCTCTCTCTCTGTGTATGTGTGTGTGTGTGTGTGTGTGTGTGTGTGTGTGTGTGTGTGTGTGTGTGTGTGTGTGTGTGTGTGTTTACTTAGCTGTATTTACCTTTGATGCATAGAATAAGAATGATTAATTTGGTCAACTTTGACCCTAATTTATACATACATACATACGTACACACGCACACACACACACACACACACACACACACACACACACATATATATATATATATATATGTATATATATATATGCGTGTGTGCGCGATGTGTCTATATGTATATCTCCTGTGTCAGTTATTCCGCGTGCGTATGTACACACAACTGTGCCTACACTCGTCTCGTTTGTCTGTCAGTGTGTCATTACGTCTGTCTGTATCTGTGTCTGTCTGTGTACTGAAACATGGGGACGATTGCAAATGAACACAAACTGAAGGGACAAAAGCCACTTTTTCCTCCTCTATTTTTACCAATCGTCGTTCCATACGTCATTTATAGGACGAGAGTGGAAAAGAGAGGACGAAAGAGGAAAAGAGAAGGACAAAGCGACCGAGGGGTACAGAAAAGGAAATGAAGAGACGGAGGGAAATGTAGTAAAAGAGATGAAACGAGGAGATTTGGGGCGGGGGAGTAGGGAGGTGGTGGTGAAAGGAAACTAAAAAGAGGAAAAAATAAAAAAATAAATAAAAGAGTGAACGGAAAGACAGAGAAGAGGGGGAGAGAGAGACAGGCAGGGAAATGGATCTTGAGAGATGTGTATAAGGAAGAATGAAGGGTGACAGAGGGAGGGGGGAGTGTGAGTGGAGGAAAAGACTGTGGGTGAAGACAGACAAATGAACACGAATGAGGTGGGGAAATATGGGGGAAATAAATGAACGAGAAACAAGACAGAAGACAAAAAAAAAAAACAGGAAAAGAGAGGATACCAGGAGAAGAGAAGAAGAGAAGAAGAGAAGAGACGAAAGAGGAAGAAGAAAAACGAAACAAAGAAAAACAAAAAAGGCCACGTACAAGAAAGGGAAGAGAGGGAGAGAAAAAAACAGTGAAAACAGTGAAACAACAACACCAAGAGAGAAGGGGACTTTAAAAAAACGGAAGAAAGAAACGATGTGAATGGGACACGTGAAAGGGGAAATGGGGGGAAGGACGAGAGAAACAAAGGGGAAATGGGGAAGGACAAGAGAAACAAAGTAGCGTTGGGTCAGAGGGCAAACATGGATGGAAGAGGGGAAATAGATGGGGGGATCTAACAAAGCATACAGGACTGGGTGGGGGAGAAAGAGGAGAGATAGAGATAGAGATAGAGAGAGAGAGAGAGAGATTAAGAACGAGAAGAATGATGTTCTGTGGTTTGAGTTCTCTATCCTTATCGACTTTCTCACGCCGGGAAGGAGAAAAAGAAGAGAAGGGGGAGAAAAGAGGTGAGGGAGAGAACGGAGTGGAGAGAGAAAGAAGGGGAGAATGGAGAAAGGGAGGGTGATTGTGTGGGAAAGACTGAGGTGAACACAAAAAGACGCATAAAGAGATGGGGAGGGCAGACACAGGTATATATAAAGATAAAAGGAACTATTTTTAATACTGTCATGGTTATCGCTAACACTTGCCATCAATATATATATATATATATATATATATATATACATTTATATATATATATATATATATAATATACACACATATATATATACACACACATATTATATACTTTATATATATATATATATATATATATATGAGAGAGTAATTCGCTAATAGCAGCGACATCAAACCGATTTTTTTTTTGTGACAGTTGCATGCAGGATTCGAACCCGCTGTACTCGGCCATCCGTAAATTACCTTCCCAGTGCCCTAACCACTAGACCACAGAGGCTATAAAATCCTTGAAACCTGGAACCGAACTAATTCCCGAGGGAAGATCACTTATTACGGCGATCCGAAATTCGCTAGTGAACAGCGACATCAATCAGACAATTTACGGATGGCCGAGTACAGCGGGTTCGAATCCTGCATGCAACTGTCACAAAAAAAAAAAATATCGGTTTGATGTCGCTGCTATTAGCGAATTACTCTCATAGTTACAATGGCGATAAGCGTGAAAGGGGTTCGACCCGGTCCTTACCCCATACCACTGGTGGGCTGGTCCTCGAATAAAACAGGAATTTCGGATCGCCGTAATAAGTGATCTTCCTTCCCTCGGGAATCAGTTCGGTTCCAGGTTTCAAGGATTTTTATAGCCTCTGTGGTCTAGTGGTTAGGGCACTGGGAAGGTAATTTACGGATGGCCGAGTACAGTGGGTTCGAATCCTGCATGCGCTACTGTCAATATATATATATATATAATATACATATATATATAATATACATATATAATATACATATAGTATTATATATATATATATTATATATATAATATTTTAACCTATTGAAGCAATGTTAATAAATAGGTGCTTTTTAGTAATTACGAAGTTTTACTGTTATTATTATTTTTTTATTTTCATAATTTCCTTTTCCTTGTTGGGATGTTTTCTAGCCGAACGGTTCAAAACCTCTCTAGATTCGGGGGAGAGGGGGTTCGAAGCTGCCAAACGATAAGGCGAGTTCGTAGTATGGCATCTTACTACGATAAATTCTTTGCTTCAAAGAAGTCCTCCATAAGATCAGCGAAAATTATGAGTGAGAGGAGGAAGAAAAAGGTGTGAGGGGTAGGAGAGGAAGTGGAGGAAGAGGAAGAGGAGGAAGGAGGGAAGAGGGAGGAAAGGAGTGGAAAGGGAGGAAAGGAGTGGAGAGAAAGGAAAGAGGAAGAAGGAACAAAAAGGAGAGAAGGAGGAAAGGAAGAGAGAAAGAGATGGAGGAGGAGGAGGAGGAGGAGGAAGGATTGGTAAGAAGGATGGGAAGGATGGAGAGAAAGAAAGGAAAGGAAGTAACTGGGAGAGAAGATGGACGAGAGAAAGGAGGTGAAGGCAAGGAAGAGGAGGAAGAGGAGGAAGAGGAGGAAGAGGAGGAAGAGCAGGAAGCGGAGGATGGGGGTGGGAGGGGGGAAGGGACCAAGGAAAGATAGAATGAGGTGAGTGAAGTGGGAGTTGGGAAGCACGGAAGAAGGGAAGGTGAAGGTCGGGGAGTCGTATTTGGGAGTGCGGGAGTGGCGCCAGGTGGTCAAGAGTCCATGGGGAGTGTAAAAGTCCGCTCAAGCCTTGGAGTTTTCGTTCTGAATTCGCGGACTCTTTCGACAAAGAAAACGGAAGCTTTCGTTCAATTTCCAAGCCAAGAGGGAAGATGTCATGGTCGAGAGAGAGAGAGAGAGAGAGAGAGAGAGAGAGAGAGAGAGAGAGAGAGAGAGAGAGAGAGAAGAATACTCCATCATCTCAACGGAGGAGTTGACCTTGTACTCCTCTCTTGATCGTTGACTCCAGGGGCCCGTGACGTCATTCCATTGTTTGGTAGCTTGGCCTTCTTGCATAAATATGTAAACTCTTAATTTCCGGGGGGTTCCGTCCTCGTCTTCCTCTGCCTACTTGGCCTCTCTTTAACTGAGATCAAGTTGGAAATTGGCTGTGAATCGGGGGATTAAATATGTCTGGCAGAGAAGTCAACTCGCCCTTGCTTCGGACCCAAGTCTATTCAGAAACCTTCTTTAAGAACATGCAACCTGCACAACCTCTTGTCAGCGTGAATCATAGAGTTCTAAAACTTTTTTTTCCTCTCGTTCTTATAACTCATATTTTCATCTCTCCTACGTATTTTTCACTCTCTCCGTCTGCTTAGCAAAAAAAAAAAAAAAAAAATATATATATATATATATATATATATATACACACACATATATAAATAACAAAGAATAAACAAACAAATAAATTAATAAGTTTTACTATCCTTAAATCTTCCTTTTCCAATCCTATGATAGCATCTTAATACAGTATTCTCCTCTCCTCTCTCTCCTCCCGTATGGAGTGCTTCCTGTGTTTTATACATTCAACTTTTTAGGGAAGTTGTTGAAATGGTTTCTACCAACTTCTAGGTTAAATCTGCATTCTGTCAGCTTGAGGCAATTATTTTCGTCTAGTTAGTACTTACCGCGGAAACATTTCAGGATTCTTATGTTCTCAAACCCAACTAGAATCGTAAAGTACCCGAGTTTCGGGTTTTTAGCGAGAACAGGTTCAAGTGATTTAAGCTGTTATCGTATGATTTGTTCCTCACATTTGGTGCGATGTTTTCTATCTCGTGGTTGTACTCTTTCCAACTGAAGTTCTCCGTGCTAGACAGGCGAAGGCGCCATTTTTTTCCGCCTCATTTTTTTTTTTTTAACTTTGGACGGTGGTAGCTCAATTTTTGGCGTCTTCGCCTCTCTGGCACGGAGCGCCTCAATTTATCAATAACTTTAATGAGAACTGGGGATCACATTGACAGTGTGGGCGGACCAGTAATCTGTATAATCGGATGATAATTGGCGAGTTGACGTCAAAACAACCCAGTATCTTATTTGCTTTCTCCGCTGGTACAAACACAACGCTTAGATGCTTTAATGTCATTACCGATTTTTACATAAGTTATTTTTCAATTTCCACATTCTTTTTATACAAATAACTTGTTATCCAACTTAGTTTTACTTTAACCTACGTGCATAACTACACTCACCTGGGTTAACTTTTTCATTAGCTACTTTAGAGAACAGTACAATAGTGTTATCTTTTTTATTTCTTTGTGTGTATCATAGCTCGTTTTCTATCTCTCTCCTCCCCCTCTCTCTGCCTGTTATTATTATGTTTATATTCAATAATATATACATATATATATATATATATTATATATATATATATATATATATATATATATATGTTTCACCTTCACAATATAATGTGACGACAATGTACGCATCACCCATGGAAAACGAGACGACAACGCGCATGCGCGCGCACGCTCGCTTGTGACCGGACATCGACAGCCTCTTCTGCAGGTATTTCTCATGACTCAGATAGAGTGAGTCACAGCCGAGTAAAGTTCCTATTTTGAGTCATTACATCGATGATGACGTAAAGTGACGCAATATGGAGTACGAGATGCTGCAACCATTATTTCTATATTATATTATATATTATTATTTCATACTATATATTATCATTATATTATCAGTTTTCCTAAGGATTAAGGAAAAAACAATTAACAATTAAAACAGGAAGTCGGGCATGCGTTATCTTGAGCCAAGTCGTATATATTCGTTCTATCTCTTATCTTATCGTTCGCTTCGATAATTTGCTTTACTGTGAGCAGATAAAACTAGCCCAAAATCAACCCTAAGAGTGACGCATGCATACAGACTGCAAACCACACCCTTACACGTACACACGCGCACGCACACACACACACACACACACACACACACAGAGCAACAAAACTGGTCCCCAACCTGGCAGATTATAAACCTTATGAGGAGAGACTAAAGATACTGGGTTTACCAACTTTGAAAGATCGAAGAGAAAGAGGTGACATGATTACAGTGTTCAGGTCACTAAAGGGGATAGATTGCACTGGTAGAAGCGATCTTCTGATTAAAGATGGGAGGGTTTTAAAAGGTCATGGAAGTAAATTAAGAAAGACCACGTGTTGAAATGATGTGAAGAAATAGTTTTCCATACAGATATATAATTATGTGGAATAGCTTAGAAGGTGATATAGCCCAAGCTCAAACAATACATTCATGAGTTCAAATATAAATATGATAATTGGAAAAAATATATATATATAGATTAAATTGGAACAGTACATGAATTTGAGTCCAGGTATGTTAGAAAATTAGAGAATAGGAGACGGGACCCAACGAGCGTTGCTCCTTTCCTGTATACTACAATTACGTATATTAGGTAAATACGCGCGCACACACACACACACACACACACAACCACCAGTTCGAGTCCCTCCTAAGGTTGAAATTTTCAGCATCGCTGCACTGCGAGCCGGCACTCCAACTATGGTGGGTAAGGAGTTTGTGTGTTTGAGTGTGTGTGTGTGTGTGTGTGTGTGTGTGTGTGTGTGTGTGTGTGTGTGTGTGTGTGTGGTCACAGCACTACTCACAGCCCGGCCATATACAAGCTCTTGAGCTCGTATCGGGGAGGGTAATAGCTGTCGATCACATGACCAACACGTGATCCAAGACCGTGGTTAATCAAACGTGCACACACACACACACACACACACACACACACAAACAAACACACACACAATATGCACGCAAATATAATTTCTTCGTTTGCAACTCCCAGTACTGATTTTACTTCTGTATAATTAAGGGAAGAGTAGTTTCCTATCATATAAAATACTACGATAATCTGGTCCATAGAGGTGTGACCAATGTCCTTAAAACGCTGCATAACACTGAATTAAATCGACAGTTGGTGTAACACTGACCTGTCCTGACTATCCAAGAACATATTACAAAACTACTTCCTACATCCTATGACAGGGTAACAATACAATGACGTCATCTTTAGACAGGATCTTCCCCACACTCCCTCCCTCCCTCTCCCTTCCTTGAACACCTCCCCACCACCACCTTTGTTGCACCATATCCACCCGCCCTCGCAAACTCGCTCCACTACTATGTCGTTCTACAAGTAGACCAACAACAAGTCTTT
>NC_134799.1:4304840-4382340 GCF_046742065.1 Oratosquilla oratoria
AAATAAATAAAAGGTAATTATTAAACTCTATTTGACTATGCGGTACAGTTTTGATCTCCGTCCTATAAAACGGATATAAATTCACTACAATCTGTACAGAGGAGAATGACCTAAATAATACAATTTACTATACGAAGAAAGGCTTAGGCACCTTAATTCACGCTCTCTGGTAAGACGCAGAGTACGGGGTGATCTAATAGAGGTGTTCAAGTGGATCAAGGGCTTTAAAAAGGGTGATGCAGGCAAGGTCATCATATTAAGACAGCAGGGCAGGACTCGCAGTAATGGATTTACATTGGACACATTCAGGTTTAAGAGAAGGTTAGATAACTTTATGGAAAGGGATGACAGGTGGTAATGGACATGGAACTACCTAGTGTAGGCCATATGGTCCCATGCAGTCTCCTCCATTCTTATGTTCATTTTCTTAGAAATAGAATACACCAGATAAATTACACCTGGAAAAATTGAGACAAACACATCCGTCCTTTGTTCAATCATTGTCGACAATTTCATATATTTACCAAATTATCGGTGGTTCAAAATACTATAATCATTCAACCATCAATAGATTGCCCGTTGATGATAGCCAGGCATCTAAGAGACATTAAAATCGATCACAGCAAATCAATTCCTATGATAAAAGGAATTAGAGTATTAGACGAAAGAAAATCTGTGAATTCATTGTTGACACGGGAGCTACACGTGTTCTTGATCATTTCTTCCATTTCCTGATACAAAGGATAAAAGAAAGAATAATAAATAAATGAATAAATGAATAAATAATATTGTTTAATTCCCCACAAGACTAATTTGCGATTTTTTTTTTGTAAATTATCTTTAATAAAAGACAAAATATAACGAATAAAATATCATGTGATTTTCGGTGCAAATGGACACGGAAGGCGACGTGACGTCACACATGACCGTTATGACGAAAATATCATTCCTACGGCTCACTACGTTACGATTTATGACGCATGCGCGACGTGCATGCGACGTCACGCCCCGTGACGTGATGTGTGGTCACGAGAAGTGACGTTAAATGTCCGGGAATTTTCTGGGGGATTGGATAACCGGGACGAACATCCGATCCCGGATAGATTCGGATATACTCGAATATTACGTGATATTCTATTAATTATATTTTTTATTTTATTCAAGAAAATTTACAAAAAAATAAAAATAAAATAAAAATAGATAAGCGACATGTGGGTACGGTTTGGCTTTCTGGCATAAGAACATATGAATGGAGGAGAATGCAAGAGACCATATGGCCTACACTAGACAGTTCCACGTCCATTACTATCTATCATCCCTATCCATAGTTATTCGTTAACCAACCTATTAGTAAACCAGTTCTTGCCTATTTCCTTCTTAAACCTGAATTTGTCCAATTTAAGCCCATTACTACGAGTCCTGCCCTGGTGTCTTAATATGATGACCTTGTCTGCATCACCCTTGGCAGCGCTGTTTTGTTGAGAACCAAACCTTTGGTCTGATAAGGTTGTTAATCTAAATTAACAAAAATAAATAAATAAAAGTATTATTTCAGTATCACGCAAACATATTTTTCACTAATTTAATTTTTGCAAATCAAACTTCCATTAAATCTATGGAATGATCACATTAGGTTAGGTTAGGTTGGGTTAGATGTTTGGTTAGGTTAGGTTGGGATATATTAGGTTAGGAGCTTTTGTACAACGTAAATTTCTTGTTGAATATACGTATTTGCGTGAATCTGAAATTTTACCGTAAGTACTACAAAACAACAACGGCTAATTTCGTAATTCACAATTGGCGCGAAAATTTGCGGAATCCGCCACTTTATACGCAAATGGCGTGTTGTTTACATTTGCACCGACGAGAATATTGGCCCCCCAAAAAATTATCTTTACTTTTATGCAAGTTTGCGTTCCAGCGAATTGAGAGATCGATTGAAGAATTGTCACCCCAGTGGCCAGTATGCCGAATATCAACAGTGGAATAAAGATTAGGTTAGGTTGAGTTGAATGAGGATTATGCTTATTGTCATCAACTTATACAAACGAAGAATCGTAAACCCAAATGGCATGAAGAATTGTCACCCTGTCGACGTCTGGGGTGACGATTCTTAGTGTGATTCTATGGAATGAGATCGGATAGAGAATATTTTCTCAGCAAGCACCAGCGCTTCTATTCTCTGAGTAGATGGAGTTACTAAGTGGTATAGATATTCAAGACGAGCAGTGGCAGAACGGAGGGAGAATACAAGTTAAGAATAAGTCATCAGTATTCTCCAATTACAAAAGGAGACTGCGTACCATTGGTAGGTAGGGATGTCACTACAGTTCCTCAGTATCAACAGAGGGAGAGAGGCAGAAAGGGAGAGAGAGAGAGAGAGAGAGAGAGAGAGAGAGAGAGAGAGAGAGAGAGAGAGAGAGAGAGAGAGAGAGAGAGAGAGAAGAGTACAGAGAGGGAGAGAGAGAGGGAGAGAGAGAGAGAGAGAGAGAGAGAGAGAGAGAGAGAGAGAGAGAGAGAGGGGGGGGGAGAGAAGTGAGAAAAGACAAACGAGAGACCAGAGAAAGAGAGTGAAGAGGGAGAAAAAGAGGAAAGGAAGAGAGAACGGAGAACGAAGAGAGGGAGAGAGGAGCGGGGAGAGGGAGTAGAAAGGAGAGCAGGGGAGGGAAGAGATGAAGAGAGGAGAGCGAGAGAAGGGGGGAGGAAAGATGCAAGGACATACTAGGTAATGCATGACACAACCAGAGACGAGCAGAAAAACATTAACAAAAAACACCCAAACGCACAAAATAACCGATTCACAGACACAGGATGCAAAACGGTGTAATGTATTTTGTATTGTATCCTTGTAAACTGAACGGATACTTGTTCCCTCTTCTTGCCCCCCTCCCTCACACCCAATCGCGTGCGTGATCGGCCGATAGTCAGATGTCCTTCCACAGAAAACGAAGTTTTGAAAAAAAGAAATCACATATAACTCAAAAAACGACATAACCGTTGCATTTACGACACCTACTGTTTCACATCTTTGTCACTTCAAGGTTGGGTAGCAGGGCCATACTCTCCGCCCACAATGCTGCCACAAGAATCTTTAAAAATTCAAAACTCCAGCGGTCAAGTTCCAAAGTGTGAAGAGAATCTTGATACACACCCGCACTCAACTACAGATCAACACGAACTGGGAAATCATGGTGATGACGAGCTGGAGCGTCGTTGCCAACACGAGGTTCATTATTTTTGCGTTACGATTTCCACACAAATGTGTAATATTTACTTGTCCATATCACGTTTATATTTATTCTCAACAAGTTAAATGTGTAGAAAATATCCATATTTAATAATTTTAATAACAAAATAATTTTAAGAAATATAAGCGTTGGCAATGTTCTTATATCACACCTGGAGATGTTGCCATATGCGGGTCTCACCTGGAAGGAAGCGCGATTCTCCACGTGCGGAGCGTAAAAGGTGCCAGTTTTCGCCAGCAAAATAATCATTCAACTTCAGGAAGGAATTACTCTAGACACTTGAACTGGAAGCAGTTTTAATGAGGTTAGTAAGGAGTGAGCGATATGAGATCTTTGATCATATTCAGTTCGTACCCACCTAAGGCATGGTACTATGAATATTATTATATATTTTACATCTAGGGGTCCAGGGCTTATCCCTCAACGTAGGAATCACGCAAAACATTTCCGAAGCAGACCGCGTCGTGACGTTGATTCAAACAGTGAAGCATTGGCGAGTCGTCGACCAATAAAAGCCATACAAAAACAATTCCCCTTGCTCTACCAATCTCCCCCTATCTCGCTCACTATATATACATACTGTATATATATATATATATATATATATATATATATATATATATATATATATATATATATATACACACGAGGAGAAACAGAGCAAGAGATACAAGCGACAAAGAAATGTAATAAGAGAAATATTATCTAATTAGTATAATGTTGTACAGGGGAAGGGAGGGACGGGAAGATATGGGAAAGAAGAAAGGGAAGGAAAGGGAATAGGTAAAATAGGATGGTTTGTGGTAGTGCTTGGGTGGAGGCAAGTTTGTTGATGGTATTGTGGGTGGTATTGGTGGAAGGTAGTTGGTGGTTGGTGCTGGCTGTTGTTGTTGTTGTTGTTGTTCCCTTGACTGTCCGAACAGTCCCGTCTCCCCAAGGAATGCCACGGACGAAACGGGGTTTTCCCACAAATCCTTTATGGAGTGTATGTTGTGTTGTTTGCGTGCATGATAGTGTATAATGCAGTCTCCATGACGTGTTGAATAGTATGGGGTGAAGTGTTACATACTGGGCATTTGTTCCAGTCTCTTCTGGCAGCTTAGAATGTTGTTGTTGTTGTTGTTGTTGTTGTTGTTGGTGGTGGTGGTGGTGGTGATGGTATGACGGCCTAGACTGATTGTTGTTTGTCTATTTGTTGGTTGCATCACCTCCCTCCCTCCCTTCCTCACTCACTCCCTCCCTCTCTCTCTCTCTTCCTCTTTTAATTTTCAAATTTCCCATTGTTTTAGACATATACTGTATTAGTAACATTACTGATAATCTCCTTTTAAACCCCATTCAACACAGCTAAACCCAATACAATACGTCATTTTGTTAATCTTATTCACTAACTAAACTTTGTTTCACGTGGGAGTGATACTTCACTAAAAAAAAAAAGCGGGTCACCCCACCCACTCACCCCTCACCCCCAACGTCTCCCCATCCACTTATGGGTGTCTCTCTCTCTCTCTCTCTCTCTCTCTTTTACCCTAGATAACCTTTGAAATAACCAATCACCGAAGAGTCTTGTGTGTCTTCCTTTTATATCTCAAATGTAAACTTTGTACCTAATACACATTTGTCCTACGCCATCTTCCTTGTGTCCCTTTTCCTCTTCTGTGTCCTGTAGACACTCCGTGGTGTGTCTTGTCTTTGATTCCTTGGGGCCAAAATATTCCGTCTCTGTGAAGTCACGGTGCCGCTTCCGAGGGCAACTGTACTCGTGGGATCTCGCTCACACGTCCTCTCGAATTTTCCACCCAATGCACCTCCACGCAATTCAAGTCTCCCTTCTCCCTCGCTTGGTGTAAATATTTCCTCGTGCATTTCTCTCTAAATGCAATATTCTTTGTTAAACATAGCTCTTCTGTTTGTCTTTGTTATTTACTTGTTTTGAGCGCAAATGATGTATTATGGATTTTGTTTGTGAAATTATCTTCATATTTTCGTTTTGCTTGCTGGTCCTTCCCTTGGTCTGTCTGCATCTATGTTGAGACACCATAGACGGTTTCTATGTTTTTTTTTGTTTTTGTTTTTTTAATACAGAATTGATCATCTCCTTTGATTTGGAAATTATGTTAAGGTTTTCTTGGAGTTCATTTTTTTCATCGTCTTCCTTGCCATCTTATTTCCCCACCCCTTTCTCCCTTTTGATCTTCTCCTTCGTCATCTTTCTCTTCCTCTTCTTTATTTTATTATTCTCACCCTTCCTCTCCTTCTTCCGTTTTCTTCCTCTCCTCCCTTCTCTTTCTCTTTCTCTCTAAATGACAGGTCTCCTTGGAGTCTTGGTTACAAGCAATAAAGTACATGAGCTCAAACTCCTAATTTTAATATTTTTTTGAATACTGTAACTTATAATCCATTCGTTACTGACTCCACGCTTAGTCTTTGCCCCTGCCTGTTTAAGAATATTATAGTTTCATCACGTTTTAGCACAGCCTGGAGAGGAGCTGTTATCACGACGACAGCTGAATGTATTTTTTTTTTTCATTTCTTATCTTCTTCACGGAGCTCACCCGCCTTCAAGGTCTTATGTGAGTTTTTTTCTTCGTCTCTGTCTCTCTCTCTCTCTCTCTCACACCCACACTACCTCTGAGGCATGAACTAGATAAATGGTTTTATATCTTGACCTAGTGCCACGCCCCTTTCGTCCTACGTTCTTTGCTGGCACCCCACCCTGTCCGCATTGTCACCCGTGTGTCCTCCTCTCCCTCCAGCCAGTCCCCGCCCCTCACCCAACAGGACCAACAAAGGCTTGGCTCTAATCTTTGTCGCCTCGTCCTTCCGTAAGGTGAGTGTTTGAGGACTTTGGCTATAAGGTGGTCTACTCCTAATGTCCACCATCTTTGTCTCTTCCGAACCTTCTGAGAACCTTCTGAGAACCCTCCCTGCCGGGTCAAGGGTGACAAGTGGTCCCCCACCCCGCCACACCTTTCTACCCCACCCCCATCCCCCGTCCCTCACCCGGCGACCCGACATACCCAGAGTCTTCATTACGTACGAAGACCTCCGGCGCCCAACCCGGGGCCTTTGCGCGTTCTCCCCGTTTGGCGCCGTCATTGAGCGCAATTACCTACACTTTGTCTTCCGAAGGGCACATTGCAGATGAGTGAGCGTGCGTCGAGTGTCGTCTTCGGCGTGTCATCACCGCAAGCGTTGCGACACGTGAGTTGTTGCTGCTGCGGAGGCTGCAGGAGCAAAAAGATAATGGCAAATGTCTGGAGCAGACGAAAGAAGAGGGGAGTTTGTTACCGAAACACTATCACTTGTTACGAAATGGCGAAAACGGGAGACTCAGTCGCAACAGTAACGACAATAACAATAGTAATAGTTCGTGTACTTCCTGTAGACCTAGTAGTTGTGTCACAACCGTGGAAGGTAGGAGTAATTCTGTAGTAATTGTAACGATAATGTTAGTTTTGACGGTTGTAATAGTGCATCTTTTACAACATATTAAGATAATTGTGACCAATATATTTTAAATAGTTGAAAAAATATTTCAGTAATAGTGTGCTTCAGTAGATGTAGATCTATACACAGGTATAATGAATAATTTAGGGAATTACTATGGTAAGGCATTATTAGTAAAAATATTAGTAGTACCAGTAGTTATAGTAGTATTAGTATTAGTATTGCTGCTGAGGGAAGCAGTAATAGTATTAGAAACAAGAATAGTAATTCGGTTTAACATCCCGAACTCCTATCAGGAGGCTAGGACGGTGCCTCTTACAGAGGACCTCGTAACGTGGAATTTAATTAACCATATCCTTGGTCCAACTCGCTGGTGGCATTATTCGAACTACCGTTAACTTGATCTCCGCCACAAGTGGTGACGCTCTAACCAATTCGGCCAGCGAGCATCACAAATGGTATTTCGCGGCCGATAACCAGCGCTTCTGTCCTAAAGGACAACATCGCCACAAAGAGGAGTAATTTAAGGTGGGAAGCAGAACACAGGGATAATACATGTTAAAATATATATATATTATTTTTAGTGATTATTAGTTTTCAATCGCAAAACAACGTTATGAGACTCCAGCTAAAAAAATATCGTTAAGACTTTAGTAATCACGACTCAGAAAACTCATCCCCCCCCCAAAAAAAAAAAAAAAATCGTTAAGACTTTAGTAATCACGACTCAAAGAAAACTCATCCCCCCAAAACATTTTCAATTTCCTTTTCTTCTTTTTCTTCTTCCACTTCTCCGTTAATGAACAACACAAAAGGATGGAGCAAATAAACAGATAAATGGCGGACGGTGTCCACCAAAAATCGACACCCAATTCCACCTCGACGACCCTCACCCTCCTCAGTTACCGACTGGCACCTAATCCTCACCAGGTGGCTCGTCCAGGTGGTCCGTTCAGGTGGCCAGCTGAGCCTAAGAACCTCCGGCCAAGTCTCTTCGAAGATCAACGTGGAGGTCTTCAGGACCCAACCTGGGCGTCGTTCCTTTGTGTCGCCCGTCAGATAGGGTCAAGTGTCATACTTTCTTTATATGTGTATATCTATGCATGTGTGTGTGTGTGTGTGTGTGTGTGTGTGTGTGTGTGTGTGTGTGTGTGTGTGTGTGTGCGCGCGCGCGTGTGGGTGTGTACGAGTTGTTTATGTGCATGAATGTGCGCGCGCGTGTGTGTTTGTATCTGTGTTTGTGTGTGTTTGTGTCTGTATGTGAGTATGTGTGGGCGTATGCGTATGCAAGCGATTGTGTGTGGGGGGGCATGCGCGAGCGTATGCATTCATGTCTGCACTGCCGTTCACACAAACAAGCTATTAGCGGCAGGAAAGCCAAGGTGGGTGACCCCGGGGGAGGGGGTGGTGGGAGGCGGGTGTGTCTCCAAACGAGGTCCCCTCCCCCCCACGGCACGAAAGCCCGTTTCCTGCCCTGTGCAACGTCCGCAACCTTGTTCATAGTTCGCAACATTCGTAATCGTGTATATTATCCGCAACTTTAGCCTTGTAATTGTTCGTGTACAATGTCCGCAAATCCAGCAGCCTTGTCAGTTTCCAAGATCAGCAATTGCGTACAGTGTCCGCAATTTCAGCATTGTGTATTGTTTTAACCTCCGCAACCTTCTCCAGCGTTTACAACCTCCGCAATATTATGTAGTTTTCGCAATCCATGCAACCTCCGCAAAATTGTACCGTGCCCGCAATCACGACAATTTTTCGCATCTTTAATCTCCGCAATCTTGTGGTGGCGTTCGCAATCTTTGTATTATTTATAGTGTCCGCAATGTCATCGACATTGTAAAATATCCAAAATATCCGCAATCTTCATAAACCTGTACACCCTCAAGACTGAACCTAAATAGCCTTTCCATGCACTCAACTGACCCCCCACCCCCCCGCATGGTTTAACAATTCCGCAAACTTTTTAACAATGAGAATAAAGATGAGACTTATGCATACGTGTACACACACACTCACACGCGCGCGCATGGCGCGGGTGGTAGAGTTCCTGGGAGGCTTCCAATACGGAGGTCCGGGTTCGAATCCCACCCGGGGCTGAAATAATCTCAGTGCCGCTGCGCTACGGGTCGTTACTCCAACTCTCGTGGACGGGGAGTTGTGTGTGTGTGTGTGTGTGTGTGTGTGTGTGTGTGTGTGTGTGTGTGTGTGTGTGTGTGTGTAAGGTCACAACATTACCCATAGATTGGTCATACATGAGCTCTGAGCTCTCTTCCGGGAGGGAAATAGCTGTCGATCACTAGTCCAATACGTGATCCAAGACCATGGTGAATCTCACACACACACACACACACACATGCACACACACACACCAGAATTCATTATCGACTTAACAATCCTTTTCTCTTCTTCCTACTAAATTCTTTCTGGCACACATGAGAAACTTTATTCTAACTAACGCCTTGCGATTCTTTACCTCGGGAAGGGGGAAGAGGAAGGGGAAGAGGAAGGGGAAGAGGAAGGGGAAGGGGAAGGGGGAAGAGGAAGGGGAAGGAAGAGAGCCAAAACACTTGTCCAGGAAATGTTAACGCATAAATGTTACGACCTTCAATCCTTTATTCACAAAAATAAACAAATAAACAAATAAATAAATAAATAATTCACTGCGCGTAAATGAGAGTATACATTTATGATATTGCAATATTGACGCACGGGATTGTCTGTCGTTAGTCAGAATAAAATATGTAGTGTGTCACAGCAGCAACCAGGATGTCATTCCTCACCCCTTCAGTGGGGTGATGTCCTTTCTTCACCCCGCATAGGGTGAACCTCTGATCCCATTTAACCCATCGGAACCCCTTTTCTTGTCTACATCTTTCAGACGTTAGTAAGTCGACCACGTGAAATAAAATCACGTCACGTGGTAATAGGGTTGTTAAAGAGTCGAGGTATAATCACGTGACCCCAGCACCTCGTCTCGTGCAAGAGGACTTCCTCGGCGAGGTACGAGGACGAGTTACGACGGGAGGAACTTAGGATCGAATAAATCGGCCACCTTTGCCCGTGGTGTTGGAGTGAGGAGAATAGGAGTTCTCCAGAATGAGGCAAGAATGTGTCCTTGGTGTGTTCTATTTAGTGCCGGAACTATCTGTGCGCTGCAAGGAGTCCGTTCAGGATGTGGCATACAACATGCCAAATCAACCTTAGTTATATGCCTCTCTCTCTCTCTCTCTTTTATTTTCCATCTATGTGCTATTTGATTTTTACATATTATCTATACCCGTATAGTAAAGAAGCTTGTATAGTACAATGAGTATATATATTTTTAGGATTATATAACAACGATTAGCTATCACCCATCCAACCACCTCGTGGCGCTGTGGTTAGAGTTTTCGCCTGCTACTACGGCGGTCCGGGTTTGACTCCCGCCAAGGGCTGAAATAATTTTCAATATCGCTGCGCTGCGGAGTGTTACTCTGACTCTCGGGGGCGGGGAGTTGGGTGTGTGTGTAAGGTTACAGTATTACCCATAGATCGGTCATACGAGCTCTGAGCTCTCATCCGAGAGGTTAATAACTACGATCATGAGTCGAACCAGTGATCCAAGACCATGGTGAACCTGTGACGCCACGACGTGGCAACATGGGAGGGAAAAAGCGCTGTTGCCACGTGTCACATAATTGGAGCGCACAGACTGTAGTAAATCCTTCAAACGATACTACTTTCCCTACATAAGCACTGCGTGTTATCAACTCAAACAAGCGACTAAGGAGGTGAAACTAATTTAATTAATTAGCTTAATTCATTATGGTTCCCTGCATTAATGTGGACATCTTGATGAAATTCGATCGTCTGGAAGTAAATAGACGAATTATCAATCTCTACTCGACTATCTGGTGATTCACCACGGTCTTGGATCACGTGTTAGACTCATGATCGACAGCTATTACCCTCCCGGACGAGAGCTCAGAGCTCGCGTGTAAGGCCCGATCTGTGAGTGAGGCTGTGATGTTTGGGTGTATGACAGAGGACAAAGAGGAGAAAGAGGAGAAAGGTCTGTGTGTTCAAGGCCTTTGTGGGCCTTGTTCTGTGGGACCTGGACCTTCGCCAAGGCCTTCGACAAAGTCCCTGTGGAGGACAAAGGACTACTAAGCCACTAAAGGCCCAGACACGACTGAAATGAGTTCGTTTGAGCAGGAACTACTTCGGTTACAATTCTTTTTTTCTTTTTCGAATTTCCAAAACGTCAAATCACCTTTGCCTCATTTATTGAAAAGCCGAATGACGAACTAAGAGAGGTTAAACCTAGAATACGAACATTAGACACTTTGTTGATTTGACTTAGGGAATTCTAGAATAATGTAAGCGAAGTCGTCGTGAAGATTTTCAAATTCACAAAATTTGACGAAAATCGTGACAGTATGACGGGAGATTAAGGTGACCTGGATCGCTTCCGGGACGCTGACCCTGGTCATAGGATCATCTCCGAAAGAGAAACGACAGTAATGACCCTCAGAGTGTCACGGTGTTTGCTCCCATTGACTGATTGACTGACTGACGCCCAATTCAGTCCACATATCCTTGACTAAGCCTTGACTGTCACCAGAGCGTGAACGAACCCTTTATTTGAATTTTAACAATTTATCGTTATGTTTATTTTTTATGCGAAACCTAACCATGTATACGATCCAAAAAGTTTCGTTCAGATAGTGGTCTGAAGATTTATGAGCTGGAAGCGTTGGTAGGCTTGCGAAAATAGATTATGCATAGAAATCAATTTTGCCAACATATGACCATCACGCATATTCCGTTTATGTTTCATAATATTTCGTACAAAGCTTTGAGCGATAAATTTAGGCTTTTGTAATCACTTACCTTTCTCCTTAACCTAACCCAAGGAATCGGGTATCTTGTGGGGTCTGACCGAAAACAAACGAAACTGACCGAAGCTTATATCAAATGACATGCCCAAGAGTCCTGTTTCACTGTATTCCGCCATGTTTCAGTATTCATCGGACAAGCCTCGACCAAGAAATGACTTTAAAATTTCGCTTTGAGTCACACCAGGTAACATTATACAGTTAAAATAACCAAACGGATTAGATTAAGCCAAAAGGATTAAAACAACTGGGTTAACTTTATTAACCCGATGACGTATCTGATACATTTTTGTTTTAATTTGAGCCCTGGATAAGTTGGCCGGCCTCTCGTGCAATGGACTGTTTGTTTTCTGTCTTAATCTCTCTTGCATGATGTTAAATAATATCTTTGATACTCAGAATTCTTATCACCACCAGTGTGTGTGTGTGTGTGTGTGTGTGTGTGTGTGTGTGTGTGTGTGTGTGTGTTTGTGCGTGTGAGATTCACCATGGTCTTGGATCACGTGTTGGACTAGTGATCGACAGCCACTACCCTCCCGGAAGAGAGCTCATGTATGACCGATCTATGGCTAATGCTGTGACCTTACATGCAACACATCCAACACCCCGCCCACGCGAATTGGAGTAACGACCCACAGCGCAGCGATACTGAAATTATTTCAGCCCTGGGCGGGATTCAAACCCGGACCGCCGTAGTGGCGGGCGGGAACTCTACCAATGTACCATCAAGTCGCGCGCGCGCGTGTGTGTATGTGTCTGTGAAGCCACAGCATTGCCCACGGAACCTATATATGAGCTCTGAGCTCTCATCCAGCTGTCCAGCACGTGATCTAAGACAGTTATGAGTGACACACACACACGATTCGATGGCGTAGAGGTTACAGTTTCCGGATGCCACTACGGCGGTTCAGGTTCGAATCCCTCCCAGGGCTGAAATAATTTTAGTATCGCTACGCTGCGAGTCGTTACTCCAACTCTCGTGGGCGGGGAGTTGGGTGTGTATGTGTGCGTGTGAGGTCAAAGCATTACCCATAGACCGGTCATATATGAGCTCTGAGCTCTCTTCCGGGAAGGAAATAGCTGTCGATCACGAGTCCAACACGTGATCCAAGACCATGGTGAATCACACACACACACACACACACACACACGCACACCGACTGCTATATCATCTTGTCCTCTCCTACGGAAGATACAAGATCGAACCTCACTAAAGGTTTGAAATCTTCATTAAAAATGTATGCAGTTACTGTTCCCCTTGAGCAAAAATATATGTTTGTGTGAGTGTGCGGGCGTGCGTGTACATGGCCACAGAATGATCCATAGATCGTTCTATATACAATCTCGGAGCTCTCATCCGGGAAGAGAATAGAAATTGATCACGAGTCCATCACGTGATCCAAGACCACACACACACACTCGTGGCGTAGTGGTTAGAGTTCCCGGGTACCACTACGGTGGTCCAGGTTCGAATCCTGCCCAGGGCTGAAATAATTTCAGTATCGCCGCGCTGCGAGTTGTTACTCCAACTCTCGTGGGCGGGGAGTTGGGTGTGTGTAAGGTCACAGCATTACCCACAGATCGGTCATACATGAGCTCTAAGCTCTCTTCCGTGAGGGAAACAGCTGTCGATCACGAGTCCAACACGTGATCCAAGACCATGGTGAATCACACACACACAAGTATGCATGATAACCTACTAAGTTCCCTTTGAAAAACAATAAACACTTCAACAGGAAATTGTGATCCTTGACACATTGCCACAGAATCCCAGGGGCGCTCAAGCATCTTCTTAATGACTCTGAAATTGCGACAGAGATCTTTGATAAAACACACAAAGAGAAAACGGAATTCCTCTGACGTGCAGGCCACGTAATAATAACCGACTACCAGCGTGACCGTTACATCTGCAGCTTCGGCCATCCATCTAGGCGCAATGTTTTTTCTTTCGTACAATCGCCCAAAGAAGTGTCTGTACTAAATGAGATTAAGCAGGATTGACTAGTCCAATCCTTTTTTTTTTTTTTTTTTTTTTTTTTGCTAACGTTAAGAAGAAACAGACAACGTTTGGCTTATCCTATGTTATTTTTTTTCCTTCCTGTGACATCGAACTGTTCCACACAAAAGATGTACTATACTTTTGTATGTATGTAAACAACTCGTTTAGTAACAATAATTACCTTCCTCCTCCTCCTTCTCCTCCTCTTTGTCGTGAAGAGACAATAGCTCCCAGGTCGTCAAAATACAAATTACTTTACCTTAACAAGAGTACACTCTCCCATAGGTAGCTCTTCATTTACCTGAAACGAGAGAAAATACAGTTGAATTATTTACAATAGTACAAAAAAAATCAACTTGTTTAATAACATCTTATAACTTTTGAAAGTTTTGTGCTCGTTTACCAAATTCTAGATTAAAGTTAGCGACTTTTATGCGGGCTAGGCTTCGTCTAGAAAAGAAATAAATGAATAAATAATATATGAATAAATTATATATAAATATAAAAAGTAGATTAATGGCTTCGAACGTCGTCCGTAGTTAGGTAAATAAATAGATAAACAAATAAATAGCATATAAATTTAAAAATATTGACGACTTCATCATCATCCGTAGTTACGTAAATAAATAAATAAATAGCATATAAATATAAAAATATATTGACGTCTTCATCGTCATCCGTAGTTACGTAACGCAAACAGATAAATAAAAAGTGAACGCTCATTTGTCAGTATACACATCAACAAATCCGAGATTATCGTTTTTCTTCGTGAGATTGTGAGACCGTGAGACGAGCCTTTGCAATCGCTCGAGTGTTGGCAACTGATCTCTTCCTTTCCTTTCTCTTCGCCATTTGTAATGTCTCCTTTTTACAATGTTACCGTCATTCGCTCCCAACATTTCTCTCCCTCTTACTTTTCGTCCCTCGGAACAGTTTTATTTTTGCTCAGAATACTCGTTTTCCCAGCATGTCTTTATGTGATTATATTTTGCCAGAGCTCCACGATGATCCTGCATAAAATAATGATAATGGTAATGATAATGGTAATAATAGTGATAATAATAATAATAATAATAACAATAACAAAATCTTACAGAGAGAGAGAGAGGAAGAGGGGAGAGAGAGAGAGAGAGAGAGAGAGAGAGAGAGAGAGAGAGAGAGAGAGAGAGAGAGAGAGAGAGAGAGAGAGAGAGAGAGAGAGAGAGAGAGAGAGAGGGAGAGAGAGAGGAGAGAGAGAGAGAGAGAGAGAGAGAGAGAGAGAGGGAGAGAGAGAGAGAGAGAGGAGAGAGGAGAGAGGAGAGAGAGAGGGAGAGAGAGAATCGTCCACTGGGACCCCAGGAAACGTGGAGCCGGATAATGTTTTTGCAAGCAAGCAAGGAATGAACGTTGCTCCTCTGAATCAAAGTCTACCAGTTTCTAAAGGGGGTTATCACACTGAGCTTCCACGGACTTCGTGAGGTGTCGACAGTTGAGAGTTCGCTCGAGTAAAAACGACTTCGGTTACAATATTTCGGTTTACAAATCTTCAAATATCAAATAATCTTTTCGTCATATTATATATATATATATATATATATATATATATATATATATATATATATATACACCACGTATCAATTTCTGCATATATAACTCCTCGAGTTCCTCGACGTTGATGGCTTAGAATAAAAGTGAATTGTGGTTTATATATATGTATATATATATATACATATATATATATATACACACATATATATCTCAAAGGTAAATGATGAACTAAGAGATTGTAAACCTATACGAATAATAGACATACTGAAGTCTAGATTTCTGTAAGAGGAAGTCATATTCTAGTGATTCAAATGGAGGCTGGAGGTAGGATATGGGAGAAGAAGAAGAAGAAGAAAAGAGCCCAGTGTGATAACCCCTTAAGACTGACTGTTGCTTCAGTCCCCTGTCAGTCTATCGAGCGCAGGAAATGACGAGGAAATGGTCCGGCGTCGCCCTTCCTCTCCATTTGCATTTTGGCGTCACCCATAGGAGTGAAGTGGCCACCCACCCCCTCTAACACCAAGTAAGGGGGAAACCTTCAAGTCACAAGAGCATACATACATGTACACATTTTCGTATACACGTGGATTTGTGTCACCCTAAACTTGTATAGTGACCAACGTGTATGTATACATGAAAGCTATGTTCACAGAGAGGTATGTTAACTGTGTGTGCGTGCGTGTGTGTGTGTGTGTGTGTATGTGTGTGTGTGTGTGTGTGTGTGTGTGTGTGTGTGTGTGTGTGTGTGTGTGTGTGTCAGCGTAAGACAGATCTCATATTTATAAACTTGTAACAAAGGGACACAACAACGTTAATTGGCGACGCATTCAGGAGATGGAGTATAAAAGGGGTGTTACGAGAAAAGTGCCTCAGAGATCCCTGTTGGTGCCTCGACTTTTCATATTGCTCATTAATATTGTCAAAG
Organism: Oratosquilla oratoria; assembly: GCF_046742065.1. Classification (NCBI taxonomy): domain Eukaryota; kingdom Metazoa; phylum Arthropoda; class Malacostraca; order Stomatopoda; family Squillidae; genus Oratosquilla; species Oratosquilla oratoria. Next base: position 4,320,870 of record NC_134799.1, read on the forward strand.
GGATCAATTGTAGAATTCTCCCACACACGCGCGCACTTGTGGTGGAGATTGTGCAATTGAGTATTGCGGGAGTGGACATGCTACATTTGATTATGACTCGTGATACATAACCTGTCCTAACCTAACCTTCTACAGTTGATTATGGCTCATGGTACAACCTGACCTAACCAAATCTAACCAAACATGACCTTACCAAATCTAACCTAACCTAGCCTGACCTAACCAAACCTGACCTAATCAAACCTAACCTAACCAAATCTAACCTAACCTAACCTGACCTGACCTGACCTAACAAAATCTAATCTAACCTAAACTAACCAAACCTACCCTAGTCTATTTTAGGGTGGTGAGTCTACCATTGATCAGTGTAGGGAAATTCTACAATTGAGTGTAGTTGAGGTGGAGATTCTATAGTTTGATCAGTGTTCGGGGGGGGGGGGGTTCTACAACTGACCTTGTCAAACGAGTTATGAATGATCACGTGATGTTCATACAGTCAAGACAGCCAGGGCAAAGGATAGTCACCAATGAAAAAAATATTTATATTATTTAACCCGTATCTAACTGAAAAAAGGGGGGGGACCTCAGTAGAACTGCTTCAAAGTTAAGAGGCTATCACACTGGGCTATTTTTCCTACAACCTCAGATTAGTCGGCAGTACCGCCCACCCCCAGAATATTTTCCGCCGTAAAATCATTGTGGCATACTATTTTGTGCTTTCAAAAAAAAAAAAAAAAAAAAAAATCATAGAATGTCGTTTGATGTGCCGGAGGAAAATAATTTTCCTCCAGCATATCCGATTCCTCCCAGGAAGCTGCGGACTGCAAATTTGCTCCAGCAGTCGGAGGAAAAATAGCCCAGTGTGATAGCGTATTTAGAAGGGGGGGGGGGCTGTTATCGCTGAAACACTGTGAGGGAAAATGTAGAATGACGAAATAGAAGTCGGATTTTCCAAAGTACATTTTGACCAACACAGGGGGAAATGGTGTTATGAACACTGAAACACATGTTTTTTTTTAATCGGCCAGACCTGCCTGTAGTGTACAATCTGTTTGTAGTATTTATACATTAACTAAAGAATAGTAGCGCTTTTAAAAGGGGGAGACAGAAAGACAGACAGAGAGAGAGAGAGACAGAGAGAGGAATAGAGAGAGAGAGGAAGAGATAGGAAAAGAGGAATAGAGAGAGAGAGAGAGAGGAAGAGATAGGGAAAGAGGAATAGAGAGAGAGAGAGAGAGAGAGAGAGAGAGAGAGAGAGAGGGAGAGGGAGGAGAGAGAGAGAGCAGAGAGGTAGAGACAGAGAGAGAGAGAGACTTAGTCAACTCACTCTCTTCCTCTTTATACACGATACATCGTACACTGCTTATTTCTCCGTTTCGAGCGAATTATTTAATCTCCTTTACAAGAACAATTCAAGTGTGGCGAGAGGAAGTTTGCAATTGCTTTTATCCCCGTAATGACTTTTCCGCAATGGAAGCGGAAACGAAGTGTCTAGCCCCGCCTATTGACCCTGTTTGACCTTTTATTCCTCCTTTGTCGCTTCTTCGGTTCTTCCTCCGCGTCGCCTCTTTCTTGCGCAACTCCCATAGATCAGCGTTTCTCAACCTTTTTACCTTTGCGTAATCTTAAAATAAATTGCATGTCTCAAGGAACCCCTGAGCAAAAAAAAAAAAAAAAAACAACAACACGTATACCATATCTTTCTCATTTTATTTTCATCGTAATATGTCGTGCGTGTTTAACTATATTACGTATATGAAATTAAATAAAAATTAAATAGTGCATTAGCTTATCTCACTTGTTCTCTCGGAACCCTTAGGGACCTTTTGCGGAACCTTAGGGTTCCGGGGAACCCTGGTTGAGAAACGCTGCCCTAGATGCTGGATTAGCAGGCAACCGTGCTTCCACCAAAGTTGCCAAGAGTTTTATGTATCTATTATACGTTCATGAATGTATACCTATGTGCATGTAATGTATGAATGAATGAATGAATTGTATGTATATATTGTTGTGAAGGTGAGACAGTTGAGAGGAGAAGGAGATAAGAAAACTCAGGTTGAATCGGGAACACTAATATAATCAGATGTATGGACTATATGTTTTCTTCAGAGCAAAGAAGACGTATAGCCGAAAAGCCTGATTACATTATTATTCTTGGTTCAACCTGAGTTTCCTTACCACCTTCTCCACTCACATGTACGAGTATATATATAAATCAGAACCCGACGATCCATCCTTCTGTCGACTAGTATTGCAACAAAGCGTTAGTGTGCACAAAACATATAACCCATGCTACCGCTTTGTAAGTCTCAAGTACCATTCACTCGCATTCGCTTCAACCATTCCCTAATCCCTTGCGCCCAGAACTCCCTACCTTCTCTCCTAACCTCAATCTATCTTCAATATGCTCACCCTATCCTCTCCTTTATGACCCTCACACCAAAGGCGATATCTCCCTGAACGTCTTCTGTTTGCCGCTTTATGATTTATTTCCATTTTCCTGAAACATTCCTTTCTCCTCGTTCCGATTATTCCCGAGACCCAATTGGCGACGGGGCACCTCGCACGCCTCATTCCCCGAAGGCCCTGACAAAGGAGAAGAGGGCCTTCCTGGTTCCCCCTTCCCGGGCCATTCGAAGAACCTTCCCCTTCCCCCTTCCCCCGCCTTCCCAGAAGTCTTCGGGAGGGAGGGAAAGCCTTTTCATTCTAGCCCTGACGGTTTTTTATTGGGCTATTGGACCTGTGGGTCCTTTCTTCTGTTCTGGGCGTCAACCTCCTTCCTTCCTTCCTTCCTTCCTTTTCCACCTCGCCTTACCGCCTCCCCTTCTTTTTCTTCCCTCTTTCCCTTTCTCTTCGCCTTCCTTCAGGAGATCCTATCCTCTCATCCTTCCTAACTGGCTCCTTCATCCTTACTTTCTTATTCCTTCCACTCCTCTCCTCCCTCTCTTTCTTCCTCTCCCCATCCCTTCCTACATTTATCCCTCAGCCTTTCCCTACCTCTCCCACATCTTTCTAATCATTCTCCCCGGTTCCATTCCCTTCGCCCTTTCTTCCCTTCCTTCTCACATCCTCTCTGACTCAATTACAAACTCCCTCATGTCCTTCCTCGCTGTCTCTCCCTTTATCACTCCCTTTTCCATTCTGCCTCCCTTTTCCTTCCCTCTCCTTTCTTTTCCGTCGAGTCATTCCATTCCATTCCATCACAGAAATCTCAAAACGACTTACCACCGAGAGCTCTTGAAAGGTGGAAATCATCCTTCACGCTCGCTTCCCTCCCACCTCCTCATCCCTCCCACCTTCTCCCCCAATCCTCCATAATCCTCATCCCAAGGACCCTTACCCCCCATTATCCTTAAATCCTTTGCTCCAGGGATGTTCCTTTGGGCCAATAACATCGCATGGATTTACCCAAAGAAAATCTATGCAGTGTCGTCTATTGTTTTGATTTAAGAAGGAAAAAAATACTTTAGATTTAACCCATTCAACTCCGATGACAAGATGTCTTGTCATTTGGTCAAATAAAACAAAAAATCATAAAACACCAAAATGTTTGATCAAACACCAGAAAAATATGACGTCAATCCTCGCTTCGCTCGCAGCGAAGCGAGTATTGACGTCATATTTTTCTGGTGTTTGATCAAACATTTTGGTGTTTTATGATTTTTTGTTTTATTTGACCAAATGACAAGACATCTTGTCATCGGAGTTGAATGGGTTAAGAAGGAAATAGGCAAGAATTGGTTTCCTAATTGGGTGGTCAACGAATGGAATAGACTTAGTAACCACTGTAGCGAGCGCTGAAACTATCAGTTGTTTTAAGAAACTGTTAGACAACTTTATGGATGGGGATGACAGGTGGTGATGGATATGGAGCTGCCTTGTGTAGGCCTTATGGTCTCTTGCAGTCTCCTTCATTCGTATGTTCTTATGTCTCTCTCTCTCTCTCTCTCTCTCTCTCTCTCTCTCTCTCACACACACACACACACTCACTCATACACACACAGAAAAGGAGGTCCTCTGGAACTTGTAGACCTATGCAAGGGCTGAGCCTCGAGGACCAAGTCTTGTGCTGAATAAGTCTGAAACTTGAAGGACCAGGTCGACCTCCAAGTCTCAAGTGTCAAGGCCTGGGTCGACTTCGAAAGCTTGAGAAGGACCCAAGGGTCTCACGAGTGTCACGTGAGAGCTCCCGAGGACCCAAGGATCTCCTTAGGGACTTGTTTCTTCCTTCCCCTCCCCCCCCCCAACCCCAAAGGATCATTTCCGGACGTCCAATACGAAGCCAAAAGACGACGACGACAACGACGACAACGACGACAACGACGACAACGACGGCGACAAAGAATTTCTACGTCATCTTTCCCCAGCCGAATCGCATCCCAATTCTCGGTTCTGCTTCCTCCTCCTCCTCCTCCTCTTGTGTTTCATTTTCTTCTTCTTCCTCTTCCTTCTCCTTCTGTGTTTTATTTTCTTCTTCCTTTTCCTCTTCCTGTGTTTTATTTTCTTCTTCCTCCTTCCTTCCTTTCTTCTTCAGTCTTCCGTTGTCACTGTTTCTTTCCTTTTTTAGTATGCCAACCTCTACATTGATCTCATTTATGTACATTTTGTCTTTATCTACCTTTATATCTATGTTCCTTACGTTTTTGTCTTCCTCTCCATTCTCACTCACTCTGATATTCTGATATTGATATTAAATATCTGATAATATAATCTATAATGACTACACAAGACAATTTTTTTTAATCTTCATTTTTCCTTGGCAGTAAGTATCCATGTAATATAATGAAGCTGAGGGGGTAAACAAGCCTCGCCTGTCGGATACTACTATGGAGGTGCTGTGTCTTGCTGCATTACTTCAGACCCAGGCAGTGGGCGGGAGACTGGGATGACCATTCGTCCACGAGGAGCTAAGAGGAAAAGGGGTACACAAATGGCCGTCGGATGGGCGTGAGATAAGAGGGTGCATAGCTTGGCTGCCCACCGTTATCACACTGGGCTAATTTTCCTCCGACATCCTACCTCCAACCTTCATTTGAATAACTAGGATATGACCTCGCTTACCGAAATCTAGACTTCTCTAAGAACATTTCAACATTATGTCTAACATTCGTACAGGTTTACAACCTCTTAGTTCATCATTCAGCTTTGCCATATATGAAGGAAATATAATTTGATATTTGGAAATTTGAAATTTCAAATATTGTAAACGAAGTCGTTTTGACTCGAACGAACTCTCAACGGTCGACGCTGGTGAATTCCGTGGAAGCCCAATGTGATAACCCCTTTAAACAGTGTGAAAAACCTTTTGGTATATCCATAATATGTATATATGTATGTATGCATGCATGTGTGTGTGCATGTATGTGTGAAAAGTGTGAAAATCCTTTTGTACGTGTGTATGTGCGCATCCTAGCCATATATGAATAAATCTAGAACACATAATTTCAAGTCTTCTAGAAAGAGGACATCGGTTATTCTTTCCTGAGGTCGTCTTAAAGTTGCCCGTGTGTTGTCATCGAAGGGTCCCACCTCTGACCTGCCCTAACTCCCAGCTGTCCCTTTCACAACTGATGAAAATAATACACAAACGATAAATTCTAAAAAGAGGGAAGTGCCCTCAACTACACAATTATTATTATTATCATTATTATTATTATTATTATTATTATTAATTATTATCAATTATTACTATTATTATCGTTTATTATCATTATTACAACAATTTTTATGTGCATTTCTGTGACCTCTGTTCACGCGCAATTGTTGATAGCGTTCGAGAGAATGGGCGGTTGGAGGGAGTGGGTGAGGAGGAAGAGGAGGAGGAGGAGGAGGAGGAGGAGGAGGAGGAGAAGGAAAGGAGGAGGAGGAGGGGGCTGTGACCGCGTCCGAAAGCGTTGGCACCTGATTTTCCACGTTTGATTGTGTTGTTCGTACGTGAGGCGCCTCTGTTGTCTTCGTGTCCATACGTGAAGGAGCTCACGACAAAAACAACTTCAATTTTCGACTTAATATTGTGCCAAAAGCCATACGATTTCGTCTACCAATATCACCTCACAATTTCGCCGACTAATTTCACCTACCGATGTCACCTTGCAAATTCGCGTTCTAATTTCACCTCAACATTTCGTCAACCAATTTTACCTCAACATCTCGCCTACAAATTTCACCTTGCATTTTCGCCTACAAATGTCACCTCACAATTTCGCCTACCAATTTCACTTCACAATTTCGCCTACCAATTTCTCTTCACAATTTCGCCTACCAATGTCACCTCATATTGCCACATACCAATCTCACCCCCTAAGTTCGCCTGGCAATTTCACCTTACATATACCCCCCTCCCAATTTGGATAAACAATTTCTCCTTATGAATTCGCTGGGTGATATTCGCATCCTCTGCCACCCAGCCATCCCATCACATTTTGCGTCTTCAACTCTCAAGACATTTTTTGTCAAGGACGACCTCACAGAAAGACGGTGAAGACCTTGATCCCTAAGGAGGACCTAATCCCATCCTGAGGATGACGAGGACCCGAGTTCTCCATGAACAGAAGAACAGAAGAACATAAGACCGGAGGAGACTACAAGAGACCATAAGGCCTACACAAGGCCTGGCGTTGGCACCAGACTCGACCTGACCTGACTCGACCTAGCCTGTCCTTTCGATGGGGGTGGGGTGGGGGGTGCCATTCTCCTGATCCTGCGGGTTCCCAGAATGCAATGGAGCCTTGGCCCACGACCAGCGTGGTAAGCTCCTTGGTCGTCGTCAAGAGGATCACATACGTGAGATATATGGCTATGACTGCGGAAGGCAAGAAAGGAATAAGGAGGGGCAAGGAGAAGAGGAAGAATGGGAGGAGGAGACAGGGAGGTCAAAGAGGAGGAGAAAGGTAAGGTGAAGGAGGAAGGGGGAGGAGGGTGGGGGAGGATTATTATTATTATTATTATTATTATTATTATTATCATTATTATTATATATATATTCTTTTTTTTTTTTTTGTTAGGAGGAAGAGAACTAGGAGTAGGAGTAGGAGTAGAACGAGGAGGGGGAGAAGAAGGGGGAGAAGTAGGTTAATAGAAATAAGAAGAGGAGATGGGTAGGGAGGAGAAAAAATAGGAGAGGGAAGATGATGAGGAGGAAGAAATGGGTGAGGACGAGGAAGGAGAGGAGGAGGAAGAGGAAATGGTTGAGGAGGAAGATGAGGGTGGGGAGGAAGAAGAAGAGAGTGTGGAGGAGGAAGAAGAGGGTAAGGATAAGGAGGAGAAAGATGAGGAGGAAGAGGAAGAAGAGGAGGAGGAGAAGGAAGAGGCGGAAGAGGAGAAGGAAGAGGAAGAGGAGGAAGAGGAGAAGGAGAAAAATGATAAGGAGTAGGAGGGGAAGCAGGAGGAGGAGAAGGAAGAGGAGGAGGAAGTGAAGGAAGTGGAGGAGAAGGAGGAGGAGGGGGGGAAAGGAAGAGGAGGAAGAGAGTGAAGAAGTGCATCCAATTTGATTTTTTTCTTTTCTTTTCTTTTTCCCCCTCTTTCTCTTCCGGGCCATCTGATCAAGCGGCATGAATCATGTCGTTGACTCCGACCACGAACAGTGACGAAACTTGAACAAAAAGATAAAAATAAAAACAAAAAAATAAATAAAAATAAAATGAATGAATAAATATTGTGTCTTGTTTCTTCAGATTCTGTTAATGCTTCCACCCAACGTGCAGGGAAGGCAGGAAGATCAATGTTTTCATTTACAACATTTCAACATTTGGTAACATTGGCGAATAAAGAGGGCCCGAGTTCTAGTCTCGCTTATTGTTTCGTGAATAAACGTCTAAAGTGAGTAGGCTGTACCACAATGTACAGTACATAAATATGTATTTTCACTGGTCAGTTGACAAAAAACTCAGTCTTCCTATCGGCGAGACATTTCGTCTAAATCCACAATTGCCCATCAATGAAACATAAGAACATAGGTCTGGAGGAGACTGCAAGAGACCATACGGCCTACACTCGGCAGTCCCATATCCATTACCACCTATCATCTTATCCATAAAGTTATCTATAAAGAGAAGTGACTATAGAGTTTTGAGTGTGAATGAATGAATGAGGAGATTGACAGCTGAAGAACTATTTCCGTGACCCGGTCTTGTTCGCTCCCCACAGGAAACACGCCATCATCCTTCTCCACGTGGACAAATACAGATAAGACTCTGATTACGCCTCTCATAAACAGGAAACTATTTCCGTAACTAGTATCCACTTGCCCGTGCATGACCACGACTTGCTTCGGCCGTCCAAACACAAAGATCAGGAGTGGTGCTGGTAGGTCAGCTTTTCCTGTCAAGAAACTCTTCAGTATTGGGCTTAAATTGGGAGCAATGAAGCCTCAAGTTCTCTAATTCATCTTGTGGGGCTATGAATACCCACTCATTCCCCACCCACCCCCGGGTGTTCCAACTCTCTCGCAAACCAGCGATTCTATCCAGTATTGAAGCTCTCTTCAAGAGTCTAAAGAACAGCAGTCCATAAAACATGGGGTTCATGAAAAGTCAAGCTGATACCACCTGCTCTGGTAAAGACACGGAATGGACTTAATAAGTGCCACTTGCCCTAACCGCCAGTGCTCCAGCGAAGGGTTCGGCCGCAGCAAAGTGCCAAGTGACGTAAACTCGTCACTTTTTTTCCACTGCATCACAGGAGAAGATAGTAACAAGGAAATTGTAAAGAGCTAAATGTGTGACGCGGCTTACAGGAAAGTCGCCGAGTTCCAACACAATTACGTGTGGTAGGGATCAGTACATGGGAGACGAAGACTCATGCAACACAAAGAGTGTCCCAAGAACAGACAGGAAGTGAGTGTGTGTGTGTGTGTGTGTGTGTGTGTGTGTGTGTGTGTGTGTGTGTGTGTGTGTGTGTGTGTGTGTGTGTGTGTGTGTGTGTGTGTTTACCTAGTTGTGTTTTGCGGGAGAAGAGCTATGCTCGTAGGAACCCGCTATTGTATCTTTCTTAAAGTCGTGTATAGTTTTAGCACTCACTGTTTTCTCTTTCAATTTATTCCATGTATCTATCACTATGTAGAAAGCTATTCTTTTTCAGATCTCTTCTGTAACCGTCCTTCTTGAGTTCCTTCTTGTGTCCCCTTGTATTTCTTCTGTCCCATAGTGTGTGTGTGTGTGTGTGTGTGTGTGTGTTTGTGTGTGTGTGTGTATTTACCTAGTTGTATTATATGGGAAGGGAGCTATACTCGTAGTGACCCGTCTTTGTATCTTTCAGCATCAAGTTTGTCCTTAAATTCTTGAATAGTGTTTGCACACACTGTTGCCTTATCTAATTTATTCCAGGTATCCACCACTCTGTGTGGGAAGTTATTCTTTTTCAGATCTCTCTTCTATAATTATCCTTTTTGAGTTTCTTTTCATGTCCTTTTGTTTTCCTGTTGTCCCACTTTAATAAATCATCTCTATCTAGGATTTCCTTTCCTTTCATGATTCTATAAATAGTCAGTAGATCTCCTCTTTCTCTTCTTTGCTCCAAAGTTGGTAGTTCCTCCAGAGTTGGTAGAGTGTGTGTGTGTGTGTGTGTGTGTGTGTGTGTGTGTGTGTGTGTGTGTGTGTGTGTGTGTGTGTGTGTGTGTGTGTGTGTGTGTGTTGCAAGAAAGGATGGCTGGGCAGACTGTGCCTTCCTGGACTTAGAAAAAGTACTTGATAAGGTACCACACAGAAAATTGCTAAATAAACTGGAAACAATACGAGGCATATATGGAAAACTATTGAACTGGATCGAGGATTTCCTACATGGAAGAAAAATGAGAGTAGTGCTCAGGGACATACATTCATTGTGTGTGTGTGTGTGTGTGTGTGTGTGTGTGTGTGTGTGTGTGTGTGTGTGTGTGTGTGTGTGTGTGTGTGTGTGTGTGTGTGTGTGTGTGTGTGTGTGCGCGCGCGTGTGTTTTACTTCTTCACCGCTGAGCACTGACGCTAGCTGACACACAACATTTTTCTTCCCCTTTTCTCCAAAGTCTTTTCTTTCTTCCTCCTTTGGGACAATGGATGTTTTCATCGCTTCCTTTTGCCGCTGCGTGAATATGCTGTCTGTACAGTTATTATTGGTCTTACTGAAGCGATCTTTGTTTCGGTTCTTTTCAATGCACTCTCAGTGGCCACTCTCAGTTTACAACAACGCGCCCTTACGCAGCCGTACGCATGTTTTTTTTTTCGTAATCCACTTCAAGGCTCGCTGCTAGTACTTGACCATCTAACTTCGCTCTCAATGCACATTCTTCATGTTCGCATTTTTTTTTTTTATCACGCGGGTCCCACGGGAACCTTCCCAACATCCGCTCCCCTAACGTCCAACTGGTGTAACGGGCAAGTTTTTGCACTGGTGTGTCCATCACGTGTGTGATACGAGTCCTCAGCTAACCGTGGAATTACCGCCGAAGTCTGCGTAGAACTGGTGAGGAGGAAAAGCGGGGGGGGGGGGAAGGAGGAGGAGGAGGAGGAGGAAGAGGAAGAGGAAGAGGAGGAGGAGGAAGAGGAAAAAATGTGGTACCAAATAAGTCCCAAACTCATTTAAATTCCTCTTGAATTCAAGTATTCCAAGTGACAAATACTACTTCTAGAATCTACAGATTTCTATTTCTTCTAGAACCTGCTTAAGACTGAGGCCGTCGCCCTTAAGGACCCCCATCCACGGTACGATCTGATCTTGAGGCCTCAGGACAGATCTGATCGAATCCGACCAAATTGGATCGTGTATGGTGGTCGGACAAGCCAAAATCTGTACACACACGATCCGGTTCGAATCCTACCAGATCTGTCAGGCGGCCTCAAGATCAGATTGTACCGTGTATGGAGCCCCGTAAAGGAGACAAGTTGTCCTAAGACAAGTTGTTCTCTCTGACAACAAGTGAGGATCGATGCCGGTTTCTTCGGGGTCGTTCTGCTTACGCCAGGAGCCGTTAAGTTGCTGTCCAGACTTGTAATGTTTCGATGACATCCTTCTTTCTTTTTCATGTCTCGATGACGTCATAATTTATCATGTCTCAATGACGTCATTCTTTCTTGTAATGTCTCGATGATGTCATTCTTTCTTGTAATGTTTAGATGACATCATTCTTTTTGTATTTCGATGGCATCATCCATGCAATATTTCGATGACGTAATTCTTTCTTGTCATGTCTCGATGACGTTATTCTTTCTTGTCATGTTTTGATGACGTCATTCTTTATTAGAAAAGTCATATTAGGACGGAAAATTCCATCCTCCCCCCAATGCAACATTACTGTCCCCCCTGAGTACTGGATACTGAAGGGGCCCCGGCGACCATAGGGCCTCTGACGGGTAGTTTGAAAGAGGTGGGGGGGTGCCTTCTTTGTTCATATCGACCATGGAGGGAAGGGAAGGGAGAGGAAGGGAGAGAGGGAGAAACGTCGTATTCGTCTAATCCTTCGCCGGGGATCTTGTATGGCTTTGTCTGATTGTGTCTCCGGGTGGTGGCTTGGTCCTTCCTTACTCCTCAGCCCTCTAAGGGCGTTTGGGTACAGGTGGAGTAACAATAATAATAATAATATAGACACGGTAAAGGAAACATGGACTGGAGGTGAAGCTTTATTCCTGACGTTTCGTCTAACGACTTTCTCAAAGGAATGAGCATACTAGAAACATACAGTATGCTCATTCCTTTGAGAAAGTCGTTAGACGAAACGTCAGGAATAAAGCTTCACCTCCAGTCCATGTTTCCTTTACCGTGTCTATACAACTTGTTCACATGGATTTTCAATAATAATAATCTTTGCCGTTTCATGACTTCTGCCGCGTACGCGTATGACGCTGACCGTAGTTTCCGGCTTCTGGCGTCTTTGATTTTTTTTTCTTTCTTTCTTTCTTTTAATGTCTGAAGGCAATATTCCTTCCCATGGGGACATGACAAATCCTTTCATACTCCTGGGGAAGGAATGGGAAGGATATACAGAACGCGCAATCCTCGTCTCCTAAACTGCTGTTGACATTAACTTTGTCGTCCAACTTCAACAGCGTTTCATAAAGTCTATGCTTACGTTTGTCCGGCCTGTTGACTGTTCGCTGGCAATCAGCGCAGAGCCTCTGTCTGTGGGATTAACGGCAAAGGGTCACAATATTGTTTCTGTTGGAGTTGTCGTCACGTTGTTTTTCATGCTTCAGTTATGCCTTCCCTTCTTCCATGCTGATTGGATCACCTACATACGCTTTTCTTTTCTTTCTTCAACTCCTAATCGTGACTCTCTAATAAGTTTACCTCCCCCTTCCCCCCGTCTCACTTCTCCACCTCCTCGTCTCCTCCCCCATCCTCCCTCTTAAGCTCTCACATGATCCTCGAAGCGAAAAAGAAAAGAAAAGAAATGATAACGCTTTTGTACTCTTCTGAAGCCTCGAGATTTTTTTTCTTCTTCCGGTTGCCAAATATTAAACAATAATACTAAGAGCGTTTTCATCACGAGATCTTGGGGGGACAAAGGTTTGGTACGTCCCTTTATAGCAAGTGACCACAAAGGTCTTTGCCACCAAGACAAAGGATCCTTTCTTGTCTTCTCCTCCTCCACAACAAAGGTCTCTTATCGTCTGTGTCCTTAGGGCGTTATCACACTGGGCTATTTTTCCTCCAACAGTCGAAGGAAAAATAGCCCAGTGTGATACGTCATTGTCACGCGAACTACACCCCATCTTCCTCGAACTGGCCCACTTTAGCCTGTGCGCACCAGGGAGTCCGTTTTGGGTTGCATACAAAGTACCAAATCAACTTTAGTACATAACCCTATTTTCCTTATTTTCTATCCATGTGCTATTTGAAATTGTCTTTCATATTCTGTATATAGTAAAGGAAGATGTATATTACAATGAGTATAACTTTTTAATATAACAACGATTACACACATAGAATATACTCAAATCTTTGTTATAATCCTTAAAAAGTGATACTCATTGTATTATATAGCTTCCTTTATTGTATACAGAATATAAAGAAAATATCGAATATAACATAAATTGGAAATGAGAGAGAGAGAGAGAGAGAGAGAGAGAGAGAGAGAGAGAGAGAGAGAGAGAGAGAGAGAGAGAGAGAGAGAGAGAGAGAGAGAGAGAGAGAGAGAGAGAGGCATGTACTAAGGTTGACTTATGCCAAACACTAAACGGACTCCTTGCAGCGCACAGAGTACCACTATTCCATCCTGCTTCCTTCATGGAACGATGGCTTCAGTCTGTTGTCTGTTCCAAAATTTCTTTCCATAAACAGAAGAAAACTTTGTAATTTTTCGAAATCTCATTTATTGTCATCAAGATGAAAACTTTGTCACTTTTTGAGAAAAAAAAAATCAAACGAAGGAAATATACATAACTTTCTTAATTTTTTCTTATTAACTCAAAGAATCTCCTCTCTCTGATAAGGACATTATTGCTGTTATTTTGAGGTTCGGTGGTTGTTTACTTTTTAAGAACGATTATGAATTTCATAAAAAGATTATGAAATATATCATCTTATTCTCGCGTGTCGCTTGTATATACAACAGTTTAAAAAAAGAATAACATTGTTCCAGCCTTTTTTTCCCCTAAGCCTACGGTAAGCGTTGGAACAGTCTTCTTTTAATCCCTTTTAACCTCCTGTACAAGAGAGTAAAGTCTTCAGAAACGTAGTACTGTACAACTCCGAGTTTTTTTCCCATCCAGACTGCTGTAGTGTACATTTAGTACACATACAGTACATTCCATTAGCATAACATTTCCAGGGCCATAGAAATAATATCATTATCATTACTATTATCATATCTTCATATTTCCAGGGCCAAAGATACAATATCATTACTGTTATCATATTCATTTTCATTATATTGTCATTGCTATCATTATCATCATATATTACTATCATTATCTTTATTATTATCAGTTATTATTATCTTTATTATTATAAGTTATCATTATTCATTATCTTTATCTTCATCATATCATTACTCACTTTTTTTTCTGATGGGTTTCCCGTCCACTTGTAAAAACATTAAGACCTTGTTTAGTTCCGGGTCTATACCCCCCCCCTTCCCCCTGCCCCCCCCCCCACCTCTCGCTAAGACCGTCACCAGCACGGTGTGGCGGGAGGGGTCTGTCTCTGTCTCTCTCTCTCTCTCTCTCTCTCTCTCTCTCTCTCTCTCTCTCTCTCTCTCCCTACCCGGGTCTTAATCCCGGATTTTCTGTTCGAAAACACGCTGCTGGAACTTTTTTTTTCTTTTTTCTTAAAGAAGAGAGAGGAGGGCGTATGGTACACGAAACATGGTCTACCAAGTATACATATACGCACATACATACATAGATACATACATGTATAAATAAGTACATGTGCACATACATACATGTGTATGCCAGTATTACCCATAGATCGTGCTAGATGTGAACTCTGAGATCTCATCCGGGAGGGTAATAACTGTCAATCACGAGTATAGCACATGATCCCAGACCATGTCTAACCACATACATGCACACATACATACATATATATATACATACAGACAGCTTTACGTCATTTCAGTGACGTCAGCAAATGGAAGATGACGTCACCATTGTCCTCGTGAAGAGAGCTACGTAAATATATACATACATACATATATATATATATATATATATACATATATATAAATATTATATATATATATATATACATATATATACATATTATATATATATATATATATACATATATATACATATTATATATATATAATATATATATATATATATATATATATATATATATATATATATATATATATATATGCATCGACCTTGGCACACTGACAATCTGTTTATACACTAGATTGTTCTTGATCCTCTCTGAGCTCAAACAGAGCGATTCGCTCCGCGGCTATATTTGGTCACAAGTGAGATTATGTACACATTTCCGGTGCTTTGATCCTTAATAGTACACACGCGCACACACACACACACACACACACACATTCTTTCATACGTTTGCCTGTGTGTATACATTCGTGCATATTCATTGCCTACTTACGACTGTTTAATCCCCCAACGCGTGTGTACGCACGCGTGCGTGTATGCGTACGTGCGCACGTACATGTGAGTGTACACGTGTGTGTACATGTGTGTGTGTACACGTGCGTGCGTGCCACTCCCTCGTCTATGTACATTCCTCCAAGGAAGAGAACTCGTATGTAAGGCTTCGTCGCCTTCCTACGCCACGAAACACCTTTTTTGCTTGTATGTTTTAACTTGAGCCCTCGGCGCCACGTTAGTCACGTGTTCGTGACGTCATACCAGGACCTGGGACACTGGCACTGCGTTATGTGTGACGTGATGAACCTGTTAGATCGTGTCACGTCATGTAACGAGATCGACATGTCCATGGTTTTGATCATCGTTACTGATAATCACTTGATCAAGATGTCAGTGTCATGCATCGCAGGTAAATAAGATATTATTGCATCAACCATATCAAAATATAAATATCAATTAATAATGATAAACAAATAAATACACGACGAGTGAATGACAAAAAGATTAACAAAGAAATAAAATTAATAAACAAAGATGAAATATAGAAATAAATGAAAAAGAAAAACAAAGTCAAAACTAGTTAATATAGACGAAATAAATGAATAAAACTGATAAACACATCAATCAATTTATTAGAATTAAAATTAAGATAGAAGGAACTGATATGTAAGAAAACAGGTCGCCACATCGATCATCTAAACATCGAAAAGGTGAGGAGCATACGCCAGGAGGCACTGAGTAGTTGCGGCCGAAGCCGCCACCTCTGCCATGTTATCCGCAGAACTTCTAGGGCAGGAATTACGACTCACTGCCGGGAATCGTAAAGGAATGCGGGATTCGAACCGGGGACAAAGAACATAGGAGACGCGCATGAGGCACCAGCGTGATGAATTTTGAGAACCAAGATTCCCCATCTCCCCCGGGGGGAAGGGTCCCCCGGGGGGAAGGGTCCCCCGGGGGGAAGGGTCCCCCGGGGTATCAGAAACACACAGGCCCTCTCCCATGTCCGGGCGTGTCTTGCCCCTTGTACATATTTGCCGGACGCTCGGGCTCCGTCCACAAGGGAGCAAGAGGAACGTGCCCCCCCCCCGCCCACCTTTCACGTATTTATTCCTGTCTGCTGTTGGTCTCAAACCCCCCTCTTCCCCCCTCCCCCTCCCCCTCCCCTCGACCTTCACCTCGGTGTTCTATGGCCATTTGGGCACTGGATTTCGTGAGTGTGAGGAAGCGATCCTGTGACCTTGGGATATTGTTTCAGGATCCCTGAAGGCTCCGAGCGACCTTGGAACGCAGGAGGAGATTCGCAGTGTTTCCAGTTAGGTGAGCAAGCATTTTCAAGGAATCTGATCTAATCTGCCCAGGCACACATCTAAGGACTGCAGTCAAGCAAGCAAACATTAACTAGGATCAGTAGGAAGTTGTTTCTATAATTCAGTTAAATTCCTTCGTCGGAATTAGATATATGAAGTGTTATGCTGCCGTCATTATTTCAAGTATTATCGTTTTTGTAAATGGAAAATAATGTGTGTGTGTGTGTGTGTGTGTGTGTGTGTGTGTGTGTGTGTGTGTGTGTGTGTGATTCACCATGGTTTTAGATCACGTGTTGGACTCGTGATCGACAGCTATTTCCCTTCCTGGAAGAGAGCTCAGAGTTCATAGATGACCGATCTATGGGTAATGCTGTGACCTTACACACGCACACACACCCAACTCCCCGCCCAAGAGAGTTGGAGTAAAAACCGGCACCGCAGCGATACTGAAATTATTTCAGCCCTGGGCGGGATTCAAACCCGGACCGCCGTAGTGGCGGCCAGGAACTCTAGCACTGAGGCATCGAGTGTGTATGTGTGTGTGTGTGTGTGTGTAAGTGCTCTAGTATGGATGCAAACGTGCTTACGTACATGAAAGTGAATTACCTGTCAAGAATATGCGCGCTCAGGCCTTGATTATCTCGCACAATTACAGAGTTCTACACAAGTGTGCGTGCGTGTGTGTGTATACCAAATCATGTACACGTAACCACGTGTGTATGACCAGGCACTGCATGACAGCACTGAACCTATATTACACTGTCATGCAAAGGTCAAGGACGTGGCGACCTTGACAGGATCTCGGGAGTGCAACAGCAGTGCAACAACAGTGCAACAAATTTCATACACGCAAGAGCAACATCACAGTTCCAGTGCGACAAGTCGTCTATATCCATGTTATGCTTAGAATATCACTGCCATATATAAATGTGGGAAAGGAGGCATTTGGCAACAATGGCACAAGGTTGGAATCTCTCTAAACATCAGATGGTCTGTCCTCTTTAACAGCCAAACATGGCACGTGAGGCCAAAGTGCGTGGCACCTTGGCACCTGAAAAGGAGGAGGAGGAGGAGGAAGAGAGGAAGACGAAGAAGAAAAAATCGAAGAAGACGAAGATGAACACGAGGAAGAAGAAAGAAGGAAAATCGACAAAGAAGAAAAAGAAGAAATCGAAGACAAGAAAAAAATGAAGAAGAAAAAATCGAAGACGAAGATGACGAAGAAAAAAAGTGGAAGAAAATTAAGACGAAGAAGAAGAGGGAAAAGTTGACGAAAAAGAAGAAGAAAAAGACGAAGAAGAAAAAGTCGAAGAAGAGGGAAAAGTTGACGAAAAAGAAGAAGTAGAAAAAGACGAAGAAGAAAAAGTCAAAGAAGTCGAAGAAGACGAAGAAGAACACAAAGAAGAAGAGGGGAAAATTGACGAAAAAGAAGAAGAAGAAGAAGAAGAAAAAGTCGAAGAACACGAAGAAGAAGAGGGAAAAATTGACGACGACGAAGAAGAAGAAAGAAGAGGGAAAGGCCGACGAAGATAAAAGAAGAAGGAGAAGAACTTGAAGAGGACGAAAAAGACGAAAGAGAAGAACTTGAGGACGAAGAAGACGAAGAAAAAGAAAAAAAAGAGGACGAAGATGAAGAAGGAAAAGTAGACGAAGAAAAAGAAAAAAGACGAAGTAGACGAAGAAGAGGACGAAGTTGAAAAGGACGAAGAAGAGGACGAAGTTGAAAAGGACGAAGAAGACGAAGAAGAAGAAGTTGAAAAGGACGAAGAAGACGAAGAGGTCGAATAAGAAAGCGTACTTGGAACACGTCTCCAATAGCGTCCAGCAGCGTACAACAACAACAACAACAACAACCACGTAACATTGAACACGCGCACACACACATCGCCTGTTCGTGTACACGAATGGCCTATTCGTTCTTCACACGAAAGAAAACACGCACAACTCTTCGTGAGCTTAAAAGAGGACACGCAAACTTTAATGGCCTCTACCACGCGACCTGTTCACGAAACACCCTTAACTGCCCCGCCCTAATTAGAGGGGAAATATATACAAACGCGTTGGTTGTAATTCATAAAGTTTAAAGTTAATGTACGTATTTCTTCATTCAATCTCTCCCCCCACCACATTCCCCCCATCTCCCCCCCCACACCTTTTCCTCCCCCTTTTACAGTCCAATAATTAATTCTGTAACACGCGAGGACAAAGACACGACCGAGGCAGTGTGAATGGTTACTTCGATTACTTGTAGTAATTATGATTACTTTCCTCGAATACCTTAGACGTGTTCTATACTTAACTAGTTACTTCCAGCTGCCCCCAGGTGATTTTATTCAGCTGAGGAAATCACATAAAAGGTTGTTTGTTGTTATTGTTTTTTGTTATTGTTGTTATTATCATTATTATTATTATTATTATTATTATTATTATTATTATTATTATTATTGTGGATAGGAGGTAAAGGGAACACGGGCTGAGGGAAATATTTTTATTCCTGACTGTTACTGTTATCATCGTTCTTACTGGATGCTCGATGGCCAAGCAGGATAGAGCGTCGCTACTTGCGGCGAAGGTCAATGGATGGCGGTTCGAACCCTGTCACCGGCAAAGATGAGCCAAGAACATGATTTATTAAATTCTATGCTACGAAGTCCTCTGTAAGGGGCACCGTCCTAGCCTCCTGATAAAGGGAGTTTCGCGACATTAAACTGAATCATAATCATCGATTATCATCATCATCATCACTATTACTATTACTCTACAATCACCACCGTTAGCCAGAAGTAAATATATGAAGGTTGCCATCATGAAGAAGTTTAACGAGAGCTTCGGTTAGTTGGTGACATGTAACGATAGCCTGAACAAAATATGTAAAGTGAGTCATGATAGCAAAGGGTTACTATCATTTAAGTGTACTATGTAAAAGAAAAAAGAATTAATGTTTTCATAATGAATTGACGAGAAAATGTAACCTAAATAAGGAACTTCAGTAATTTAAATAATTTAAGTAATTCTAGTAACAAAACTCTAAGTATGTGACTTAAAAATAAGAGTCAGAATTAAGAAGGTAAATATTCTAACTGACAGCTAGACTATACTAGTTACAAATTTAGTGACGGGACGATATAGAAATTTTTTAACGATTCTGATACGAATTCCGATACTACTCTAAACTTTCGATTTCGATAAACGATTAATAAATCTACTTTGTTCATACAGTATTTGTTTCGCAAACCAACCGCAGGGCCTGAAAATAAACATGAATATCGTTGCGGGTATCGAAATAGGACTTGTATAGGAATCGGAAGTTTAGGGCACTATCGTAATCAGAAGTATCTGGACTCGTATCGGAATCATTAGAATTATTGGTACAACCCCATCACTAGTTAGAATATAACTAGTACCGCCCCATCACTAGTTATAACATAACTTGTATCACCCTGTGTACGTCATTACTTAAAGGGGCTATCACACTGGGCTTCCACAGGCTTCACCTTCGCCGACCGGTGAGAGTCCGTTTGAGTAAAAACGACTTCGGTTCCAATATTTGAATTTTCAAATCTTCAAATATAAAATTATCTTTCCGTCATATATGGCAAAGCTGAATGATGTACTAAGAGATTGTAAACTTACACGAATGTTAGCCATACTGCTGAAATGTTCTTAGAGAAGTCTAGATTTCTTTAAGCGAAGTCGTGATCTAGTTATTCAAATAGAGGTTGGAGGTAGGATGTTGACGGAAAAATATCCCAGTGTGATAACCCTTTTTTACCTAATCCCAGGACATTTTATTCAGCTGAAGCAAACTGGTCATTACAGACAAATATTTGATGTTATTTCTCATGATATGTGTCTTGCTGCATTGCTTCTGACCCAGGGCAGTGGGCGAGATGCTGGGATGACCCGTCATCCAGAAGGAGCCAAGATAAGAGGGAAGGAGGGAGGGAGGGAGGGAGGGAGGGAGTGGAGTGGCTGGGGATGAAATGGGTGGAAGTGGAATTATACCTTTTAAATTTGGCTACTTCCCTCGTACGGGGGACAAAGCCTTTGGTATATGTACAGTATGAATGTATGTATGTATTTCCAATTAAAAATACCTGTATCACATCACCTTTATGTGTTTATTTTCATTTTAATTCCTGTTATGGAACTACAGGTGGGTGGAATTTCGCTGTTTGTGTATCCAATAACATTTACTTCTGCTCGTAGCACATTCATATAATTTTGTGTCTAATATTAATAATGATACCCAGAGGTAATGGAGATTCAGTGAAAGATTCAGTGAAGGAGTTTACAACATTTTTCTACTTAGTTTGCGCTGAAAAGGTCACATAATTATTTCCGTGGCTTGGCGACATGTTATTTGTATTCTTAAAGATTATATACATGTACCAAACAAAAGAAAAATATATATATTTTCTCAGGTTAATTACATCGAACGCCTATGCAGTGTATTTAAGGCCAATGCGATTTACATCTAATGTCTGATTTCTCAGTATTTTCTCAATCAGTTACGATTTTTTCATTTTAACTATAATTTATATATTTATTTTTCTACTTATTTATTTGTATTTCTGACACCTTACTAGGCAAGAGCTACCAGACATATTTACTGGGCAGATGGCAAAGGATCTTAAAAAAAAAATGCCTTGAAAGTAAAATGTATATGTATTTCGGAGTAAACACACCGACACACACATGCTCACACACCAACACGCACTCGTGGCGCATTGGTAGAGTTTCTTGCCGCCACTACGGAGGTCCGGGTTCGAATCCCGCCCAGGGCTGAAATAATTTCAGTATCGCTGCGCTGTGGGTCGTTATTCCAACTCTCGTGGGCTGGGAGTTGTGTGTGTGTGTGTGTGTGTGTGTGTGTGTGTGTGTGTGTGTGTGTGTGTGTGTGTATGTGTGTGTGTGTAAGGTCACAGCATTACCCATAGATCGATCATATACGAGCTCTGAGCTCTCTCCCGGGAGGGAAATAGCAGTCGATCACGAAGTCCAGCATGTGATCCAAGACCATGGTGAATCACACACACACGTAATGTTTAGAGCGTCGCTATTTGTGGCGGAGGTCAAGAATGGAGGCGGTTTGAGACTGCCTGGCGGCAAAGCGAGTTCGTAGTAAGAGAGAGATTCAGACTAGATTATCCGCTTTAAAACGTCCTGCATATGTAGGAGGCACAATTCCAGCCTCCTTCAAGAGGAGAAAGTACGTGTGTTTGTGTGTATACTGTGTGTGTGTGATTCACCATGGTCTTGGACCACGTGTTAGACTCGTGATCGATAGCTGTTTCCCTTCCCGAATGAGAACTCAGAGCTCATATATATGACCGATCTATGGGTAATGCTGTGACCTTACATGCACACACACACACACTCAACTCCCCGCCCGCAAGAGTTTGGAGTAACGACTCGCAGCGGAGCGATACTGAAATTATTTCAGCCCTGGGCGGGATTCGAACCCGGACCTCCGTAGTGGCAGCCGGGAACTCTAACACTGCGCCACGTGTGTGTGTGTGTGTATCCACCTAATTGTATTTACCTAGTTGTAGTATACAGAAAAGAAGCAACACTCGTCGGGTCCCGTCTCCCACCCTCAAATTTACCATACCTAGCCTCACATACATGTGTGTATTTACCTAGTTTACCTGGTTGTATTTTACGGGACGAGAGCTATGCTCGTAGTGACCCGTTCCCGTATCTCTCCGCATCCAGTTTATTCTTAAAATCGTGTATAGTTTTGGCACTCACTGTTTCTCCGTTTAGTTTGTTCCAGACATCAGTCACTCTATGTGGGAAGCTATTCTTTTTCAGGTCTCTTCTGTAACATGTCCTTCTTTAGCTTCTTTCCGTGTCCTCTGGTTTCTCTTCGTGTGAACGCATGTATGTACACATGTACTGCACATGTACACAGACACACACGTACTCACTTATAACTGTGACAATTGTCAATAAGGAAATCCAATCAGGAGGCCTGGCTGGGGAACGAGAGGGGATGGAGGGGGAAGAGGGGGAGAAGGATATAGCCGACGCCCCCCCCCTTCCACCTTTGCACTTTGGAATGTTGCTGTTCTCGTCTTGCCCCCCCCCCCGGGGGGCAGGGGGGAAGAGGTGCAGGGGAGGGGGGGGGGTTCCGTCGCATCTTGATCGTTCTTTCTCGGCCACCGCCGGTTCTGTGTCGACCTGGAATTGTCTGCGCGCGCGCGCGCACACACACACACACACACGCACAAATATATACATACACACACATGCACGCACAGACACACACATCCATGCGTGTACGTTTTATTCGTGTGTGTGTGTGTGTGTGTGTGTGTGTGTGTGTGTGTGTGTGTGTGTGTGTGTGTGAGGGAGAAAGAGAGAGGAGAGAATGAATAAGAGAAGAAGGAAGAGTAAATGGAGGAGGAGGAGGAGGAGGAGGAGGAGGAGGAGAAGGAGGAGGAGCTGAACATTTCTTTATGTTGTTGTTGTTATTGTTGTTGGCAGTGGTGGTATTGGTGTTGTTGTTCGCAACTAATTGGCGAGACGACATGAAGCAACGCGTAGCGATGCGAGCGGGTCAAGTACGACCTACCAGAAGGTCGTGAGAATAAACGTGCATTTACGAGGTACTCTCCACCCTCTTTCCCTTCCCCTCCGTCGACTTAGAATGGTGACCAGAAAAATATATATATTTATACTTTTCTTTTTTTCCCCGAGTCGTCTATTTTTGTTCTCTGTATTATGATGTCTACACCAGACTCCATTTGTATTCTTTTAACCGTAGCGAAAGCCACAAATCACGTCACAGCTCTGACGACGTCAAGGTTAATTTCATAAAAAAAAAAAATCTTACTACTGTAAACACTAATTTCTTTCTTCCTCACTCGTTCCGAAACCCATCAAAAACGTAAAAGTTTATTCATATATAATCCCTTTATCACGTCTATGATCGCGTTTTGTGATCCAATTTGAAAACGTGTCGCTAGAAAGCCCAACGAGCAAATTGAATTTGCATTCGAGTGTAGTAGGTGATGCGTCGCTTCAAGGCCTGATGACGTCATGTCGTCGGCGCGTTCGCACGCTTTTACGTCATGTCGTCCCAGATCAAGAAGCCAATGAGGTTCAGATGAGGGCTCTCTCTCTCTCTCTCTCTCTCTCTATTTCTCTCTGAATCTTCTCAAAACTACAAGAATTTATATATTCGTCTGCCTATGCAGATTCATCATTTCTTTACGATTTGATTTTGGTAATTTTCTTCTCTATGCACTTCTATATGTATACAGTTTGAGTATCGGATGTACAAGTTACTTAATTCCCACAAGAAACGACAAGAACAAATCTATGTATATAAAAAACACATCCAATAATAAAATATTCCTATTTATATCGTAGAGCTCGGTGCATCTGTACATCTTGTAAACTGTTCAACTATTGATCAGAGACCAGGACTAGAGTTGAATAAATATAAGAAAATTGTATTCAATATGGCTTTAGGATTTAATTTGGAGGGAAATTAAATTGTTAATGTATTATTTCACACACAACACACTGTCTTGTTTGTCAGTGAGACAATAGAAGATTCAAGGAGACTTCAATTGTTGGGATGTGCATTGGGTATCACTTGTCCTTCAATTGGCCTTGTATGCATATATGCGTGTATATACGTATGTGTGTATGTATGCACGCACGCATGTGCACACACTCCTTTCCCTAACATACAGTGACGAGCAAAAGTTTTGACCCACGCTACAGATCTGACAATGCCAACATTATTTTTTTTAATATTTGATTAATTTATTTATTCATTTTTGTCGCGTGTCGTGATATATTTTCCTGCGTAGTATTTAGCTTAGGCAATTTTCTTGAATTACACACACACACACACACATATATATATATATATATATATATATATATATATATTGTCTCACAAATAACTTGAATTTTATATCATGAAGATCTCTGGCTGTCTCGAAAGTTTTGCTAGTGACTGTACATCAGCCTTGCCTGCAAACACAACAGTCAGTCTACCGAAAGCTAAACGCCCTGTGAGAACTTAGCCTTAATTAATACGACGTTTCGCTTATTACAGCTTTATCAAGTGGAGTCTTGGCACACATAATTAATATTAAATAGGAGGAACGGTAGGAGGTCATAGGCTCCTAGGAAAGGTTGAGGAGGAAAAGGGAGGAATTGACTGTGTGTAGGACATTTGATCACCCCCGTTGACCAAAAGAGGAAAACTAATGTCGGTATGGGGGTCAATTGTCCACTGACGATGGACAAAAGTCCTCACCAATTATTTTATTTTCTAATTAACGACACAATGATCCCTATTTTATTTACTATTACTTATATTATTATAAATTTTATTTATTTGGTTATTCATTTATCATTATGATTTTTTTCGCATCCGACCTAGTTATGGGCCAACAGGTCTCCTGTCGGCATGCTCCTATTTTGTAATCCTTTGAATAAAATCACCTGGTGGCATCTAAAAGACATCTACAAGTCACGAAATGATCTAATGCTGCGATCTGATTATTTTTTGTTCTTCGATATAAAAAATTTTGATCATCAATGTAAAATGGTCCTTTTGTAACATTTCTGTCCTGTTCCAAGTCTCATGTAACTGCAGATGATATTTTGCAGTTGATTCGGGGCTTTGTCTTCACAGACAAAAGAATAACTCTAACTGGGGCACAAGCCATCCATTGTTTTGCTTCCTCTCCACTTTATTCTGGCCTTGGTAAGTATGGATGGTATCATACTAACATTCATCAATTACTATTGAGCCTTTTTATGGTGTGTTTCGAAATTTGTACTTTAAAAAATCTACAACTTCGGTGCTATATGATCTCCAAGGATAGAAGCTCTACTGATATATATATATATATTATATATATATATATATATATATATATATATATATATATATATGTATATATATATATATATATATATATATATATGTACATATATATATATATTATATATATATATATGTACATATATATATATATACACATACATATATATATATATATATATATACATATATATTTATATATATATTTATATATATATACACACACATATATATTTATATACACATATATATACATATGTATACACATATATATATACATATATATATATACAAACATATATATATACATATATATCTATATATATATACATACATATATATATAGATATACATATATATACATACATATATACATATATATACATATATATATATATACATATCTATACATATATATATATATTATATATATATATATATATATATATATAATTTATATACATATATATATCTTGATGGTGCAATCGGTTAGGTCACTATCACTTGTCACGTGCTAGCGCAGGTTCGAGTCCTTGGCTGTACCACGTTTCAATTTCTGCATACATGCCTCCTCGAGTTTCTCGATGTTGATGGTTTAGAATTAAAGTGATTTGTGATTGATATTATATATATATATATATATATATATATGTGTGTGTGTGTGTGTGTGTGTGTGTGTATGTGTGTGTGTGACAGCACCACAGGAAAGATAATAATGAAATGACAATAAGATCTTTCGTATATTATATCTTCAGATGTAATACACGTCTAAAGATGTAATATAATCTTATGCTCATTTCTTGATCATTTTCCTGTGGTTATGTCGCATATGCTGTATTATATACCTTAAGGTCAAGTGAGATTTCTGCACATTTATATACGATATATATATATATACATACATATATATATATATATATATATTATCAGGTACGTGTCAGTCCCTCCGTCCTATTCTTGTTCTCTCTGTCTCTCTCTCTCTCTCTCTCTCTCTCTCTCTCTCTGTCTGTCTTGTCTGCTTCGAGACTCTTCCAACACAGACAAACATGGGAGTAACTAGACGTCCTTTCTAACTGTGCCTCACATACTTCAGAAACCCTCTAACCAACTTTATTGGTTTACAAGGACAGCACTCGAGCCGCCCATACAAAACCAACAACTCTTCATTTTCTTTTCCCTTTTCCTCTTCCTTTTTTTGGTCATCTTCCTCCAGATCTTCTTTGTCATCGTTCTTCCCATATCGCTTCTTCTGTTTCTCTTCATTGTCCTCTTTCTTCTCGTTTTATTCATTTTCATTCATCTTCCCTCTTCCTTTTCTTCCTTATCTCTCCTGTTTTTATCTTCCTTATCGTTCTTCTACTCATCCTCCTCCACTCTGCTGTCGACCCGCTCGAACGAATTCACAACACTGCGACATGACGTCACGACGTCCGCAGATCATTCTAGACCAGTGGTTCTTAACCTTTTTTGGCAGCGACCCAAAATTTTGCACAAATCAAGCATCGCGACCCAAGCCTACATAGATATACGAATTGTCTTTATAAGTAATATGGTTATGCTTTTAAAAGCGGGTTTGATTTATTTTTTATTTAATCATGGTCTGCTTAGAATCCTAAAACTAGGCATCATGTATTTTAATTATTACAGTATATAATTATAATAAATTTGTAGTGGGAAAATAATCATTTTCTGCAAACCCTTAGCGACCCAATAAAATGGCTTGGCGACCCAAATTTGGGTCGCGACCCAGGGGTTAAGAACCACTGTTCTAGACCAATGACGGTTAAGTTTGAATCCTCCGATTCTTGGTTTTGCTTCCAACGGACGCTTTCCAGAACCCGGATCCATAGAAATCAAGGGTGCTTAGTCGTGTACCTATAACAAGGTCTTTCAGTTCCCGTTTATTGATGAGATGGATCACAAAAGCAACCCATTAGTTTGGATGGAGACCTCTTGTTACGTTTCGATATCGGACTGTATAAACTACATACCTGATCCAAAACCATGAAGAAGAAGACGAAAGAGAAGAAAGGTAAGAAGAAGAAAGTGAAGAAGAAGAAAGGGAAGAAGACGGCGAAGAAGAAGAACGCGAAGAAGAAGGCGAAGAAGAAGGCGAAGAAGAAGAAAGGGAAGAAAAAGAAGGGAAGAAGAAGAAGAAAAAGAAGAAGGGGAAGAAGAAGGCGAAGAAGAAGAAAGAGAAGGGAAGAAAAAGAAAAAGAAGAAGAAGAAGGCGAAGAAGAAGGCGAAGAAGAAGACGAAGAAGAAGAGGGAAAAGGAGAAGAAGAAAGGAAGAAGAAGGCGAAGAAGAAGGCGAAGAACAAGATGGAGAAGAAGAAGAAGAAGGTGAAGAAGAAGAAGGCGAAGAAGAAGGCGAAGAAGGCGAAGGAGAAGAAGAAGAAAGGAAGAAGGAGCAGAAGAAGGAGAAGAAGAAGAAGAAGAAGGCGAAGAAGAAAGCGAAGAAGAAGGCGAAGAAGGAGGAGAAGAAGAAGGCGAAGAAGAAGAAGGCGAAGAAGAAGAAGGAGAAGAAGAAGAAAGAGAAGAAGAAGGCGAAGAAGAAAGGGAAGAAGAAGGCGAAGAAGAAGAAAGGGAAGAAGATGGCGAAGAAGAAGATGGCGAAGAAGAAGAAAAGAAAGAAGAAGGCGAAGAAGAAGGCGAAGAAGAAGGCGAAGAAGAAGAAGAAGAAGAAGAAGAAGAAGAAGAAGAAGAAGAAGAAAGGGAAGAAGAAGGCGAAGAAGAAGATGGCGAAGAAGAAGAAAAGAAAGAAGAAGGCGAAGAAGAAGAAGAAGAAGAAGAAGAAGAAGAAGAAGAAGAAGAGGAAAGGGAAGAAGAAGGCGAAGAAGAAAAGGAAGAAGAAGAAGGCGAAGAAGAAAAGGAAGAAGAAGGCGAAGAAAAACGCGAAGAAGAAGAAAAGGAAGAAGAAGAAAAAGAAGAAGGCGAAGAAGAAGCAAGTGAAGAAGAAGAAGAAGAAAACGAAACAGAAGAAAAAGAAGGCGGCAAAAAAGAAGAAGCTGAAGAATAAGAAAATGCCCTCACCCAAAAGGCCGCCCAGCAACAAGAATCCCTTACAAATCCCAAAACCTTCGAGAGCTCAGAATGAGCTAACACGTTCGTAATTTCTTTCTTTCTTCAAGCTGCGGTCAGCAGTCAAATACGGTCATCAGCGGTCAAAGGTGACGCCCCCCGACCTACGTGACCTGCAGCACTGAGTCAAGAGACCCCCCCCCCCACCAACCCCCTTCATGCAGGTCGCTTTCTCTACGAGTCGAGGAAGATCCTTTGGGTGTCTGCCTGGATTACGTCCGTCAGTTACGTGTGACGACTTGAGAGCTCAGCACTTTGATGGGAGTCTTGACCTCAGGTCTGCTTGTGTAGCATTCTTTAAGAAACAACATTTAAGGAATTATTATATATATATATATATATATATATATATATATATATATATATATATATATATATATATATATATATATAAATAGATAAATAAATTGGGTGAGGCAGAGTCCACACCACATATGGGTCCCTCTCGATCTACACATCATTCAAGCTAAGGTCCGCCTTGGAAATGAACAAAATAATCGTCCAGTATTCACCATAACGAAATCCTTTTTTTTTTTTTTTAATTGCAGCTCTCTTCCTTCTGAGACCCACATCAATTCAAAAAAGATCTACGGGAAGCTACGAGTAGGCCCCAGAGGACCGTTGTTGGTTACACTGGGGCCGCGGATTTCCGGTTGCTGAAATCCTGAAGCCACAAATGTTACCATTCGCACATGGAAACCCCCCCCCGAAGGCATTGTCCGATTTCGACGTCGTCTTTGGCTTCGGTTTCCGCACCACTTTAACGACTTCTGGCAGTCTTGTCCTTCAGTACAGTGGCAGTCTTTCTAGATTTTGTTATGGTCAGCGCCCGACGCTTCCAGCCAGCTGATTCCTATGTCAGCCCTTCCAACACAGTAGACTTTGCGTATTTTGTCATTTTTGATACAGGGTTGCTGGGTAGCTGTGCTATGAGAACGGTACTCTGAAAAGGGTGTGTTCGTGTGTGTGTGTGTGTGGGGGGGGGGGGTCTCGATTCACTACAGTCCTCTTCAAACTGACGACCGCCATTCCAAAGAAAGAAAAAAAAATCTTAAGGTATTGAACACACTAAGTCCTCTATGGGTTCCTTACCAAAGAAGACCTCAGCCTCATTCTTGCGTCATGCTCTCATCCGTGACCTTGCCATGCAGTGTCCCCGAAGTGGAAGTCTCCGGGGGGAAGCCATTCCAGCCCGTGTGTCCCGTGACCGTAAGGACTGTTTTGCTGCGTCGCCAGAAGGCTTCGAAGTCCGTCCATGGCCGTTATACAACAAAGTGATTACTTCGCTGCAGCACTGGTTCTTACTTCACACGCCATGCCCACGCCTTTCGTCCCTCTTCACAAAGGTAGACCGTTATAACGGTTGCCCTGTAGTCGTTTATGAGGTCTACGAATAACGTTTTTATCCTCATCCCCTCTGCCTCCTCTGCACTTCTCACAACGTCGCTTTCATGTACATCGTGCCTTATCTACGAATGCATGACAAAACGCGCAACGGACAAAACTCCAATCTGCATAGTTGATAAAAAACCCAATAGGAAAACTGGGGGGAGGACATAACCTAACGTAACGTAACGTAACCTAACCTAACCGGTGCCTGTTTAGTATGTGGCCTACCTATTCAACACATCGAGGAACGCACCCAGCCCTGCAGGTTTAGGTTAGGTTAGGTTTAAATGAAAAAAAAAAAAAAAAATAAAGTATTGTTGTTTGTTTTATTTTTTTCCTGATGTAGGACACGTTCAAATAGGGTAGGCCACATACTAAACCCGTTTCAAAAAGGTAGGCCACATACTAAACCCGTTTCAAAAAGGTAGGCCACATACCAAACCGGCACCACCTAACCTACTGATTGGGGTTTGGTCCGTTCACCGCCACATCATTTCCCTTTTCTCGCCTCTTCTCGGTGTTCTTCTATCTTAACTTCTCATACACATGTATACATATATGTGTATCTATGTATACGTTTCCATACAGGCGTTTAATACACGTGGTGATAACGTACATTTAAGAAAACACACATGGATGCAAGTAAGCTCTGAGCTCTCATCTGGGAAGGTACTAGCTGTCGACCACGAGCCCGACATGTGGTCCTCCAAGACCGTGGTGAATCACAAATCTTATTCCCCGTCCACGTGGCCGGTTTGTGAGTGGCGCGGCTGTAGATGTGCGGCAACTAGACACATTGGAACACAAAGGCCACTTCTCGTTCATTCTACGCGCGCCAAGAGTCTATTTCAGATTTCCTCGAGGCTATTTCCAACCGTACTGTTGAGAGGACATCTTCAACTCCTGGAGGACAGAAATCTCGAATTGGGTGACATATACTCTCAACCTTTGCCCCTGATTTCATCAGTGATGTCGCGTCTTCCAGTTTTACTCATAGCCTCGCTTCACCTCCCAAAACTAAAGTCTAAGTCTGTGTGTAGCCAGGGTCAGTGACCTTGGCTCCTCGTGTTCAGACAGTCAGGGAAGGCGTGAGTGGGGGGCATAGCATTACACAAAGATATCATATATAGAATGTGTATACACTGTGACGACAGACTAAGAAAAAGAAGGAAAACCCAACAACTAGAACAAACCGAACCGGCTAGACCCTTTGAAGACCGACAACAATCCCGACCAAAACTCAGACAAAACAACAACCGGAGAGGAGGAGGAGGAGGAAGAGGAGGAGGAGGAGGAGGAGGAGAAGGAGGCTACCGAGCCTCTCCAGATGGTTGCTGACCGAGTGACGTCATCATCCGACAGACAGACAGACAGACAGACTGGAGTCAAGGTTATGCTGGGTCAGTGACACAAAGACGCCCCATACATCAGATTCTTCAATTCGGTGACGTAACGTGTCTGACTATAGACCTTCCTCGTCTTCAATACGGTGGTGGTAGTAGCGAAGGAAAGACAAACAAAAGCATCAAAGCTCACGAGTGTGGAGGAAAAAAATACATAATATCAACTCAGATAACCAGACAATTTCACTCGTAAAGACAATACAAAAAATTCGGGAAATAAATTAAATTAGTGAGTTTTATGGTATAAGATAACAGATAATGAATGACAACCATCTCACGCTCCTCACTCTTTAAGGTGATCTCTCACGCTCTCACAAACGACTTCGAGATCTTCAGAAGCGGGGGAGGGAGTTGGGGGAGTAGGGGGAAGAGGGGGGGAGGGGCAAGAACCTCGGTCCCTCTCAATGGGGGCTCCCCTGAGACTTTGCCCTCGTGGGAAGTGAGAAACCCCTACTATAGCAAAGCTCTATCAGTTCCAGCAAGCACCCATATATATATATATATATATATATATATATTTTTTTTTTTTTTTTTTTTTTTAGCCCGGTGTTGGGTCACCTCCCCGCTTGGCCAGGGCTATTGGAAACCAATGCGATATAGCCCACAGTGGGTCCCGGGAATCGAACTCACGACTACCTGGTTATGAGTTTGGCACGGTATCCACTGGGCTATATATACCCAGCGGCCCTTGCGAATCTACTAAGGTAACGTCTCCGTCGCCCCTTCAACTCCTCCCCACCCACCTTCGCATTCTCTGACATTTTCTCGACTTCTCTATCTTTGTTTCTCGATAATTTTTTCTGTTTATCTTATTTACTTTACTTCTTCTTAAGGATCATCTTTCTTGTGTCTTATTTACTCTAAGAAATCACACCCCAACATCTCAGTCTATGATAATTCAAGAGACGATTTTTGTTCTTCTTCTTTGTCTTACTTGTTCGTTCATTTCTATTAATGTAGAGGTACATCATTTTTGTTCTTCTTTCTCTTATTTGTTCGTTCATTGCTGTTAATGTACAAGTACTTCACGATGATGGAAACATGAATTTGATAGAGAGAGAGAGAGAGAGAGAGAGAGAGAGAGAGAGAGAGAGAGAGAGAGAGAGAGAGAGAGAGACGTTACCACAATCTTTAGTCCTACATTCGTTTCCACGTGACAATGCCCTTAGTAGAGTCAAGACCAGGTGCACAAGAGAGTAACAAGGCTCCAGACCTACGGTCCTTTGTCCCATAGTAGTCCTTTCACCCCTCTCTGCCCCCACTTCACCCCTCCCCTTCCCCCACCCCCACTCACCCCTTTTCACTCGAACTTCCCACAGACGACCCACTTTTCTTTACACTCCAAAGAGAACAAAGTCATCCTTCAAAGTCTTTATCCTTTCTAACGCTAGGCGATACTATTCAGCTCAGGGGGTCCCCCAGGGGCGATGTAGGGTTAACCTCTCGGATTCCCTTCATCCAAAACACCCTTCACACCTTAAATGATCATGAGTACTCCGTCACCCTTGAGGAGTCCTAATAAGGTACATATCAAACTCTGTCACCCTAAATCAGCGTTTCCCAACCTGGGGTGCTGAAATCAATTATAGGGGGTGCTGGGAAGTGATGCACACAAAAATCACATTGATATATGTATCACTGATTACCTAGTTGTGCATATTTGACTTTCCCAAAGCTATTTTATTTTTCTAGGGTGTTCTTATTTCTTCTACAAACAATATTGCCAATTTGTTTCAGTTCTAAGGACTAAAAAAAAAAAAAAAATCATCAAGCAGTACACTTCACTTTCTTTTATCCTTCTAATAACAAGATAGGGCTGCTGGACTGCTTGGACATGACAACAGAGGGTGCTATGGTCGGAAAAGGTTGGGAAACTCTGCCCTAAAGAGTAGATGCAGGTTCCTTTTTCTAGCAACCTCTTGTACTGTCTTGAAATCCACGGTTTTCCTTTTCCAATCCAATCACAATATTCTACCACTCCACTCCCTACCCTGATTCCTTCCCGCACGTCCTCCCACTCCCAGACGTGACTCCCATACAACCCTACGTGGCCTTTCTCCAGGGACCCTAGACCCTTATAATGCATTTAATGGCGCCCTTAAGCCCCTAACAGGGTCCAATAAACTCTTCTCCCTTTTTTCAGTCGTCTTTTCCCAAATTTCCTCGAGTTCTTCCCTTCCTCCCCGGCACCCACAGATGGTCTTGTGTTTCCACTGTGAGGGGACTATCACACTGGGCTATTTTTCCTCCAACCTCCGATTAATCGGCGGTTCCACCCACCTCCAGAACTTTTTCCGCCGTAAAATTACTATGACAAACTATTTAGTTTCCTCAGCAATTTACATAAAATGTCATTTGATATGTTGGAGGGAAATTATTTTCGTCCAACATATCAGATTCCTTCGTGAAAGCTGCGGGTTGCAAATCTGTTTCAACAGTCGGAGGAAAATAGGCCCAGTATGATAAGGCCTTTTCTGTCGATTTCTTTTCCCCGATTTCCCTTCGATTTCCTTCCAACTCTACATGCTACTTTCTGTTCACTTCTAGACTTTCCTCTAGACCAGTGGTTCCCAGACTGTGGGTAGATTACCCCCTGGGGGGGGAAGGTAACAAATTTTCGGGGGCAATGGAGGGGTGACAAAAAAATTAGAAATAAAATAAAATAAAATAAAATCAAGAAAACAATGCGGTACCCGGCATTAGGATTAACGTTAACTTAGTACGTATAGTTGTAAAACTGAAAAAAAAAAAAAAAGTTTGGGAACCACTGCTCTAGACCCTCTAGAGTAACCTCTCTCTCCTCTCCCTCCCTCCTAGCATCCTTCCCTTCCCTTTTTCTCCTTCCCCTCTTTCTGGAGATGGGCCGAAAAGTCCTTAAGAGTCAGGTAGAGGGAGGCGAAGGTGGGGGGGGGGGAGAACGCAACGCTGCTGGTGGTTGTGTTCGTGGTGGTGAGGAGGAAGCTGCCGTTGGTGTTGTCTGTTGATGTTGTCAGTGTTTTCGATGTTGGTGGTGTTTAGGTAAGGGGTAATTTCTTTTATTTTATTTATTTATTTTAATTTCATATATATTAATATTTATTGTTGGCGTTTCTTGAGATCTTATGGGGAAAGGAGTGTGTGCTGTGTGTGTGTGTGTGTGTGTGTGTGTGTGTGTGTGTGTGTGTGTGTGTGTGTGTGTGTGTGTGTGTGTGTGTGTGTGTGTGTGCACGGGTATGTGTGTCTTCCTGAGAGTGACTCTGGATCACAAAGCCCCTCAGGTCCTTTCTCCTCTTCAGGGGTTGTGGTCGAGAAGATTTTTTGGATTTGAAACTGATCTCAAAGTGGAGGAATGGCTTCTTTTCGAAATATTCCTTTCTTCGCTTGATGTCTTCAGGACTTCGAGCCACCCCCCCCCAAAAAAAAAAATATATATATATATAATAAAACGAGGGAAAGGAGAACGAAGAATTAGATGAAGAATGCGAAGAAGAAGCAGAGGAAGAGGAAGAAGGCAAGAAGAAAAAAAAAAAAAAGGAAGAAAAGGAAAAAAAAAAAGGAGAGAGAGAGAGAAAAAAAAAAAAACGTGGCTCTCTCCCCCAGGTAAGCGGACTCCATATTCTTCTCCTCTCCTCCTCCTCCTCCCCCTCCTGCTGCTCCTCCTTTTCCACCTTGAAGTGCACATCCTCTCCCTCTCCCTTCCAGCGCGCCGCCTGTGTGTCGGGACAAGGCGCCCCCTCCGCCTGTCGGGTCGGCCGGCCGCGCAGAACCTCATCAAAGCAACTATTGATTTGCCAGCGGAATGATGATGTTCCACTCCGCAAGTAACCAGGCCCCGGAACGATTCCCAAGGCACGTCATCCCACGAGCTGCTACATGCCTCACGTGTCCGAAAGTATTGAACAAAGCGATTTATAATCCCACCACCATCACCCACAACGTTTTCCTGAATCGCTTCAGACCAAGGCATGGGATTTACCTCAAGCACTTTCCCATTTTATTTTTTTTTTATATAATTTTTTATGTTAAGACATTTCCCCACTTTTTATGTTAAGACATTTCCCCACTTTTTATGTTAAGGCATTTCCCTTTTTTTAAAAGACATTTTCCCACTTTTTAAAGACATTTTCCCACTTTTTTATGTTACGACATTTTCCCACTTTATGTTAAGACATTTCCCCACTTTTTATGTTAAGAGCTGGAGTGGGCTGGCTGTTATCAAGAGTACGTTGTGTACAGTCATTACGTGGGCCATTTCCGATGCCCATTCGCGGCCAGGCTCCTTCCTTCCTTCCCAAGGGAGAGGGTGTCCAGGCTTGCTACAAGGAGACTGCCGTGGGCGCTGGAAGCTGTCCAATGTAGAACTGGAACGCGTGAGGCAAGTGTCAACGAACACTGAATATGGAAGAAATCCATACCCGGGCTCAGATCATTAGAAGAAACAAAGGGAAAAATTGTGAACATTTATGGCAGATTATGGATCGACTTACAAGAACAGAGAAGACATTATTCGCAGGGTCTTCGTCTGTTTGGTAACACCTGACGACTTCAGAGAGCCTTTCGCAGCCCAAAATGGTGACCTATTTCTTCAAGAACACCACAGACTCCTTAGGAAACCCAAGAAACCGAGAACTGGCGTAGTCTACAAATTTTGATGCTCAGAAAAGACCTGCAAGCTCCTGGCGACACACTAGGCTAGCATGCTACTTGCTTTCGCTACTTCGTTTGAGTGGAATCTACTTCGGTTACAGTACACTAGATTTTACAAGAACATCTCAACAATGTGCCTAACATTTGTATAGGCTTACCTTCTCTTAGTTCGTCATTGGCATTTGGAAATTTGAAAAACATAAGATCTTAACCTAAGTCGTTTCTACTCAAACGAGGTAACAAAAGCAAGTAGCATGCTAGCGAGATATTCCCAGCGTGACACCACCTTAAGCTACTGTATATCGGCCAGACGATGATGACCTAAGCCCCTAGCAAGGTCTTATTAGGGACACAGAAATCATCCACCATGACAACAACGATGTATATTCAATTATTTAGACAATGCGTATCACTCTACAAAAAGCCCATGCTAAAGGTAAAAAAAAAAATCTTCTTGTGTCCTCTCCTGTAATAGCAAGAAGAAAGAAAAGAAAAAAGAAGAAAAAAGAATAGATAAAAATAAACAAAAAGGGGTCATATGACCACAACATACATTCGCCTACCAATGACATTAGCAGGGTGAGCTCCCAGGGTGTCCCCCCCCCACACACACCAAATTCCACCATCCTCGTCATTCTGAATTATAACCTGTCTCACCCTGAAGACTGCCATCAGTAATGACCCAAACACCTGTTGATATAAAATGGATCAACATTCTCAAGCATTTCACATTTTCCTCCAAAGTTTGAATTTGGAAGGAAAAAGAAGACACAGAAAGTAAGAGAATTTTCTCTTAAAATAATTTATACCACATGCGCATTTCCGTTATATTCAATATATATATATATATATTATATATATATATATATATATATATATATATATATATATATATATATATATCTTTGCAGATGTCTTAAATAGACGAAAACGTTCAAACTAAGTTTCTTATTTCCCAGTGGATTTTTTTTTCTGCAAATTATTTTCACGTGTTCTTGTGAATTACTACAAATATACGAGTATATATATATATATATATATATATATATATATATATATATATATATATATATAAAGTAGAGAAGAAGAGGTGCAGATGAAAAGATGATAACGGAAGAGGAGGCGGTAAGGGTAAGATAGGCAGGGTATTTTAGGGAACTGCTAAATGTGGAGGAGGATAAGGAGGGAGTGGTGGTAGCTGTGGGAGGCAAAAGTGACAGTGATAGGTGAGGAAAATGGAGAAGAAATAAGAAAAGATGAGGTGCAAGTAGTCATTAAAGTGATGAGAGCAGGTAAGGCACCTGGGTTAGATAGGTGTCAAATGGAATGTCTGAAGAAGGGAGGTACAGTAATAGTGGACTGGCTATTGAGGTTGTTTAATGTGTGTCTAAGGGAGGGTAGAGTGTCGGAGGGCTAGAGGAGTACGTGTATAGTTCCGCTTTACATGGGAAAAGGGGACAAATGTGAATGGAATAATTTCAGAGGGATCAGTTTATTGAATGTAGTTGGGAAGACTTATGGGAGGGTTTTAAGTGAGAGAATTAGGAGAGGAACATAGGAAGTAATTGGTGAGGAACAATATGGGTTTAGGAAAGGTAGGGGTTACGTGGATCAGATTTTTGTGGTGATAGATACACACACACACATATACATACGGTGTGTGTGTGTGTGTGTGTGTGTGTGTGTGTGTGTGTGTGTGTGTGTGTGTGTGTGTGTGCGCGCGTGCGCAGAAGTAGCTACCAGTCAAAATAAACTAACGAAGCAGAGCGCTTTCGTATATTTACATCTTCAGTGCTAGTACAAAAAAGGAAACAAACGAATAGTAAAGGGATTACTCCAAAAACCCAATTAGCACTGAAAATGTAAATATACGAAAGCGCTCTGCTGCGTTAGTTTACCTTTCCAGGTGGTTACTCGCGCATTTGTGGACACATATTTCTAGTGTTTTTACTACATATGCACACACACACACACACACACACGAGGTGCATGTTATAAATAGAAATACAAATGGGCGCGTGCTTCAATTCCTTTTGTTAAAGATTGAGGAAGTGTGTTCACGTCTTTATTCATATATGCAAGCCTTGCACGTCATACATACACGCTAGAGGGCGTACCTGACATCCTGTGTGCACGCACATGCACGTAAACCTTTGCGTCCCTTTCTACGTACATGAGCGTCCAAGTGCCCTGCCTTACGGTACGAAACCCGAGGCCATGTCTTTGCAAACTGTTTCTCCAGGGTTATAAGAGACAGACAGACAGACAGAGAGAGACAAGACCGGGCGGAGACGGACAGAAAGACGGGCTGGTTGAAAGGAGTGTCCGTCAACTTGCCCGGGCACCTGACATACACGATAAAATAT
Organism: Oratosquilla oratoria; assembly: GCF_046742065.1. Lineage (NCBI taxonomy): Eukaryota > Metazoa > Arthropoda > Malacostraca > Stomatopoda > Squillidae > Oratosquilla > Oratosquilla oratoria. The sequence continues at coordinate 4,358,919 of NC_134799.1, forward strand.
TCAGCCGCGCCACGTGACGTCATGAGGGTTTGTTGCCTTTAAACCTGGGATGAGACTCTTCTGGGTCCGGCCTCGCTGGCGTTGAGGCAAGGAGGAGGTGCCAGCAAGAGGACAGGGGAGAGAGGTAAGGAGGCAAAGCGACAGGGGAGAAGAGGAGGTAATGGATGAGAGAGACGAAAGGAGGTAAAGGAGGGTGGGAGAGGAAAAAAGAAAAGGATGAAAGGACGAAAGAAGAGGGAAGAGAGCAAGGGAAAATGGAAGAGAGGAGAACGAAAGAGAAGAAACGAAGGGAGAAGACTGAAAACAATGTGAGGAGAGAGAAAGGGAGACGAAGGCAGAGGAGATGGGAGGAGAGGGGATGGAAAGCGGAGGAAGGGAAAAGAGACGAAGGGAGGAGGAAGAAGGAGCAAGAGAGGAAAATGGAGGGGAGATAATAGAAGGAAGGAGAAAGGACAGGGGAAAGGAGAAAGAAGGAAGGAGAAAGGGAGATGGAAGAGGAGAGAGAGAGAGAGAGCAAGGGATAAGCAACTTTATGCACAGTTGGGTTTTTGCAGTAATCCCTTTACTGTTCACTTGTTTTCTATTCTTTTTCTGGTACAAGGGGGTGTCAACACTCCACCTCACTCTTCCTTCCCCAACCTTTCGCAAAGCCCCGGGCAGATCAGGGAGGCAGCCTTCTCACATTGCGACAAAGTGACCCGAGGTCAAATGCACGGGAATGGACACAAAAGAACGAACGCTGGTAGTGAGGGTTACAGACGCAATTCTACACTACTGTAATTTCTAATCCTACTAATTTTTAATAGCGGACAAACTTCGGGATATAACGAACCTGTCCGGTATTTCCATCGGATATATCGGATCTTCGGATATAACGACAGACCCCTGTCCCCCATATCGTCCGTTATATCGAGGGTTTACTGTAATTTGTTTGTAGATGATTGGGTTGATGCCAGACGATTCTGATCAGTTAAGAGGAAAGCATACCTGGTCAGGGGTGAGTCCTGTTCTTCGAAGACTACGAAGAACATCCAAAAGCCGAATAAAATCGCCTGGCGCTGCTAGCCTGACCAATATCGAAAACCTGAGTTTTTTTTTCCCGAGAACGCAGACAGTGGTGTGCATACGTGTGTGTGTGCGATTCACCATGGTCTTGGATCACGTGTTGGACTCGTAATCGACAGCTATTTCCCTCCCGGAAGAGAGCTCAGAGCTCATATATGACCGATCTATGGGCAATGCTGTGACCTTACACGCACATACACACACACACACACCCAATTCCCCACCCATGAGAGTTGTAGTAACGACTCGCAGCACAGCGATACTAAAATTATTTTCAGCTATGGGCGGGATTCGAACCAGGACCTCCGTAGTGGCAGCCGGGAACTCTACCAACCGCGCTATCGAGGCATGTATCTGTATGCTTACAAACCGCGGAAAGAATATCTCAAAAACAAATCTTCATTTATTAACGAAAGCACTCAGCGACATCATGTCGTATCGCTCGTTTAATTTCTTTTTCTAAATCTTTTCACACTTTTTCCTCTTCTCTTTCTCCCGCGCCTGTTATTTTCGTATTCAACAACCTGTTTTGACATTGTCTGCTCAAGCTTTATCCTCACCCCTGCGCACACACTCGTGTGTGTGTGTATGTGCTCACAAGGAAGTCTATGTGCACACGTCCTGAGTGTGGTCATGTGCGTGCTGACATGTATGTTTTGTCAGTGCAGAAGAACATGTTCTACTTTGTTCTTTAACATCAAGTTGTTCTTTGATCTTCAAGATGCGTCCCGCTGCTTGTGGGATTCAGAAAACCTAAGTGGGGATGTAGTTCTATGCTTTGTCCAAATCCATTTTTTTGTCCCGTTTGCATTTGCCATGCCTGCCTATGTTTGCCCTTACGCGTGCATGCATGAGTGTGTACGTGTGTATGTGATTCACCATGATCCTGGACCACGTGTTGGACTCGTGATCGACAGCTATTTTCCTCCCGGAAGAGAGCTCAGAGCTCACGTATGACCGATTTATGGGTAATGCTGTGACCTTACACGCACACACACACACCCAACTCCCCGCCCACGAGAGTTGGAGTAACGACTCTTAGCGCAGCAATACTGAAATTATTTCAGCCCTGAGCGGGATTCGAACCTGGATCGCCGTAGTGGTGGCTGGGAACTCTAACCACTGCACCACGAGGTGTGTGTGAGTGTGTTTGATCAGGAGGGGCAAAAAACAACACATTTGTTTAGAAATACACACGCGTTAACTGTAAAAAGTTCCACCGTGTATATATTACTTAACATTGTTTCCCGCACTACTTGTGGCAAACAGAAACAAAGAAACAAGTAATTAAGCAAACTAAAAAGGAAATAATCTGTGACAAAGACCTGTTCAACCTAAACACACGGACGAGTGACTCCATTGTTCTCAATGTGGTGCAAAATTGGGCAGTTACCGTTAGGGCCATGTCAATACCGATTCACCCAGTTGACGCTTCACTTCTCTCTCTCACTCACTCACACACACACACACACACACACACACACACACACACACACACACAAAATGTGAAAGCTGATTGGCTGTTCTTCGTTGTCTGGACCATGGGTTTTCAAGCTGGGGGTCGCGGTCCCTCAGGGGTCCCTTACTGATGGAATGTCAACCATCGATAGTGTACATCATCCAGGGACTCGGGAATGTATCATGAATCGTCGTGTAAAAAAAGACTCGTATTTCTATTACCTTTGTGTATTGATTATTTCTGTAATTATATATTTATTGTTAATTGTTATTCTGTGTTTGTGGAAGTCCATTGTCAACCGGCTATGTGAAGGGTGTCCTTGTTTTTATTTTCTATCATTAAAAGGGATCCTTGGTTGGAGAGAGAGCGAGAGAAAAGAGAGAGAGAGAGAGAGAGAGAGAGAGAGAGAGAGAGAGAGAGAGAGAGAGAGAGAGAGAGAGAGAGAGAGAGAGAGAGAGAGAGAGAAACTGACTGCTCTAGACGACATTTCCGTCAAGAAAAATACCATCATGTACAATCGGCTCAAGAAGTCAAGTATCCCATTTTTTTCTTAATTTAACATTTTTTCTCTTATTTCCGACACAATACACATACATCTGATTATCGCTGAGTTATTTCAGAAAGATAATTGTGAAAATTTCACAACACTATTGTGGGTTGGTTATGTATTTCTACCCACCAGTTTTCTAATCATAAAGATGAAACTATATCAGTGGAAGAGTTTCATCAGGACATTTTTCAATTTCAGTTTCATCACACGTGGCGGCACACTTGGCTAGTATGCTACTTGCTTTCGCTACTTCGTTTGAGTTGAAACGACCTCGGTTATAATATTCTAGTCTTCCGTAAGAACATTTTGTGTCTAACATTCGTGTTCTAGGTTTCATTTCTCTTAGTTCCTCATTCAGCTTCTCACGCAGGAGTGGTTTGACATTTGGAAATTTGAAAAACAAAAGATCGTAACTAATTTTTCATCTATTTATTTTCATTTATTTGTTTATTCTTTTTTATTTATTTACTTTTCCTCTCTCGTGGTTTGCGGGGCTTTGGGCATCAACCTTGCCAGTGGTCCGGAACTGTTCGAACGCAGGATAGACGGTGAGTTGGCGCTATGATGCCACTATTGAAGTGACGATACCCGGAGGAAGCTGATGCATCACACACACACACATACACACACACACACACAGAACGATGTCACAAAGTCACCTCAGGTCAAAGGTCACCAGCTGTCGGAGCCCAGAATTACAGTAACCGAGGTCGTTCCTACTGAAGCCAAGTAGCACCCCGATATATATTATATATACATATTTTATATATATATATATATATATATATATATATATATATATATATATTATGTCTTAATCATTTCTTGTAATTGTATTTTCCTGAAGAAGGCTATAGCTATTCGCCGAAATATTGAAGTTATATTTTCTCCTAAGTTTCCTTTTATTCCGACTGTGGGTTCATGGTGCTTATTTTTACAGATGTGCTACAACATTTTAAGTGATACACACACACACACACACATATATATATATATATATATATATATATATATATATATATATATATTAAAGATTTACTGAGAAAACCTTTATAAAATCGTTTCAACCGTTGTTCAAACCGTTATAATAATACGAAGCTAATGAAAAAAAAAAATTATGATTGAATAAACAAATAGAAAAAAAAATCACATCTTGAACACGTCGATGCACTTTCGCGGTCGACTTGATACCAAATGTCACCAGACAATTTTATTCACCTAAGGGGAGTTTAATATCAGATCAAGACCTCATTTCAGGTGAACAAAACCCCCTGACATCACCTGGAATAAAAAATAAAAAAAAAAAGGCACGCACGAATGGGAGTGGGTCAGATTGTTATGTCACACCGCCATTTCCGAACCGTTAGCTGTCTCTCCTAAATGAGGTTCGTCTTCTGTCTGGGTTTCCGTTCGATGCAGGTCAACGGTGACAATGCCCGAAGCACAGAAATGTAGCACTAGAACAGCTCCGTTCACAGATTTCATAAGCCAAGATATTGAAAATTCTAATATCAATACTAGCAATATTTCTACTACTAGCACCTATTAACGACAAGTTTGGCGATGACTGATCATAATAATAGTAATAATAATAATAATAATAATAATATCAATAATATTGATAATAATAATGATAATAATAATAATAATAATAATAGGAATAAAGATAAAAAGAATGAAAATAAAATAAGTAAATTAATATTTATAATAATAAAAAAAATCAATAAAAAATCGTTGTTTACTTCTTTTCTTTATCAAATGCCGCTACTTAAACGAAGTCGTATCTGCTGGGCAGTCAGACCGATTCAGCGAGCAAAAGGTTAGGCCTAAAGAGTTGTTCCAATTAAAGCAACTTAAGCAGGGAATGTGTACAAGTGCTTGTGTGTGTGATTTACCATGGTCTTGGATCACGTGTTGGACTCGTGATCGACAGCTATTTCTCTCCCGGAAGAGAGTTCAGAGCTCATATATGACCGATCTATGGGTAATGCTGTTGTGACCATACACGCACACACACACACACACCAAACACCCCGCCCACGAGGGTTGGAGTAACGAATCGCAGCGCAGCGATACTGAAATTATTTCAGCCCTGGGCGGGATTCGAACCTGGACCTCCGTAGTGGCAGCCGGGAACTCTGCCAACCGAGCCATCGAGTCGTGTTTGTGTGTGTGTGTATGTGTGTGTGTGTGTGTGTGTGTGTGTGTGAGCGGCGTTTGTCAAATGATAAAGTCAACCTTTCGATTAAAAAACGGAAATATGTTTCAGTCACTCAGTTTTCTACGAGATTCGAAACCGATTCAGTTCCTTCATTCGACATCAACAAGATTCACGAATCTTTCGAACCGTCGGTGGTGAAGCTCAAGCAAGATTTTTAATAAATTTCTTTTCCTTTCATAAACCTTCTTCTTTGCTTTCAGCTAAACGCAAGAAAGAAAAACATATTCACACTTGAGTATACACACACATGAATGCATGCATGCGTGTATAATGGACCTTTTTTATTTATTGGGAGTTTGGAAAACTCGAAATCAAAATAGAATAAAAACCGGCGAAATTCTTCTTTTCTACTTCCGCCTAGTGCTGGTATTAAAAAAAAAAGCCTACTGTTTGTACAATACAACGCTTGGTATTTTTCAATAAATAAAATAAAAAAACTCTGGCCTAGTAGATCTAATCTAGAAATACGTAGAAACAACTTGGCTAATCGCGTAGTCGGTGAATGATATACACTTCATACTGAGTGTGTGTGTGTGTGTGTGCGCTTCACCATTGTCTTGGATCACGTATTGGACTCGTGATCGACAGCTATTGCCCTCCCGTAAGAGAGCTGAGTTCATATATGACCGATCTATGGGTAATGCTGTGACCTTACACGCGCGCGCGCGCACACACACACAACTTCCCACCCACGAGTTGGAGTAACGACTTGCAGCGCAGCGATACTGAAATTATTTCAGGCCTGGGTGGGATTCGAACCCGGACTGCCATAGTGGCGGCCGGGAACTCTACCACTGCGCGTGCGCGTGTGTTTCTGTATATGTGTATACATTTATGTATTTGATACTTATGTAACTATATTCCTACGACGGTATAAACAACTCGACACAAAATATAAATATTATTCGTTATGTGCTTAAGGACTTACGATTCTCGTAACCATTACGATGTCACTTACGTACATCGTAAAGAACCGAGAGTAACGATAGTGATAAGTATGCACTGTATATACAGTACATGACTTGCGAAAAGCACGAGCCTTGTACACTATGTACAACATATGCATTACAATTGCCCGTCTTTAGGGATATCAGTAGACGTATATGTGTACATATACTTGTACGTTACCCAGTGTACACACACACACACACAAATACAAACCTTAGTATTTTTGCGTTCTTTGCGGGTTAAACCTTCTTCGCTATAAATGTTCTCACTGCATGACGTTCGCTTTGGCCACCCACTGCATGACAGCCCACATGATCTCCCCGCCGAAGGTCAACATCGACCACAACGCCAGATCACAAGAACACGGCGACTGAGTTCGGTGAACCTGCTGGTTCTTCGCTGTGTCCCACTTTTCCGCGCGAGTTCGGAATTCACGGCCGCGGGTCTGAACGTGCGAACCGCGGCCCGTGGGCCCCCCAAGGGGCCACAGAATCCAACTATTGGGGCCCTACGATGATAACGAGTGGGAATGAGCAGATGCCTAAGGATTCTAGTCATTGTTGAAGTGGTCCCCAAGAAAGCTCGGAAACAGCATTACATAAGGCTAGGGACTCGACATAAAAAAAAAAAGACTCATAGATACTGTGGCATACTTGTTAAATTTTGTTCTGTTTAATGCAGAACGATTTTGCCTAGCCGAGAGATGGCCACTGGAGTGTTTGTATGTGTGTGTGTGTGTGTGTGTGTGTGTGTGTGTGTGTGTGTGTGTGTTTGTGTGTATGTACCTATACGTAACCCCGATCAATTAAAACAGTGTCCAGGTCCATAGCTTGCCACTCACGTGAATAAAATCGCCCGCCGCTCGCCATACCAAAATATACAAATGACGTCATCGTACCTTCCAACCCGGGAGGGGCTAACCTCTTCTCGGATCGAGACCCACAGAGTTCGACCTGAGGCATAACAAGCCACGCCCCCTTTTAGTCTTTTGGCCAATCACAGCCGCCTCCTCCTCCTCCTCCCCAAGATCGATGTAGTGATTATAACACAGTCTTAACACGTCACTATTCGACGTGACGCCACGCCACGCCACGTGACGCGTGAGGACGTGACAGAGTGCACGAGTTCGGACGTGATATGGGGCACATCTTTGCTCAGCCAGTTGAGAGGTTGCTCGTGCCTCGGGCGGCCCAGATCAACTCGAAGATTAAAGAAAGAAAGAAACAAACAGATAAATGAACAGAAAGAACCAGAAGGAACAATAAAAGCTCACCAGCAGCATGACAAGCCGAACAATCCCAATATATATATATATATTATATATATATATATATATTATTATATTATATATATATATATAATATATATATATATATTATATATATATATATATATATATATGTGTGGAAGTAGGAAACACAGGAGTCTTAGTCTGCATTCATTCCTGACTAATTTCGCAGGTATGCTCTTTTTCTTTGAAAAAAGCATACTTACGAAACTAGTCTGGCATAAACCCAGACTAAGACTTGTGTTTCCTACTCACAATTACGTTATCCTGTCAGAATGTGTCAACATATATATATATATATATATATATATATATATATATATATATATATATTTCACAAGACGAAAATGTAGTAGCACATTTAGTAAAATGTTATAAATTACCCACTGTCGGAGAAACAAAGCAAAGGAGACAGACGAACTGTATATTTCTGCTGAAGAGGACCACAGTAGTGGTCGAAATATACAGTTCGTCTGTCTCCTTTGCTTTGTTTCTCCGACAGTGGGTAATTTAAAGCATATATATATATATATATATATATATATATATATATATATATATATATATATACATACACACATCCTTCGTTTTAACGGACAAAAAGGGGGGAACAACGGTCCGATAATTCCGATTGTCCGCAGTTACCGACACTATGTCCCTAATGGCTGCTATCAACAACTACATTACGAAAAAAAAAGAGGAATAACACATTACTGTACTTTTAATCAAGCACACCATCCAGTCTGAGAGCGTAAATACGATTCTACACTGTAAACATACATTATAATACAGTAAATTCAACATTCTTAGTTTTAAATTGGCTCGCGTTCAACGCTGCCACCACTCCGTCCACAGCACGTGGGACTTTAGGGGTTATCACAGTGGGATATTTTTCCTCCGACATCTTACCTCCAACCTCCATTTGAATAACTAGAATATGACTTCGCCCTACACGAATCTAGACTTCTCTAAGAACATTTCAACCATACGTCTAACATGAGTACAGGTTTACAATCTGTTAAAGCCGGTGGAAGCCCAGTGTGATAACCCCTTTAAGAAACCGAATCGGCTGCAACAGACTTTGTCCGTTGCTTCCGATATCCGTTAAAACAAGGGATGAATGTGCATACATACAGGCATATATATATATATATATATATATATATATATATATATATGTATATATATATATATATATATATATATATATATATATATATATATTATACATATATATATGTATTTTGAGACATTGTGACAAGTTGAAAAAGGTTGGAAAAAGAGTCACGGGTCTCGTTCCGAGTTTATTCCTGACCGGTTTCACTTGTAGCTTCTTCAGAGGAATGTTACTCTGAGAATAAAGCTGGCAGTATACATAGTTGGTTGACTCCGCGTTCCCTCTTTGTGGGGGTCCGTTGGAGTTTACAATGAATTATTGTGTGAGTGCAGAAACAGTATGTGTGAGGTGTTGATCTATAATGTGTCGTAATGTTACAATTTATAATTTCATGAGTATGATATGACTTGTGTTAAACCAATAAACCATGATGTGAAATGTAATTCAAACTAACAAACCAGAAATCGAACAGTTGTATGTGTGGGAATAGAGTGTCTGAGGTGTCCTAAAATGTGGCGAAATGTCACATTTTATGATAATATGAGTATAGTGTGATCATGTTGTGAGAAGAAACACACATTAACAGAACAGAAATTATTAAACATTTATATGTGATACAAATTAAATTTGAACAAAAGAGGGGAAGGATGGAATAAATTAAATAAAAATGTGGCGAAATGTCACGTTTTATGATAATATGAGTATAGTGTGACCATGTTATGAAAAGAAACTCACATAAACAGAACAGAAATTAAACATTGTGATATAAATTAATGTGATTTGAACAAAAGAGGGAAAGATGGAATAAATTAAATAAATTAGATGAAACTAGGACGAAACCTCATGTTACGTTGGTGCTGTGTTGGGGGCAATTTCTCACTTCTGCATACTTAGCTGTATATTTTGTCCATTTTATGTTCCCCACTTTCTGATTAATGTTAGAGTTGGTGGTTATGTGCAAGGCTTCCATAACTTTCCTCTGTCCTTTTCTCAGTCCTTTTCGTATTACTTCTGCTTGTTGCCAGTCGGGTAGGTGACCTTGTTCCATATGATTCACCATCGCGTTAGATAGTCGGTGGTATCGAAGGTCTGCCTTGTATTCCCTGATCCTGGTTTCTAGACCTCTGTAGCTCTCTCCGTAATATGATTTATCACAACCACCACATGGTATCTTGTAGATGATGCTGAGGTTACTTGATGTGCTTGATGTTGGCGTTACAAGCTGTTTTATCCTTTTTCCAGTCTTGCTCACAACTTCCAGTTCTAGTGGACGAACTGCATCCCCCAACAATCGTGAAAAGTCTGAGCTTGGTACAATCAAATATTGTTTGTCCTTTCTATTTATCTATCGGGTTTCTCCGTTGTCTGATGGTCTCTTGCCTTCCGTAAGGAGTTGGATAACAAGCCCATTTTTAGGGCACTGGGCTATCATAAAATGTGACGTTTCGCCACATTTAAGAACACCTCAAACGCTCTATTCCCACACATACAACTGTTCGATTTCTGGTTTGTTAGTTTGAATTACATTTCACATCATGGTTTATTGGTTTAACACAAGTCATATCATACTCATGAAATTATAAATTGTAACATTACGACACATTATAGAACAACACCTCACACATACCGTTTCTGCACTCACACAATTGTAAACTCATTGTAAACAACACTGTAAACTCCAACGGACCCCCACAAAGAGGGAACGCGGAGTCAACCATATATACTGCAAGTTTTATTCTCAGAGTAACATTCCTCTGAAGAAGCTACAAGCGAAACCGGTCAGGAATAAACTCGGAACGAGACCCGTGACTTTCTTTTTCCACCTTTTTCATATATATATATATATATATATATATATATATATATATATATGTATATATATACATATATGCTAATAAGAACACGGGTACGTGCGTTCACTTTTACAAAGTAGACCACTTGGAAGAATAAGCTAACGAAACAGAGCGCTTGCGTATATTATATCCTGTGCAAAAAATACTTTTTGCACTGGATGTAATATACGAAAGCGCTCTGCTTCGTTAGTTTTTTCCAAGTGGTCTACTTTGCATACATACACACATATAATATATATATATATATATATATATATATATATATATCAAATACTTACGTAGGCTACCTTGCAACCATTACACCACGTGGCACATATTTTTGTTCTGGCTGCCGCCAGGTGATTTTATTCACCTCCGTGAAAAAAACACTGGGGTCATACCCCACCTTTTACAGCCACAGTGGTTATCTCCGTACATTTTACATTTCATTCTAGTTATCGCCGTGGTAATAGCTAGCTACCCACTAACCCCATCTACTTAATCCGTTAGCAGGGAAGGTAGGTAAATACTAACACATGTATTAGTCGCCCGTAGGTAACTTACTGTAATTGTCACACCCCAGGAGACGCCTAGCCACAACCAAGGTTGTCACATTCGGATTATGTGATTTGAACGCACCTGATACTCAGCACACACAAACATACACACACTCAGACACATACAGTACATACATACACACACACCACTCAGACATACACACTCACACACACGCACACATATACATACATACACATACACACACTCACACATACACACACACGAGATATGAAGACGGGACATTACGAGCATAGCTCCCCTTTCCGTAAAATACAACTAGGTAAATACAAACACACACACACCACTCAGACAGACACACACACACACACACACTCAGACACATACATACATACACACACACACACACACACACACACACACTCAGACACATACACACAAACTCAGACGCAGACGCACATACACACACACTCAGACACATACACACACACTCAGACACATACACACACACACTCAGACACATACATACACACACACTCAGATACATGCACACACACACACACTCAGACACATACACACACTCAGACACATGCACACACACACACACATTGGCACTAAAATGAGATAATAAATCACTGAAACAAGCTAATTAGGAAGTAACTATTCTAAACTATTTGACGAAGGAAAACCTCAAGCAGACAAAAAAAAACAACAAAAAAAAACTTGAACCTTGGAAGAAGATTTCGACGTCGACACCAAGACGACGCACAGACATCGTTCTTCGTTACATCATCATTCTTAACGTCTAGCGAAATGACGACGTGAAACCTCGGTCCAAGGCGTTATCACACTGGGCTATTTTACCTCCGACTTTTGGAGCAGATATACTGGAGAAAAACAATTTTCCTTCAGCAAATCAAAAAGCCCTGGAGGTGGGCGTTACCTCCGACAAATCGGAGGTTGAAGGAAAAACAGCCCAGTATGATAACGCCTTCAAAAGTGAAAGTCCCCCATTCTGGAACCCAGGGAAGCTTCGAAACGTCAACAAAGTTTCGAAGTCACTGCGAAACGTGAGTTTCGAATCCGCGCAAGTCTGCGCATGCGCGTTCAGTGACATAAACAACGCGTCAGCTGTTATTTATGTTATTGTTATTACACATGCGGGGAGGGAGGGAGGGGTGTGTGTGTGGTTAAAACGTTCATATACAAAAACATGCACACATTCAAGCGCATAAATGGTATAGAATAGTTTGTGTCATTCTCCGTTGTCTTGAATCACGTGTCGGACTCATGATCGACAGTTATTACCCTCCCGAATGAGAGCTCAGAGCTCATACGTGGCCCGATCTATGGGTAATACTGTGATCTTACACACACACACACACACACACACACACACACTCCTTGTCCACCAGAGCTGGAGTACCGGCTCGCAGTGTCAGTAATGCTTATTTTTTCAGTCCTGGGTGAGACTCGAACCAGGATCGCTGAATTAGCGGTCGCGAACGGTACCAACGCACTGTCGAGCTCTGTGTGTGTATGTGTGTGTGTGTGTGTGTGTGTGTGTGTGTGTGTAGTTCTTAAAGCTTGAAGACAAAGAATAATCAATTCTTTTTTCCTTTCTTTGTTTCATATCTTATCCTTCCAACAATGACAACCCCCTCTTCTTCACAAGTCACGCTGTAGCCCATTGGTTTCGTCCTCACCATACAAAGACAGGCTCAAGCACTCCAACTTACTCTCTGGGAAGACGCAAAGTGCGGTGTGATCTAATAGAGGTATTCAAATGGGTCAAGGGCTTTAACAAGGGTGATGCAGGCAAGGTCATCATATTAAGACAGCAGGACAGGACTCGTAGTGATGGATTTAAATTGGACAAATTCAGGTTTAAGAAGGAAATAGGCAAGAATTGGTTTACCAACTCAGTGGTTAACGAATGGAATAGACTTAGTAACCACGTAGTTAGTGAACACTGAAACTATCGGTTGTTTTAAAAGATTAGATAATTTTATAGATGGGGATGACAGGTGGTAAGGGACATGGAACTGCCTAGTGTGGGCCTTATGGTCTCTTGCAGTCTTCTCCATTTTTGTTCGCATCGCCCTGTGCTCGGATCCAACAGCCACCTAGCACCCAAGGCAAAGGTGGTGGCCAGTCATAGATAAGATTTTTCTTTTATTTTCTTATTTTCTTTAAGAGTAATTTATTTCAGGAACCGCCAGGCGTTTCGAATCCCACCTGAGGGGACAGCATTCGTTAACTCTTCTTCTCTCGAGACATTTACTAGTCAATCTCTCATATCATCCTCGACTTGAGTTGACGTTGATACGATGCCCGATGGGATCTTAGAGAGAGAGAGAGAGAGAGAGAGAGAGAGAGAGAGAGAGAGAGATTCTGTGTCTCTCACGTTCTCCCGTCCAACTTCTCTTAACATCTCAGACGTGATAAGCCTTGAGGAGTTTTTATTTGGCCCCCGGGGGCGGGGGGAGGGGGGGAAAGAGTTAGAGGAGAGGGCGAGGGGAAGATGGAGGGCGGAGGGGAAGGGGAAGGGGAGGGGGAGGAGAGGAGAAAAGGGTAGAGAATGGAAGGATGAGAGAGAGGAGGGGAAGAGAGGGGGAGGAGGAGAAAGGAGGGGATGACAGGGGAGGGGGGGAAGGAGTTAGAGGGGAGGACGAGGGGAAAGGAGAGGAGAAAAGTTGTAGATGATGGAAAGAGAATGGGAGGAGGAGAGAGGAGGAGAGAGGAGGAGAGAGGAGGGGAGAGAGTAGGGGGAAGACAGAGGGAGAGGGAGAGAGGTAGGGAATATGGGAGAGGGGGAGAGGGGAGGAGGGGAGAGGAGTGAAGGGTAGGAGTGAGAAGAGAGGGAGAGGGAGAGGGGTAGGGGAAGAGGGGAGAGGGGTGAAGGGTAGGAGGAGTAAGGAGAAGAGAAGAGAAGGATGAAGGGGAGAGGGGAAGGCGGAGAGGGGAAGGCGGAAAGGGGAAGGCGGAGAGGGGAGAGTGACTGATACCATAGCGAAGATAAAAAATATATATATAGTTTAAACCTTTCAAGACAGTAACTCATTTTAAGCTTTTACTGTCACAAACAAACGAATAAATAAATAAATAATTAGATAAATGAACGCTCACTTTAGGTATTTTCATCTTATCAGCTACGAGTAATCCATATTTTATATATATATATATATATATATTATTAAAACGACAGCATTCTTGTAGTTATTCAATTTATTTTTATTTAGTTTAGTATTTTCGAATTTTCTGATAGTTTTGTTTCTTTATGGAGACCTTGTTTACGCTCACCCAATCGAAGTAAAACCATTAATTAGAAAATTGGAAAATACTTAGAAGAAACTGAATAGCTACAAGAATGATGTCATTTTTAATATTACTTGTATCAGTGAAAACCTGCTCCCCTTATATATACATACATACATATATATATATAATATATATATATATACATATACATATATATATATATACACACATACATATACATACATGAATTTAGTTTCAATGCATGTATAATATATGTATATATGATGATCAACATGCTAAGCAAGTACGCATGTATGCACCAACCAACCCTAATACACACTACCGACACCCCGTCCCCATGCCAGGAGGGCCCCCAACTGCAATGTGGCGTGAGCCGCCAGAATGAGAACCTTTCAGGAGGCTTCAGAAGGACTCAAGGACGGCTAAGAGGCCTTCAGGATAAAGAAGAGGCCTTCAGGACTGGAAGGAGGAGGGGAGGAGGGGAGAGAAGAGAGGAGGAAGGGAGAGAGAGGCGTTGAGTCGACAGTAGGCACTGTTCTTGTGCTTCAATGGGACATCCACTTGTAAGGGCTGCCTCCCGAGGCTGAGGCGCTCGCCCCATGAGAGGATCTTTCGTTTAGCTTCCTTGGCGTGCTCCTGTTGGGTAGCCAGAGGGATAGAGAGAGGGTCGGGCTTTTGTACCTGTGGTTCTCTCTCTCTCTCTCTCGTCCTCCCTTCCCCTTTTCACAGAAACATCCAGATCTAACAGGAAAACCACTAATCTGGCAGCCACTGTGAACATCCAACACACCAACTGGCGAAAATGATTAGAACGAGCACATTCTTAAAATAATATTGAATTATAAGCAAATTTCCGCAAACGCTGTTCAACGAATGTACGCTGAGAATCAATTATTTTTTCAAGGATGATGTAAATAGTCATACGTGCTGTGACTACATAATCGTAATTTACGACAATTGCAGTATACCACACACACACACAATTATACACACACACACAACTATATACATACACACACACCACACACACAACTATATACATACACACACACACACACACAACTATATACATACACACACACACACACAACTATATACATACATACACACACACACACAAATATATACATACACACAAACACAAAAAAATTCCCTTTCCCTTATAAGGGGGTGGCCTTGTCCACCAAACAAGGTATGTCTAAGAACAAAGATCTATGTTATCCAGTTCTAACTATCCTGTACCATGAAATTTACTATCCAATACATTACCGACTGTAATGAATATAACGACAAAAATCACGTTTGAAAAAGAGATAAGGGACGACGCTAATGAACAGTGAGTGACCTATTACTGGTTGAATTATCTGCTGGGCCAACGCACATGGACCTGGCCACTGGTACTCAATGTGGCCCATGCACCACTTGATGAAGCCCAATTGGGCCCACTAACCCCAAATCTAGTGTCATTTAGTGGATGATGCACAGTGATTTAATTGTTGATGTGGTGTCTAGGAGACGTGAGAACAGAAGTCCATAAGACAATGGGTTGAGAACGACTGCATTAGTATCTCAGTTGGCGCGCAGCATTCAACAAATTTCAGTTCAGTGTCTGTTATGTTTATTCATGAATTTACCTATTTATTTCACATTATCAGTAAAAGAATATTTTTTTTTATTAATTCCCTCCCCATGGTAACGGTCCTCACGCTGAATAAAACCGCTTGGTACCACCCAGAATAAAAATCTTCAAAGACGACGACCATCACCATCGCAGTGTTAGTCAGGTCGACGCAATAACAACATCCCTTATGGAATGCTGTCCTCGTCGGTTCAGATTCCATTTGGTCCCACGTCTTGCTTTCATCAACAAAGTCTCTCGCTTTCGTCAACACAATCAAATCGTGTAATTATCTACCGAAGGGGGACATCATCATCATCATTGGGGAGTTGTCAGAGCAACGAATTGAGAGTTAAAGTGGTGTGCTCAGTCTCTCGGCTCTTCTGACGTCAACAAACGGGGCATACAAGCAAGTCCTCCCTCTCTCCCTCCCTACCTCCCTCCCCCTCTCTCTCTTTGTGGATAGCGTCACTATCTTCCAGTCAAGAGCCATGTACAATCGCCAACACAAATACCAAGCCAAAGTACAAAAACCCACAATGCATATACCATTTTATCTTATTGAATATTTAGGACATTTCTTTTATCTACACAATATTTCCGGCCAAAGGTATTTTCTTCTGAAACTGACTGTGCAGAATATTTGTTACAAAAATACATTTCCTCGGACACAGCTATCAGGTAGTTCGCAATGTCAGCCACCTGACAGCTTCGGACCACCGATCAAATGAACGAATTGGTTTATCTTTAACCAAACTGGTTTATCGCGGGGTTGGACTAAGCCAATGTGTATCAACCTGAGGGGCATTGGGGCTTCCATGGGAGCCGTGACAAGAACGTAAGGGGTTATGGACTGCTGTTACAAATTATGCATTTCTATTATATGGAAATTTTGAATATATATATATATATATATATATATATATATATATATACATACACACACACATGTATATATATATATTTATAAAATAAATCGCTCTGTCCTGACAGAAGTTCATTACGATTGTCAACTTTACAATAAAACAAAGGGTTTCTCTCCATCAACAATTTATATTTATTTTCAAACCCTTTTTGGCGGCGGCGTGGGATTTGGGAGATAAATGAAAGGTAGCCACACACGAATGTCGAGAATTTATGAAAAGGGGGAACGAATGGAGTGAAAAAAAATTGAGATTCACTGGTCTAATTCCATTCCCTTCCTGTGGTTTGGGTAGTTTGTCCCCAAACCACACCAAACCGTCTGGTTGTGGTTTTGAACAACTTTGAGCTAGTATGTCACTGACTAAAGAACACAAAAGGAACACAAAGGAAGAACAAACAACAGCAGGTCTACTGACCCTAACGAGGCTGTTTGTGTTTACTATACTAAGCTACAGTTAAGAAAACAGGGCAGCTTGGCAATAGAAGATGAACTAACACTACTGTTACCACTTTCCTATCCAATTACAATTAAATGCAGAGAAAAAAAGTTACACAGTTACTTTGGAAAAAAAAGTTACACTGTTACTTTAGAATACAGTAGTAATTTTGAGTATTGCTACTAAAGGACACGATGTAGAGCCAGTCAGCAAGGTAACATGACCATGCTCTGTCGACATGGCAACTTCTTCGAGTGGGATAATAACACATGATTGAGCTGCGTACCAGGAGGGTGTTGGTCGCGACCTTTGACGTATGTTCTTAGACTGCTAGCTAGCTAGCACAAGTGACTAACTAGCAGACTCCAAAATCAAACTCGGGCAAGTTCAAAAGTCGATTAAATACATGGGACCAGATTTTCTCTCTCTCTTTTAGCTAGGGGGATTGAAGTAGTGAATGCTCATTTGATGTCTGCTTGTCATACGTAATTTCAAAATCTCCCTTCACACTTTTAATATCTCTATTGGTTAGTGATACTGAAAGGAGGCATTATTATTATTAAGACATATACTGTAGATTACAATATCGATCTCTCTCGTTACTTTCGCTATCTTTATTTTGTTTATTTATTTTTTATTTTCATTTATTTATTTATATTTTTATGGAAAGCATCCACCCCCCTAACGATATTACCAGGGGCTGAGACCCCATGACAACCGGCAACGATCCACTAATATTGAAGGATCTCTTTGTTAAGATCACCTGTCTCCTCTTCAATCTTACAATCCAAAGAAATGACAAGAAAAAAATAAATAAAAGTTGATGCAACATGAATCTAACGCAAAAAGGAAAATTACAAAATAAAATTAAATAAAACAAAAAGGAAATGAAAGCGAAGAAAATCTAAGAACTGGTAGCTCTTGATTATTAATGAACAAAGTCCTCGCCAGAATAAAATTAAAGAAGTACGACGTGATGATGAAGATTGAGGAAACGACATATACCTACCCTGTTGCGAAAATATGTGTATGGAGAGAGAGAGAGAGAGAGAGAGAGAGAGAGAGAGAGAGAGAGAGAGAGAGAGAGAGAGAGAGAGAGAGAGAGAGAGAGAGAGAGAGAGAGGTGGAAAAAGAGGCCGGTTTCGCTCTAAGCTTAGAGCAAAATCAGTCAGGAATAAAATGGGAACTAGACCCGTGTCTTTTTTTCAACATTCTCTCTCTCTCTCTCTCTCTCTCTCTCTATATATATATATATATATATATATATATATATATAGAGAGAGAGAGAGAGAGAGAGAGAGAGTGATTTCTATGCCTTTTTCTTTTTGGCTACCCCCCGTGTAAGGGGGAAAAAGCCTTTGGTATATGTATATATGTATATATATATATATATATATATATATATATACACACACGCATACATTAACATTGTGATCAATGTTGATGACACTTGCCCAAGCTATCCATTTACAGGGTGACGATTCGTACAAGAATACGGGCTCTACGAAACTCGAATAACACACACACATCTTCACTATGATCACCACAGACGGGGGCAAAGGTGAATGACGGTTTCGGTCGTAGCTCAGCGCCTCCTGGCGTGAGATTCTCACTTCTGCTGCTGGTGCTAGATTCGTGAGACTAGGATATGATCGAAATTCCTACATTTCTTGTTTTGCACCCCCCTTCCCCATCTCCCCACCCTGATCTCATTTCTGTGCAACACTAAAGAGATATGATTTATCGTCAGTTATCTTAAAATAAATAAATAAAATAAAACAAATCAAAAATAAAACAAGATAAAATAAACGAAAAAATAAAACAAAAATAAAACAAATGAAACAAAAATAAAATTAAAAATATTATCGGCGGGGGTCAATGACAGTAATCTGCATTTTTCACTGAACATGGCACTTTTCCATTCCCGCCACCACGTGACCGCCGCCGCGTCTGCACTGTGCAGTCTTCAGCAACACCAAGAGCTCTCTCTCTCTCGAACTCCTCCTCCTGTACTTCGTGAAAAGGAGGTCTCCCCAGCAGAGGAACCAAGCGGAGGAAGGGGCATGAGTGTTCTTCAGGAGGAGCAGGAGGAAGACGAGGAAGAACACGAAGTAATTGGTCTTATGTGTTCTTCAGGTCGCACAAAGGCACGAAAGGTCTATTGGATTGTTAATCCACAAAGGCAGATACCAAAAGGAGATATTGAATTATCTGAATTTCAAAGAGGGAGAGAGGGGAAGGGGGAAGGGAGAGGGGGGGGGGCAAAGGGGACTGGAAAGGGCATGGAACTTCCAAACTCTCCAGAAGCTAGCTACGTCACCGTTCCAGCACGTAACGGAAGTACAATAGAAAAAATCTTTTCGATAGTTGGCCTCCATCCTCTAGATACGAGTAACTCATCCCCCTCAGTGGTCCTCAACTCCGGACCTGCCCCTTGAGGCATTCATTCAAGGACCACCTACACGCTACTTCGAGGTACACACACACACACATACATACACACTCCTTTAAGGACTCTCGGCTTCAAAACTCCTCCTCCTCCTCCTCCACCACCTCCTTGCCCGGATCCCCAGCTGGTCCTCGGGACCCCCTAGTCCTTCTCCTCCTCGACGTCCTCGTCCTCCAGTCCAGCCCAGGACCTCCAAGTGTCAACTGTCCTACCTGAGAGTCTGTAGAAGCTCGAGGGTGAGGTGTCGGCCATGCTGCTTGAAATCGAGCACTAAAGAAGACTGTCAAGGAGCAGCTCTGGCCTTCCAACTTGGAGGAGGAGTTGGTGGAGGAGGAGGTGGGAGCGGGGGTGGAAGGGAGGGAGTAGAGGGGAGGGGAGGGGAGAAAAGGGGGGAGTATAGGTGACCGTGTGAGGATGGGGAGTGAGGGGAGGGGAGAGGAGAGGAGAGGAGAGGGGAGAGGAGAGGGGAGGGGAGAGGAGAGGGGAGAGGAAGAGAGGGGAGATGAGAGGGGAGAGGAGAGGGGAGAGGAAGAGAGGGGAGATGAGAGGGGAGAGGAAAGGGGAGAGGGAGGAGTACAAGGACGAAATGAGAGAAATTGCAAAACTAACGAGAAAATGAAAACTACGAGAGATAAGGGGAAGAGAAAGAGAGAGAGAGTGGAGGAGACAGAGAGGGGGTGGAATAGTGTGTGAGAGATTAGAGAGGGGGACCAGGAAAGAGAGAAAGAGAGAAAGAGAGAGAGAGAGAGATAACGAGGGAAATAGGGGATAAGGAATAAGGGTATTAATAAGTCAGAGAGAGGAGAAGAGAGCAGGGTAAAAGAGAGTAAATGGAAAAGAGAAAATAGAAAAGAGGCGTGCAAGGGGAACAAATCGTCGTCGTCGTCTGAAGAGGAGGAGGAGGAGGAGGAGGAGGAGGAGGGGGAGGAGGAGGAGGAGGAAGAGAAGGAGGGGGAGAGAAGAAAGGGCGAAAGAGGAAGAATAAAGAAAGAGGAGATGAGAGAGATAGAGCAAAGAAACTGACGACGGAGCAGAAGAGAGGAGGGAAGAGAGAAAAGAAGAGAAAGGGGGACGCGAGGAGGAAGAAAGGTGGGGGAGAGGCAGAATGGCGATGATAATGAAGGAGAAAGGAGGAGACGGGGAGGAGGGGCTGAGAGAGAGAGAGGGAGAGAGGGGGAGGGAAAGAGGGGGAAGAAGGGAGAGAGGGAGGGAGGGAGGGAGAGGGGGAAGGGAAGGAGAGAGAAGGGAGAAAGAGAGGGGAAGGGAGGGAGAGAGAAGGGAGAAAGAAGAGATAGAGAGAGAGAGAGAAAGAGAAGAGAGAAAGAAAGAGAAGAGAGAAAGAAAGAGAAGAGAGAGAAAGAAAGAGAAGAGAGAGAGAGACAGGGAGAAAGATAAAGAGAGACTAAGAAAGAGAAAGAGCGCACATGGAAGAAGAAAGAGAGGAGGAAGAGGAAGGGGGAGGAGATGATGACAAACAGAGAAGAGAAGAGAAGAGACGAGAAAAGGACGAACGATATATATCATGGGAAACGGCTGAGGGGAATCGAACAGGACCAGAGGAGGAGAGAGGAGGAGGAAGAGAAGGAGGAGGAGAAGGGAGGAGGAATCGAGGAGGTCCAGAGGAGGGGGAGGAGGAGGAGGAGAAAGGAGGTGGAAAGAGGAGGTGATGGTGAAGAGATGAGAAGGAATTGAGGAGAAGAGGAGGAGGAGGAGGAGGAGGAGGAGGAGGAGGAGGGGTTGATGATGAAGAGAAGGAATGGGGAAATGAGAAGAGGAGGAGGAGGGGAAAAGGAGGAGGAAGAGATTTATGTGGAAGCCAAGCCGAGACAGAAGTACAGAGGAAGGAGAGAGAGAGAGAGAGAGAGAGAGAGAGAGAGAGAGAGAGAGAGAGAGACGGAGAGGAAATACACAAGGGAAGACGAAGGCGGTAGTAATAGTTGTAGTAATAGTATTAGTAGTAATAGTAGTAGTAGTAATAATAGTAGCAGTAGTAGTAGTAGTAGTAATAGTAGTAGTAGTAATCAATAAGACAGATTAACAGATAAACACCTGGTGAGACAGACAGACAAGCAACTATTCACTGCCTGATGTGCTAATTGGATGTATATACACAGCCATTCCCATTTTCATCGACTTGTAGTGAAACACCCATTTAATTCTCCGGCTAATAACTAAAGTCTTTTTTTTTATTATTATTTTTAGCAAGTTTGTATAGGACAATTGTTTATACTTTATCAACCACAATTCACTTTAATTCTAAGCCCTCAACATCGAGAGACTCGAAGAGGCCAACATGCAGAAATTGAAACGTGGTACAGCCAAGGACTCGAACCTATGCTAGCACGTGACAAGTGATAGTGACTTGATGGGACAATTGCTTATGGTTGAAGGTTGAGATAGAATGATGGAATATGTTTGAGGGAATTTACAATAATCAATGATTGGGAAAGACAAAATTGGATGAAAAACAAAATTCTGAGAAATAATTTGTCCTTTCAGACGTGCGTATGCATGTATATGCGTGTACGCATGTATGCATTTACGCATATATGAGTATCCTTATATGCATATATTCACTCATTCGTATATGCACAAATTCATATACAGAAGTGTTGATGTATTCACATTAGCAAGCATCCATTTATACATGTACGTACGCACTAGTACGTACGTATGTAAGTATGTATGTATGTATGTATGTATATACGTATGTAGGTATAATGTACATATATACGTGACGTACCATGGTCTTGGATCACGTGTTAGACTCGTGATCGACATCTATTACCCTCCCGGATGAGAGTTTAAGAGCTCTCGTATGTCCCAATCTATGGGTAATACATGTATGCATGTATGTATGTATGCATGTATGTATGTACATCTGTATGTATGAATGTATGTACGTATGTATGTATGCATGCATGCATGTACGTATGAATGTATGTACGTATGTATGCATGCATGTACACGTAGGTTTCTCAAAAACGGACAATCTAACCTGTGGAATGGATTGCCAAAGTGTTATACATGGTACCATTACAGACAATTAAGACAGAATTCCCGTGTTTGCAATCAGATAATTAATCCTCTCTCCCCCTTCCCCTCCCCCCGCACACAAAAAAGCAAGCATCACTGCACAGAAAAATCTACGCGAGTTGCCAGTTAGGGAATATCAGACGATTCATTTCTAGCCTTTCCAACTTTCCTGAGGTCCTGGATTCGATTCCCAATGAGGTTATCTCAACCCTTTCGGTCAACAGACTCAGTCTGTTAATTTCTGGATGAAGCTGGATGATTCTCTCTCTTTCTCTTTCTCTCTTTCTCTTTCTCTCTCTCTCTTTTTAACGGTCGTATACTGTCTTCTTTTGTGTTTCCTTCAGTTCAAATCGAATGATCTTCATATCACCCAAAAAAACTATTAACCATAAATAAATAAATGTATGATTAATAAATGAATTAACACATATTATGTAAACAGTTTCATAAACGTCGACCTAGTAGCAAGCAGATATTTATGTCAACCCTTTAGGTAATTTCTTTTTTTATATAAATTTCGTATGTTTTCCAGCTGCCTCCAGATGATTTTATTCACCTACGATGACAAATAAAAGAGAGAGAGAGAGAGAGAGAGAGAGAGAGAGAGAGAGAGAGAGAAATTCAAAGATGAATACAAATCATAACAAAAGTAATAATTAACTCAACAAAGCACAAGACGA
>NC_134799.1:4384840-4399840 GCF_046742065.1 Oratosquilla oratoria
TTGTTCAAGGATCTAACATCCACAAGAACAAAGGTTTACAAAGGCTTTCCAAACGTTTACAAAGGCTTCCCAAAATACAAAGGCTTTCCAAACGTTTACATGGTTTTTCCAAACGTTTACAAAGGCTTTCCAAACTTTTACAAAGGCTTTCCAAACGTTTACAAAGACTTTCAAAACGTTTACAAGGTCTTTACAAACATTTACAAAGGCTTTCCATACGTTTACAAAGACTTTCCTAACGTTTACAAGGGCTTTCCAAAGGTTTACAAAGACTTTCCAAAGGTTTACAAAGACTTTTCAAACGTTTACAAAGACTTTCCAAACGTTTACAAAGGCTTTCCAAACGTTTACAAGGGTTTTCCAAACCTTTACACAGGCTTTCCAAACGTTAACCTGGGCTTCCTTAACATTATTAAGGGCTTCATCCAATGTTAACAAAGGTTTTAGCAAATGTTAACAAGGATTTTGGCAAATGTTAACATGGGCTTCCCATACGTTTAAGTAGGGTTTTAGCAATCGTTAACATAGGCTTTAGCAAGCATTAACAAGGGCTTCTCAAACGTTTAGTAGGGCTTCCCAAACGTTTACAAACGTAAACAAACGTTTTCATCAAATGTTAACATGAGCTTGAATAAACATTATCAAACGTTTTAACAAATGTTAACAAGGATTTAGACAAGCGTTATCACGGGGCTAAGAAGATGTTAAAAATTGTTTTAATAAACTTTATCATGGATTTCAACAAATGTTAGCAAGGGATTCTTCAACGTTAACAAGTGTTAAGAACATTTTAACAAAAATTAACAAAGGGTTAACAGGGGCTTGTTAACCACGTAAGGAACCAAATTCTGTCATCAGACAATTTTATTCACCAGAGGAGACGACCCCAATCCTGAGAGAGTCTCCAGTCGACCGCGACCCACTCCAGTCCCTCAGCTGAGTAGCATTGTCTGTTCGTGCCGCGGCATGGAGAGGGGGAGAGAGGGGAGAGGAGAGGGGGAAGAGGGAAGGGGAAAGGGGAGAGAGAGGAAGAGAGGGGGAAGGGGAAAGGAGGGAGGAGAGAGGTGAGAGAAAGGAGAAAGGGAGGGAGGAAAGGGAGGGGGAGAGAGGAGGAGAGGGGGAAGGGAGAGAGAGGAAGTTGGGGGGAGAGAAGACAGGAGGAGAGTGGAGAGAGGGGGAAGAGGAAAGGGGGAGAGGAGAGGGGGAGAGAGGAGGACAGGGGGCAGGGAGAGAGAGGAAGTTGGGGAGAGAGGAGACAGGAGGAGAGAGGAAAGAGGAGAGAGGGGGAAGGGGGAGAGGAAACAGGAGGAGAGAGGAGAGAGGGGGAAGGGGGAGAGAGAGGAAGTTGGGGAGAGAGGAGACAGGAGGAGAGTGGAGAGAGGGGGAAGGGGGAGAGGGGAGGAGGGAAGGGGGAGAGGGGGAGAGGGGGAAGGGGGGTGAGAAACGAGACCTGGAATCTAATTAAAAAGAAAAGTGTGAAAAACGAGTCGTGAGCATTGAGAGCCGAGGAGGAGGAGGAGGAGGAGGAAGAGGAGGAGGAGGAGGGGACCACCTGGTGCTGGAGGAAGAAAAAGAGAGGGAGGAGAATGAGGAAGAGGGGGAGGAGAAGGAAGAGGAGGATGAAGAGGATGAAGAAGATGAAGGAGAAGGAGGCGACGGAGGAGGAGGAGGAGGAGGAAGATTGAAAGAGTAAAATGTGTGAAGGAGAAGAGAAGCCGTAGGAGAAGAACGAGGAGGAGAATAGGTGGAGTAGGAAGAGGAGGAAGAGGAATAGGAGAAGAATGAGGAAGAGGAGGACAAGAATGGGGAGGAAGAGGAAGAAGAGGAGGAGAATGAAGAGGAGCAAGAGGAGGAAGAGAAAAAGGAGGAGGAGGGGGAGGAGGAGGAGGGGGAGGAGGAGGGGGGAGGAGGAGGAGGAGGGGGAGGAGTAGGAGGGTGAGGAGGAGGAAAATGAGAATGATGGGGAAGATGAACCAATTTACATCGAATATTTCGGAGCACAAGGAACACAACAGCTCCACCACGATCACCACCGACACAGGAAGAAAAGAGAGAGAAAGAGAGAGAGAGAGAGAGAGAGAGAGAGAGAGAGAGAGAGAGAGAGAGAGAGAGAGAGAGAGAGAGAGAGAGAGAGAGAGAGAGAGAGAGAGAGAGAGAGAGAGAGAGAGAGAGAGAGATGGGGCAAACCACTGACTCGCCTGGGAGAGAGGTAGGGAGTGTCTGGAGGGAGGGAATGAAGAATAAGGGGTCCCTGGTATTCTATCAGTGGAGGGAGGAGGGAGAGGAGGTGAGAAACGACATGAATGAGAGGTAATCTGAGAAGAATGGAGGCGAGAGAGAGAGAGAGAGAGATGGAGGGGGAGTGGAGGGGGGAAGGGAGGGGAGGGCAAAAGCAACACGATACAAGCAAGCCTGTAATATTCTAGAGGACATGGAGGAGAGAAAGAGAAGAGGAGGAGGAGGAGGAGGAGGAGGAGAGAAGAGGGGGAGAGGAGAAACAAG
Source organism: Oratosquilla oratoria (assembly GCF_046742065.1). NCBI lineage: Eukaryota > Metazoa > Arthropoda > Malacostraca > Stomatopoda > Squillidae > Oratosquilla > Oratosquilla oratoria. The sequence continues at coordinate 4,387,343 of NC_134799.1, forward strand.
GTATAGGTAGGCCTGTAATATTCTAAAGAGCATGGAGGGGAGGGGAGGGGAAAGGAAGGATGAGGAGGGAGGGGAAAGGAGGCAAGGAGGGAGGGAGGAGGAAGGGGGAAGGAGGGATGGGGAAGGAGGGATGAGGAGGGGAGGGATAAGCAGGGAAGGGGAGGGGAGGGATAAGCAGGGAAGGGGAGGGGAGGGATAAGCAGGGAAGGGGAGGGGAGGGGAAAGGAGGGAAGGGGAAAGGAGGTAAGGAGGAGGAGAGGGAGGATGAGAGGGAGAAGGAGGTGAGGAGGGAGAAGGAGAGGGAGAGACACTATGAAATGGAGGGAGAGAAGTTGGCAGAAAGAGAAAAAGATTAAAAACGAAAGAGAAAAGAAGAGTGTGAAGAGAAAAGATCGGCTGAGGAGATTACAGACGAGAGGGCAGGAAAGGAGGGGAGAGGAGGGGAGAGGGGAGGGGAGGAAAGGAGGAGAGAGGGGAGGGGAGGAAAGGAGGAGAGAGGAGGAAAGGAGGAGAGGGGAGGAAAGGAGGAGAGGGGAGGAAAGGAGGAGAGGGGAGGAAAGGAGGAGAGGGGAGGAAAGGAGGAGAGGGGAGGAAAGGAGGAGAGGAAGGGAGGGTTGAGGAGGGGAGAAGAGGAGAGGAGAAGAGAAGGGAGGAGAGGAAAGGAGGAAAGGAAAGGAGGAGAGGAGAGCAGAGGAGAGGAAAGGAGAGGAAAGCAGGAAAGGAGAGGTAAGGAGAAGAGTGGAGAGGAGAGGAGAGGGGAGGAGAGGAAAGGAGGAGCTGAGACGAAAGGAGGAGAGGAGGAGAGGAAAGGGAGGGAGAGGAAAGAAGAGAAGAGAAGAAGACGTGACAGAGGTTGGCCACAGGAAAAGGAGAAGAAAGGAAAAGATTAGGGGAAGAAAAAGATAATCAAGGTGAGAGAGGAAGAGAGAGGAAGGGAGAGAGGGAGAGAGAGGAGGGGAGAAGAAGAGAGAGGAAGGGAGAGAGAGGAAGAGAGAGGAAGGGAGAGAGAGAGGAAGAAAGAGAGAGAGAGAGAGAGAAAGGATATTGAGGTTTGTCAGAAGTAGGGGAGGAGAAAAAGGAGAAGAAAGAGGAAGAGGAGAAAGAGGAGGAGGAAGAAGAGGAGAAAGGTCTATGAGGACGTCTTGGAGGAGGAGGAGAAGGAAGAGGAGGAAGGGAGGAAAAGGAGGAGGAGGTAGAGGAGGAGGAAGAGTAGGTGTGTGAGGAGGAGGAGGAGGAGGAGGTGGTACAGGAGGAAGAGTAGGTGTGTAAGGAGGAGGTAGATGAGGAGGAGTGTGTGAGGAGGAGGAGGAGGAGGAGGTAGAGAAGGAGGAAGAGTAGGGGAGTGAGGAGGAGGTGGAAGAGGAGGTAGAGGAGGAGAAGTCACGTTGAAATTAGTTTCCCTCATAGACCAGAAAGGACGGCAGGGCTCCTCCTCCTCTTCTCCTCCTTCCTCTTCTTCTTCTTCTTCTTCTTCTTCTTCTTCACCAGAAGGTGATCACTCGATGGAGTGAGATTCTTCATTAGATAAAGAAGCGGAGGAGGAGGAGGAGGAGGAGGAGGAGGAGGAGGAGGAGGAGGAGGAGGAGGAAGAGGAGGAGTCTCCTCTCTCTTCCGAGGATGAATGAGTAATGAAAAAGAGTGAGTGAAGGTGAGTGGTGATTAGTTGAGGAGTGATTAACGGTAAAGATTGGAGATTTGATCAGATGTCTTAAGATGAGTGGAAATGAGCGAAGATGAGTGGGAAATGAATGGAGATGAACGGGCAACAAGATTGACGATGAACGAAACTTAAAGGGAATTTTTCATCATTCTGTAGCCTTGGGCACACGAAAATAGACACACATCTTTAGGTAAAAGTCATAAATATTTTTATCTATTTATTCATTTGCTTGTTTATTCAAATCCAAACGTCTTTAGGGAATGTTCCTAGGCTGGTTAATTTTTTCTGTTAACCACAAATCAATAACAATAAGAGGATTAAGACAATTTATGACTCGGTTAAATAAAACCTATTTTAGGGTCGTCACTTGGGTTTGGGTTGGGAAGGGTTCTCTGGACTGAATAAAATCACCTGTGGGGGTACGGGGGGAGGGGGAGTGTACCAAATGGAGTTCCTGGAGTCCAGGCTGAGAAGTGATGGAGGAGTGACTGCGTGTATATTGGCGCATCCTCCTCCTGAAGGAGTCTACAACGAAGAAGAAAAAGCTCGTCTGTCGAAGGAGCAGTCACGACAGAAACTCATCCTCTTCCTCTTCCTCCTCCTCCGTTGCCCAGAAACGTTCCAGTCCAGGCACCCGTCCTGGAAGCTAACGAAGGATCTGGAACCGGAGTTCGGAAAAGATAACTTCTTCGGATCTCCATGGCAACGTTATACTTCGGGGAAAGATGCGTCTTCCCTGAATTCCACTTGAGGAGTCTTTTCGAACTGGAAGGCAATTTCCAAAAGAATCAGAAAGTCCCCGAACTCCGTTCCAGGCGTCTTCTCGAACCGGAAGACCTTTTCCAAAAGAATCAGGTCCCCGAACTCCGCTCCAGGAGTCTTCACGAACTGGAAGACCCCTTTCAGAACAAGGTCCCCGCACACCGCTCCAGGAGTCGTCACGAACTGGAAGACATTTTCCAGTAGAACCAGATCCCCGCACTCCGTTCCAGGAGTCTTCACGAACTGGAAGACCCTTTCCAGAAGAACAAGGTCCTCGAACTCCGTTCAGTGAGTCTTTACGAACTGGAAGACCCTTTCCAGAGAAACCAGGATATCCCTGAACTCCGCTTCAAGAGTCTTCACGAACTGGGAGACCCTTTCCAAAAGAACAAGAAAGTCCCCAAACTCCGTTCCAGGCGTCTTCTCGAACCGGAAGACCCTTTCCAGAAGAACCAGGTTCCCCCAACTCCAGGAGTCTTTATGAACTGGAGGACCCTTTCCAGAACAAGTTCACCGAACTCCGTTCCAGGAATTCTTCACGAACTGGAAGACCCTTTCCAGAGGAACCAGGATATCCCTGAACTCCTTTCCATGAGTCTTCACGAACTGAAAGACCCTTCCAGAAGAACCAAGTCCCCGAACTTCGATCCAGAAGTCTTCACGAAGTGGAAAACCCTTTTCAGAAGAACCAGGTCCTCGTCGGTCGAGATGAAAAGGACACGTTTGGGCAAAACTTTGCCAATCAGGTACTCGGCCAGTGGGGCTGGAAGGTCCTTCTGGATCAAGTTTGCAAATAAAGTTTTGGAAAATCCATCACCGGGCGAAGATCAGACCAAGGCTCGAGAACCAAACCAACACAGGAAGTTGTTCGTCTTGTTAGTAGAGGCACTGCGTAAGTCTTATGTATTCAATATTTTACAAGATGAAGAAGAAGAAAAAGAGGAAGAAGAGGAAGAATAAGAAGAGAAAGAAGAAAAAGAAGGGGAAAAAGGAGATGAAGAAAAAAAAAGGAAGAGGAAAAAAGAAGAGGGAGAAGAATAAGACGAAGAGGAAGAAGACGGGGAAGAAAAAGAAAAAGAAAAAGATGAGGAAAAAAGAGGAAGAAGATGAAGAAGAAAAAGAAGAGGAAGAGTAAAAAGACGAATAAAAAAAGAGAGAGAAAAAAATTACACTTCTACGGCCCACAGTCACACAGCATTATTCTATGACTGCAGACGAGTCTCCTCTCAAGGGAGGAAAAGGCTCCCTATCTTTATTCAATGAACCTTAAAAAAAAGAAGCGTGGAAGTGATGTACGAAGCCATGTATTCAGCACTTCCTAGCACGTTCTAAGATTGATTTCTAGCATCTTAACACACCAGGTTGAGAAAAGCTACCCTAACCTTGAAAAAGAAAGAAAAAAAAAGTGTTTGGCAGTGTAGGAAACATCAACATACCTACGTCTCCAGCGATGACGTCAGAAGCTATTCTACGTCATCATTATTCCGTAATACGTTTTGAAGATGCTTACGGCCTTACCTAGAAAGAAAATGGGATCCAATGTAGACAATTGGGATGAAAAGCAGTTTCATAATAATGCTTCATGTTTCAATTTCAAAATAACATTTAAGATACAATTTCCATAATTAGTAGCCATGGTAATGTGTTTATCATATTTTAAATGAGGTTGAATCTGGGGTTGATGGGTTGAGGCGAGCTGGAGGAGGTTCGTTTGATGAAAAAAACAATTTGTCCCAGACCCGCCCCCCACTACTTAAAAACACACACACACACACACACACACACACACATATATATATATATATATATATATATATAATTAAAAAAAAAAAAAAAGATAATAACAAAATTTAATGAAAATGAAAAGAGAATGAATGAACTAAAAAAATGACAGGGTACAATGGACTTCCAGAATTTGTTCTACAATTTGTTTTGGGATTTATTCTACTTCAACTATTCAGTTAAGATGAAATTCCGAGACCCCTAAGTCTTCCCTAACCCTGAAGGACAGAAGGGCGAGGGGGAGGTGCTGCTGTATTGGATTGTATTGTAGGATAAAACAGAGAAAACCGCACTCAGTAATACGGGTCCCAGAGATAATAAAGGTGTGAAGGAACAAGTCATACCACAAGTGTTTGAGAAACTTGTGTTGGAAATATATAAAAAACTAAACAAAATATTTTATTAACCACGCTACCTATCCAACAGGGGGGGAAGGAGAGGAGGGTAGGGAGAGAGTGTGTAGTGATGACATTCTGGTAGTTTCTTATATTCTATTTTCATTTTCATTACTGATCCCCCATTAAACAATGAGATAGAGACCACACGGGTAACAATCTGCGACACTAACACAGGTACACGCACACACATACGACACGACTCGATGGCGCGGTTGGTAGAGTTCCCGGCCGCCACTACGGCGGTCCGGGTACGAATCCCGCCCAGGATTGAAATAATTTCAGTATCGCTGCGCTGCGAGTTGTTACTCCCACTCTCTTGGGCGGGGAGTTGTGTATGTGTGTGTGTGTGTGCGTGTAAGGTCACAACATTACCCATAGATCGGTCATATATGAGCACTGAGCTCTCTTCCGGGAGGGAAATAGCTGTCGATCACGGGTCCAGCACGTGATCCAAAACAATGGTGAATCACACACACAAACATGCACACACACACACACACACACACACACACAAGAACAGAAATACACATGCCTCGTTTCAAATTAATATAATGATCATATATTTTTCACTGGATTAGTAATTGCAGCCTCCTACAGATCCCTTCAGAAAAAAAATATATCCGAGCTGATTAGCGTGGAAAAGTTTCTTTATCATTCGTTTGCAGCAGGAGGAGGAAGAGGAGGAGGAAGAAGCGGAGAAGGAGGAAGAGGAGGAAGAGGAGGAAGAGGAGGTGGAGGAGAAGAGCAGTCGCCAGTTGTCATCTCTCCGCATATGAAAAAGTCGATGTGTGCACTGTATTCTCACTGTCATAAGGTCTCTACTCCGTATCCAAGACACAAAGATAACCAGATTTTCAATTCTCAGTTAGTAATCAGGAACCTATGTACTATATAACAAAATATTCTAGATCTGTCTATATGAGAACAACCTCCCTTATGGATTTCTATTTCAGCAGATACAAAAATATGTGTAATATGTCACGATAACTCATGAAAGAAATCACACTAGCAAGATGCAAATCTGAGAGAGAGAGAGAGAGAGAGAGAGAGAGAGAGAGAGAGAGAGAGACTCTCATGACAAAGATGTCAACACGTTGACCTAATGTGAGGTCAAGACCGTAACGAATTTAACGAACTTACCGGATTTAACGGACGTCTAGCCACGTAGACGAGTCTGTTATTGCCAGCGACCGCCAGATTCATTTCACCTGAATTACAAGTCCCGATAATAAACAAGCCAGATGAATTAATTCGCTGAATAATTAAAAGTAAATGGTAGAAGAAAAAAAACGCAGACCTGGTGACGCTGTCCAGTCTCAGGAATGTGATCGATAAAAAAAAAAAAAAAAAAAAAGTGGAAGGGGAGGAAGGGAGGGAGGGAAAGGAAGACGAGGAGGCCACCCTTTGAATAAATGGGATTACGATCGGGACCCTGCCTCTTTCCATTCAATTGAATCACCTAACGCTCTTCAGACAACTAATGACGTCACAGGATCGAAAGCGAATTTCATATTTTGCTCTTTGAGTATTAGACGAAACATTTACTTCTACTTGACCTGCCGTCAGGTGATTTTTATTAATTTCCAGGGCACCCAGGTACCGAGTAGGCGAGGTATTACGTCTTCTGTCCTTGTCATGACTGAGCAAGCAGCGATGATGTCAGCTTAGGTAAGGTGGAAAGATTACGTAATATTCTATAATTAGATTAAAAAAAAAACGAAGACTTTGAAACATCAACCATATTTGGTGTAAAGCTCCTTGAATTTTCTTTTTCTTTTTTTCACTATTCCTTTATTCATCTCTCACATTCACTTCCATTTTCTGTATTTTCTGTATTCTCCGTCTCTTTGTTCCACTGCTTTGAATAATTTCTCTATTTATTTATATTCTTTCATTATGTACATACGTGTATATATATATATATATATATATATATACATATATATTATATTCTTTCATCAAATCATATTTGCATTCCTTTGTTTTTCTCCAAATAATTCTGTATTATCTCCGTAGCTTTCATGTTTTTGCCTCTTCCCATTTTCTGTTTTTCATTCGTTTTCTTTTTGTAAACATCCATACTCGTTTCTCCACCTCCCCACATCATTCCCATTTTCTCTGTATTCCGTCTTGTATTCTCGCCGACAATGTGAAGAACTTTCCTTTTCGTGCGTTTTGGAAAAATAATATTTTTCAATAAATCTCGAAATGCCATCCTACCATTTCCAGAAATATTTTATTTCGTTCTATTTTTCATTTTTATCTATTTATTTTTTCAAGAGACGCACGCACTCACTTGAAAACTATTCCTAACTGTCATGGAATATATTTCTGGTGTGTGTGTGTGTGTATGTGTGTGTGTGTGTGTGTGTGTGTGTGTGTGTGTTTTTGTGTGTTTGTGTGTGTGTGTGTTTGTATATGTATGTGTGTGTTTGTATATGTGTGTGTGTATTTGTGTGTGTGTGTGTGTGTGTGTGTGTATCTGTGTATGTTTGTGTATGTGTGTTTGTGTGTGTTTTTGTGTGTCTGTGCGTACATGTCTGTGTATATCATATATACACACACACACTACATCCTCGTACTGTCATTTTTGGAGAACAATATCTGCTTCATGTTGATTATTATATGTGATTCAAGGAACTGGATTACCTAATGTCCTTCTATTCTCTCCTGGTGACCGCTTTCGTTCCAGGTGGTCCTTTACCTTTGATCCTGCTGCCGCCAGGCGATTTTATTCAGCAAAAGATAGGCCACAAATACCAGCTACTATGTTTTTTTTTTACTCTTTAAATTTTATCATTTTTTCTTTTCTTCCTCACCGACATAGTAAACAAACTTTTATATATACATTCGGTTTTCATTTCCTGACGAATAATACAGAAATGCTTTCATGCCTCCTGATTCCATTTCAAATTCCAAAACCAAAAATAAATAAATGAATAAATAAAAAATAAATATAGTTGTTTTCCAGTTACGGCCAGTCCGCTGCTGATTTCTGTCGGTAAATGGCGAGGAGGAGGAGGAGGAGGAGGAGGAGGAGGAGGAAGGGAGAAGGAAGAGGAAGGGAGGAATAGGAGGGAGAGGATGGGAGGAGGAACAGGAGGAAGAGGAAGGGAGGAGGAGGAGGAAGGGAGGAGGAGGAAGAGGAAGGGAGGAGGAGGAGGAAGGGAGGAGGAGGAGGAAGGGAGAGGAGGAATGGGGAGGAGGAGGAGGAAGAAGAGTAAGAAGAGGAGGAAGAAGTAAAGTGCGAGGCAGATGGTAAGAGGAAGAGGAGGAGGAAGATGAAGAGGAGGATAAGGAAGAAGAAATGTGTGAGAAGGATTGTAAGAGGAAAATAAGGAGGACGAAGAGGATGACAAACTGGAGATAAGGAGGAAGAGGAGGAGGAAGATGGTATGAGAAAGATGAGGAGGACGAAGAGAGGGATAAAGAGGAGATGAGGAGGAAAAGAGGGGGGAAGGAAGATAAGGAGGACGAAGAAAAGGAAGAGAAAGAGGAGGAAGAGGAAGAGGAAGAGGAGGAGGAGGAAGAGGTATATAAGGAGGATGAAGAGAAGGAGGAGGAGGAGGAGGAGGAGGAGGAGGAGGAGGAGGAGGAAGAGTCGGCCAATTGATCATCAAGGCCGCGAGATGGGAGGGAGAGGGAGGGGGAGGAGGAGGAGGGAGGCGGGGGGAGGGGGAGGAGTGGCTTCCTTGTAGGTTTCAAATCACCCCGTAGGAGAGAGGCAGCAATCATGGGGTTTCCTCCCCCCCATGAGGGGGTTGCCTGACTCATACAAGCACCCCCCCCTCCTACCCCCCAACCCCCCTAGGCTTGGGGATAAGGTTTCCCTCACCTAGTGATAGAAATAAAATAATAATAAATATAAGACATTGACATGTAGAGTAGTAAGGATGTCCTTACAGTGGTTGTATATGAATATAAATCACACACACACATATAAATTCGACAACAAATCTAAGTGGCTGCATACACAAAATCCCTTGCAAACCAGCAAAAGACCTCTCAGTTAGTATTAAACAACACAAATATCGTGTCAGAACAGCACAGGAATCCAACGCATTATTTGTTCACTTGTATAAACTGTCTAAAGCTTTGTCAATTTTATCTTGTAATTCAATCGTCAACAGAAATTCATAAAAGGGAGTCTTGTTAAACGTTCTGAAGGGGTTAACCTGAACATGAGTAGTGACATGTACATAAATTGGATAGTTTCGTCATGGGTAATATTAGTAAACAGGATGTAAATTTCAACCTAACAACATTATTATGAATTCTTGTGGCGTTCTAGATTTATATTTGAGTTTTTTTTATCGTTTCTGTTCAATTTCCGCTATGGATTCGCCTAGTTAATTGTTTTGGTTACCTTTCCCAATTCTACACTTTTGTACCTTTCCGAATCTTTTGTTTTGTGGCCATTCATGGTTGTTTATTGTTACTTGTTTTTACATGCTTACTTTGTACCATTTCTATATATAATCGTATTTTTCGTACTAAACCTCCATTAATGAAACACGCACGCACGCACGCACACCCACCCACACCCACGAAAGTGCTTGGGAAATGCGTTTATATGTGTGTGTGTGTGTGTGTGTGTGTGTGTGTGTGTGTGTGTGTATGTGTGTGTGCGCGCGCGCAAGCATGCATACGTGTATGTGTGTATTCTACTTATTTTCTATTCAAAATAACTTTCGATCCTTTTGTTTATACTCATTATCTATTTATTTATTTACTGCCTTTATGTATTAGTGTTGAGATCCTACTGAGATGTGCTAATTTTGTCTACTTTCTTTAAGGTGAATAATTATGCTTTATGCCCTTTGTTAGTCTTTTGAGATTTATTCTGTGTAGTGTGTCCAAAACACTAATTTCTTCGAAATTTTCCATTTTTATATGAAATATTTACCTTCTATCTTTTCTTTACCATCATTATTTTTATCTTCCATCTTTATATGAAAATATGTATACAAACATTACTCTGTTAAAGCTAATCCCTGTTTTCCGTCCGATTTCTCTTGACAATTAGTAAAGATGCTTTGGGATTTCAGTATTACATGATGAACTCAAGTACATCACCTCAGTTCTTCGATTTGAAATTCCCAGTGCAATTCTGCACAACAGATTTTGTATTTATGTGTGAGAGCAATTAAAGATGACAAGTATTGCTAGGGGTAGGAGGAAACAACAGTAAACTTTGGCGAATTTATTTCTCTGACGCTGGGTGTCAAATTCATGGCAAGAAGACCAAATGTACGGACCAGATGTGCCCCGAGGACCAGATATGGCCCGAGGACTAGATGTAACCTGCCGATACAATGTGGCCTGCAGACCAGATGTGGCTCGAGGACCCATTGTGGCCCGAGGACCAGATGTGGCCCGCGGATCAAGTGTAACCTGCGGACCCAATGTGGCCCGAGGACCCATTGTGGCCCGAGGACCAGATGTGGCCCAAGGACCCATTGTGGCCCGAGGACCAGATGTGGCCCAAGGACCAAGTGTAACCTGTGGACCCAATGTGGCCCGAGGACCAGATGTGGCCCGAAGACCAGATGTGGCCCGCGGACCAAATGCAACCTGCGGACCCAATGTGGCCCGAGGACCAGATGTTGCCCGAGGGCCCAATGTGGCCCGAGGACCAGATGTGGCCCGCGGACCAAGTGTAACATGTGGACCCAATGTGGCCCGAGGACCAGATGTTGTCCGCGGACCAAGTGTAACCTGTGGACCCAATGTGGCCCGAGGACCCATTGTGGCCCGAGGACCAGATGTGGCCCGAGGACCAGATGTGGCCCGCGGACCAAGTGTAACCTGCGGACCCAATGTGGCCCGAGGACCAGATGTTAACCGAGGACCCATTATGGCCCGAGGACCCAATGTGGCCCGAGGTCCAGATGTGGCCCGAGGACCAAATGTAACCTGCGGACCCAATGTGGCCCGAGGACCAAGTGTAACCTGCGGACCCAATGTGGCCCGAGGACCAGATGTTGCCCACGGACCCAATGTGGCCCGAGGACCAGATGTGCCCCGAAGACCAGATGTGGCCCGAGGACCAGATGTGGCCCGAGGACCAGATGTGCCCCGAAGACCAGATGTGGCCCGAGGATCAGATATGCCCAGAGGACCAGATGTGGCCCGAGGATCAGATGTGCCCCGAGGACCAAATGTAACCTGCGGAGCCAATGTGCCCCGAGGACCAAATGTGGCCCGCGGACCCAATGTAACCTGCGGACCCAATGTGCCCCGAGGACCAAATGTGGCCCGCGGACCAGATGTGGGCCGTATCATTGTCCCTCGGACAGAAAGTCCTTCCTCGGACAGAAAGTCCCTCCTCGGACGGAAAGTCCTTCATCCGACAGAAAGTCCTTCCTCGGGCAGAAAGTCCTTCCTCGAAAATCCTCCTCGGACAGAAAGTCCTTCCTTGAACAGAAAGTCCCTCCTCGGACAAAAAGTCCCTCCTCGGACAGAAAGTTCCTCCTCGGAGAGAAAGTCCCTTCTCGGAGAGAAAGTCCTTCCTTGGACAGAAAGTCCCTTCTCGGACAGAAAGTCCCTTCTCGGACAAAAAGTCCCTCCTCGGACAGAAAGTTCCTCCTCGGAGAGAAAGTCCCTTCTCGGAGAGAAAGTCCTTCCTTGGACAGAAAGTCCCTTCTCGGACAAAAAGTCCCTCCTCGGACAGAAAGTTCCTCCTCGGAGAGAAAGTCCCTCCTCGGAGAGAAAGTCCCTCCTCGGAGAGAAAGTTCCTCCTCGGACAGAAATCCTTCCTTGGACAGAAAGTCCCTCCTCGGACAGAAAGTCCCTCCACGGACAGAGAGTCCCTCCTCAGGTAGAGTTCCTCCTTAGACAGAAAGTCCTTCCTCGGACAGAAAGTCCCTCCTCGGACAGAGAGTCCCTCCACGGACAGAGAGTCCCTCCACGGATAGAGAGTCCCTCCTCAGATAGAGAGTCCCTCCTCAGACAGAAAGTCCTTCCTCTGGACACAAAGTCCCTCCTCGGACAGAAAGTCCCTCCTCGGAGAGTAAGTCCCTCCTCGCAGAGAAAGTCCCTCCTCGGACAGAAAGTCCCTTCTCGGACAGAAAGTCCCTTCTCGGACAGAAAGTCCCTCCTCGGACACAAAGTCCCTCCTCGGACAGAAAGTTCTTCCTCGGACACAAAGTCCCTCCTCGGACAGAAAGTCCTTCCTTAGACAGAAAGTCCTTCCTTAGACAGAAAGTCCCTCATCGGACAGAAAGTCCCTCCTCGAACAGAAAGTCCTTGCTCGGACAAATGACAGAAAGAACAAATGTTCATCTGTACTCTTGGTACACCCATCAACCCACTTCCCACGAAGTGGAAAGTGAAAAAACCCTGCCAGGGCAAGTCCTGTCAGTTGCGGCAAGCCGCCGAGATTTTTTAGGCCGATGTTTGGGTCGCCTCCCCGCCTGGCCAGGGCTGTCGGGAACCAACGCAAGAAACTCAAGGCGGACCCCAGGAATTGAACTCACGACAGCCTGCTCATGAGTTTCACACGGTATAAATAATAATGATAATGATAATAACAATAATAATAATAGTTATAACAATAATAATTATAACAATAATAATGATTACAACTTGTATAGATTTTCATCAATGATTACAACAATAATAATAATAATAAAATTAATGATAACGACGACGATAATGATAATAAAGAAAATAATGATGATGATGATGATGATAATAATAATAATAACCCTGCTCCCAGGATGAGGAACACTGGAGGCTGAATAAAATCACCTGGCGACAAGAAAACTAGAGGAGTTTCTCCAAGTCACTTCTCCCCCCTCCCCAGCCAAATAAAGTGTCTCCTTTGGTGTCGGTCGTTCTCGTACGAACGACTGAGAAATCAGATGTTAACCATTGGTTGGGACGCTCTCCACC
>NC_134799.1:4402340-4404840 GCF_046742065.1 Oratosquilla oratoria
AAAGATGAGAAAGAAGAAGAGGAGCATCATACGCCAGGAGGAGTTGAGTATCTGCGGCCGAAGCCGCCACCTGTGCCCTATGTGCTATATGCGCTTCGGGTACTACTGGGGCAGAATCGGAAAGGAGTGCAGGATTCGAACCCACCCCCAAAGTGGAGAAGGTAATGTTAGCCACGATACTAGAGGGATCAGATAAGAACATAATACCATATGAATAGAGGAGACTGCAAGAGACCATAAGGCCTACACTAGGCAGTTCCATGTCCATTACCACATACCATCCCTATCCATAGAGTTCTCCCTCTCTTGGTAAACCAGTTCTTAACTATTTCCATCTTAAACAAAAAATTATCCAATTTAAACCGATTACAACGAGTTTTACCCTTTTGTCTCAATATGATGACCTTGACTGTATCATCCTTGTAGAGATAGAGATATGGGAAGAAGGGGAGAGGAGTGAGGGGAGTTCTCCCTATATATTACTAAACCGACTTTCAAGTGGAGTTTAGGTGAAGCTGTTAGCAAGGGGTACATGTAAGATGACTAAAAGGTCAGGAGGGGAGGAAGAAGAGGGGAAAGGAGAGGGGGAAAGAGGGGAAAGGGAGTGGTAAGCCCGGTAAGGGGAGAGGGAGGGAAAGGGAAGGAAAGGTTAAAGGGAGGGTTAAAGGGGAGAGAGAGAGAGAGAGAGAGAGAGAGACGGGGAAGAGAGAAAGAGAGAGACGGGGAAGAGAGAAAGAGAGAGACGGGGAAGAGAGAAAGAGAGAGACGGGGAAGAGAGAAAGAGAGAGAGACGGGGGAAGAGAGAGGGGAGAGAGAGGAGGAACAGAAAGGGGTGGGAGAGAGAGGGGAAAAGGGGGAGAAAGAGAGACGGGGAAGTGAGAGGGGAAAAGAAAGAAAAAGAGAAAGAGAGAGAGAGAAGGAAAGACAGAAAGAGGGCGAACAGAGAAAAACATGGATTGAAAATAGATTTAGAGGGGAGGGAAGCGCCAAAGGGGGGACGGGGGGAGGGGGGGAAAGTTAAACGAAAAAGACGGAGAAAACAGAAGCTGGAAATGGTGAGGAAAATCCAAGAAAAAGCCTTGTCAAGAGGAAGCAGATGGAGGGAGGGAGGGAGGGAGGGGAAGGGAGTGAGGGAGTGAGGGGGAGGGAGTGAGTGAGGGGGAGGATGGGAGTGAGGGGAAGGGAGTGAGTGAGTGAGGGGGAGTGAGTGAGGGGGAGTGAGGGAGTGAGGGAAAGGGATTGAGGGAGTGAGGGAGTAAGGGGAAGGGATTGAGGGGAAGGGAGTGAGGGAGTGAGGAGAAGAGAGTGAGGGAGTGAGGAGAAGGGAGTACGGGAGTGAGGGGAAGAGAGGGAGTGAGGGGGGGAAGAGAGGAAGTGAGGGGGGGAAGAGAGGGAGTGAGGAAGGGAGGGAGGGGGGAGTGGGAGGTTTCTGCAAAGCATAAAGGAAATGGGAGTTGGTGGTGGGGGAGGGACGAAAATACTGGAGAGACGAATATGGAAGTATTGAGTGGAGGAGGAAATTGGGAGACTGGGAGGAGGAGGAGGACACTGGGGTGATTTAAAAAGTGGTGGGGGGCGACAGGGGAGAAGGAAAAGAGGGGAGACGAGAAGGGGAGAAAGGAAGAAGGGAAAGGGGAGAAAAGGAGAAAGAGGGGAAAAGGAGAACAGGGGAAGTGAAAGAGGGGAGACGGGGAGAAAGGAAGAAGGGAAAGAGGGGAAAAGGGGAAAGAGGGAAGAAGAGAAAGAGGGGAGACGGGGAGAAGGGAAGAAGGGAGACGGGGAGAAAGGCAGAAGGGAAAGAGGGGAGACGGGGAGAAAGAAGGGAAATGGGGGAAAAGGGGAAAGAGGGGAGAAGAGAAAGAGGGGAGACGGGGAAAGAGGGAAGAAGTGAGGGAAGACGGAGAGAAGGGGAGAAAGGAAGAAGGGAAAGAGGAGAAAGAGAGAAGAAAACGAGGGGAAAAGGGGGGAAGGGGGAGAAGGGGAAAGAGGGGAGAAGAGAAAGAGGGAGGAAGGGAAGAAGGGGAGAAAGGAAGAAGGGGAAAGAGGGGAGATATCTTGTTCATAATTCGAAGGATCATGTACAAGGGTGGCTAATAAAAGTACATTACAATGGAAAACAGTGTATTAATTTCATAATGTAAAAACACAACAACTAAAACGTATTAGCAACTGACGTCACTTTGGATTGGCGGGAAAAACATACACAATCACACCGAAATGCAATACAATAATTTTGATAAATCAATATAAATAAATTTAATAGTATTTATATGCAAATGGGAGGAAAGCATGTATTTCCCAACCTACTCACATGTACAATGCATGACAATCGTACAATACCTACTCAAGTACAATGCATGACAATCGTACAATACCTTTAATACGCACGTAGACCACAACAATCACTACCTCTGACAGTATGCCATCCCTTGTATATTTCATTCAGGCGAAGGGAGGCCAGAGTCTGTGGCGCTACTGTGGCCAAGTGGGGCCACAGTGG
>NC_134799.1:4414840-4454840 GCF_046742065.1 Oratosquilla oratoria
CTGCACCGTCGCAGTGTGTGTGTATTTACCTAGTTGTATCTTACGGGAAGGGGAGCTATGCTCGTGGTGTCCCGTCTCTGTATCTATGTCTAATTTGTCCTTAAATTCGTGTATTGTTTTTTCACATACTATTGTTTCGTCTAATATGTTCCACACATCCACCACTCTGTGTGGAAAGCTGTTCTTTTTCAGGTCTCTTCTATAACTGTCCTTTTTGAGCTTCCTTCCATGTCCTATTGTGTTTCACTTATCCCAATTTAGTAAGTCTTCTCTATCCTTTCATAATTCTGTAGACGGTCAACAAGTCACCTCTTTCTCTTCTTTGTGTGTGTGTGTGTGTGTGTGTGTGTGTGTGTGTGTGTGTGTGTGTGTGTGTGTGTGCGCGCGCGTGTAAGTAAAGTAAGTTTATTGCCATTATCTAGAGATACGAACATATAAAACTACAACACAGCATAGCACACTATCAAGTTGTTCCTTCTAATACAGACAGATATAAATACTGAAATAGCAAATTGTTGCAAAATGAAGAAGAAAATAGAAAATATTGCTTAAGTAGTGAGTATAGATTTTCAGTCAAGGCATACGGCTAAACTTAACAAAACACAAAATGTTTCATAATATAACAGGTACACTACCATCACAACAATTACAGGGAAGACAATATCTTATCAAATTCCTGACATAATTACGGTGCAATTAAATTCGTACACGTAACAGACATCTTTTTATCTCACTTTTAGATTTAATTAAATTATCTCCTCTTAGTAGAACTTTCATATCCCAAGGCAGATTATCGAAAAATTCTGGACCAAAATTTATTAGAATAATTTCAAATAGTTTAGTCCTGAATACAGGTAAAGATAAATTTACGTTATTACTCACAGTATTACAAGAATCCCCTCTAGATTAGAAAACTGAGCCAGAACCAATTGTTTTCAAGATCAACAGCAAATTGAAGTATTTGTATATTGAAGATAGCTTTAAAATATTCCTAGATATGTATATTTCATCTGTTGTCATTTTTTTTTTATGGAAAATACATCGAGAGCGCATATTTTGTGAAATGGTTAATTTATTTAGAAATAATGGCCAAGTACTTTTCCATAACGAAACACATGTAATATGTGGATAGAAATGGGTATAGTATAAACTCATCTAAACTCCCTAAGTTAAAATATGACGAACTTTATATAAGATACCATTTATTCTCGATACTTAAGCAAGTTTCGTGAATATGTACTTTCCAATTTAAATTTCCATCAACTTTAACGCCTAGAAATTTGGATTGGACTTGGGTTAAATGTTCGCCATTAAACAATACGGTAGGAAGAACATACTTTATAGATCTATTTTGAAAGAATATGTGATGTTTCGTTAACATTAAGTTACAAATTATTAGATTTAATCCAAAGATCGATATTACTAAACTTAGTAGTTGCAGTTTCATGCAATGCATCTATATTTATATTTTTCAATAATAAAGTAGTATCATGAACATAAATAGTAATGTCAACTTTGGGACAAGTATTAATTATATCGTTTATAAACATAAAGATATATAACGTAGAAACCACTGTTGGAGTAGAAAAGACTGGAAACGGGGAATCTATATATTTCGATTGCAAACTGCAATCCTCTTCAGTAGATACAAATAAGAGAGGGCGTGCTGTTTAAGTAGCACCCTTAACAAAAGAAAGGGGAACATATATGTGTATGTGTGATTCACCATGGTCTTTGGATCACGTGTTGGACTCGTGATCGACAGCTATTTCCCTCCCGAAAGAGAGCTCAGAGCTTGTATATGACCGATCTATGGGTAATGCTGTGACCTGACACACACACACACACTCAACTCCCCGCCCACGAGAATTGGAGTAACGACTCACAGCGCAACGATACTGAAATTATTTCAGCCCTGGGCGGGATTCGACCCCAGAACACCGTAGTAACGGCCGCGAATACTACCACTGAGTCATCAAGTCGTGTGTGTGTGTGTGTGTGTGTGTGTGTGTGTGTGTGTGTGTGTGTATGCGATAAAACCACAGGAAAAATTATAACGTAGTGATGGTAAACTCTTTTGCATATTACATTTTCAGACAAAGTACGTATTTTTAATATACGAACAATCTTGCTTTCACTTCGTAATAATTTCTTCCATGGTTTTGTTGCATACATACTTCACATGACACAAGTGAGGTTTCTCCATATTATATATATATATATATATATATATATATATATATATATATATATATATATATATATATATAATCCTTAGTGGCGTGCAAAAGACAGATTACAAGAAATTGATTACCAATTACATTTCTCCTCTGCGACTGATCTCAGTTGATTGTGGAACGTGCGAGAGAGAGAGAGAGAGAGAGAGAGAGAGAGAGAGAGAGTTAACCTCACGACACGAGGAGGAGGTCTGCCAGCGTGTCGCACGCAAAGTGTCATGTTTCTGTCACCGAGGTGAAGATGTGTTGCGACACACACGCACCATAAAAACTGACACTGTGAGAACATTAGAACAGGAAGTGTCACGGGCAGAGAACCCTGCGACACAGTCAAAGGCATTTTAGAAATCTATCACCATATACCTGAGTCGAATAAAGGCATTAGAGAAACCTATCACCATACACCTGAACCGAATATGTTCAACAACTTCATTATTTACATAGCAACCCTTTCGCTGACAAGCGAGGCGAATATGATATCCTGGGGGCAATCGAAAAAATGTTACGAGTGGAGTTCCTCAGGGTTCCGTTCTTGGGCCACTTCTATTTATAGTATATGTAAACGATATAGACTATGGACTGAAAACAATTGTCTCTAAATTTGGTGATGATAGAAAGATTTTCGGAATAGCACATGATCAGTGGAATCGATTAGATATTCGAAATCATTTAGAAAAACTACAGCAATAGTCTGAAAAGTGGCTGATGAAATTTAACCCAAGTAAATATAAAGATCTTGATGTACTAATTAGTAATAATATAAAAACGTTGGTTCAGGGGTGACTTGATACAGCTTTAAGATTTTAAAGGAAATTGACATCAAAGGGGATTAAATTCTCACAATGAATACGAATCAGACAAGAAATAATGGTCTGCTGTCAGGACGTAGATTTAATCTGAAAGTGGGTAGAAACAACTTCGCCAATCGTGTAGTTAATGAATGAAATATATTTCATGCAGAGGCAGAGCAATGTAGTACGATTCCAAGTTTTAAGATTCGTTTAGATAAACACGTAGACAATATGCAGTAATTGTTTGATCTGCTTGTTTCTTCTTTTTATCGTTTACTTATCTATTCTTAGCATCCGACCTAGTTATGGACCAAAAGATTTCCTGCCGGTATGTTCTTCCTTTATAATCCTTTGAAATAATAGAAAAAACACCACTTAGCATTTATGGAGTTGAACAAGAAAAGGAAGCAAGGAGGCGGTGAGTAGTGGAGTACCACAGGGATGAGCGAAAGACCTTGACGGTTAACAGGTAACAAATCAAAAGCGTTACGTGGTACGAAACTAACACCCTTCACTACACCTTTTACAGGTTTAATTGTGGTCATGACAGCCCTGTAATGAGCTTGGGCTACCTAGACAAGCCCTTTCACTGAGCTGATACCCGCGGAGGGGGAAATAAACAAAACGTCAGGGAAGGGGAGCACATTCCAGCGCGCGAAGACCAGGAACAAGGAGTGTGTATACCTGTTCTCAACCACACGACCACAAGAATGTCCGCAATAAGCGTACACACGAAGTCAGACCAACCAAATCATCGTACAAACGTTTGTGTGAGTGCGTGCGTGCGTGTGTGTGTGTGTGAGTGTCTGTGTTCACCTAATCGTTTTAACCTAATTGCAACATAAAACTTACCTTTAAATCTGCTCAAGTTATCTGAATGTATCGCTTATTATTCCATGTGGTTCCTCAAACCAGCGTCTCTCTATGGAAAGAATTACCTCTCTATATCTTTCAAACAACTTTTCTCTCTCAGTTTCCTTCCTTGTCCTTCGGATCTTCATCTATCCCACAGTAAGAAGTCCTCTTCAATTATGTCCACTCCTTTGAACGTTCTAAACAATCCTATTATTTCAACCCTTCCACTTCTTTCGTCTGATATTAGCAGTTGAGTATGTCTAGTCTATGTTTTGTTTGCTAGGTTAGAAACCATTTTTTGACGTCCTTTTGATTATATATATATACATATATATATATATATATATATTTATATATATACAGTATATATATATATATATATATATATATATATATATATATATATATATATATATATATATTACTTCTTATTCTGAGTGGGGGACCATACCATTGCAACATACTCCGACCTAGGGTGACTCAGCTCTTTAATTTTCTCTCCCTTTTAAGTCTTGATACGTATATTTTTCGTCCCCAAGTTGTAAATATTCAGATATATTCCAATGTTTTCCTCTTGTCTCTGAATTTCCTCCACTATTTTTCATCAATGCATTTCCATAAATTTCCAATTCCTTGTGTTACGTCCTTGTCTAAATGATTCATTCCTCATTTCTCCACTCCCTACAGCTACATGGAATTAAAAAAAAATTCGAATCCCTACGGTGAGTCATTTCCTCTTATTCCTGTCGTGTGCTTACGACTGCACTTGCAAGAAAATTGCAAGAAAGAATCTTCACTTGGGCGACAGTCTTTTCTCCAATTACATATCATACCTGTGTGCATGTGTGTATATGCATACAAAAATGCATATACTGTTTAGACGCATATAACATGTGGTGTCCACAAACGAAATAGACCATAAAACGTTCGCAACGTTTTCGTGTCATTGGTATTTTGAGGAAGGTAATTGGGAGAAATGATGAGGATTAGGGACGAGACACGAGAGGTCACCAGGTCAGGTCTATCTTAAGGGAAGAAGATAAAAGACTAACAAGCAGTTATAAATCCTATCGACGTCACTAATGACATTGGCTGCGCTGACCCCGACTCCAGAGGAAGAAATACACACACACACACACGCACATGCAAAATACACACGCATGCAAATGAATGATAGAAATATGTATTTATGCAAAATTGAAATCAGTGAAAGTATCACGTTTGTATGCCTTTTGGGTAATATTTATATTTATCATCTGAGAGCTTCTCTTTGTTATGATGAATTCTTTAAAAGATTTGATAAATTCCTGGCCTCGATTTTAAAACAGAAAAGATACTTTCGTGTTCAAAACAACTTTTATTAAAATCCCGATTGTGTACATACACACACACCACACACACACACACACACACGTGGCACAATGGTTAGAGTCTCCGGCCGTCACTACGGCGGTCCGGGTTCGAATCCCACCCAGGGCTGAAATTATTTCAAGATAGCTGCGCTGCGGGTCGTTACTCCAACTCTCGTGGGCGGGGAGTTGTGTGCGTGTAAGGTCACAGCATTACCCATAGATCGGTCATATATGAGCTCTGAGCTCTCTTCCGGGAGGGAAATAGCCGTCGATCACGAGTCCAACACGTGATCCAAGACCATGGTGAATCACACACATAGGCCGTTTACGTACAGTACTTTTGCTCCTAGTTGTGTTTTACTTAATTGAAATATAAAACTTTACACTTATGATCACAGGATCCCGTCTCTGCGCTTCCGTCTGTACTGTGACCTATGCTCACAGGGTCCCGTCTCTTTTTAACATGTGTGTCAGGGCATCGCCCAAGGGCGAGGACTGGGTGGAGTGACAGTTCCTTGACCTTCACCTCTCGCGTCTTAAGACTTCACATAATATACCGAGACAAGTCTACGGGGTGACGCTGTAAGATATCACAAAAGTGGCAGCAAGGTGGGATGGTGGTGCTGTGTATATATTTACCTAGTTGTATTATACGATAAGAGAACTATGCTCGTGGTGACCCGTTTTTGTATCTTTCAGCATCAAGTTTGTTCTTAAATTGTTGAATATTGTTTACACACACTGTATTTACCTATTTTTATACACTGTGTGCAAACACTATTCAACAATTTAAGAACAAACGATGCTCTGTGTGTGTGTGTGATTCACCATGGTTTTGGATCAAGTGTTAGACTCGTGATCGACAGCTATTCCCCTTCTGGAAGAGAGCTCAGAGCTCGTATGACCGATCTATGGGTAATGCTGTGACCTCACAGGCACGCACACACACACACACCTAACTCCCCGCCCACGATAGTTGGAGTAACAACCCGCAGCGGAGCGATACTAAAATTATTCATCAACGCGAGACGCAGCTGACGATGACGACGACGTCCCCACTCCAAGAACTACGTCATTGTCTGCCCCCCGCCCCCCAAAAGCATCAAAGAGAGACTCTCATCCACAAGGGGACGACCTCGCCCCCCTCCCCCCCCCGCCGTTTCAAAGATGCTCTTCTGCCTCCACAACACACGGCGTCGAGGAAGATCACGAGGACGGGGAGGGAGGGAGGGAGGGAAGGAGTGAAGGAGAGAGGGAAACAGGTAGTGAAGGAGGGAGGGAGGGAAGGAAGGAGGGAAGGAGAGAGTGAGGGAGTGAGTGAGGGGAGGAAGGGAAGGAAGGAGAGAAAGAGGTAATGAAGGAGGGAGGGAGGGGAGGAAGGGAAGGAAGGGGAGAAAGAGGTAATGAAGGAGGGAGGGAGGGGAGGAGGGAGGGAGGGAGGGGCTCCAAGCTGAAGAGGATATCGAATGATCGTGACCCCCTCCCCCCCGCCCCCGCCGCCCTCCCAACTCTGGGCCGATGTCGACCTCATTCCCTGCAACTAAGTGAAGCCGTTAAGCGCCCACCACCGTCAGCGAGGTAGGAGGAGGAGGAGGAGGGCTTTAACACGACTGAGTCACCTCTGATACGTATTTACTAATACCTCCTCCTCCTCTTCTTCCTTCTCTTCCTCTTCCTTCTCTTCCTCCTCCTTTTCCTTCTCCTCCTCTTCCTCTTCTTCTTCCTCCTCTTCTTCCTTTTCCTCATCTTTTCCTCCTCTTCTTCCATCTCTTCTTCCTCCTCCTCCTTCTCCTCCACTTCTTCCTCCATCTCCTCCCCCTCCTTCTCTTCCTCTTCTACCTTCTCCTCCTCTTCTTTTTCTCCCTCCTCCTCCTCTTCCTCTACTTCCTCTTCTTTGTCGATTTTTCCAGTTATAAAATAAAAAATGAAAAATAAAAACTTCACAATCTTTTCTCTCTTCGTCGCCGCCCTGCCCAATGACCTCAGGTCACACACACCGATGAGACGGGTAATGACCTCATAAGGGTATATTCCAGGTATTACTGGACGTAAACACACGAACACGAACACACACACACACATATATAATATATATATATATATATATAAAGAGAGAGAAGGATGGAAATGAAGAGACGAAGAAGAGTAGCGACATAGGAATAAAGAGATAACAAGTTTCTTCTGCCCCCTCCCGCCCTTCCCCCCTCCCCCGTCTTCCCGCTATTGCGTGGCCTCCGTGGCAAAGGCCCCGCCGCCATGATCGACATCAATGACAGTGAATACCCGCTTTGAGTCAAAGACCCGCATTGTGGGAAGCATCCAGCCTCTCTCCCCCCTCTCCCGACTCCCCTCCCCCTCAGCCTCCGACCCTGACCAAACCCGCAGGAGGATCGTGTGTGTGTGTGTGTGTGATTCACCATGGTCTTGGATCACGTGTTGGACTCGTGATCGACAGCTATTTTCCCTCCCGGAAGAGAGCTCAGAGATAGTATGTGACCGATCTATGGGTAATTATGTGACCTTACACGCACACACACACAACTCCCCGCCCGCGAAAGTTGGAGTAACGACTCGCAGAAACAGCGGTGCTGAAATAATTTCAGCCCTGGGCGGCATTCGAACCCGCACCGCCGTACTCGCGGTCGCGAACGCTACCACCGCGCAATCGAGTCGTGTGTGTGTGTGTGTGTGTGATGTGGGAAGGGGGGAAAGATCAAATTCCTTAGGATGGGGGGGGGGAACAAACGTCTCTTGAGTTATCCAGGGATTCTTTCATATCTTCAGAAGTCTCCCCCCTCTCCCCCCCCCACAAGACCGCTTATGGGGGAAGGGGGGGGGGAGCGGTTAGACTGATCATATGAGCGAGTTTTTGAGCGATGGATGAACTGGTTAGGTTAGGTTAGACATAAAAGGTAACGACGGATGACAAAACATCACTAATATCCACATGAGGGATTAATGATCTTTGCATGTTTGAAATTTTGCTGGGTTAGGGGGGACGGGGGGATAGACTGGGGGGGAGGAATATCTTCAAAGATCCGTGGCTTTGTTTTAGTTAATATAAAAAATAATTAATAAATAATTTATAATTAATACGTAAATCCCGATTCTTAGGTTTTATCTTTCCACTTGGGATCCTGTTTTACGTCGTCAATTCCCTCTATCAGGAGGCTAGGATGGTGCCCCTTACAGAGGACTCTGTAGCGTCGAATTTTAATGAAACATGCCCTTGGTCCAACTCGCTGGCGGTAGGGTTCGAACAACCATCCCCTCGACCTCCGCCGCAAGCAGCGACGCTCTAATCCGGTCGGCCAGCGAGCATCCACTTGCGCATGTGTTCAAACTTCGCAATCAAATCATTTCCGTCATTCATGTCATGAGTGTGACGTCACGGTGCGTGACGCTTCACCATCACGTTCAAGTGACGTTATACATCCGCGTATAATGGTCAAACCAGGTTTGTCAAAAATAAATGTTTGAAGCTGTGTTTGGCCGTGTGAATGGGGTATTTGGTTGTCAAACACGTTTGTCAAGCGTGTTTGACAAACAAATACCCCATTCACACGGCCAAACATCACTTCAAACAACTGTTTGACAAACTGTCTGATCGTGTGAATGGGGTATTTAGTTGCCAAACACGTTCGTCAAACGTGTTTGACAACTAAATACCCCATTCACACGGTCAAACATCTCTTCGAACATTGTTTGACAAACAGTTTGACCATGGAAATGGCCATTATTCCTTCTTTCGCACTACAAGGACCAAAAGATCTCGGCGTTGGGGACGCACTCGCCTTTCAATCCCATGGAAGTAGTTCGATGGTTACATTACACATCGACAGCAACATCCAACTCTATCGATCCTCGAAACTCAGGAACACAACAGCCCATGTAGCAAGTCAGGAGTTCTTGGGTAGTGAAGACACAAGGATACAATGGACTCGAGGACGATTCTCAACGGAAACAGTAAAGGTTAGGAAATGTGGCGGGTTCCATTGAAACCCCCCTGGACAGATGAAGCCCCTATTAAACATCTGTCACATCCTTTTTGGCGACGCCATTGTAAAAGTTTTTAAGAGTTACAGTAATGGGAGGTCAGAGGGGTGATTGGCTACTCCTTATAGGAGTGGGAGTGGGTGTGGGAGTGGGAGTGGGTAAGAGGGGATTTACACGGTCTAACGGTCCGTCGAACGCGGTTCGACAGACACGTGTTTAAAGTGATGTGCGAACGTGTGAACGGGGTATTTGGTTGTCGAACACGTTGGTTAAACAGTTCCTTCCCTAATCTTACTAAGTCAGACGTCCAACCTTCTTGGCTGACCTTTCTTCTATGTACGCTACCTCCGCTTCTTACTCCAAAGTTTAAATCGGCGGATAATACGATGACTAGTTGATACAGGAAGGGGATCAAGTTTCAGGTGTAGATTACTTAGAGATCGTGGGTCTTCCGCAACAGAAACATGAGGCAACGGGCTGATGGGTTGAATGAATGAAGAGGCGTCTTTAATATAAAATACCTTTCTTGCAATCATCCATAGTTAATGCTTAGCAATTTAGATGTCTAGATTATATATATATATATATATATATATGCAGAACGGGGCAATAAAATCACACATGACGAAATCTTACAAGAGCAACATATCAAGAGAACACGTAAACAAGAACACAATGATAATCGCCAAGAATGATAATATAACAAAACTAAAATGCATGGAGGCAGTGATGATCAGAAATTATATGCCACTTATTAACATACAACAAAATATGTGCGGGCCCTAGAGTTGTATGGGTCACGAGTAGCGGGCTGGAAAGGATGAACTGTCGTGTCCTAGATCTCTCCCAATGTATCTATCTTTGTAATACATTAGTATGTAGCTTTTCTGAATAAATTACCAGAAGATGCCTAGTGCATAGGCGAAACGTCGTAAAATATTAGTTTTCCTACTCAATCATGGACTCGTTTGGAAATAATGTATACCTTCTCCCTCCTTTAGAGAGAAAAGTTATTAGAAGAATAGAAAGTCTCAATAAGAAGATAACTAACGCCCAGTTTGCTGTGTTATTTAATAAGAAATGCATATATTTATATATATATATACATATTATATACATTATATATATATATATATATATATATATATATATATATATATGTTGTGTGTCATTGTGACAAATGGAAATAAGCTCCACCGCAAGTACTCAAACCTTTGGCTTAGCTTTGCTTCATAATAGCAGTCGCTAAGGCAAAGGTTCGAGTCCTTGCGGTGGAGCTTATTTCCATATTATATATATATATATATATATATATATATATATATATATATATATATAGAGAGAGAGAGAGAGAGAGAGAGAGAGAGGTGAGACTGGGAACTTACCTTCAAGAATGAGACCTACAAAAGCGCGATGCAAGACGTCTTGCCATAGTGACCTCATAATTACGTCACTCGTTGTTTGGACCAATCAGCAGAGGGTACGGGAGCATCTGGCGGGAAGGAAAGAAAATCATTATAATTTATTTTTTCCAAACCTAAAAATCTTCTGTCGTTCCACAAATAAGTATTGCGAGTTTAAACCGTAATCTCCAGAATTACGTGTTATTATCTTTTATCAATTCTTTTCACTCTTATCATTAGCATTACTATTTCTAGAATTACCTATTTAGCAATTATCAGCCGAGCTCATTCTATGCCAATCATTCTTTTCACTTCAATTGGTTACTTACGTCACAGGCGATGATAAAACGTGGGAATAGATGTCGAATCAAAAGGAAAAAGGAAAACACGGATTCACCATACTGGTATTGGTCGTCGACTTAACTTGCTTCAAGGCCATTCTGCCGACGGCCTCACCCCCCCCCCCGCTCCCTCTAGATGAAAAGAAAAATAAATTACCTTGTTCGCATGTGGAGACTGGATGTCTGGCTACCCGTCTCTCGCCCTCTCTATCTTCTCCCCTTTCCTCTCTCTCAGTTTCTTTCCTTCCTCTCTCATTCATCACGAGATTTATATCTTCATTTTACCCATCAGACATCCCCCCTCTCTCTCTCTCTATCTTCTCCTTCTCTCTCTTTCTCTTCCCGTTTCTTTCCTACCTCCCTCACTCACCACAAGATTTCTCTCTTCATTTTACTCGTCAGACACCCCTTCCTCCCTCTCTCTCAACTTCTTTCTTCCCTTCCCTTCCTCTCCCCTCTCTCTCTCTCTCGCTCTTTACATGTTGAAACGTCATTGGCGGGTCCCTCTTTTCTCCCCGTGTTTGCTCAAGCCTCCACTCGGGGGACCCCCAGGGCCCCACTGCGTCAGAGGCATCATGATCTTGTTTACCAGCATGGCAGTCGGCAGTCCGTCACTGCGTGCCCAAGAAGGCGTCATTCAGCAAGATGACCAGCGATGAATGAAAGATGACGACGGACATCAAGAACATCATCATCTTCTGACCAGCGATGAATGCAACTTGATGCTCATCATCAACATCATCTTCTTCTTCTTCTTGCGTTTGCTACCAACTCTTCCTCCTCCTCCTCCTCTTCCCACACCCCTCCTCCTCTTCGTCTTCTTGAGTTTCTTTTGGTTTTTCGATCTATGATGTCACCAAAAGATTTCGTTTCAATTTCGGTGTTCTTTTTTCCCGAAAAGCCGACACATCTCGTTTCTTCTAGATAGACACACGATTCTATTCAACTTACAGAAAAAAATCGAGACAAGTTTCTAGGAGAAACTGTAAATATGGCGAGAAAAAAAATCATAATTCCCGAGAACGTGTGAGTGATAGAAAAGGCGTGACCTCTTAACATATACTCTGACGCTGAATACCTCTGACATATATCTTCTAGCATACATTGACTTTCTCTGTGGGTAGTCCTCTCCTCTAGACCAGCGTTTTTCAAACTGTGGGTGCCGACCCTTCGGTGGGTCGCGACAAGAAAGAAAGAAAAAAAAAAACTCGGTCTCCAAACTTCTACCTAATAATCAAATCAAATTTATTTACAATTATCCAAACAGCATTTTTAGCAAGGTAGTTAATGTACACCGGAGGGATGATGTGGACCAAAACTCCGGGGTATATAAATTGCCATGTAAAGACTGTGATGATGTGTACTGGGGCCAGACTGGCAGGAATTTGTCCACGAGATTAAAGGAACATAAAAACTCCATAAAATATGGACAAGTTAACTCCGCTGTGTTCCTTCATGCCAGCCAAAAAGACCATAGATTAGATTGGGATAATGCATCAATAATTTATAAATCACACTGTAGCTATAGAAGAAAAAATTGTAGAATCTTCTCTAATAAAACATTATCCTAACTTTAATACCTCTAAAGGCCAGTGGCCCCCAGATTGTATTACCAAGTTAGCGGTCAACAAGATCATGTCTAAAGCGGTTGGACAAAATATCACCCCCTTGTCCTACTTTGACCCGACCATTTCAAGGGCATGTGACCTGAGCCCCCCCCTACTTTCCTCATCCCCTTCTATGTACCCCTCATTTCTTCATATATACTTGTACCTTAACCTTATGTAAGCATTCTGCTGAAGAGGACTACAGAGAGTAGTCGAAATATACAGTTTCTCTGTACTTTCCGTTATTATTTCTCCGATAGTGGGTTAACAGTGATCTTTTACAAATGTGTTATAACATACTAGTTTCCATATATATATATATATATATATATAAGGTTGTTCCAATATTGGAACAACCTTATTTGATGAGTAACGATTGAATAGCTAGTTGTCGACAGTTCCGTACCAAACATATTTCCCCCCGTCTTTACTAATTTCATATGCTTACCTTTTATATTCCTGTCAGTCTTTATCAATTTTTAGTGAACTCAGACTTACTCTCCGCACTTTTAGATATCGTACTATATCTAGTTTGTTATATATATATATATATTTATATATATATATTTATAAATATATATTTATGTATATATATATACATATATATATATACATATATATACATATATTTATAAATATATATTTATGTATATATATATATACATATATATATTATATATATACAAGTATATATATCTTAAAACACCTAAGTATTATGGGTCGTGATGTAAACTGCGGTTCTTGCTGTGGGTCGCAGTAAAAAAAAAAAAAAAAAAAAAAAAAAAAAAAAAAAACGCTGCTCTAGACCAGGAAACTGTGGATACTGAGGGGTCCGTGAGAGACATCTGGCAACAGTGGCGAAATGTCAACCACCTGCAGCTTACATCCAGCGGCTGTCAGGAGTGTATCGGTGGTATTCTTTTTATAATATAAAAAAATCTTTCCTTATATAAATCTTATATGAATCCTTGGAAGGGAAAGATTTATCTAAGGAAAGATCTTTTTTAAGAACACGACCGTAAGAATCTTACGGTGATATTCTTAAGAAAAAAAAATTTCCTTATATAAATCTTTCCCTCCCAAGGATTTGTATAAAATTTATACAAGGAAAGATTTTTTTTTAAGAATACTATACGAGTCGTCGGATAAAGAAAGATTATTGTTTCTATTATCTTTGTGCATTGATTATTTCTGTAATTATAAATTATTGCTAATTGTTATTTTATGTTTGTGTACCCCTTTTGTGACAACCAGCTATGTGAGAAGGTCCTCGTATTTTTCTGTCGTACGTCTTATGTAAACATAAGCGTATCGATATAAATGGTAAGTGTATTTCATCATCATAACTACTCACAGGTAAGGTCATCTAAGGTCAAGTGACCTTCACACTCAATTGTGATAATCTCCTGTAACCCTAAAACCAACCACAATCTCCTTCCGAAGTCAGCGAGAAGGAACCTCGGACTATCAACTGTTGGACAGTTCTTCTGCTGTTTTCAGTTAAAGGTTTTTGCTAGACAGACTCTGGAGTGTCGTTACGAGTTGTACTCATACAAACCCTACGTCCGGTTGCTCCAAAGGACAATGTTTCTCTCAGTGCCCGAAGAACACAACCCAGAGGCATCAAAGTTCGATGTTTTAAGATTCTTTCGATGTCCAACCAAGCGGGGACGTTTCCGTCCTCCTCCTTTTCTTCTTCTTCCTCTCCTCCTCCTCCTTTTCTTCTTCCTCCTCTCCTCTTCCTCCCTTTTCTCCCCTTCCTCCTCTCTTTTTCTCCTTCCTCTCGTCCTCCTTTTTTCCTCTTCCTCGTCCTCCTTTTTCTTCTTCCTCTCCCCCTCCTCTTTTTTCTCTTCCTCCTCGTCCTTCCTCTCTTCCTTCTCTTCTTCCTCTCCTCCTCTTCCACCTCTACTCTTCTTCTTTTCTCTCTCTTTTTTTAATTCTAAGGAGGAAAGGAAAGAGGATTCCAATTCCTCGAGGGACAACACGGCTTCAATATCCTTTAAACGTCATAAAAACTTCACTGGTCTGGTCTCCACAGCTTTCCATGAGAAAATGAATTCTGCTTCCTTCCTCGTCTTTTCATTGCCTGAAGTGACGACAAGCCCAACCAACGCTCTGAAGTTGCTTTAGCCCAGCGTTTTCCAACCTAGGGGTCCTGAAATCAATTCTAGGGGGTCTTTGGAAAGCGATGCATACATTCACTTTCCTTTATCCTTCTGGTAATAAGATATCACTTGAGCTCCGATCACGCTGTCACGACTCAAGTGAGTTCGTTTGAGTAGAAACGACTTTGTTTACATTTTATTTTTCGAATTTCCAAACGTCATATTACCTTTGGGTCATATGTTGAGACACTCAATGACGAATTAAGAGAAGTTAAACCTAGAAGAAGAATATTAGACACATTGTTGATTTGAAGACTTAGTGAAGTCTAGAATATTGTAGGCGAAGTCGTCACGCAAGAGTTCAAACTCACAACATTTGACGAGAATCGTGATAGTGTGACTGGGGCTTTAGGGGAGGTGCTGGACTCTTTAGACCTGACTGCAAGGGACTCTTTGGTCGAAAAAGGGTAGGACAATGGCTCTTAACCTTTTTCAGTGCCCTTAGTACACCTTGATTATCCCAGAAAATAATCTCGTACCCCCATCCAATACAAATACAATGCAAACATATGAAAGGGATTAGTGATACAACCCCTATTTGCTTTCTCGTTGTAAATATACAGTACCATTGCACTGGCTATCATGTCTCGTAACCCCCAGGGTCAAGGTTTCCTACCCCTTGGGGGGGGGGTAACAGGTATCTATTGGGAGTAACTGGTACCCCTTGGGGGTAACAGGTATCTATTGGGAGTAACAGATATCTATTGGGAGTAACAGGTACCTCAGGTTAAGAACCACTGGCTTAGAGACTTTCTGGACCAAACCAAGTGAGTACTTCATGATTCTAAGATCGTGATTCTTAAAGTTTTTCTGCCCCGATACTCCAAAGTTAAACTCAAAGTCAATCTGATGCACTCCTTTCCATCATTAGACTACTGCCCCCGAATTTTAACTTTTAATGTAATGTAAAAAAAAAAAAAAAAAAAAAAAAAAGAGAGAGAGAGAGGGAGGGAGAGAGAGAGAGAGAGAGAGAGAAAGATAGAAAACAGGACGGCTTTGAACAAACACCTAAATTCTATGGACTCTCTACTTTTTTCTGTACATAAATTAATAAACTATATATAACTCTTACACAAAATATTCCCTAACTGTTAGTCATACACACCATTCAGTGCACGAAACTAATTATTTTCCAGGATGCCTTTTTTATGGAATAACCCCAAGAACAGCTTTCGGTACACCCTCGGCGTACTTTAAGAACACCTTCAGCTTGAAGTGGGTTCTGACCGGCCGTGACCCCCCTCCATACCAAACTTCAGAGACTTCAGCTGCATGAAGTGGTAAACTTCGCTGAAATCGTCACAGATTTACACACATGGGCGGATACCAGAAAAGAGAGAGAGAGAGAGAGAGAGAGAGAGAGAGAGAGCACGGGCACGACCTTAGGGCAGATATCCTTAAGTCGACCCAGTTACTCGACAACAGATCTCTTGAACTGGTACAACCTCGGTTATAACAACAATAACAAAAACAACCATTTTGTCACAATAACAGACTTTAACAGAAGACACCGTTGTTTAACTGCAGTCGACTTAATTAAGACAAAACCTCGTTAAAGATAACTAAACCACGAACGTAAGTCGAGGAGCACCTTGGCCCTTGATGCTAGGAGGTCACCAGTATCCGCAGGATTCGAACCCAGTCCCAGTGACTTACAAGTCAAGGAATCATTAGACAAGTCCAGTTTCCAGTTATTAAGAACTTTTAAATTTACTTATTTATTTATTTATTTATTATTTTTTGTCTTAACCAAGAAATCAGGCAATGCAAAGGGATTATCACACTAAGCTATTTTTCCTCTGACATCCTACCTCCAGCCTCCATACAATATGATTTCGCTTACAAAAATCTAGATTTCTCTAAGAACATTTCAATAGTATGTCTAACATTCGAGTAGGCTTACAATCTCGAAATTCATCATTCAGCTTTGATATATATATACAGTATATATATATATATATACATATATAATATATATATATATAATATATATATATTATATATATATATATATATATATATATATATATATGACGGAAGGATAATTTAATATTTGAAAATTTTTAAATTCAAATACTGTAACCGAAGTCGTTTCTTATTCAAACGAACTTTCAACGGTCGGCGCTGTTGAAGCTCGTGGAAGCCCAGTGTGATAACCCCTTAAGACTGAATGCCAAAGGCGATATTTGAACCTAAAGGAGATAGTTTCTAAAAGCCCGAAGTTAGAATAAATAAATAAATAAATAAATAAAAATCGGTCACTGTCAGTTTGATTTTTCTCTTCAATTATTAAAATAATAATAATAATAATAATTTGTGTTGATCTGTGGCGATAAAAAGGTGAAGGTCATTTTGATTAAACTGTGAGGAAGAAGAGGAAGGAGGACGGAGACGGGAAGAGGGAGACGGAGAGGGAGAGGGGAAGGAGAGGGAGAATCAATTAAATCAAAGTTAATCGTCAAATTAATATTTCGTCGCTAATTACCAGAGTTTCTATCCTTGCAGGACGACATAATACTGAAGAGATGAAACAGAGACTACGAACGAGAAAAGAAAAATTACAATAATAACATAAAACCAATGATAACTTATAGGACGATATTATAGTATCGTCTACATTATATACCACGACCTTAAAACACCGTATATATATCATCTCGTCTTAATTTGACTTTACTGCGAAGTAAAACGTGGTAAAGGATTAGGTTATAAGTAATAAAGTGTACAGTATTGAAAACCGACAACTCAACGAGTTGTAATGACGTCACGTCGGTTGCGAGGGCATTGAATGCGCGCGCAGCCACAGGAAGACCCAATTGTCGACATCTCCCTTCACCCAGATTCATCTATTTATTTATTTTTCCTCGCCCGGAGAGGGCTGCTTTTCGGGTACGATGGACGAAAAAATATGCGTGGAAAATATAAATCATGTGTGTGCCCTCTTGAGCGAGACGATGTGCGTCGAGTCTAAAATTGGTCCGTTGAGCATGTGAAGTTTGGGGAGCGACGTTCAGAATACATAAAGAATGTTGACTCGGCCCATGGCGTGTGGAGAATAACGGACGAAATTCTATCAAACTCGCGGGAAGAGTATTAGTACAAGGCTAATGTAATGGACTCAAATTATATTTTAATGAATTTCGCTTCTAATTATAAGCGTTTAGCATAGAAATGCTAAGGAGAAACATTATTTGCATCTTGTCATCGTTATAGTGTGACAAGCCAATGTCTTACAAAACATTTGATCATATTTGCCAAACCAGTAGTCTACAGATATACACTAAAAACATATTATATTGCATAGTACTCATTCATTGTTTGCCAATAATATTAAGCGTCTAACAAATAATTATAAAAAAAATACAAACAGTTAAAAGAATATTAAGAATGAAGTAAATATTAATTACAAAATACAAGAATAATTGTACTATTCGGTCAGCTTCATGTGAATGCCTTGTACTGTGTATATCCTGCTTTGACTAGCAGACAGGTAGTCCCATTGAATTCAGGATTTTTTTTTTTTAAGAGTGAAAGGAACGGATGGACAGCCACGAGCAAAAGTTCTTTGTCATTTTGTCGAGATGTATTTGCATCAGAAAGTATTTTTGAATCACACGTAGTAACGATGCACAATTAATAATATAACTAAACAAGAAGCTTATCGTATTTCAATTTTGGTCAAGTACAAATACGACATTTTTTTTCCATCTACCAAATGTACAGACTTAAAGAGAAGTAAATGTACGAAACAATATGAAACACTGAACAAAGACATTATACAGTAGCTCAATGACGTACTTGTTCCTAATCTGTACGAAACAAATAAAAAAAAAACTAATAAAAGAAAACGGAGTTGTTAGAGCCACTATTCCACCATTAGATCACAAATAAGATGATGTTTTAAAAGATTCAATAAAACACAGCCCAGCAGAATAAATAATTACGTAAAAAAATAAATAAATAAATAAACAGATACATGAATTATAACCTGTTAATTTTAATCTGACATAAAATTTCAACTTTTCGACAAGACAGAGGCGTTATTCGTAAGCCATGAAAAAGCTAACAAGGAACATCATTCCACATTAAACACGAACACAGGCGAAGGAGAAAAAATCGGCGAATTACAAAATTACACAATTTCAGCCCAATGTCACTGCGTAAGATCTCTTCCATGAGAAAGCGAAGCAGAGAACAGAGACGCGAGGCAGGTTATCATTGTATACATATTAAGCACGACGGGCCTGCAAGTGACGCAGCACATGGCTTATCCAGAATATTCATAATCGGAGAGAGAGGGAGGGAGGGAGGGAGAGAGGGAGGGATTGATAGACAGATACCGATATAGAGAGAGACAAATAGAGAGAGATAGAGACATAGATAGAGAGAGACAGATAGAGAGGGGAGCGAGAAAGATAGAGATGGAGGAGAAAGAGAGAGAGAGAGAGAGAGAGACAGATAGAGAGGGGAGCGAGAAAGATAGAGATGGAGGAGAAAGAGAGAGAGAGAGGGAGGGAAGAGAAGGGAGGGAAGAGAGAGGGAGGAGAGAGAGGGAGGGGAGAGAGGGGAGAGGGAGGGGAGAGAGGAGAGAGAGAGAGGGGGAGAGAATCTACACAACAGTTTATGTTATTTTTTTTTTTTGTCAGTTAAGCTACGTGCACACGGTTGAGCACTGTCCGTCGGACACAAGGGATGTTGCCCGTCTTAATTAGGGGCACCTTTAGCAGGCAAACATCAAACTGCCCGTCCCCGACGCCGTTAGAGGGCGGCAGTGGGCGGAAGATT
The DNA here is from genome assembly GCF_046742065.1 of Oratosquilla oratoria. Lineage (NCBI taxonomy): Eukaryota > Metazoa > Arthropoda > Malacostraca > Stomatopoda > Squillidae > Oratosquilla > Oratosquilla oratoria. The sequence continues at coordinate 4,434,373 of NC_134799.1, forward strand.
GACGTCACTGCCAAACGAACAAGGTTAGGTGTGGGCAGACCGAGTTTGTAGTACATGACGTCCACACCAAGTACATATTGGTTTCGACAAGACACAGTAACATTAATTTTGACCGCTCTCTGACAATCCCTGTTTACGACCGACTAACCCAGCGTTTCTCAACCAGGGTTCCCCAGAACCCTAAGGTTCCGCAAAAGGTCCCTAAGGGTTCCAGGAGAACAAGCGAGATAAGCTAATGCACAATTGATTTTTTAATTTCATATTCGTAACATAATTAAGCACGCACGACATATTCTTGGTTATTATAATAATGTAATATACACATCATCCTATCTAACCTATTATTACGATGAAAATTAAATGAGAATTTTTTCTTTCTTTTTGCGCAGGGGTTCTTTGAGACATGCAATTTATTTTAAAAGTTACTCAAGGGTAAAAGGGCTGAGAAACGCTGATCAATCCAATAACCTCCATGGTCGGCCATGTGGACACCGCGAGCACAGCTTAAGACTTTGCCCGGCTAGAGCAGAGGCTGTCGGGCACAGCCTTGCCATGTGGACGTGGCATTAGACATTTGACTAATTATCTAGATTGCACGATTTCTCTTTCGTTTTTACATTCCCTGCTCACGTGTTCGTTTAGAATACTGCACGGGTATTTCAGAGTTCCAGAAACATTATGTTCTTTAGTTGGCAAAGATTTTTTTCTTTTTTCTTGTGCGTCGTCTTCTCTACGTCTTGTCATTTTTATTACTACAACTGGGTCATTACGTTATTGATTACTATATTCAAAAGTGTAGCCCTATGAACCTTATGGTCCACTTCTTTCATATCTCTTCCAATTCATCTTTTTACAATTAAGTCAACTGTATACATTTTCCTTAGGCGAGTAGCCATAGTTAACAACATATCATCCAGCTTTATCCCATCCTCTTGCATCATGGGAGGATTTACTTACAACGAAATTTCTTTTACCACTCCACTCCTCTGTGTGTGTGTGTGTGTGTGTATGTGTACGTACATGTGTATGTGTGTGTGTGTATGCTTGCACAATATACGGTTTTTTTATACAAGCTTGATTTTTCAAGGGGATTCAGCTATTTCTGGATGTAACATTGTCCGTACATCATTATGATAACAAATTTGAGAAGAAAAGAAAAAATCTTCTCCATTTTCTGTCATGGATTGACGTCAATGTCTTGCTTGACCTCATTTCTATTTCCATTCCTACTATTTTCCACTCACAATCACATTTAATCCGCGTAATATATATATATATATATATGTGTGTGTGTGTGTGTGTGTGTGTGTGTGTGTGTGTGCGCGCGCGTGCATGTACATATATATTTTCTCTTATAATTATAATGTGTGTGTATATATGTATGTAATGTGTGTGTATATATGTATGTAATGCACGTATACATATATGTATATGGGTATGTATGTACCTATTATAATAGGTACATACATACCCATATACATATATGTATACATGCATTACATACATATATACACACATTACATACCACACCAAAAGTCCTTTTCCACCTTATATGGGGGTTGTCCGAATCAAGTCATACACCCAGCCAAACCCATTCGTGGCCCCTTCCCATCTTAGCACCTCATGGATGAAGGGTCATCCCTCCCGCCCGCCACATCGCTCGGGTCAAAAGCCATGCAGCGAGGCACAGCAGCACACGGAGCTAATTTGCCTCCATCTGACGATCAGCTTTCTAAAGAAGAGGAGAATATCCCTTCAACCCGAGTCAATTCCTCATCAACTTAGAACCATTCTTCATCAACTCTCCCTTTTTGCACTCTCTTTCCTGCTCAACAGACATTCTTCTTTAATCCAACGTTTTCTTCATCCCGTCTATTCACCTCATTCTAAATCTTACTCTCTCTATGTCCCAAAATGAATAATTAAATAAATCAATCAACCAAAAATAAACAGATAAATGAATAAATAGGTCGGCGGTCCTCTGGAATCTGGAATCTCGTTCTGGCCAAAGAAAGGCGACCTCTTCCAGTTCGGGGGAAAGTAAGTCACCGAAGTTGGAGACGAAGTATGAACTTCGAGAGGAGCGAGATACCTGCTACTTGGACTGATGGCGACCCTTCATCCTAATTAGAATCTTGGCCTAACAACCCACTCTCTCTCTCTCTCTCTCTCTAACCCTCTCTCCCGCCCTCCCTCTCTCTCTCTGTCCGTCTGCAACTCATATAGGTCCAGTGTTTCTCAATCTTTAAAGATTTGTGGATCTTACATCGGCTTGTATATTCAGGGGACCCCTTGAAACGGGATTAGTTAGGATATAGTTATTTTACATTTATATATAAGAATTGTTAATCAAAGGTTTTCTTTTCACAGGAATTGGCGTTTATTATCAGGGAAAAAATAAGTAAATCAAAAAAGACATCTTGATTAAGACACATTGCGTAATCACGAATTTTACAAAAAAAAAAAAAAAACATGACAGAATTATCTGTAACATGTTGAATTCCCAATCCTGTGGTCCCCTTGGTAGGTTTCTGCGGACACCCGGTTTAGAAACACTACTACAGGACTCTGGTGATGACGTATTGTGGAGTCATTCACACCCATGGCTCTATCGTATTCAAGATCGACAATGTAAGCCTAACAATACAGCCCCCCGAGGGAGACATAGATATAGAAGTACAAAATATACAGGAAGAGCTAGATGAACATCACGGCACCGATCTCGTGAGGCCAGTTAGTGGGGTGGATTTAGATTCGAGAAGGCATCAAAGGGGGGGGGGAGAGGGGGAGAGAGGGGGAGAGAGAGAGAGAGAGAGAGAGAGAGAGAGAGAGAAAAGTCTTGGTTTCTGAGAACTGTTCTGTTATTGCCTCTGAGGACAGACAAGAATATATATATTTTTCTTTCTTTCTTTCTTTTTGCTAGATTCAAAACTATTTCTTTTTTTTTCTAGTGCTTCTTTGAGCTGTCGTCGAGTTTATTAATTTAGTATAGTACATGGTCAAATCACGCCCCCGTCTCTCATGTTCCTTGGCCGTCTCGTAGCCGTCTCTTGAAATCCCTACAAAAGTTCAGCAACAACTTCACTGCCGCATCCTGTCAATGTACTGTAGCGTCTGAGGCCTTCCTATATCGTCTAAGATAACACTTATAGCAAGATACATTGTCTCTGAGACAATGTTGCTGTATCTGACACGTTCTTTTCTTCTGAACTGCCTCAAGAATGTTTCCACACTGTTTCACAACAATCCAGAAATTATGTTATTTTCTTTCAATTTAATAAAATCGTAAGACGACAGCAGAGGGAACAAATGCAATATTTTAATTGGAGTGTGAATGTGGTTATGTCTTGACCGATTAGAGTCCTTCCAACGCAAACCCTTTTCCTAACTCCCCATTATTATTTATTTATATTATTTATTCATTTATTATTATTGTAATTTCTTTCGTATCCGACCTAGTTATGGACCAAAAGGTCTCCTGTCGGCATGCTCCCCCTTTGCAATCCTTTGTAATTCTTTATGGGACGATACCAAAACATTTGACGATTCCGATACGAGTCTCGATACTGCTCTAAACTTCCGATTCCGATATGATTCTGATACCTGGAGTTGGGTTGGAAAATAAGTATTTCGTGAACAGGTTACATTTATCAGTCATTTATTGGAAGCGGAAGCTTAGAACAGTAGATGACTAGTATCGGATTTTCTCTTGTTATTATTATTTATTTATTTATTTATTTATTTATATTTTTTTGTGTGTCGTCTTATTATTTCTCACGTTCTCTGAATCGACTATGGAGATAACTAGACACCACCATTCGGCGAGGACAATTGATCCTGTGTCCATTTACCCACTTTACAAAAAAAGAATTTGATGTCAATCACTACAGTCCTTGTACGGAGCACTTTCGCACGTTACCGTTGGCTCCAATTATACGGTATATGTATCGACTCGGGGAGGATATAAATTGTTACAGTCACTCAAAGACACGCTTAATGGTGTCGGGCTAACACGCACATACAAACACACAAACACCATTTCCTTAATATCTTCATATATACATATAGTGAACACACATACACAATTATATATATATATATATATATATATATATATATATATATATATATATATATATACACATACACGCACAATCAGGCAATGTAACACAACGCAAACACTGGAAACATGTTCAGGAACAACAATTAGAAAAGAAAAACTTGGAGAATCAAGGTGTCTTCGTCTAATTAAATATTCACTCTGCTTAAACACTGAAGATGCAATTATACTAAGGCGCTTTCCCTTCTTACGTTTCACTCTCATGAATGTTATTTCCGAGTGTGTGTGTATATATATATACACATACACACACACACATATATATATATATATACACACACACACATACACACATGTACATATAGACTTACACTACGTATTGAGAGTAGGAGACGGGACCCAACGAGCGTTGCTCCTTTCCTGTACATTACAACTAGGAAATACAATTGGGTAAACACACAGACACACACACACACGTACACGTGTGCGTATACAAACCTACTATATATACAAGTCACGGGAACAGAGGTGTATTTGAACCCAATCACAGTCCCCAATCTGACTGGTGATGAAAAAAAAAAAAAAAAAAGTTTCCCGCAATTGAGAATCTTCGGCAATCGGGGGTGGGGTGGTTTGTGAGGTCATTCCTCCGAATAATATATTTGTTTGTCATTTGTTATTTATTTACCTGGAGGGGAGCTGTGACAGAGCGTACGAGAAAGAAAATCATATTTGTTGCTTTGGCAAAAAATAAATGAATAAATAAATAAATAATAATAAAAAAATCAAACAAAAATAAATAAATAAATATATATACACATTATATACACATATTCTATCTATATACCTGTATAACAACAGCTTTTCCCCCCTTATGAGAGAGGTAGCTAAGTCAGAGGCACGTACCTATTCCCACACATTTCGCTCACCTCCACCACCCTATATATGTGTGTATATATATATATATATATATATATATGCAAAGTAGACCATTTGGAAAAAACTAACGAAGCAGAGCGCTTTCGTATATTACATCTTCAGTGCAAAAAAAAAAATATTATATATATATATATATATATAAAGTAATAATTTAAAGGTGAGGGCCATCGACGAGAAATACTTAAAACCAATCAAATTAATTACTGTTAGATATTTGAGGAAATTCTTAAATCTTGTTCTTGGCTCAGTCTTCCCGTCTTCCAGTCTCAGCAGCGGGTTACTCCAAGTTGCACTCGAGTTTTCCTTGATAAGAAAAAGAAAATAAAGTTTGAAACCAACTTTGGAAAGGAATCACAGCTTCTTGCTTCTTTTCTTTCTTTCTTTCTTTTTACCTTCCTCGGTTTTACTTATATCTTATCAATATTTATATCCAAGATAAGTAATTTCATAGTATCAGCCTAGATAATCGTTCATCTTGTATATATTTTTTATCTATTTTCTTATTATTTTTGTTGATTAACGTTACCCCAGACAGGGTAACAATTCTTCATGTGGGCCATCCTGGGTTTACGATTCTTCGGTTGCATAAGTTGATGGGAATAACCATAACCTTCATGCAATCTAACCTAATCTAACAAACCTAACATAACCTAATCTTTATTCCACTGTTGCTATTCGGCGTACTGGGGTGAGTCCTTCAGGTGGGATCTCGTGGGGTGACAATTCTTCACGTGGGCGTTCTGGGGTGACAATTCTTTATGTGACCCATTATTATTATTATTGTTGTTATATTTGTTATTATTATTATTATCATTACTATTATCACCATTATACTATTACTAATAATAATATTACTATATATTTCTTTGTAGATTTATAATCTGACCCGAAGTGGTGGGCGAGATACAGGGATGGCCCGTCATCCATGAGGAGCTAAGATGGGAGGGAGGAAGGGGTGATGGAGGGGAGTGGAATAGGTGGGAATGGATGCGTGCCTTTCACTTGGCTACCTCCCTTATAAGGGGGAAAATCTCTTGGTGTGTGTGTATACATATATATATATATATATATATATATATATATATATATATTAGATAGAAAGAATATTAATTTGACTATGGATTTCAAGTAATGAGAAACTACTTTGACAGAAGTTCATTCTCAACAGCGCTACTTATGAGATTCTGTTCATGATTGTAGAACCACGGGGAAACTAAGAGGATTAGAGACCGTATAAAGAAAATACTCTTAAACAATTAGGCGAGTTACTTTTTAGAAGTGATCATATCGAAAAAATACAGAAACTTTACACAACTTTTGGAAAATTAAATACCCAAAGAAGAGAAACAATCTGAAAAGAGAGAGAGAGAGAGTGAGTGAGAGAGAAGAGAGCATCAAGAATACACTTAAGTTCAAGAAACAAACAAGGCGCGTCGATGTTGCCGGCACACTAGGCATTTCTGGCTAGCATGCTACTTGGTATTGCTACTTCGTTTGAGTAAAAACTACTTCGGTTACGATGCTTTATTTTTCCGAATTCCAAATATCAAATTACTCTCGCGTCATATATGGAGAGGCTGAATGACGAACTAAGAGAAATTAAATCTAGAATAAGAATGTTAGACACATTGTTGAGATGTTCTAGTCTAGAATATTGTAACCGATGTCGTTTATATTCAAACGAAGTAGCAAAAGCAAATAGCATGCTAGCGAGAAAAGCCATGTGTGCCGCCACAGCATCGCATTTACTTGATCAACTGATCACATGCCCAATTACCGCGGCTTCTATCGTAACAAATAATTGTCATTAACGACATGGCATTAGGATTCAACTGATTGATTGATAGAAGGGTTGGTATTCTGATGGACTGATTGATTGATGTGATAGGCTAATAGCCTGATAGAATAATACATTGATAGCGAGGTACATAGATAGTTTACAGATTAATATACTGATATATTGACACTGATATTTTGACTTAGGTGATAGCTTGAAAATCGTGTGTATATATATATATATATATATATATATATATATATATATATACACACATACGTACATTTATCAACCACAATTCACTTTAATTCTAAGCCATCAACATCGCGAAAATCGAGGAGGCATACATGCAGAAATTGAAACGTGGTACACCCAAGGACTCGAATCTCCGTTAGCACGTGACAAGTGATAGTGACTTAACCGATTGTGCTATATATATATATATATATATATATATATTATATATATATATATATATATATATATATATGTGTGTGTGTGTGTGTGTGTGTGTATCAGGCTAAGTCCAGGCGACTGTACTTAGCTACGTCCAAGTACATCATTGTACTCAAGTCTAACTCCAAGTACTTAAGTACAAGTACATGTACATGTACTTGGACCCAAGCCTCTGTGTGTGTGTGTGTGTGTGCGCGCGCGCGCTATTTGATACGCAGGACCCAATCAGCGCTGCATAAGTCCGGTTGCTTTTTGTGTTCAGAAATTTCGGCGTTTGGAGCTTCATAATGGAATCATTCGATTTCGAATGAAGCGTTCATATGAATTCCATATCCACATCACAACTCATTAACAACCCTTTGATAATTCGAAGCTTTGAAATGAATTATCATAATACACTTTCCATGTGGTACATTTTTAGAATTGCTTGATCATACTCGTAAACAAAAAATAAATAGATGAAAAGAGTATATATGTATGGTTGTTACGCCTATAGGCCTAGTGCGTTTATTAATTTATTTGTCAATTTATTCTATTTTTCTAGAAAACATAATAGTTAAAGACTACCTCAATCAACCCTGAGGCCTAGGAAAAGATTTTTTTTCTAGTTGGCAATTAATAATTCTATTTAATTTACAGTGCCCTCAGAGTTCAAAGTGTTGAATAAAACTCCTGAGAAAAGAACTGAAAAAATTAAATATTTAAAAAGTAAATATCTTCAGTAAGGTGACAAACAATGAAGGAACATCAGGTACATAATCATGTTAAAAAATAAAATATCTCAAACGAATTTCTTTGACATTTCTAACACGACTCAAACTCACTTAGATTTTTTCCTACACTATCATCTTCCCCCTCCAACTCATCATCTTTGATGAATCTAGAAATACAATGAACATGTTAGACGGTTACAAAATCCTAACGATTCTGGTATCGACTACTTTCTTATCGTTTTCTTTTTGCCTCCATTTTCTTCACCCCGACACGCCTTTCCCGCCAAAAACTTTCATTCTTCTTGCTACACTATCCCAAAACATCGGCAAGCAAGTCTTCCTTGGCATGAATATTAAAAAAACAAAACTTCGGTCGTCTGGGGTTCGTTAATTAAAGACTAATTAATTTCCCCAAGAAAAACGAGAAGAAAAAAATGCATAAACGTGAGCACTAATAAGGTCTTTCTCAAAACCTTCGAGGAGGAACAACAAGAACATAACATAACACTTGTGTACGATTCTACACAAGAATTCAAACACGCAATCGCCATTTCGAAGTCTCTTACCTAATTCGAAACTGTCTCAACCTCAATCCATTTTCTTTAACATCAACAGACTTCGCCATCAACGTCAACCAACACCCTCACCCCCCGCCACCCTCCACCTACGTCAATGCAGACGTAAGACAAAACGTCATTTCAAACGTAGCTTCCAGGCATACACAGTACAAAAACACCCAAAATCTCTACTACGCATTAAGAGACTTCTCCCCAAGCCTCAATTTCCAGATTTAGACTTGGCCTGTGTAGTGTTGCGTCCATTGTGTGTGTGTGTGTGTGTGTGTGTGTGTGTGTGTGTGTGTGTGTGTGCGTGTGTGTGTGTACGTTCTTCGCCAGCAGGGCCTAAGGGATGCCTAATGAGAGGACCTCGCTCCCACAGTATACAGAAGACTAGATCGATGAATTCTTACGCTAGCGTTGGGTTAGGCAGCCTCCTCTTCCACCAGCTGTAGCCCACACCAGCTGCAGCCCACACAGAACCAAAACTTACGTGTAGTGACAGCTGGTTCTAAAAACAAACAAATAAATAGATACAGCTGCGTTCCCCTGTATGTGCTACAGGAAAAACAAAGTTTTTTTGATTGTAGGGAGGGAAAAAGAGTCACTTGGATCTGTGTATAGCTACAGTGGAGCTACATAATTGCTGGAAAAAATACAGAAGTGAACTACAGGAATACAAATTAATAATAATAATAATAATTAGGACTCGTAATAATAATAGGTTTAATTTGGACAAATTTAGGTTTAAGAAGAAAATAGACAAAACTGGTTTACCAATAGAGTGGTTAACAAATGGAATAGGTTTAGTGACCATACAGTGAGCGCTAAAACTATTGGTAGTTTTAAGAGATTATATAACTTTATGTATGTGGATGACAGGTAGTAATTGACATGGAACTATCTAGTGCAGGCCTTATGGTCTCTTGCAGTCTTTTATTTCTATGTTCTTAAATAGCACATGGATGGGAAATAAGGGAGAGAGGGAGAGGGGAGAGAGGGGAGAGAGGGGGAGAGAGGGGAAGAGAGAGAGAGAGAGAGAGAGAGAGAGAGAGAGAGAGAGAGACCCTGAACGGACTCCTTGTAGCGCACAGACTATATAGTGTAGACTTAATGGTCTCTTTCTGACTCCTCCATTACGTTTTTCTTCGTTAAGCACTTCTCTATGCCGGGCCCACTCTCAGCACTAAGAATATTAAATCAACAGCGGCACTTTGCACTGATTCAAATGCAACCCTTCAGAGGCAGCCGCGCCACCGTGTCTGGCATCGCGGTAAGGCGTTTCTGCCGCAAGTCAGGTTGGTGGCGCCACCAACCGCCTCGTGTGAAGAGATCCTTAATCTATATCACTTTAGAATTAGTCTCTCTAGATTTATGATTTCTTTTTATTTCATTACATTAAACTGGCCATGGATACCTCAGTGATTAAAAAATAAATAAAACAAATAAATTAAGTATAAAAAAAAAAGAAAAAAAAAAAAGAAAAATGAAAATAAAATAATAAGAATTAAGTAAATAAATAAATAAATGAATAAAATAAATAAAATAATGAACACTACAGTTTATTATACACCCACCCACACACACATATATATATGTATATATATATATATACTTTTTTTTTTGGGGGGGGGGGCTTCTTTGTGGCAACCCTTACGACCCCCGATTAGTCGGAGGTACCGCCGACCTCCAGAGCTTTTCCGCCGTCAAATCACTTATGGCAAACTATTTTGTTTTCTCAACGAAAATACATAGACTACCAGTTGATATGCTGGAGGAAGATAATTTTCCTCCAGCATATAATCAGATTCCTTCTCGAAAGATGCGGGCTGCAAATTTGCTCCAACAGTTGGGGGGGAAATAGTGTGATAACCCCATAAGACGACATAGTGACGACATTTAGTGACGAAATAATTACAAATTATCCGCAGCACGAACATCATAAATAACAATTACGTCAATTTGCAGAGAGTGAGAAAGAGAGAGGGAGAGATTCACAGAGAGAAAGAGGTGGGTAAAGAGAGACAAAGAGAGGAAAAAGAGACGTAAAACACTAAACACAATTGATACAATCCCTCCACATGTATTAAATACAACAACAGCAACAACTACAACAGAATCCGATTAGGCGCTGATAACGCCCATCTGGGCGATACGACTGACATTGATCAAATCTCTCGTCAGGTTTGTCAGCGGAATGTATAGCAAAAGCCCAAAGGACAGGGTTTGCGATGAACATAAAATACGTAACACTATATATTCATACATACATACATACATACATATATATATATATATATATATACAGTACACACACACACATACATATATATATATATATATATATATATATATCGGTGTTACATAAAGATGTAATGGATTTGTACAGATTTATTAGATCCTTTCCACAATGTATCGATCAAGAGACGAAACCATGTGGAAATAACAGTGATATGTATCGTATTCCATGTACGTAGATTTCGTGGAATTATTAAGAAAAAATAAAATTCAGGGAACTGTGTGTCCCTTCTCATCCGACCAAAGTTTAAAAAATGTGAAAAATAATTACACTGATCGTGATAGGGAAATCACATTATGAATATAATGAATTAACATATGAACAGATTTATCAAGATATACACACACAACAACTAAATAATAAGTACATTATTAACATGGAAAAATAATTAACGGGAAAACAATTATTTAAACAGTGACGACTGAATCAAGAGATACAATGAGAAATATTTAGCAGATGCGATGAAAAAGTTACTAACGACGACAGCTACCGTTATGACGTCATATCAACGACGAGTGGATGGAGGGAAATCAATACGAGAGGCTTTTTCAAAAACAAAGGGACACAACTCTTCACGTAATAAAAAAAATGAAAAAGAATCAAACCTCTCAAAAATAAATCCAAATCAATCGACAAGAAACCCAAACCTTTCAATTCGGTGACAGTTTGATGTTTTTTATTGTCCTATCAACTGGATACAGTTGTCAATTACGTTACCATATCTTAAATATCAGAGGACACGGACACGGGGACACAGACACACACACACTCAGGCATACACACAAACACACACAGATACAGACACGCACACACACATACACAGGAGAACGCGCGACACACACACACACACACAGACTCAGGAGAACGCGGGCTCACACACACACACACAAACACACACAGGTACAGGCACACACAGACATACACACACGGGCACACACTCAGACATACACACATATACAGGTACACAAACACATACATATGCAGGCAGGCACACACACATACACACACACACACACACACCCCGGCTCGACAGTGCAGCGGAATCGTTCTTGGCCGCTAATTCCACGATCCTTCTTCGAATCCCTCCCAGAGCTGAAAAAATTCAGCATCACTGCACTGCGAGCCGGCATCCCAACTCTGGTGGGCAAGGAGTTGGGCTTGTGTGTGTGTGTGTGTGTGTGTGTGTGTGTGTGTTGTGTGTGTGTGTGTGTGTGTGTGTGTGTGTGTATGTGTGTCGTGTAAGGTCGCAGCATTACCCATAGATCGAGCCATGTATGAGATGAGCTCTCGTCCGGGAGATTAATATCCATCGATCACGAGTCCAATACGTGATCCAATACTTTTGTCACATCTACAGCTTGCTGATGCAGTAGTTAGTATCTCAACCTGCCAACCTAACGGAGCCGAGTACTGAATCCAGCTCAAGTCTGAAACGTATTGCAACACTGCGGACCGTCACTGTCTCCCTTAAGCAAAAGGAACTCCCTCCTCCTACAATCCCACTGATCCCCCCCCCCCAAAAAAAAAAAAGAATCCCACTTTTTCAATCACGGGCGCTGTTGGTGGGAACGAAACAAAAAGGAAACCGAACGAACACAATTGACACGACCCAGGTGCCAAGATGAATTGGACCCGGGCACCTTTTTACCGTTTCCATAACCATCGCTCAACGTCTCTTTTTGCGTCGTTCAGCGACAAGTGTCGAGCGAATGGGAGATTTATATACAAATCCTAACTCTCCTCCAATCTTGCCCACTCCCTAAACTCCCAATTATCAATAATCCGCTCCCAAAATCTCCCCATTATTTCCACCCCTGGTACCGTTTCCTCCCCCCTCCTCCCTGTTCCCCCTAACTCTCTGTCGTTACTAGAACCTCCAAAAAAAAACTCTTTCTGGAGATAATAGACACGAAAAACTAGGAGGGAAGACTAAAGGAAAGGTGAGAAGGTGTACAGCCGAACTGACACAAGAATTGAACATTTTAGAATAAAAAAAATAAAAGAAAAATGAAGAGAGCAATAGTAAAAGAGTTGAGGCAGAAGTGAGAGTGTGGACAGGAGGAAGAAATGGGAGGAGGAGGAGGAGGAAGAAAAGCGGAGTTGATTTTGTAGTCTACTTATGATTTCATCTACTTCCATGGTTTAAGCTCTCTGAAAGTCATATAAATCCTCACAGATCCTAAAAACAATGTTTTTGATGTGTATGTGTACATATGTGTGTACGTGTATGTGCGTGTGTGTGCGCGTGTTTTCATGTATACATGCGTAACTTCCCAATATACACTATCTAGCAACAGTGGCAATACGTTGTCTTTACTGTTATAAGAGTATTCTAGAACCAAGCATAAAACACAGAAACAATGTATCAGAAACAATGTATCTCGAAACACACTCTCCTTTCCTCTCTTTGTTCTTGCAACGATCGTTTTGATCACGGAAACGAGCGGAAGGCATGCATCAGGTAGCGAGGGTCAATCAGCATGACCGTTCTGATTATGACCTAGCACGGAGCGAGTCAGCATAAACGAGACAACCGGTTAGCATAAGTCAAAGGTGGCAAAGAGAGCGTGGGCATGATTCAGACACTGCAAGCATGAATCAAACGTGCCAAAGCATAACCTAGAGAAAGCATGGCCATGATTCAGACACGGTAAGCATGAATCAAAAGTAGCACAGCATAACCCAAAGAAAGCATGACCATGATTCAGACACGGTAAGCATGACCCGAAGCATGAATTAAAAGTAGCGCATCATAACCCGAAGAAAGCATGATTAAGCCACGGTAAGCATGAATCAAACATTGACATAACACGATCCATAAACAAAAACGTAAGAATGTTTCAGACATTTTCTTCATTTACTTTTCGGGGCACTTACCTCCCTTACCAAATCTCTAATGTTTCCATTTCCTTCATGGCTTAACAAGTTCGCCATGCTGCCCCTCATGAGCAGTGCATGGACACACGAGTACAACAACAGGACTTCCTGGTACTGGTTCGCACCCCAAATCGATTCTGCCTCACGTTATTTATTAAGACACTATCGACCGCTACGTCCTAGCGATGGACGCCCAATTTACTGTACGTACACACTCGTGCGGTTCGGGTGGTCAATCTCTACTCTCTACTTTCTTTCTCTCTCTCTCTCTCTCTTTAGTGGAAGGAGATAAAGGATATCCATTGCACCATTTCTTTTTGTTTTATTTGGATGATGATAACACACACACACACAAATAAGAGAGTCACCTGTCTAATTTCTATAGACTGGGATAACAATATTCAAAAATGTCTACACATAAAAACTCGACGTTCAATGTTACCTTTCCAGAATAATCACACACACACCTGAATAAAATCGCCTAGCGACAGGCAGACAAGTACGTCCTGGAAGGGAAGTTGTGCGGAGCAAACAAGCAAGTTCTAATGGTCGCGGCTTTGTCAAGGTTTTATGAAAAGTGGGAAGCACAATCTCAGTGGACGGGACAGAGTATGTCAACAAAAAAAGAAGACCCTTCTGGTCAGAAACACGATACACAATGACAAACGTCACATGCGCGTTCAGAAACTGCAAAACCTTTACTGCAAACACCTGGATTAAAAAAAAATATATATATATATATATATATATATATATATATAGTAGTCCTTGATATATATATATATATATATATATATATATATACATATATATACATATATATATATATATATATATATATATACTGTATATATATAAATGAAGTAGTGAATGAATAAAAAAACATAAAAGAGTGATGATGATAATTCTAAAAAGATACATTTCCTTCACAAAGGACCCAATGAACCCTTTAGAGCAGCGTTTCTCAACCTTTTTACCCTTGCATAACATTTAAAATAAATTGCATGTCTCAAGGAACCACTGCGGAAAAAAAAAAACATTCTCATTTCTTCATTGTAATAATAGGTTAGATAGGATGATGTCTATATTACATTATTACAATAACCAAGAATATGTCGTGCGTGTTTAATTATATTACGTATATGAAATCATATAAAAAATCAAAAGTGCATTAGTTCATCTCACTTGTTCTCGCGGAACCCTTAGGGACCTTTTGCGGAACCTTAGGGTTCCGGGGAACCCTGGCTGAGAAACGCTGCTCTAGACTTTCTCGGCCCGAACCTCTTGCTGAAGACGTGGGGGTTGCCCCTACTAACATCTCCACCAGACAAATCTGTTCAGAACAGACTAATCCCTTGTCACTGTTACAAAGCGATTTTCTTCATCGGCGTACAAAGATATATGTGTATATATATATATATGTATATATATACATATATATTTATATATGTATGTATATATATGCGTAAATAACCACTAGGAAAAGTAAACTAACGAAGCAGAGCGCTTTCGTGTAATTACATCTTCAGTGCAGATACAAAGAAGGAATTATGATAAGGATAATTCCTTCTTTGTATCTGCACTGAAGATGTAATTACACGAAAGCGCTCTGCTTCGTTAGTTTACTTTTCCTAGTGGTTATTTACGCATTTGTGAACACACGCTCCTAGTGTTTTTATTGCATATATATATATATATATATATATATATATATATTTTTTCTTTTTTAGGGGGAAGTCCGACCTCGTCATGACCCCAGTGCCAGTGGGGTCACGTGATGACCTCCGGTGACCTTTAGCGGATGCCAACACCAAAGAGTGAGACGACATTAATCTAGGTCATTATTAACTTTTTCTGCTTTCGGCACATGACTCACTACTTGTTAAATGCCACTGTCTCCCTCAATAAACCAGTCTCCTCTTCATGCCCATTCCTGGTGTAATAGTACCGCGCGCGACCGCTGATTCAGTGACCCGAGTTCGTGTGCCCGTCCGGAGATGGGTCAAACGAATCACAACACTGCAAGCCGGCATCCAGCTCTGGTGGGCAATGAGCTGTGTGTGTGTGTGTGTGTGTGTGTGTGTGTGTGTGTGTGTGTGTGTATTTCCCATTGATCGGACCATGCATGAATTCTGAACTCTCATTCGGAAAGGTAATAGCTGTCGATCACGAGTTCAGCACGTGATCCAAGACAATTTTGGTGGGAGCGATTGTAACCTTGGCTTGACCCTACGCTCCTTTTCGGTACGCATAGGATCTAAATATCTACACTTCGAAGACCTAGATGCTCAGTTAGTCCACCATTACGCTTGATAACACTGGTACATCACACTTTCCTTCAATAAACACAAACAAAAAATCCACGTCACAAATCACGTAACACAACTACACTAACAGACGACGTCCCCTAAATTGATTAAAATCACCTGCAACAGCCAGAATAAACGATGCAAAGCAGGCACCCGCCTCTGCAGCTGGAAGACGAGACGACCGACCCAGAGAGGCAGCTGCAAATGCAAAGCCCAGCAGCTCTCAGGAAGGGCACTTGATGTCGACAATTAAGACCAACTCGACAGCTGTGGCAGCACACTGGATGTCAGCTGCATCAACAGGAAACGGGGAACGACCAATGATTTCAAATTGTATATGTACATATATACATGTCGATGTGTTTACTGGGAACGATAGTGGCAATGTTACAATGTAGATGGGTGGCGGCACGTTTGAGTAGAAACGATTTCGGTAACAATATTCTAGGTTTTCGTAAGAACATCTCAATAATGTGTCTAACATTCGTATTCTAGGTTTAATCTCTCTTAATTCGTCATTCAGCTTCTCAATATATGACGCGAGAGTAATTTGAGATTTGCAAATTTGAAAAACAAAAGATTGTAACCGAAGTCGTTTCTACCCAAACGTAATAGCAAAAGCAAGTAGCATGCTAGCGAGAAATGTCCAGTGTGACGCCAACCTTAACATACAAACTCGACGATTTTATTCACTTGTTACGTCCTCTCCCAGACTTGAAAGAGTCAATTTATCCTCATGACCCTTTTGACATTGAAATGAGTCTTTTTTCAAATTCTGTTCAGCGATGACGTCATGTCGGCAGATAATTTGAATCGCCTGGACCCAGAATTGATGGGAACAAGGGCATAACGGTTGGCCCCGTCAAGTTAGCTTAACGATGAGAAGACGTAGTTTTTTAATCTGCGAAGATTACTTAACCATTGGGTAAAATATTAAAGTATGCTCATCAAACCACACACACAAACACACACGACGGCGCAGTAGTAGCGTTCGCAACCACTGCTACAGCGGTCCGAGCTCGAATCCCGCCCAGGGCTGAGAGAATATCAGTATCGCTGCTCTGCGAGTCGTTACTTCAATTCTCGTGGGGAGTGTTGTGTGTGTGTGTGTGTGTGTGTGTGTGTGTGTGTGTGTGTGTGTGTGTGTGTGTGTGTGTGTGTGTAAGGTCACAGCATTACCCATAGATCGGTTATATATGAGCTCAGCTCTCTTCCGGGAAGGTAAAAACTGTCGATCGCGAGTCAAACACGTGATCCAAGACCATGGTGAATCACACACTCACACGCATGATGGATGGAGTAGTTACACCAATCTATTTGCCGATTCTGCTGCTAAATTCATGAGAACAAATGCAAGTTATTACATGGATATCTAGACAAATGTGAAACCTATTGACTATAAACGAAAGCCATTGAAAAATATCCGAAACATATTGGAAGAGGTTTAAACGTATAAAGAATCGATCACTGAACCATAGAACAGGAAAGGAGGCAATTACACGAGTGGAATACCCATTTTCTTTCTTGACGAGAATTAATGGTACAGCAAAGCCTCTTGGTCAGCGGAAGCATTTAGTGTAGTCGTTCTCATTCTAGGGATCGTGACCCCTTGGAAGGCCAAAGAGTTTCAAAAGAGGGTCCACAGCTCGGAAACTAGTGACTGTTAGTGGATGCATAGCGATTAACTTTAGTGATGGAGTGGTTTCATGTAGGCAAAAGAAAATAAATATTTGTGGAATACATGAATAAACGTTTTGAGAACTACTGGGTTAGTGGAATATTCTTTCCTGATCCACCTAATGAAGCCAAGAAGAGGTGGAGTGATGGAATCTGAGAAGCGATAGAGAGAAGAAGAGAGAACATGAGGACGATTGAAGACGAAGAGAGATTCAGAGATCGTCCCCAATGGAGACACTCCGTGAGGCCTCACAATTGACTGGGGCAACCGCTCTACCTGGAGTTTTGTGAGAAAGTGAGAAATGTCTTGGTCAGAATAGAAAATAAACGATGCAAAACGATCCCACGTTGAAAAACTAATTGATCTCTTTCGAACCGATGGCCTTCTTCACAGTCTCTCCGGCAAAAATGAGGCGCTCTTCACACATTCTGTCCGGCAAAAATGAGACCCCTTCATAGACTCTCCGGCAAAAGCGAGACCCTTACACAGACTCTCCGGCAAAAGTGAGACCTTCTTCATAAACTCTACCCGGCAAAAACGAGACCCTTTCATAAACTCTCGGGCAAAAAGCGAGACCTTCTTCACAAACTCTCTCCGGCAAAAGCGAGATCTTTCTATCTAACCGAGGATCGAGCTCCGAGATGAAGGATTGTTGTCACTGTTGTCGGCGTCAATTACACGGCGTTATCCTCGTCGTCGTCTCCATCCTTGGCTCTGGCTTCGACTTCGACTTCGCAGTCGTTATCACTGTCTACTTCGTCGTCGTTTTCTTTTTCTTCCTCGTCATTGTCGTTCTCTTCTTCGTCTTCGTTGTCTCCTTTTCTTCGTCCTCTTTGTCTTCTTTCTAATCTACTCAGCCGTCGTCGTCATCTTCGTCAGCCTAGACGTCCTCGGCAACCGAAGAAACGATAACGGCAGTGGCAGAACTCTCGCTACGAAGAAAAAGCTTCTGGTAAGTAGGAGCGAGCCGAAGAAGCCCCTCCTCCTCCTCCTACTCCTCCTCTTGGCCCGACACCACCTAAACTGCCTCCATCAACGTTCCGGCGGAAGCGGCCCTTCTTGGCCAGCCGGCATCGGCGGCGGCGCCCACGGCAAACAGACCGGCAGATTCTCTCCTCCCCCCCTCCCCCGCCTCCCTCCCCCATGCAGGCTTCCGCCCCCGACACTTGGGTGACGCAGCGAGCCTCGGATGGAAACAACAGCCGACAGACAATAGTGGGTGAAGTCTGGGTGGGTGGGTGGAGATGAAGGGAAGGAGGGGGAGTAGGGAAGAGTAGGAAATAGGGGAACGGGGAGTAGGAAACGTGGAAGAACGAGAGCAAGGAGGAGAGGGAAATGGAGGAATGGGGAGAGAGGGAGCTTGGGGGGGGCAAGGAAGCTGGAGTTGGGATGATATTGCGATGCAAACGAGGGGGAGGGGGAGAGGGAGGGGGAGAGTGGGAGGGAGAGGGAGAGGGGAGAGGTTACAGGAAAAGAGAGCGTACAGGAATTCTGTGATGTAAAATGGTCCAGAGGTGGGTGGGGGGTGGGAGGAGGAGTGGGAGAAGGAAGGATATGTTGTGAAACTCACTAGACTGGGAGGTGCTTAGTAACAACACCGCCACATCGCATCGATGTCACATCACGTGACGTCATGCGGCGCTCAGCCACGCCCACAAGGGAGGCAGTAGCCTATGGAACGACGATGCCACTCGAGTGTGGCACTCACTTGGCACTATGAAGGAGGACCTCGAGGAAGAAGAGAAGGAGGAGGAGCCCCAACAACACAATTACACTTTTTTTTTTTTTTTTTTACAGATTTGAGGACCGGATGACGATGCTGATAATCCGGGAGTGTGAGGGTGGTGGGGTAAGGGTCCTTAATCGACCGTTTCAACACGAGGGGCCGTACTTGTAGACATTCGTTCTGGCTGACACCACACTATCCCATTCAGGACGGGCGACGTCGAACGGGGGGGAAGTTTTTGACCAATCACAGACGACCTCAGCCTGAACTTGTGACGTCGCCGAGTCGATGTGGCGGTTGCTCGGTCTCAGAGTATCCATGTCCCGGTCGACTTCGGTTACCGGTGACCGCAGACGTTGCCGATGTCTGGGGACACGACGACGGCCCGGGAGACGCCGAGACGGCGCGTCGCTGCGTCTGATACACAAGCAAGGGCAGACCCCCCTCATCGCGGTAACGGAAGATTGTGCCATCAGCAACAGAAGACCTTAGGCTGGACCTGAGGTCACTGGTACTAGTAGAAGATTCACCCTCGTCCAGGAAGTCATGAAAGAACGATGAAACTGCAGAAGGAACCTGACACAACACCAGATACAGAAGACAGTCTCACAAACACACACTGCGAGTCGTTACTCCAACTCTCATGGGCGGGGGGTTAGGCGTGTGTGTTCGCGTGTAAGGTCACAGCATTAACCATAGATTGGTCATATATGAGCTCTGAGCTCTCTTCCGGGAGGGAAATAGCTGTCGACCACGAGTCCAACACGTGACCCAAGACCATGGTGAATCACAGACACACACGATCACACATACACTTCTAATTTAGTCTAGTCCTAGAATTAATTCAAATTCTACATTCATTGTATCACTGTTAATTAAATAAACCGATTATTATCATTATTCATTATTCTTATTAAAAAAGTGGGTGTGGGGTGTGGGGGGTGGGGGGGCGCTTGAATCCGCCTCACACGCTGCCTCCGACAACTCGAACGGCTGGAACAATGGCGGGAAAAAACACCAAAAGCGGAGCTCATAAACAAAGCTGTATACGAAAACAGCAGGAACGGGGGGGGGGGG
>NC_134799.1:4457340-4474840 GCF_046742065.1 Oratosquilla oratoria
TATATATATATATATATATATATACACGATTGGAAATTGAAGGAAATATAGCGACTCTTTAAAATTTACATTTTTAACTTGGCAACGTGGCTCATGCGAAGGTGCCGCCCAAGGTATATATAAGCATATATATAGAGAGAAAAAGTGTGGGGGGGAAGAGGTAGCAAGCATCTCTGAGGAGACTGAGGGAGTGATGTGGCACCAGCGCGGTCTCACCTACCCGCGTCTTACGGCTCAATTAAAATATATAAACTATAGTTCTTACCCTGCACGTGAGGTGGCCCTGGGGTAATGGTCGGCAGCTCCCAGGGTGAGTTGGCGGCCCTTTTTAAGATCCACACCGCCCACCCCACGCGGGGAATGGACCCATAAAAGCTTATATGAACAGTGTCTTTCCCAAATGCCCATGGCCAGGTAACCGGGCTTGTCGTATTCCATGCATCGACCCTAAAAACGCACTAAGGAACAAAACTAAAAAAAAAGTCAAGAGTTGCCATTTGGAATGTGCGAGCACTTCATGGTTATAACAACAACGTTGCTCGGGTCTGATAGCCCCTGGATTTTAAAGGTACAACATAGATACAGCGGCTCTGAATGAAACTCAATTATCTGATGAAGTATCGATGGCAGATCGGTGAAGGCTATAACTTCTAGAAATGTATGCTAGAAGGCGCACCACGTAGTGTGGCCATTGCAGTGAAAACAACATTACTTACTGCATCCCTCAAAGCCCAGTTGGTATTAATGTATGGCTCGTTAGTTGGAGTATACCAATAACAATGGTCACATAAACGTATACCATGGACGCAGAGGACACACAGGAACAATTATGTTCTTTGATACCACCATACGATCTATTCCCAATGAAGACAAAATCATTTTACTTGGAGATTTCAACGCCAGGGTCGGCACCAGCCATCATATATAGGATGGAGTCAATGGACGCCGCTGAGTTGGAAAATGTAATAAAAATAGCCTACGTCTCCTGTCCTTCTACTCCGAACAGGACTTGGCGGTAACAAACACAACGATCCAACTCCGCAACAACTTTAAGACGACTTGATTAGACCCTAGGTCCAAGCAGCAGCATCTGCTCGATTAGGTCATAGACAACGTGACCTGAAGTGCGTGGTCATAACACGTGCCATGAGCGGAGCCGGCGAATGGACCGATCCTCATTTTGTCCGCTCTGTCTTCCAACTCCGAATTCGACCCCGAGTCCGCCACAAAGCATCGATGAGGCGAATCGACATGTGCACCTTCAACGACCCTGAAAAACTATCCACACTGCAGGGTGAACACACTGGGTTTCTCAGTGTCTCAATCGACAATGAGGAGCCCATAACCACAAATAACCTCACTAGAGCATAGGACACTGTGTGCGACATACTCTTGACTATCTCCCAGAGTATGCTCACCTCAACAAAAAGAAAAATAATAGGGACAGGTTGGACGAAAACAAGCCAGTGACATACACCATCTATTCAAAGACAAGAAAAAGGCTAGCGTTGCAATACTCAATAATCCAATAACCTCAGTGTGCGCGAAACTGGCATATGTTCGTGCAAAACCGCAGCACGATATCAGAGCCATGCAGAACGAGTGATGATCCACGCTGGTCAGTGAAATTCAAGGTTTCTTTGACGAAGGAGACCAGCAGCCACTCTAACTAAAAAGATTGCAGTAATGGAGCGATAAGCAGAACACTATCGATACCTGCTCAACAAAAACAACCCTATCGACCCCCACCATGCTGGACGAACTGCCCGACCTAGCACCACTTCCGGTACTGTATGACTTGCCTACCCGCTCTGAAGTGTGACATGCAATCAATAGTCTAAAGAATAATAGAGCAGCCGAGCCTGACGGTATCCCACTTGAGATACTCAAACACGGCGGGGATACAACACTAGGCTGCCCACACAACGTCATCCAGTCTGCCCAGAGCAATGGAAAAATGCAGACATAACATTGATAAAAATGATGGTGACAAGGTCATCTGTGATAAGAGTCGGGATATCTCCCTCCTAGCTAATGCAGGCACAGTTCTCACTAGAACAATTCTGTTCAGGATCCTAGACAACTACGCTGATCAAGTCCTGCTCGAATCACATTGTGGATTCAGAGGGAATGCAGCACCATAGATAAGATTTTTGTTGCAAGACAGCTACAAGAAAAATGTAGATAGCGACAAAAAGGACTCAACATCTTATAAATATACCTTTCTAAGGCATTTGATACAGTCAACAGAACTCTAATGAGGGAAATCTTAAGGAAATCCCCCCCAAATTTACGGCAGCCTTAAGAACCCTACACAAAGGTGCGATGGTTAGGACACACCAGACGCATTCCTGAAGATTTCCACGAAAGATTTCATGTGAAGAACTCACCACCAGGAAACGTGCATTGGGAGCTCCACGCAAGAGGTAAAAGCAATTTTAATAATCAAGTAACAAGCAATTTATGCAAATTGTGTGTACACCATTTTTATGTTTGTTTCTCCCCGCAAGCTCGGGCTATATTAGGAGTAAAATGTTTCTCAAATGTGTTATTTCTGAAGAAGCCCTGCTGGGCGAAACGTAAAATATATTGGATCCCATACTCTGCGTTTGGCCTCTCTCCTACAGGTAAAAAAACACACTGAAACTTCGCTCAAAAATGCGACATTCAACCAAGGAATCTAGAAGCCATCGCCGGCGATCGTCACCTATGGAGAAACACCACCTGCCGGCGTAGAGATGTCCAAAGACAACAGTACAACAACGTCGCAGAGCAATGCCGCATACGTCGCCACCAGCCACGTAACCATGAGGGCAACTGTTCCTGCAGTATCTGCGGTCGCGCCTGCTAATCTCGATTTGGACTGCATAACCACCAACGAACTCACCCGCATTAATCCTACAATAACAAAACCAGACCCTAGTCACCCATCTAGTCATTTGCATGAGGCCTAGGTAACCATGTCGTTAAGAGAGCTGCGATCTAATGCTCCTCAAGGGTCAGGGGGTCCCAGACAAACATTTACCCGACGGGAGTCTCTATCAATTATGGGCCTATTCATACCGGGGACCTTACCTTTCCTCTTCCACTGCCGCATGCAGACCGTCTGGCCTCAGCTGGAAGGGACGTCACACCCTTGAGAGAGTTATGCCCCCATGCCTTGCAATACCATCTGTATCAGGTTCTCGATGGCGAAACTAAAGCCGACCACAAACTTCGGCGTCCAGCGGGCGAGTGTAATCCCTTCAACGCGATGACCAACTCTTTCACATTATATTCAATCGAGGCGCCAACTTGAATCGAAAAGGAGGGTTTCTACCCTACAAGACAACTCCCTACCTCTACTCTCAAGTCAGTTACTTTGTCGATATCAAAACTGATATCAATCAGGACAAAAATGAAGTTAATAGAAAAATAAAATGTCACTGTTTTGAAGAGGCAGATATGAAACCGAGTACGGAGGCGGTGGCAGTTGACCCAAGGTCTGTTCAAACATCGAGATCAATGAACCTCTGACAAAATCCCACAATGCGAAGAACACATGATTCAAGAGTCTTGGAATAACAAAGGGGAAGTACTAAAATGTCCAGAACCATTGTAAGCAATGTAAGAGGCTTCTAGCAAACTAAACATTGGAAACTGAATCTTTGGAGTTTCCCCTTTCCTGTCTCTTGGACTGACAAAAGAGGATTGAAATGTCCAGACACTTTATAAGCAATGTAAGAAGCTTCTAGCAAACTAAAAACTGTTAACTGAATATTTTGAGTCTTCTCTTTCCTGACTTGTCCCTTTGGATTCAAATTTTGAAACTAAGCACTCCCGTAGTTGAATAAAATAGTCTGGCGAATAGCCAGAATAAAATTTATAATATGATTTTGCGGCGCCAAAGTGCTCCGCGTATTGAGGTAGGTTCAACACCGTCAACATGGGTTTCAGTCGGAACTTGAGGAAAGAATGTAGGAAGGGGGGGTCAATTATTAAGACTTCCGATGCAAATCACTGTGAGGCTGGTGCTGATGTGAAGTTCCTGTCACTGAAATTCAAGACCAGAGACACTTATCTTTTTGATTATAGATAGGCTACACCCCCTCCATTATCAAGGGATAACCCTGGAAATAACCGAAATAGCTCATCGGCAGGCAGTACGAAGAGAAAAGTACTGAAACATGCTAACATCTGCTTCGCCTACTTACAGACACATGGTCCTTGTCTCAGACACAACACAAATAAGTCGGAAGAGTTGAGCCGTTGCTCGGAGGAGATCCACCCACATCACTGGCTCGAGTCTGGGGATTAGTGAGATCGCAAGAACACTCTTCGTAGATGTCAATGAAGCTAAGATTATTCAACAACACTAACTCGCATCACAGTCTCAAGTCTGGGCAGTAGCAAGATATCTGGAGTATTCGTCGTAGCTGTCAATTGAGCTAAGGACATTATACGATTCAGACACTATGTTACACCTGTAGACGACCAAGTTCGCCTTCATTTACAACAGGTTATGGCCAGTGCCAACGACCGCTATCGGTAGATACAAGAGGTTTGTTCCTTGCTTGGCTACTCCCTTCGTTTGTCTGCTAAGTGAAGCTCATCTTTAATCGAGAGAGGACAGAAACCCTCCCCCTGCCGAGGGAATGTCACAGGGATGAATTGAATAACCCAAGCGGCTGCTAGGACAGAATTAAATGTGCTACTTGGATAACCACTGTGTTAGGACTGCTTCGGTACAAAGTGGTGTACAGAACGCACAAGACCTACGGAGCTGATCTGGAGCGAGTACGGGCATTCAGGCGTGGATGGATCTCTGAGTAAGCCAAACCCTTTCCGTACTACAGCGTGACCCATAGATCTTACTCTCGCTAAGGACTGGCGATTCTTATGAAAGGGGTGGACACCGAGATGAAAGACGACACCATCGGTCGAGACACATTCTGATGTAATTGATTCAATTCGCCTTTAGCCAAGTTTAGACAGGACATCGGTTTAGTTATACTAACATCTGTACGTTGTCAATCGTGTATGAACAATGTCCGGAGCACATGCTATGTTTTCCTCCTTTCTCTGTCTGATTTCCATGCCGCGGTCCCGATAACCTTTTATAAATTACAAATATGTCATGTTTCCAACATTTATTTTCATATAGCTGAATTAAATCACCTTGGTATTTTTTTCTCTCTTATCTACCATTCTTATTTGAAATACTCGGAGTTATCTTAGTTTCAGAATAAAAAAAAATAAAACAAAGGACTCATTAAACTTAACATCTCGCAGTTTTAAGCTTCCTCCTCCCTTGCAAGTGTCATGTTGCCCCTCGACTCTGGAGACCATCGATACTCGATCTCGCGGCTTCCTCTCCACCTCCCTCCTCATGTCCTTCCCCTAACCTTCCCCACTCTTCTTCTCCAACATCCACGACTCCACCACCGGCCTCTCTCTCTCTCTCTCTCTTTCTACCTTCCTCACGAACAATAAGATAATAAAACTGCCACCGCTTTTCTCCCCCTCTCTCGCGCCCACAGCGAGAGACCAAAATAGGCCAATTGTCCCACAGCGGGGACAGAAGGGAGCGTGGCTATAATATGCCATTTGATATCTCATAGATATGATTCATACGGGGGGTGAAGCATAAACTCGTCCCCCGACCATGTATTCAGCCAGAGACAAGCAAGCTATAAATACTTGGAAGCTGGGGAAATATCTGTTGTAACATTTAGATACAGATTTAAAGTTTTGAAGGTGTGAAAAGTAAGATCTTTTAGATGGCGATGAGCGTATACGAAATTTGAATTGAAAAAAAAAAAATATATATATATATACATATATATACTATATATATATATATATTATATGTGTGTGTGTGTGTGTGTGTGAGTGTGTGTATGTGCGTGTGTGTGTGCATCTCGAGCTATGTTGGAAGGAAACGGAAAGGTTCAAAGTTCATTTATCATGAGAGTTGCGACATGATATGATAAATATCAGTCACGTGACCCGGGGAGCCAATTTGTGGCCAAATCATTTTCGCTCGCGCTATCTGCTGTTGCGCATTCGGATGCACCAACAGTTACCACTGTGATCTATGCAAGTTCCCACAAACGAGTGAGATTTTTTCCCATAAGGAAATCTGGATCTCCACATTTTTTCACACAAAAAAGAATTATTATATACACAAAAGCATACCTGCGAAACTAGTCAGGAATAAACTCAGACTAAGACTCCCGTGTTTCCTACTTCACTTACGTCAACAAACAAGTTCATTGGAACATATAATTCTTCAAATTCTACACAAAAATAACGGTAAACAGTTTAAACTTTTCCACAAATTTGTGGAAAATTCCCGCAAAATGGCATAATTGCTGACCAATAGTCCCTTTATATACAGAGCTGCGACAACTCCGGAAACGCCGCCATTTTGTGGCCAATCTGCGGAATTATCGCAACGTTTTGTATAAAGGGACTCTACTTCAGAGGCAAGGTTGGTTGTGTTCTGTCGCCGTAGATGTTCAACCTGTAATGACTATCATTTATTTAATATTATTTGTTTTGTTATCATTTGACTGTTTGTTTATCATTATTTGCTTGATTCTCATTTATCATTAGTTATGTCAATTTATTATTTACTATTTACCTGTTTGTTTATTATTTAACTATACCTATGTATTTTATTATTTACATTATAATTTTTATTTATTAATTTATTTATTTACCATTATTAGGATTTTTCGCATCCGACCTAGATATGGACCAAAAGGTCTCCTGTCGGGATGCTCCGCCTTTGTAATCCTTTGTAACCTGTATACCGGCCTAGCAAATGGAAACGGTACACAATGAAAGGGCATCGTTGACTAAGCGTCGTTACTTAGGAGAAAGGTCAAGAGTGGAAGCAGTTCGAGGATTCGTGGAAATCGAGTTGGTGGTGAGGGCAAACTACATTAGACTCCCACGCTTACAAAAAAAAAAAAAAAAAAAAAAAAAAAAAAGGCTAAGGGGCCACCTCTCTAACAGAAAGAGTTCGTGGCATTAAAATGATTAAAACAAATAAGAGAGGAAGAAGGTGGGCGAAGGACCAAGTCTAGAAGCACACAGTCTTTGCAGATGTGTTTATAGAAGATAACACAAAAAGGAAGTGAAAGAATAAATAACAATTTCTGGAGAAATGCGGAACACCCAAAATGTGAGAGAATGGCAGAAAAAAGAACAACGGGAACAGGAGAGAAAAAAAAAAAAAAAAAAAAAAAAAAAAAACACGGGATTTTTTTTTTTTTTTTTGCAAATGCGTGGCGACATTCAAACCCGAGAAAAGGTTCCTCTAATCTGAATAAACTCGTCTAGTCTCAAGTCCTCAAATGGTCTGAGTACCTTTGCCTCACATACCTCACATGGTAGGTATAACCTAGTCGAGGGCATTTCAGCCCTTCGCTAGACGTTTACACTAAATAAAGAATAAAACAAAGACAGAAAAATAAAAAATAAATCGAATTTGTCCTTTTGCAAAAGGTCTACCAAGAAAAAAAATGGAAAAGTGTACGTGTGAAAAACAAAAGGTTGTACATACAAAAATACGACGTACTGGTACCAGCCGCTCAAGGTGAGCAACATAATGATTATCGACAGACAGATCAAGCCCTATTGACTGTTGCGAGGTCACGCTGAGGTAGGAAGGATCGATGCCAAGGCTAAAGGAGCCTCTCCTGGCGATAGGTCAGGTCAAAAATAGCTCAAGTTGTTTCTGAACTGAATCCCACATTTCCAAAATCCTAACTACTGCTACACTTATCTTAGAAACAAGAAAATTTAATTTCATGAAAGAAAACATCTGGGTCTCGTATTTTCCTAATCGTGGGTTCGAATCCCGCATTTCTGTCTGATGGGGTGTAGTCGTAGCTACTCAGCGCCTACTAGCGTAGTATTCTCGTCCTCCTTCTTGACCGTTCTGTTAAGAGTATGTCTGTGTGGCCATTGTGACGTTCGTTGATGACGTCATGTCGGTGGTAGCGAGTCGCTTCGCAAAAGTCGCTGAAGAATAATGGCGACTCAGGACGATACACTATTACTGGAAAATAAATGAATTTCGGAAAATCAAGGCATCCCTTCTTAAATTTGGTTTTGGAAATAAAGAAGTAAATAATTTTATCTCTAAATAGGTATGAAAAACTGGAGATAAATAATTTAAGAATATTATATTCTTTCCATGGCTGAATTGTCATAATCAGAGACTTGAGTATGTGTCCATCTTGTTACCAAAGTATACAATTCAACCACAATTATTATTCGATTTAATGTCGCGAACTCCCGATATCAGGAGGCTAGAACGGTACCACTTACTTTGTAGCGTGGAATTTAATAAACCATACCCTTGGTCCAACTTGCTGGCGGTAAGGTTCAAACTGTCGTCACCTCGGCCTCCGCCGCAAGTAGCGACGCTCTAAACCGCTTGGCCAGCGAGAATCCCATCACAATTAAGGGGTTATCACACTGGGCTATTTTTCCTCCGACATCCTACCTCCAACCTCCGTTTGAGTAACTAGAATATGACTTCGCTTACTGAAATCTAGATTTCTCTAAGAACATTTCTAAAGTTTGTCTAACATACGTATAGGTTTAAAACCTCTTAGTGCATCATTCAGCTTTGCAATATATGACGGAAAGATAATTTGATATTTGGAAATTTGAAAATATAAAATATTGTAACCGAAGTTGTTTTTTACTCAAACGAACTCTCAACGGTCGACGCTGGTGAAACCCGTAGAAGCCCAGTGTGATAGCCCCTTCAGACGACTTTCGACTTCCATGTCAATTTGTGATTTTCGACATCTGTCATGTCATACCTTTTGGAAACTTTTATTGGAGGACTTTGACAGCTTTGACTGATGAAACAAAAAATACATCTGACGTTACATTTGATTTATAAAAAAAAAAAAAAAAAAAAAAAAAAAAAAAAAAAAAAAATATGCATAAATAAAAATTTTGAGTTCAAGGGTAAAATATAAACAAATGGATGACAGATGGGAGTGAGTGGGGTAGGATTTTGCTTTGGCCGGCTACCCCCCTTACGAGGGGAATGAAGCTTCTTGATATACAGAAAGATATAACTGTTCTAGCTCCCTCACGACTAAAATCAAGGAGACCTTTCTTCAGGACAAGAAATGACAACTTCAACATCAAAGACACCTAGAGAAGAATGGAGACAAAACATCCCATCACCATGGAGAACTAGAAGCAGACCCCACAGAATCACTGACCGGGTTTCAGAACTTAACTAGAAGACAATGGACACAGGCAAACAGGCTAATCTCAGGCAGAAAAGTAACCAACCTACATCGATGGGGCTATATGGAATCCCCTGTAAAGAATCTCTCAAAGACACTAACCATCTAGTGTTGCACTACCCGGTTACAGCAGTCCCGTGGGGAGATACACAAGAATTTATAGAGCCGGAGAAACCTTTATTGGCTGGAACGATAGCACAAGTTTGGAAGTATGAAAAAACACACGATACTATTACTATTCCTAGGCATGAATCTCAAATAGGTCAGAATATACGAGACAACAACGAATGAAAAAAATACATGAACTATCTTTTGAGTGTCGTGCGCTAAATCAAAAAACCACTAAAACTTCCAAGCAAGGATGAGATGAACAAGCACACGCGAACTTAATGATATGACAAAAGGGATTACCTCCAACCAAAGGTTCAAAGGGTAGAGCATTCTGAATACATATGAACATATTTGCAAATGTGGATTTCGCGCGTTCCAACAAGCAGCTTTCCAGCCTCGTGTTTGGTTCAAATCTGCTCGTCCACTTAATCCTACTTAATAATATAAAAGTTGTGTCACAATGTAATGTGCTGCGAGAGGTGTAACAAAAATTAGAAATTATTATTATTATTGTTATATTCCATTCCACTCCCATCCATCACCCTTTCCATCTTCTCATCTTAGCTCCTCGTGGATGAAGAATCATCCCCGTCTCCCGCCCACCGCCTTGGGTCAGAAGCAACGCAGCAAGACACAGCACATCGACAAGGCCGCCAATTAAGCGAAGCAGTCTTGTTGTTGATGTGCTGGGTCTTGCTGCATTGCCTGTGACTCCAGGACGGTGGGCGGGAGCCAGGGATGACCCGTCATCCATGAGGAGCTAAGATGAGATGAGGGAAAGAGTGGTGGGTGGAAGTGGAATGGGTGGAAGTGCATGCGTGTCTTTGACTTGGTTAAATCCCTTATAAGGGGAGGGGGAACCCTTAGTATATACAAAGATTATTATCATTATTATTAACATTATTATTATTAATATTATTGTTATCATTATTAATATTATTGATACTAAGACCTAGCCAAGGAAATGCTCAAGTCAGGGACAATCTTACCCCGAATAAAATCGTCAGTCATGATAATGCTGACTAAAGAACCAAATATATATCAGTTTTCTTTAGCATTTTCCCAACGCATCTATTTGAGCATTCTTTGTGTCAGCCCTAAGCCCCTTCCCCTTTCGCGATTAGCAGATAAAAATTATAAACAGATACAAAACAACATTTCGTTGCTTACAATTTTAAACGAAGAGAAGGAGCACATGGCATAGCTAATGTAGTAAATGCACGTATGCAGAAAATACTAAATGGTAACAACAATAATATATATACATATACACTTCTCATTCAGTGCGTATTCTCATAGGTACGCACTCTCCTAGCTAAAATCCCCTGTGTTATCACACACAGGTTACGAACTCTATATAGCAGACAGGAAGGCAGAATCAAGTGACGATTCACAAAGCTACGACAGATACGACTTGGTAAAGAAACTTTGCGGGGCAGAAGAAATAGCCTCAAGAAACATATTTGCATTGGTTGACTTCAGATAGACAAGATAACTACAGAAGACATGGGAAAAAATTATGAATGTTTACAACTCGGGTGGGGTAGAATAGGTACAAAGTAAGTAGACGACAAAGAAAAGGTATTCTACCTCCTTCGTCGTCGTCTACTTAGGCAGTAATCGGTTTTCCTGCCTTAATGCTGTTAAAACATTGTTTTAACAACTTTAAGGCAGGAAAACCGAGAGGAAATTGGGAGAGGGAGAGAGGGAGGGAGGGAGGGAGGGAGAGTGGGAGAGGGAGAGAGAAATAGAGTGAAAGATAGATAAATAGAGAGAGAGAGAGGGATATAAAGTAAAAGATAGATAGAGGGATATAAAGTAATAGATATATAGAGGGATATAAAGTAATAGATAGATATATAGAGGGATATAAAGTAATAGATAGATAGATAGAGTGATAGAAAGTGAAAGATGGAAAGAGGGATAGAAAGTGACAGATAGAGAGTGAAGGAGAGAGAGAAAGAAATAAAGAGAGAGAGAGAGCGAGGGAGGTGTCTGAATGGCAAATGCTGTTTTTCTACACAGATGCTCTAATGCGTGAACTAACGTGAGAAAATAATTTGTCGAATCAAACATCACGACACAAATCTAAAGCCACATTCGACAGAGAGTCATGCAGGCGGAACACCACGAACGTAACTCTTATCTAACACATTGTTAGACATACACACATGTAAACACACACAGTAAACCTTTCTCCCTCCTATCTTAATATCCATTTGTCTGAGGACCTCGGAATATGCTGACGTCTTACAAACACTTAAGAGTACAAATAACATTTAGGTTATCTAAACGTGCTCAGGTATTATGATTATCTTTGTGAGAAGGTCGTGTACACATAGCGTGTATAGTTCACTTCAGTACTCACAAGCTCTCACAGTGAGAACCGTTTACATATTTTATTATATTTAACAAAACTATTTGGGAAACTGTAATGTTATAAAACATTTATAAATATACACTTTCGGAGAAATAATATCATAAGTGTAGATCTGTATATTTCGGCTACTATCTGTAATCCTCTTCAGCAGAATGTTTACAAGAAGATAGACTAGTACTCTTCACTACCTAATTCATACCTGTACTCTATCTTCTTGTAACCATTTTGCTGAAGAGGACTAAAGATAGTAGTCGAAATATACGAACCTCCTGTACTTCTGATATTTCTCCGATAGTGGGTTTCAAGTGTACAAAAAACGATTTCATTCAACAGTGAAATCCTCGAATTGTCCAAGAGATAAATGCCCAGTGTGATCCTTGAACTGGACCCTAATGAGTGACACCATATTGTACTGACTCAATGTTTTATACAATCGATATCTTAAGGACTTGGGTGACTCCTCTACGGACCAGAGGCACGAAACATTGTTTTACGACGGAAGACTAATATATATTATATATATATATATATATATATATATATACACAAACACACACACATTTTCAAGGACAGAAGCGCTGGTTATTGCTGGCCCATTAACCTTCCACCCCAAATGAGGGGGATTTATCAACATCTATTTATCTTTATTTCTATTCTAATCTATTCGTTTATCTATTCTTCTAAGGAACTATGTAGGATTACATTCAACTTCGTCGTCGTGACAACTGCACAAATTTCATCCTGGCCAACACCAGGGGGATTCCATTCTAGATTTACTACACAATAGAAACGGTTAGACGACTCAGTCATTTTATTTTTTATAATTCATTATTCTATTGTTATATTATTCATTGTTTTTCTGTTATCTATCATCTATTATTTATCTAATTATTCACTACTCCAGACTGATCTGGTCATGCAGGGTCCCGAGTTCGAGTCTCCCCATGCCCAGGGCTGAAAAGCCTCACAGGACTGCAAGTCGGTACTACAGCTCTGGTGGGCAAGGAGTCAGGTGTGTTTGTGTGTGTGTGACATATACGAGTTCTGAGTTCTCATCCGGAGCTGTCGATCACCTGTCACGGTGGCCCTCCTGAAGAGCGACTTTAATGACGTTGGCACCTGCTGATAACCAGTCACAATAGCACTGCCATGTTTAGATACGGCAACAATAATAATAATGGTATCGTCATGAAAATGTGGAGGAATTGGAGGAAGAGAAGGAGGAAAGGAGGGAGAGGAGGAGGAAGAAAAGGAGAATGATGGGGAAGACGAAGAGGAGGAGGGGAAGGAGGAAGAGGTGAAGGAAAAGTAGGAAGAGGTGGAGGAAAAGGAGGAAGAGGTGGAGGAAAAGGAGGAAGAGGTGGAGGAGGAGGAGGAAGAGGAGGAAAGGAGAAGGGGAGGAAAAGAAGAAGGGAGGAGAGAGAGGAGTAAAGGAGGAGGAGGAGGAGAGAGACATAAAGGAGCTACAAGGACGAGAGGAATTATAGGGATTAAGAAGAGGTGCGGGGAGGATTGTCAGGATGGAGGAAGCAGAGGACGAGGTGGATGGGTGGGGGATTTGGGGGGGGGGGCGCGAGAGACAAAAATTGTCCTGGCGGAAGGACAAAAATTGTCCTGGACGGTAAATGTCCTGGACTTCCAACACGGCGAGGGGGATACAGGTAAAAAGAGGACAATTGAGAGGGTGCAAACAAGCAGGGATTGAGGAGGGAAAGGGAAAGGAGAATAGGGGAGAAGATTTTCTTTCTTTGCTATCAGGTCCTCTCTTGCAAAAACAAAATCATAAATCCAGGACGATGATTTAATGATCGTTGTGAATACTGCTTATGGTGTAATGCAGCGGTTCTCAACCTTAGGGTTCCCCGGAACCCTAAGGTTCCGCAAAAGGTTCCTAAGGGTTCCGCGAGAACAACTGAGATAAGCTAATGCACTTTTAATTTCTTATTTAATTTCATATACGTAACATGATTAAACACGCACGACATATTCTTGGTTATTGTAATAATGAAGTATAGACATCATCCTATCTAACCTATTATTACGATGAAAATAAAATGAGAAATATATATATATATATATATATTTTTTTTTTTTTGAGCAGGGACATGCAATTTATTTTAAAGGTTACGCAAGGGTTAGAAAGGTTGAGAAACGTTGGTGTATCGAGTTTCACATCTCGGTTTAACAAGAGATTTGTTACACAGAAATTAACAGAACTGACTGATTTAAACGTTTAACAGAACAATGACCAACTGGAACATTAAAAATATTTATAATCATAACATTGAAACGATTAATTTAGTTTTCGTCTATTTCTGTATTGGCAACAAATGAAGAAGCGATGGAATCATGAAACAGATAATATAGAAAAACATTAAAGTGAATGGCAGTGCAAAATTATAAACAAATTGGGTTATTAAGGTCACAGCAATGCCATTTGAAATAACACAAGATACATTGTAATTATTAGTTTACAAATCCCACGCCATAATATGTCGTTATTTCAAATTTCCAATATTCTTCCCAAAATCCCAAGTCCAATAATAAAAATAAATATATAAATATATAAAATGTGAAAGAAAACGGTTTTCCAGATTTTCAGAGAAAGAAAACGGGGGGTAATAAACAAAATCTGACGTCTGGTTTCTCTTCTTGTCTCCACGAAACTTAAAAAAGTGGGTTATCACACTGGGCTATTTTTTCTCCAACCTCCGATTAATCGGCGGTAAGACTTTTTCCGCCGTAAAAAACGCCAAGGAAAATTAGTTTTTCTCAACAAAATTACATACCTGTCAAGAATTTACGTTTTTTTTTAGCAAGTCTTACGTAATTTCATTTTCAAATTTTACGGCATATGTTGAAAAATCTTACGTTTTTTCTCCGCATGCGATGTGTTTTTTTAAATGTGTTTGTTTTGTTTTTTAAAATAAATTCCCCTTTTCATGTATTACATAACATCAATTTTTACTTTTTTTTTTTGCCTGTCTTAAGTAATTTCTGATTCTCAAACTGAACTCAGATGAGTGATGTTTTTCACTATGTTGTGTTCATACTGTCATGCGTTTTCATTCTGTATTTGTTTTGAAACAAATATTGAATGACAAAAACAAATATGGCTTAATGTTTAATTACCGTTTTATACACAAACTTATGGTCTCTAACGGAAAATCTCATGACAAAACACCACAGTAAATTGACAGGTTTGAAAATACGTAAAATATCATATCCTTCCCCGAAAGCTTTGGGCTGCGAATTTGCTCAAATAGCCTGAGAAAAAATAACCCAGTGTACACCTCTAAGGATGCCAGATACGTACACGCAAATGCGTGCAAGTGCAAACGGATGACGCATTACCCATAATTTATCACCGCCAGGAGAACAAGAAAATACAATCCACTCACTAATCATGAGTGGTGAGCAAACACGCGATCTCAAACGCAAATAAACGGCCAAGATTCAAAACATACAATGACGTCACAACGGTTCTACATTCTGGGCCTGAGTAACTAAATACAAATGAATAAACAAAATAAAAATGAATAAATAAACATCTATAGAATATTAAATTGGATAGAGATGAACTAAATAAATAAAACAAAATAAATAAGTAAAAGACTCAAATAGTGCGTTATGACGTCATGTCGCCGTTGAGAGGAAATTAATATTTCGTAACAGAATGCTAAGAGACTTTGTAGGGATATCACAAGTCCCTGAAATATTGAATACATAAATCTTCACATATCAACAGACTTGGGAAATTACCAGCTACTAAATAAACAAATACGTAAATAAATAAATAAATTACATATGCATATAAAAAGTCATTTCCAAACAATCGTAACCATCATCGGCACTGATAGGGCCCGAGTTCTACAGATAAATATGATTTCCTTCTTTCTTCAACTGTTTTAGTTTTAGGAAATATTCGTAGCAGTGTCATTATTTTCATTTCATGTTTCGAAAGTCAGAGACCAGTAGTTACAATTAGGTTAATTTATATCAACTTTATAAATTTTAATTTTACATTTAATTTAAACTTTTCATTTTTTTGTCTAATAGTGTTCATTATAACCTAAAAATGCATGTATTCCATTAAATTGAAAAATTAAAAGGTAACCTACTCTCATAATATATTATTGAAAATAACATTGGCACCTACGAAGTGGTTAGGTCTGATTAGGACTGAAGACAGATTTCAGGAATTGAACAACCCAAAGAACCAGGCCAGTCTACGAAACAATAATATATAATATTATGCCGTAGGCGTCGACGCCAAAGGATGAAAAAATAAATCGATAAAAAAAAAAAAAAAAATCCTAACAATTAAAGGAACCGAGGAAATGGGGGTAAACTCAGGAAGGCTTTCCTTAGCTGAATAAAATAGCTTGACGACATCCTGAGTAAAACAAGTTTTCACGAAACTGTCATTACCAAAATAATAATTACAGAATAATAATCAACATATATAAACAAATAAATAAATATATGAATATACCATAAAAACCAACTTGTCCTTACAAAATAACCAGGAAATGATTAACACACCCACAACAACGGAAAAACAACAACAACAACAACAACAACCGACAGAGCCATCTGTGACTACGCAACCCAAAACAACATAATCAATGAACTAAAATATTTGAAAACACCAACTGGCCTGCACAACTTGCCTTCTTTGATAAAGCCTCGTTTATTCACGGAGCAAGTTGAAAGGCAAGTCAAGTGTGCAAGTTACTTGAACTCGAGTGGAAAACGAGCAATTACATGTTCACACAAGCCAAGTCAGAGAAGAGTAGTGTGTGTGAACATGTACGTATTTGTTCGCTTCCCATTCCAGTTCAAATAACTTGCACACTCGACTTGCCTTTCAACTTGCTCCGTGTAAACGAGGCTAATAACCCCTAACTCAGTCGAATAAGACAAAACTCCAAAATATCTCAAAACGTAGAGAGAACGAAAGCAGACTTGTAGTAGAGAACAACGAAAACATGTAGACGACGACAATTAGCACACCAACCGTCTTTTGCTGTAATGACGCATTTATATATTCTTTTCTAGCTAAAACCAACCGATTTTATTCAATTGGGGTAAAAACGTAACATTTTGATTATCTAAAAAAATTCTCGTACCTCCATCCAATATAAATACAAAGCAAACATATGAAAAGGATTAGTGATACAAACCTTACGGAGAAATTATTAGATATTTTCAATTACTGAACAAAGGCACTTTTTTTTTATTTCGAATTAAAAAAGTCAATTAGTAGGATACAATGAATGCAAATTATACTTTCTCATGGTAAATATACCATACCATTGCACTGGCAACGGTATGGTATATTTGTATGGTATAATGGTATATTGCTATGGTATAATGGTATATTGCTATGGTATAATGGTATAATGGTATATTGCTATGGTATAATGGTATATTGCTATGGTATAATGGCATGTCTAGTATCCCCAGGCTTAGGTTACGTTAAGAACTACTGACATAAAGAAAGAGACCATCTTTCACACACATTTTCAATAACAACAACGAAAAACAAAATCAAAGAAAAAAAAAACAGCTAGCCAGCATCGACATGTATCTTTTACTATAAACCTTCAACAAACAGATTTCAAGAAAATATATTGTAATAACTGTTGCACAGGTAGCAATCATGACAGACAAAAACTAGCACACGAATATCAGCAAACAGATTAATAACAGGCTAGTAAACAAGCGTTTGAATTCTGCC
>NC_134799.1:4479840-4497340 GCF_046742065.1 Oratosquilla oratoria
GATAAATAAATAGGTAGATAAATAAGATGATACATTAAACAGATGAATATAAGCATAAAAGGATAGATAGACGAATAGATAGATGAAATAGATTATATAAGACAGATAAATTAATGCATAAAATAGAATGTAACAAGTTAAACCAAAGAATATATATATATATATATATATATATATATATATATATATATATATATATATATATATAAAAGAGGTATCTAATGAGTCAAGGATCGATCAACTTCAACATTCGAAAGAGAATACATGTGTTGGATTGCACAGTAACTTCAATTCACAAAATGAAAATCTCCAAATAATGTGTGATCCAAATTAGGTGATAAACAAAATAAAAGAAAAGAATGTAAAAACAAACAAACTCATAGTCACATCAGGGCTCGACGTTTAGCATGCAGTAACTTCGGAAAATATATATATATTAGAAATTATACAACAAAGTTGTTATGGCCGGACGAGGATGTGGGGAAAATGGAAATTCTCAAATGTTACAACGACAACAAAATAATAGATAGGAAAATAACGGCAACACTCAAGAGAGATTATATTGAACACAACTTAAGTAGCAACTATTTTAACCATTGCAGCCTACTACAATTCTACAACGCAGTTATTTTAAACTAGGACCAAAGAAACAACATAGATTTAATATATCTAGGTTTTGAAACTGCCTTATGATACTGTCCCATCCCGAGAAACTACAGACTAGAATTCTAGCAAAACTGATCGAACAAAGGTAAAGAGATTATTTTGATTGGCGAAGCCTCTAGGTAACCGTTTCCCGACCTTTTCCGACCATAGCACCCCCTGTTGTCATGTCTAAGCAGTCCAGCTCCCCTATCTTGTTATTAGAAGGATAAAAGAAAGTGAAGTGTACTGCTTGATGATTTATTTTCTTGATTCCTTAGAACTGAAACAAATTGACAATATTGTTTGTAGAAGAAACAAGAACACCCTATAAAAATAAGATAGCATAGAAAAAGTCAAATATGCACAACTAGGTAATAAGTGATACACATATCAATGTGATTTTTGTGTGCATCACTTCCCAGCACCCCCTATAATTGATTTCAGCACCCCCAGATTGGGAAACGCTGCTCTGGGTGGAGTATTTCTTAATTTGTCGCTAATACCCAGCGCTTCTCTCCTTAAGGACTATGGCGCCGAAAAGGTGGAGTCACAGAAGTGGAAGATGAGAAAGTGGAAGATG
Organism: Oratosquilla oratoria; assembly: GCF_046742065.1. Classification (NCBI taxonomy): domain Eukaryota; kingdom Metazoa; phylum Arthropoda; class Malacostraca; order Stomatopoda; family Squillidae; genus Oratosquilla; species Oratosquilla oratoria. The sequence continues at coordinate 4,481,066 of NC_134799.1, forward strand.
AGAAAGTGGAAGATGAAAGATGAGAAGAATATTAGTACACGTGATCTAATAGAGGTGCTTGACATAAGAACATAAGAATGAAGGAGACTGCAAGAGACCATAAGGCCTACACTAGGCAGCTCCGTATCCATCACCACCTGTCATCCCCATCCATAAAGTTGTCTAATCGTTTCTAGCAATTGATAGTTTCAGCGCTCACTAACTACATGGTTACTAAGTTTATTCTAATTATTGCCTATTTCCTTCTTAAATCTAAATTTATCCAGTTTATAACCACTACTCCGAGTCCTGCTCTGTTGTTTTAATATAATGACTTTGCATCACCCTTGTTAAAGACTTTGATCCACTTGAACACCTCTATTAGATCACTCCGCACTGTACGCCTAAGCCTCTCTTCGTAAGGCAAATTTCTGAGTCCATGTATCATTTTGGTCATTCTTCTCTGTACTGATTCTAGAGAATTGATGTCCATTCTGTTGGACGGAGACCAAAACTGTACCGCACAGTCAAGGATGGGTCTAACTATCGCTAGATAGAGTTTAATAATTACCTCTGCACTTCTATTCATTACCGTCCTAACAATGAAACCTAATACTCTGTTTGCTTTATTCCTGGCGCTAATGCGCTGTTTCCTGGTTTTAAGGTCCGGACTCGCTAGAACTCCCAAGTCTCTCTCGCACTCAGTTTTCTCTAAAAGCGTGTTATCTAAGCTGTATCTATTTTCGGGGTTATGTAGCCCCACGTTTAACACGCTACACTTAGAGATATTGAAGTTCATTTGCCATTTCACCGACCATGTGAACAATTTGTTAAGATCATCCTGCAGAATCTCTGCGTCGTCTCCTGACCTAATTAGGCGTCCTATTTTAGTGTCGTCCGCAAACTTACTAACATCGCCTAAGCCGTTTATGTACATAATGAACAACAAGGGACCCCAAACCGTGGATCAAAGGCTTTAACACGGGTGACGCAAACAAGGTCATCATATTATTTGTTTTTGTTTTGTTATAATTTTGTCTGTCTGATTTTCATTTATTATTAGTTATATGTCAATTTATTATCATTTACTATTTACCTGTTTGTTTGTTATTCAACTATACCTATGCATTTATTTACGTATTTTATTTGTTATTTACATTATTATAGTTTTAATTTATTATTAATATGATTTTTTTTCCCTTGCATCCGACCTAGATATGGATCAAAAGGTCTCCTGTCGGCATGCTCCGCCTTTGTAATCCTTTGTATCAAAACAACAGGGCAGGACTCGCAGTAATGGGTTTAAACTGGACACATTTAGATTTAAGAAGGAAATAGGCAAGAATTGCTTTAGTAATAGAATGGAACAGACTTAGTGACCATGTACTGAGCGCTGAAACTATCAGTTGTTTTAAGAAACGGGTAGACAGCTTTATGGATGGGGATGACAGGTGGTAATGGACATGGAACTGCCTAGTGTAGGCCTCATGGCCTCTTGCAGTCTCCTTCATTCTTATGTTCTTTGAGTAGAGACAACGCTTGATAGAGGAGACGAAGAGGGCGCCTACAGAATTCATAACTGGGGCAAGTTGGTCGAACCTTTCAAGAATTGTTCAGAGTGGAAAGGGTGACTGCATGGGAGCTTGGTCGGCGTGAGTGAAGCAACGCGCCTCCTGGCGTATGCTCCCAATTGATGATGATGAGTAGAGATGAATCTCTAAGTATTAAATAATTGGTACTGAGAGAATGGCTATGCAACGAGAGGAGTTGCTCAGGGTTCCATTTTTGGGTCACCTCTGTTTACAATACAGGATGCTCCCAGAAAAATAATAATGGATAAATAGATAAATGAATAAATAGATAACTGAGTAAACAAATTGATCAATAAATGAATAGATAAATGAAAAATAGATAGACGAACAAACAAATAAATAGATGAATATATTTAAGTAGGATACTGAATAAATAGATTATTAAATAAATAAATAAGCAAATAGGTAAACAAATAAACAAAGAAATTAGAATTTTCGTAACGTTGTAAAATGCAATACTGTGTTCGGAAAATGTTGATCCCCATTTTGAGTATTTGCGAATACGAAGGGGGGGACTAGACTAGACTAGTCTAGAAAGCACAGCTTTCCACACATATGCGTCAATTTGTGGATCAAGTTAAAGAATATAGCCCAGATCATCAACCTCAGTCAAACGAAGGCCAATTTTGGTAAACAGAGATAAAGAGACGGGACCCCATGAGTATATCACCAACTCCGTATACTACAACTGGATCAATACAACGTAGCAGAAACAGACACAAATGCCCCTGCGCGCACACACGCATATACATACAGCGCGATGGCGCACTGGTATCCTTCGCAACCGCTACTCCAGCGATCCGAGTTCGGTTCCTGCCCAGGTCTGAAATAATTTCAGCATCGCTGCACTGTGAGCCAGCACTCTAACTCTCGTGGGCAAGGAATTGTGTGTGTGTGTGTGTGTGTGTGTGTGTGTGTGTGTGTGTGTGTGTGTGTGTGTGTGTGTGTGTGTGTGTGTGTGTGTGTGTGTGTGTGTGTGTGTGTGTGTGTGTGTGTGTGTGTGTGTGTGTGTGCAAGGTCACAGCATTACCCATAGATCGGGCATATATGAGCTCTGAGCTCTCACCCGGAAGGGTAATAGCTGTCGATCACGAGTCCAACACGTGATATAAGACCATGGTGAATCTCTCTCTCTCTCTCTCTCTCTCTCTCTCTCTCTCACACACACACACACACACACACACACACACACACACACACACACACACACACACACACACACACACACACACACACACACACACACACACACACGGCGCAATGGTAACGTTCGCAACTGCTAACCCAGAGGTCCGAGTTCGAATCCCGCCCAGGGCTGAAATAATTTCAGTATCGCTGTGCTGCGAGCCGTTACTCCAACTCTCGTGGGCGGAGAGTTGTGTATGCGTGTGTGTGAGGTCACAGCATTACCCATAGATCGGGCATATATGAGCTCTGAGCTCTCATCCGGGAGGGTAATAGCTGTTGATCACGAGTCCAACATGTGATTCAAGACCATGGTGAATCAAACATTGAGCGATGGAGCAAGTGTGTTACTGAGTGGACGCCGCGAGGTGGGAAGCGTGGAAGAGGAAGACCAGACAGAAGGTAGAGAGGCGAGTTTGAGAAGTTTGCAGGAGTGACATGGCAAAGGTTAGCGCGGTCGTGTGGATCATGGGATGCTATGAAGGAGGCTTTTGTTCAGCAGTGGACTCAGGATGGCTGATTTAATATTTATCTTTGAATCAAACACAAATACACACACACACACACACACACACACACACACACACACACACACACACACACACACACACACAGTCTTAGCATTACCCATAAATCGGTCATACGAGCTCTGAGCTCTCTTCCGAGAGGGAAATAGCTGTTGATCACGAGTCCAACACGTGATCCAAAGACCAAGGTGAATACACACACGGATAGGATAGAAGCAAAGTTCCACTGGTCTGTATATAAAACCCATAAGAGGATGCGGCTCGTGTCCACTTGTCTGAGCGGGTTGTCGACTTCTCACATAAACAATGAATACGTATTATATACCACGACCTTTAGACGCCCATAGAAACAATGTTGCACAGGTGTGGGAATATAACAGATGTTGGTGTGCTCACGTGTTTTTGTGCATATGAATATAGTCTTGTACTCACTGACTCCTGACCTTGGTTATTTATCATTTATCATAAGAAAGATAAATAGAAAATGGGACCTTACCAAGCTGGTTCTCCAATGGACCATTAATGCCCGAGACTGTGCTGAGTTGTGTACTCAAATCTACAATCTCAATTGTTTCATTTCTGTACAAAATATTTGTTGTCTTGTGAGACAATCTCCCCTCCACTCGTCTGTAAATACCATCATTATCATCTAGTGACGGTCAGATAGGAGTCCTTTACCATAATTCTGTATATTCTTTCATGTTTCTTAAATGATAAAAATCATTAGTGAGCAAAATCCATGTTCAGTTATATGGGGGTTCAAACTTAGATATAAATAGAATATAAATGTCATGCCACAAAAAGTCCAGTCATCCGAAGTAATTGCTTCGTTTCCCGTGACCGCACGAAGAATATTTGATCAAAACTTGGTGACGCCTGCCACTCAGCATATTTAGCATAAACGTAAGTTTCTGATAAAACTGTGTGAGATTAAAAATTATTTGTCTATTTTTTATTTTATGTTAAGTTTTGCGCCTTTGAACTGTGTGACTTTTTATGACAGCTAGAATTGCGTGTAAAGGCAAAAACGACCCAAATAGAAATTCCTTCACTGAATTCATCCATTCATTCTGACATGGCTTACAAATCTCATATGGCACCCGCGCTAGGAAAAAAAAGTTGCTCAGCCCTGAAATATTTTATCTACACCGATATGTTTCATCTAATGTATACATTATTATATGCATATGTTCCGATTCCCACGCGAAAAGCGAAATCAACGCACTCCTCAATACCACCATACACACCGCGCAAACATGTTCACGATCATAATAGTAAACAATTACACTTTTTTCCAACAAAATTCGCTTCTTTGTCCGACTTTCATAGTAAATCTTCTCATTTCAATTGACCCCTCATTAAAAAAAAGTCTCGAATTTCTATCCTATCACTAAATTTCCAACAATCATTTCCCCTTTCTATTGAAGGCAAACAGATCGAAAACAGGCACCAGACTCCAGGAGACCTTACTTTGATGCCAGTTCCTTCACGAACCTCCCAAGCCACAACAAATGCCCTACACAGAACTCAAAAAAGAGTGATTGGCTACAGTCACCTTTATACACAAGTGCCCCTCCATTTTTCTAAAGATTGATCTTCCCACTCTCACAGACACCTATTTCGTGAGCGCGGGTGGTCGGTCCCAGATGATCATCATGATCTCCAGTTATAATTCAAACTTCATCAAGTAAACAAATCCTGCCTTTCCGCGACCTGTCAGCACTAGGAACTAGTGATCACTCCAGATGACTCCCTATCTTTCTACTGTGACTTCTCGAGTTGACATCATTCCTCCAAATTACTTCTGAAATATATCGCCGCGCTCCTACAATGTCTGCTTGATTCTCACTTCTGTGCGTTGTGTCTCCATGCAGAGATAAGAAATATTTCCATATGTCTTACTTACCCTGATAGGAGAGCTCCTCCTGTTTGTGACCATCATCTTTCTGAAAGAAAGATTCACAGATAAATTAATCAAATACATCAATAGTGATTGTGGATTTTTCTTTCTTGTCTCAAAAACGAGGACCTCGTTGGCTGAACGTGGTATAATGCACAGTAGATAACCTGCAGTATCTGTGTAAAACACAATCTAAATTCTCCAAAGTAGTCAGATGAAAATTGAAAGAAACATATTAATGAAACAGCATATGGTAAACACCAAATGAATATTCTAATTATAGAAAAAAACATAAATGAAATATCTAGTGTTTGTGGAGGAATAGAATCTGTCCACACACAGACGACAAACCGATATGGAGGGACTCCTAAGCCTAGGCCATAGGACCCGGTATCAGGAAACTGTACTTTAAAGGCACTTGTTCAATAATAAAAATGATGATGATAAAAGTATTAATAATAATAATGATAATGACAACGATATTGATGATGATGATAATGATGATGATGATGATGATGATGATGATGATGATGATGATGATGATGATGATGATGATGATGATGATGATGATGATGATGATGATGATGATGATGATGATGATGATGATGATGATGATGATGATGATGATGATGATGATGATGATGATGATGATGATGATGATGATGATGATGATGATGATGATGATGATGATGATGATGATGATGATGATGATGATGATGATGATGATGATGATGATGATGATGATGATGATGATGATGATGATGATGACGACGACGACGACGACGACGACGACGACGACGACGACGACGACGACGACGACGACGACGACGACGACGACGACGACAAGGATAATAGTAATAATAATAATGATGATGATAATAACAATAATTATTATAATGATAGAACCAATAACAGTTACAATAATTATAACAAAACAATAATAATAACAATAATTAATGCAACGACAATTGGTTTCCTATACAAATTATTGCTTAAATTGAAAATCAGTAAACAGTGATAAAAATGGAACAATGTAATACACTCAATCAAGATTACATTGTACTGAATAAATAAATTTACTCATTAGACAAGTCAAAAAATTTAAAGTCAGTCCGTTAAAGTTTTCTTTGAAGTATTTTGCTCATAGAAAGTATTACCACGAAACATTGGTACGACCTAGGAGTTGGTAATAATTTATTATTACCATCAGTATGGAGCACACGCCGGGAGGCGCGTTGCTTTATTCAAACGCCTACACTATTCCCCACAGTTTCACGAGTTATACTGGTAACATGCCTTGACTAAGCTTCACGGGAATTACTAACAAGTTAATGATATCAGACGGTAGGAATGGCAGGCTTTTGTTATGTCCTCCAGGCCTTTGGCACTGCACCCCTGACCACAATATTAATGTAAGCGAAGCTTTTCAAGACATCAATGTCTTCACCACGTGCACTGATACTAAACTATGTAATCCAGCAAATGGTTCCTCCTTGGACCAGGAGACCTGGCAAGACAGTCTCGCCTTCATGTGAAGTGGTTCAAGGAGCTGCAACTAAGACTTTCAACCAGAGCTGGGCGCGTTACCACCTGAAAGGTAGTGCGTTACCGAAAAATCTGGGGTGCATTTCCGTCAATGCATTACCGATTTCAATTTCCATAGAGCGGTCAGCAGTATACACATACGCAGTAACGCGGAGATTTTTCAATGACCACGTAATAAGTTTAGTATCATCAACAAAAACCATGATGAGCAACTCTATCCACTACCTAGTCCATGCAGTTGTTGAGAAATGATGGGATGAAGACTTCTTAAATCGAGGACGCATTTCACAGTACTCTCTATTCCTGAGTAGTGACTGGACATCGGGTCAAAAATTCCCGCAGGCATCCCATGGATCTACAGAAGATTCCAGAACACCCCACGATGCACTGAATCGAACGCCTTTATTGAGCTCAACACAGACTGCGAGCAACCCTTGCTATAAAACACATCAGTAATTAACAAGAACTCGAAGCGCCAGGAACAAATCATTTGTTGATTTACCGGGCGTGAATCCAGACGGCTCAGGCATCTACAGTTTTAACAGAAAAGAAAGAGTTCGTACTATCAACTAATGGGCGAAAACTTTTCCCGGAAAACTGAGCAATGTAACACCAACTCATTTTCTAGTCAGATAGATTGGTACCGGGTAGCTGAATGACACATTACCGCATGTAACCCACGGATGTAGGCTTGCATCCTGCATTCCACGCTGACTTTCCACGTGAAAAATGTTTTTCCACCCAACTTACACTCTCTAACTTGACTCAGAAAAGGTGCAGTTTCGTTTCTTTGTGGTTCGGCAACCGTCACACGAACACCAGCCAGAGAAAAATGGCCGTTTGGAGAGTCAGCTATGTACAATCGCTCAAAGTATTCGGCTTAGCGAACACTATAACAATCCATACCAGTTATCCATCAGTTGCCCTGCCATCGATCACTTGCGCAACAGATTTGAAATGGAGTTTCTTCATGGCTTGGTAAATTCTGCAGTTCTGTAGGATCCTTTATTGCCCTATTTCCCAACCCTGGGGTCGCCAAGACAAATTCATATTGCTATAGTAAAATTCAATGATGTTAACTTTGTCTTTTGTAACCTTACATTACCCTTTTTAGTAAGAGAAAACAGCGGGTCACCATAAATGGAATAAAATCTAGGTGGGGCAATGTTACTAGCGGGGTCCCCCAGGGCTCGGTTTTGGGTCCATTGTTGTTCATTATGTACATAAATGACTTAGACGATGGGATAAATAGTGATGTTAGTAAGTTTGCGGACGACACTAAAATAGGACGCCTAATTGGGTCAGGAGACGACGCAGAGATTCTGCAGGATGATCTTAATAAATTGTTAACATGGTCGGAGAAATGGCAAATGAACTTCAATATCTCTAAGTGTAGCGTGTTAAACGTAGGGCTACACAACCCCAAAAATAGATATATCTTAGATAACACGTTTTTAGACAAATCTGAGTGCGAGAGGGACTTGGGAGTTCTGGTAAGTCCGGACCTTAAAACCAGGAAACAGTGCATTAGCGCCAGAAATAAAGCTAACAGAGCATTAGGTTTCATTGCTAGGACGGTAACGAATAGAAGTGCAGAGGTAATTATTAAACTCTATCTAGTGATAGTTAGACCCATCCTTGACTATGCGGTACAGTTTTGGTCTCCGTCCTACAGAATGGACATCAATTCACTAGAATCAGTACAGAGAAGAATGACCAAAATGATACATGGACTCAGAAATTTGCCTTACGAAGAGAGGCTGAGGCACCTAAACTTACACTCTCTGGAAAGGCGCAGAGTGCGGGGTGATCTAATAGAAGTGTTCAAGTGGATCAAAGGCTATAACAAGGGAGATGCAAACAAGGTCATCATAATAAAACAACAGGGCAGGACTCGCAGTAATGGGTATAAACTGGACAAATTTAGATTTAAGAAGGAAATAGGCAAGAATTGGTTTACTAATAGGGTGGTCGATGAATGGAATAAACTTAGTAAACCATGTAGTAAGCGCTGAAACTATCAGTTGTTTTAAAAAACGATTAGACAACTTTATGGATGGGGACGACAGATGGTGATGGATACGGAGCTGCCTAGTGTAGGCCTTATGGTCTCTTGCAGTCTCCTTTATTCTTATGTTCTTATATATTGATTATACTTGTCCCCTACTTTTTACAGTCAACAACTAGTCATATCAACACATATACAAATAGATTAGTGGTGGTCGCGGTCATATCATGAGGATCATACTGGGGTCGCCTAAAAAAAAGTTTGGGAAACACTGATATGTAGTAACAAGGATGTGATCGATCTCCTTTGCCACACTCCCAAACCTACTATACCAACTCCACCGGTGTGGTTCTCGTCCCCCGGTGTGGTTCTCGTCCCTTCTGGATTTCGTAAAATCCAGGAGAGAGAGCTGTTGTTTTTCTTGGTTCCAGAGCCGTGGAGACCATCACATACTTCACAGGCAGCTCTGTCAGTTCCAGTAATTACAGTGAGGTCGTTCAACAGCAAATATCCCAACGCAGGCACTGGTCGACCATACAAGCTGAACAGTAGAACATCTACTCAATTTCAAACGCTTCATCAGGAAGCTATACTTTAATATGAGAGATGAAACCCAAGGAATGTTTTAACTTCACTTAAATCATACGTCTAACAACCAGAGTAACCTTTATAGCAGTGGGTTGTAGTCTACTAGTTATGACTACATCTCCTATAACCCCCAGCTCTCGAGGTGAGATCGATTATTGTTGCCCGATCAGTGATAATTTCAGTTTCTCTTTATATGTCTGTATGCTTGAATGTCCTGAATATAATTTTAGTACAGTTCATGTTTCTGCAATTGAAATATTTTCAAATATAGTGTCATTATACTTCCTGAAGAATAAACAACATATCATCAAAGGTAAATTGTCAAGGTATCGCTCTAGGACGGTTTTTTGAATATTTGACCAAAATTTGCGGACACTCTCCGTGCAGTAAGGTCTCTGACAGTTGTCATGCGACGGGACCACGTGACCTGCCGGCACGTTTGCCCAAAATGTAATGCAGAGAAGACCATATTTCACGCTAAAGTTGCTGCTTTTGTCCAACGTGTTACCCAGATAACCCCTAATAATAAGTACGTTTCTTTCATCTGGTCCCACAATGGCGGAAACATCGATAATCCATAATTGCCACTCTTCTTGACTCGCCGTAACCACACCTTCATTTTCTTTTTGCCTTTTCCTCCTGTTTCTATTTTTCCCCTTTGTTGCTCTCGCCTCGCTTATCAATTTTCTCATCCATTGGGACTCCTACGCGATCTATATTCACGTTTATGATCCCATGATCCAAAATGATGTCACAGTATCACGTACAGCTTTATCGCCATTGCCTTTGTAATTCCTTTTCTCTTCATTTCTTATTTTCAGATTCAAAGTTTCCTGTTTTTTTCAGTCTTTATTTAACACTTATTCTAAGTTAAATCTACGTCCTGGCTGTTTGAGGCTACACGATTAGTATTTAGTGTGAACATCTTCTTGCTGTAGACCCGGGTAGTCCTGTAGATATGTTGGATTCCTGATGAAGGCCGAGCCTCATGCGAAGCAGGGACTGGCGCAGCCGGTAACTCGTACTATACATACACACACACACACACACACACACACACACACACACACACATATGGGTAGTCCTTTGTGTGCAGTGTATATATATATATATATATATATATATATATATATATATATATATATATGTGTGTGTGTGTGTGTGTGTGTGTGTGTGTGTGTGTGTGTGTGTGTCTATATCTATGTACGTATATATAAAATGTCCTATGTTTTCAAACTCCAACATTAATCTTCTCTGAAGTGCCTTATCAAAGACTTTCTCTAGGTCAGTAGTTCTCGGGTTCCCACGCTCTTCTCCTTTCGACCCCAGGTTGCCTCAATCCCTCACCCATTTTGAATTACCGAATTGTTCTCTCATCATTCAACAGATACATGGGTGATTACTGAAACTGGAACTATTTTTTTCCATTAAATGAATGCGAAGGAAAAAAGAAAATGTTATTTCATTGGTTCATAAATCTTTTGTGATTTAACAGCCAGATACATTGTTGGGGGAGGAGAATATTACTTTATCAAACGTCATCATACAATGGAAATAAGCTTACATGCTTTTTTGTGTTATCCTCGGTAATTGTAATTGTTATTTCGAACTATGTGTTTTTTCATTGTCTACACTTCATGTACTGTATATTGATTCATTACCAAATAAACTTTTCGTTGTTGCTGTTATTATAACGAAATCTTCGTAACAACAATTTTCCAATCGACTTAATGCCCACATCGGCTTGCGTGGAAATACAAGGTATAGTGCTGAAACATCTTTTTATGAGCTACTTCACGGTCGCCCTTACAACTCTCTCCGCTGGTCTTCGGGTCACTTGGTGACCCATAACCGCTTTTGGAACGTCTCGCCATGTCTGTCTATCCTGTGTCACCTGCTTCCATTCTCTTGATTCTATTCTGCATATCTGTACATCTTCTTCAACGCATCTCTTCCAGTCTTACATTTGCATATGTACAAACAGTAAACACAGTACAGCGCACAGAAGACACTCTTCCCTAATTCGAATTTCCTCCTCTGAATTAAATTATTCTCCCCCATTTCCTTTCTTCAAAGGTAAAATTCCTCCCCTGAGGATTGAAATTGCTTCCCTGGGAATCCAAGTGAGCCGATTGAGAAATGTAGCTTTAGATCCTGATACACATAGTCCACCCAACCCTCACTTTCTTGTAGAACATCGACAGCTCTAAATTTGAAACTTGGTCAGTTTGTTAGACTGAACCTTCCTGTTCCTGGACAGAATTTGTTAATAATTTGCACAATGTTTTGATCTTGCGATATTTCTTTTTCCTTTTTTAATGTAAAAATGAAGATGGTACCCCTACATTAATTATAGTATACGTGTCACGGCATAATGGACAGGAAACTTAGGGAGAGGTATGTATCAAGAATTTTTCATCACAGCAGCTGAAAATAACCAGATGAGTTTCTAATGCCAATCTGAATAAAATATAAAATCTACAATGTTACTGTGAGTCATGTTAAGTTATAAATTTAGAAATACAAGATGTCAATTATAAATAAAATCAGAACAAATCAAAGGATTGTGATATAAAAGTTGGTATGTAGGTAGTGGTTGCTTTGACATATGAGGAAGAAAATGACGTGCGCCGTTACAAGAAAATGCAAGGATCATGAACTAAACAAACATTTACGTTAAGCCCCAGTCATACCAAAGAGGGAACGAGGCCCTATTCTTTCTATGTATACCGCCAGCTTCACCCCAGAGTCACATTCCTCTGAAGAAGCATAGAGTGAAACCGGTCAGGAATAAACTAAAAAACTCGGAACTAGACCCGTGACTTCTTTTTCCACCTTCATCATATATATACATACATATATATATATATATATATATATATATATATATATAGATATATATATATATTTATAAATCGATGATAGCTACGATATTATTTACCTAGACTTTAGCAAAGCGTTTGACAAGGTGCCCCACTCCTAAATTAAGTCAAATTCCATGGCATATCAGGAAAAGTGTTTAAATGGATAAGGGCATGGATCTGTGACAGAAAAGTGCGGGTCACCATCACTAGCGTAAATTCCAAATGGGGGAGTGTTATCAATGGAGTTCCCCTTATTGTTCATTATGTATATAAACGACTTGGACAATGGGATTATTAGTGATGTAAGTTTGGAGACGATACTAAAATAGGACGACAAATTAGGGCAGGAGAAGACGCCGAGATACTGCAGGAAGATTTGAACAAAAAATTCACATGGTCGGTGAAAGTATTAAACGTAGGTTTACACAACCCAGAAAGCATGTATGCGTTAGATAACACATTTTTAGAGAAAAATGAGTGCAAGAGAGACTTGGGAGCGTTAGTGAATTCAGACCTCAAGTCCAGGAAACGGTGGATTAGCGTCAAGAATAGAGGTAACGAGTTAGGTTTCATTGCTAGGACGGATACGAATGAAAATGCAGATAGTTATCAAACACTGTTTGCCGTTAGTTAGACTAATCCTTGACTATGCGGTATAAATTTAGTCTCTGTCCTACAGAATGGATCTAAATTCACTAGAATCAGTACAGAGGAGAATGACCAAAATGATACACTGGCTCGGAAATTAAAATTACGAGGATAGGTTTAGGCACCTTAATTCACACTCTCTAGAAAGACGCAGAGTGCTGGGCGATCTAATAGAGGTGTTCAAGTGACTCAAGGGCTTACAAAGGGGACGCAGGCAAGGTCATCATATTAAGACAACAGGGTAGGACTCGTAGTAATACATTTAAATTGGATAAATTCAGATTTAAGCAGGAAATAGGCAAGAACTGCTTTATCAATAGAATGGTCAACGAATGGAATAGACTTAGTAACCATGTAGTGAGCGCTGAAACTATCTGTTGCTTTAAGAGAGGGTTAAATAGCTTTATGGATGGGGATGACAGGCGGTAATGGACATGGAATTGCCTAGTATATGCCTTATGGTCTCTTGCAGTCTCCTTCTTTCTAATGTTCTTATGTAGGGTAGCAGAGAAGCTTGTAATGTTGGGATCACATGCGTTCCACACGTCTTTTTCTATTACAGGAGTGATGGGAAACGTATAATGAATATGTAGATCCATATCTTGCTGGTCATGTGAACGGCGTACGGATAGGGTTATTATAGCGCATGTTATCAGAGGTAACATATGTACGAAAAAATTTATTATATCACTTGTGCCTCGCCAAAGAGTGCCAAAGGGAACACACCAAATATATGTGTACGAAATGAGCTTCATATTATTCCTCATAAATTATGATCAACGGGAGAGTCATTGGGGTTTTGTTGAACGTTGTATATTATGTGGAAAAAGAAATTTAAGTTCGGTTGCGCATCCCTTCCCGGTTCGAGCTCTCTGATCCCAAGTTCGAATCCGGCGACTGCTAGGGTCTACTACGTTCCCCGGCACCTTGAATACGTGGAAGGAAAATACGACCTTGGACGCAGTCAGGAGCTTTCTGGAGTACATTCGGATCTCCTTCGATACTATTTTCTTAATTCCTGGTTTATCACTCTCCTGTGGCATTTTGTCTTCTGCTTTGTTCTTTGACTTTTCTCCTGAGGACTCTTAGCCTCACTCGTTTATTTTTGGAATCTCTTACTCCGCTGCATCTCTTCTTGCCCATTTTTTAAATCATCCTTATCTGTTGATTTATACGTTCTATTGGTTCATTTAGCACGGTTTGTGAACTTAGTTTTTTAGTGTGTGTGTGTGTATTTACCTAGTTGCATTTTACGGGAAGGGGGGCTATGCTCGTGGTGTCCCGTCTTCATATCTCATTTTATCTAGACTGTTTTTAAATTCGTGTATTGTGTATGTGTGTGTGTGCACGCGCGCTTTGGCATGTATGCACTCATATGCCTGAAACTATGCATGTGCGTTGCATTTTCTTCAGCTTCCCATCACTTTATCTCCCTTTTTCTCTGTTTCTCCCTTCTTCTCTCCTCCTCCTTCTCTCTTTGATATTTTTCCCTCTTTTCCTGATTTATTATCCTACCTTTCCTCTACCTAGCCTGTTTTATGTTAATTGTTTTTCATGACACCTGGTTGTAACAAAAGCATTTCCCACACAGAGCCAATTCCCCCATCTCATCCATCTTCCCATGAGTCACATCAACCTCCCTCCCTCCCTCCCATCCTCTTCGGCTCTTCTCCATGGTCTCAAGAGCACCAACGAGTCGCTCTCGACCTCAGTCGACTGGCACCTCTGGTCGGTTCCAGATGGAGACTTCTGCAGAGCTTCGACTATGGGATCTTCCAGAAGGTCGCTGTAGAAAACGGGGAGGTCTCCGTCGCCGAGGGGACCTCAGACTGTTCCAGCAGTGGTGTTCCCCAGCATATAAAACCTTCTGCTTTACTGAAGATCAACAGGTACCGTTCAATTGTCGTCTCTCATTGCAAAGTATAACAATAGGTAACTTGTTCATTCGGACTTACGGAGAAACACTTTCGCCTCGTATATAGTTTGTCAACAAACCACAAGAGGCTTTCTTACGCCACCAAGTAACACAACTTCTTTTATTCATAGTTTGAAGCATCGCCACAAATTAGAAGATATTCGTCGCATCGACAAAAAAGCGTTCCCCCACAAACCTGAATTTCAACTACTCAAACACTGCCAAGACTATCAACTCAGACAAACACTTTATCACTAAGAACTACACAATTTCATTATTATTATTATTATTATTATTATTACATTCACGAACTCTGTAACGACCGAAATCAGCACACAATCAACAGATCAAAAGTTACCAGTCAAGTCAGCATCCTGCTGGGGCCACATCTCCTTCATAAACAACTCTGATCCAACCTAAACTAGTCAGGGGCATCATCACTCCCATCAACCTACGACCACCAAGTCCTCAACCGAGACATAGTTCTTTACCATCTCTCACTACGTCTATACTCCCATCCAAATCAGACTCATACCTACTAGGTCAAACAGGTCAAAACTGTGTTTATCGTTCTCAAAGTGAATAGATGTGGTGTGCGTCGTGCGATGTTGTGACAAATCTATTTTCTTCCCCTTTTTTGTGATAAAGTAGATCAGTGTGTTCTTTACCCGTAAGCATGTACAGTCACTGTCTTTAACTACGACAGGATTCTCACTTAGTGAATATTAATTTTGGTGCTCTATTTACTTCCCTAAATTCAGACGCGAGGTGCCACAAGGCTCACTATTAGTCACAAACCGTTGTTTCCTACTCACGGAGCAACATAATATCACAAGAACGGGATCTCACTTTATCATTATCATTATTATTATTATTATTAAGACTACAGACCGCCTTTGGGCGTCCAAAGAAAGATCCAGTCATTATGTGTGTTTGAACAACGGAGTAAAAGAAAGTTGCAATGCTGTTCTGTGGAGGACTTGTTCCCGAGTGCATTCAGGTGGTTACCGTTAAAACCGTTATTTTAAGAATATAAATATTAATATTTCGTCGACAGTAACAGCGTTTCTAGCCTTGGTTAAGGAGATGTTTAATGAGGTCCATATGAAGAGGAGGGACAATAGAAGTAAAAAATTATCATAATTTTTTATTTAAGTGGAGATTAGTCATCCGTCATAACAGAATCATGACAAAGTGAAAGTTCATGACTTAGATATTTGACAGCCTAAGTATAGGCAGGAAACAAAATTCTCCAAATTTTGAAATAAGTAACAGACCAAAGAACAAGTTCAAATCAAATGTTATCCTTCAAACCTTTGTAATTATACTAAATGCCCTTGTAGACTAAGGGCACTAGTAAGGACCATTCTTTTCACTTCCGTTCATTAATCAGACCCATGTAAAAGATTATGGATTTATCATAAAATCAACATTATACTTAGGCGAGATGCCTCCATAAAACAAAAACCACAAACAAATTTTATTTCTCCTCACTGTAGGCTCATGAAGCCGTTTGAAACAGCC
>NC_134799.1:4502340-4504840 GCF_046742065.1 Oratosquilla oratoria
CGCACACACACACACACTCACACACAATCACAAACAAGTAAAAATACACACACATACATTCACATCAATATACAAACACACAGTTACTCATAACAGACACAAACACACACACAGACCGTACAAAATGTACTCACATGTACACATACACACACACACACACACACACACACACACACACACAACTACAAACATGTAAAAATACACACACATGCATACATAAACACACATACATTCACATCACTATACAAACACATTTACTCATAACACACACAAAAACACAGACCGTAAAAATGCACTCACATGTACACACACACACACACACACACACACACACACACACACACACACACACACACAATCTACCTACACACAAACAATTTATATACATATTCGTGCACACACTTACTCAAATGCACACAGATGTGCATGAAAGTGCACACTACACACACATACACACACGTACACATACAAATGTACACATACATACATGTTGCTCATTTCATGTATACACAAGCATATACAATTATAAACCCAGACACACACATACACGTGCACACACACAATTATAAAAACATACACAGACAAATACAAACAGCATTCACAAACACACGTACATACACGCACAAACATCCTACACACATGTGTGCACGTACATATATACACACGCCCACACCTACATACAAACACACACACACAAATACACATCCTACAGACACGTGCGCGCTCACATACATACACACGCACACACCTACACACAAACACACACATCCTACAGACACGTGCGCGGGCACATACACACACACAAACACACCTACACACACACAAACACACACACATATACATAACGTACACGTACACACACACACACACACACGCACATACATACACAAACACAATCACACACACAAACACAAGCACATACATACATAGACACACACACAAGCACACACATGCACATAACGTACACACACACACACAACCTACACACACACACACACACACACACAAACACAATCACATACACACAACGTACATATACACACACACCATACAGAAAAACATACACATCTGACAGAAACACAAACACACACACTCATACACACATACGCTTTACAAAATCACAAAGACAACGTTCACCCCCCCTCTCTCTCTCTCTCTCTCTCTCTCACACACACACACACATACACACACACATACACACTATTGCACGCACACACAGACCCATATATTAAAACAAATATATACATACTCAAGCATATACACCTAACCACACACATATACACAAATAAACAAAGACATAAAACAAGCACACAGTACAAACTCAAACATAAAAACAAGAACGCAGACACAAGCATATAAAAACACGCACACTTGAGCACACACACACACACACACACACACACACACACACACACACACACACACACACACACACACACACACACACACACACACACACACACACACACACAAACTCACTGTTCAACCTATGTTCAACACACATGGGCAAATATTAACACACAAACAATAACATACGTATTTAGACAAACTTGTACAATCACAAAAAACACACGCTCATACAACATCCCACACAAATACACACAAGAACTTATCCATAAACATACACAAACACATTCACACATACAAATTAGATCACTCCCACAAGTACACAGACATGTGCACACACACACACACACACACACACACACACACACACACACACACACACACACACACACACACACACACACACACACACACACACACACACAGACACACAAATAATTGTTACACAATACAAACACAAATGTGTTTGACAAAAGACATATTACATATATGCACAAACACACACACAAAACAAGGCACATACACATACAAAACAAAAATTAATACAAACACAGATATATACACAACCACGAACAAAATTAACTCCTACAAAGAAAACAAAAAACACACAAACATACGCACATACACACACAACCACACACACGCACAGGAACTCGCAAATGCATGCATAAACAAAATACACATATTCACACACACACACACACACTCAAAAGTCAATCAACAACACTCAGACATTTGGAATATTTACTTCACATACGCGTGCGCGCACGCACACAAACACAAATACACAGAACTACAAAAACACGTATATACATACATATACCGTATGTGCACACAAATACATCTAATCATATAAAACACATGTTCACGCGCACACACACACGCTCGCTCACATTAACACAAAAACAGATACACACCACACGGGCAAACAAAAACAAACAATAAAACACATGTAAAAAATTTCGCACAAAAACACAAGCACATATGCTACCCATATACACGTGCATGAACATAATCACTGACTATACACATGTAAACATGGAAACGCAATACTTAACACAAAAAATACACTCATATAAACTCACAAATATACAAACATATCCAACTCACACAAACACACGCTGAACGCGCACACAAACACAGAAAAATAATA
>NC_134799.1:4509840-4522340 GCF_046742065.1 Oratosquilla oratoria
CTGGAATATTCATCATTGGTATGGATCCCAGAATGAAAGATATAAGCAAGATCAAAAGAATACGAAGATCAACAATAGTACAAGTTCTTTGCTTGGCAGATAAGTTATTCGGGGAGAGACGAAAAACATTAGATCTCCCAACGTTGAAGGATCGAAGAGGAAGGGTGATTTGACTGAAGTGTTTAGGACGCTAAGGGGATTGGATTACATAAACAAAGAAATATTTGATTAGGAACGCGAGACCTTGACGAGGGCATGAAAAAAGACTAAATGTCTTAAGAAAGACACAAATACAGACACGTATACAAACACCCCTACACACGCAATCGTGTAAATAAGCACATAAATTCATACATAACCACACAAAATTATGCACACAAACACGTACATATTCATACACACAAGAACATGCACACACATAC
Source organism: Oratosquilla oratoria (assembly GCF_046742065.1). Taxonomy (NCBI): domain Eukaryota; kingdom Metazoa; phylum Arthropoda; class Malacostraca; order Stomatopoda; family Squillidae; genus Oratosquilla; species Oratosquilla oratoria. The sequence goes on from NC_134799.1 coordinate 4,510,263, forward strand.
ATTACACATACAAGCAAAAACACAAAATCACACATACGTAATCACAGACCAACAGTACACAGGCACACAGGAAACACACCCATGTGCTCTCATATACAAATATGTACACATGACCACAGATATAAAACACATGCACATATAAACACACCGATATAAACTCTCTCTTCACACACACAAAGAAATCACTCAGATGCATACAGACAATAACAAACACACTCAAAAGCAAACATAAATACGTTCACACAATGATACATGTACACATAATGGGCAAACACCCACACGCATATACACACATATGAACGCAAATGAACGCAGTCATACACACAAGAGCACATACATAAATGCACACAATATGATGTACGTAAATTCAAACACATATATAAGCACTAGCACAAAACACATACATAAACGCACAAACATATGAAATACACATACATACAGAAATAAAGGAACAAACTTACACACGCAAACCCATATACATACAAATATACACATATACATAAACACAAACACACACATAACCAAATCAACAATATCAAACGCACACACATACACGCACACTCAAGAAATCAGTTATATACACACAAACATGCGCACACACACATTATTTAAACAGGAAACATACACTATAAGATGCATATATACATACACACAAATACGTATATATAGACTATACACGGGCACATACACATAAAATGAATGAACGATAACAGACACACACGCACGCATATACAAACTCAAAATCACACAGAACTACACACAACATACATGCTAAGAGAAATGTTCATACACACACAGATTCACATATACATGCACACACCCACTCACACAAATACACAAAACCACTGTCAAACATAAGTAAATATCCACAAAAACACACAATACACATACTCAAAAAAACATACACACAGACGCACGTACACACACAAATACGAAATACACGTATGCACACATAGCCATAAATGCATAATAACACACACATAAAACACATACACTTTAAACATTGACATAAACTTACCCTGACATATACATACAAACGCACATATTATTCAACAATCAGTCCATTTACACGCATACACACACACACCACACACAGAATCATACACACAAACATACAAAACACGCCACACGCAAAAGCATGTACTTAAACATGTTCATATGTTTATACTTATAAACACACAAACACACCAACACGCACATATATACAAGTTCACACATACACAGACACACTAACACGTGCAAACACTCATATACACAAACACTTGCCCCCCAAAATTATGCAAACATATTTATACATACAAAAAACGCACGAATAAACACGCAAATATAAGTACACACTCAGATGCACCCAAAAACACTCGCATAAACACAAACACATATATTTGTGCAAATATATGTATACACATACACAAATGCGCACACATATACACACACAAACACAAAGACACAAATATAAATGCACACGTTCACATAATCACTTATAAACACACACGCACACAAACACAAACATAGATAGAAACACATACACACAGACTTATGCAAACACGTATATACATTTAGATACTCAAATATAAACACATAATCAAATACACGCACATAATCTCATTCAGGGCGCGACGGTACAGCGGTACAGATCTGAACCACTAAATTAGTGATCCGAGTTCGAATCCCACCTAAATTCAAATATTTCCGCATCGCTGCACTGAGACTGAGAGCCGACATTCATCTAATGGGCAAAAAATTTAGTTCAACAAGACGGTAGTGAATCACACACACACACACACACACACACACACACACACACACACACACACACACACACACACACACACACACACACACACACACACACACACACACACACACACACACACACACACACACACACACACACACACACACACACACACACATATATATATATATATATATATATATATATATATATATTATATATATATATATAAATGTATATATGTATATATCACGATTAATCACGAACGCATAAAAAATCACAAATACAAAATGAGTATCACTTATATTCATACACACACAAGCAAACACAAACATACAGACACACACACGTACACACACAAGTATATATAAACAAACACACGCATATAAATTCACAAACTTACATAAAAACACACAAGCACACACACGAATGCACATAATGATATACATATACAAAACACAAAATACATGGGCGCATGCATATCATCAAATATAAACACGCATATAAACCCACACGGGAACACATGCATAAGCACATATACAGATACTTGTACACACACTTATTATCCAAACCAACAACATACAGACACATATATAAAAAATACACACATGCACAAACATGCTTAATGAGTATTACTTATAAACACAAATGCTTACAATCGGATACACACAAAAAACATACACACACCCATACACCTACACATATAGAAACATCTACACAGAGACCAAACGAAAACGCACACATATAACTTTGCATGCACACAAACACATACACACACGCATTAATACACAAATGCATAAACAGACACGCATAACCACAAACACAGACTCACAATCCCACACGGATATAAGTTGTACAAATACTCACACATAAGACACACGCGCGCGCGCGCGCACACACGAGAAATAACCAGGATCCCAAATTCATACCTGAACACACATGTAAACACACAAGCATTGAGTCAACATTAATACATACGCACACAAACACGGATTAACACACACGAACAAATATAGACGAACATTTATGCACGCACACATATTACACACACACACACACAAACACACGCACACACACACACACACACACACACACACACACACACACACACACACACACACACACACACACACACACACACACACATATATATATATATATATATATACATACATACATATACCAAGGCTTCTTCCCCCTTCCAAGGGAGGTAGCCAAAAAGGGAAAGGCACAAAAACACTCCCACCCGTTTCATCCCTAAATACACTCCACACCCCTCCCACCCTCCCTCTCATCTGAGCACCTCCCGGATGACGGGCCATCCCTGCACCCTGCCCACCGCCCTGGGTCAGAAGCAGTGTTGCAAGACACAGCACATCCACAGCAAGGCCGCTTCATTTAATCGGCGACCCCCCCTCTCCGTCCCCCTTTGCATATAAGGCGAGGACGGGGAGAAATCCCTTCGGGCTGCGTCAAAAATTACTCACACATACTACCCCACCCCCCACCCCCCCGCCCATTCCTCCTCATGCAGTCACAACATCATCCATATACAACCATTCTCCACTCACCTCTGTCTTCCGTCCTCTCCCTTCCTTCCTCAACAGACATTCCCCTCTTCCCCAAAGCCCCCTTCACCCCATCCATCCACCTCATCCTAGGACGTCCCCTCATGTTCACTCCCTCCTCATCTGCCTTCCATACCTCTTTTACTAGTCTTTCTTCACTCATTCTTTCCATGTGTCCAAACCATCCTAATATTCTTTCATCAACCCTATCTCCCAAATCCTTTTTCACCCCTGTTTTCCTCCTCACCTCCTCATTTCTCACTCTATCCAGCCTAGTAACCCCCACCATACTTCTCAGACACCTCATCTCAAACACATTCAAACTCCTTCTCTCTTCTTCTCTTATGTTCCACGTTTCTGCCCCATACAGTGCTGTTGGCACAATCACTCCTTCATACAGTCTCCTCTTCGCATCCATTCCCAAATGTCTATTCCTCATTACACTCTTTAAACCACCAAGGCACTTACTCGCTTCTCTCAATCTACATTCTACCTCCACCTTCACTCCACCATATATACAAAATACAAAAACATACAAACACATAAACGTATTCATAATCATACATTCAAAAGCACCTTTAACTGCATAGACATAAACACGCAAACATATATTTACAAACAGCCAAATTCGATCACACACAAACATACATATTTATCATTCAACAATACATATACAAGCATACACATCCACATCCACAGAATAATAACGCACATACATACACACGCATTCCTTAAAAGCTACAAAGGCACATACACACAAACATACACATTTATACACACACATATCTGACACAAATCACACACGCAAATCAATTCAGAAATATACACATACAAACAGACATACATGCGTTCACGTATGTGTACACAGGCACATATGCACACACTACATACGCATTCTAAATCAATCAACATTAACACAAACAACACAAAAACAAACAAACACGGGCGTACATCCAAACATACAGAACACTCCTTCCACACACAAACACACACAAAATCGCTGTCATACATATTTAGGCTGACAAATTCATACACACATAAGCGTACCCTTGCACACACACACACACATACATGTATACAGACATACGCATATACAAATACATACATACGCCTAAAACCCATACTGGTAAACATTTACACATACATAAACACACTTACAAAACATACACTCACGCACAGACTACATACATACACTTAAACAAGAACACATCCAAACTCACAGGCATAAAGATACACACATATACACATATTTACTACGACACATAAAAAAGACAAACATATGCAAAAAAGGTATATGAATTATCCTTCACACACACAAACCACACATAATTCACACAAACATATAACAACAAACACACACAAAAGCATAAACACAAAGAGAAAATACGTGTAAACGCACACAGACACATATCACACACAAATGCACACACACATAAATTATATAAGAACACTAACGCACACACACGCACAAACACATACTCAAGACATAATCAGTAGAGCACAAAAATCCACACATAAAAACATTAGTAAAAACACATACAGAAGCACAACCAAATACAAGAATACAAATACACACAAACACAGGAATATCTACTTACACATTCATTTTTCACCAATTAGTCATCATTAACACAGACACGTATACAAATATACACACATACAAACACACACATATCCACATCTACAAAACAATAAATTTGTCATACATACACAAGCAAACTCATCATCGCTCTCACAGGTACATGCACACAAACATGCTCACACACTCATACAAAAACACACAACCTTGCACAAACAAATCACATAAACTGATACACACACACACACACACACACACACAAACATGTATGGTAACATAATGATATACACATATATACACATTCAACAATAACAAAGAAACACATAAACACATACCCATACTTGCACGAAAAAACACAGGCACGTATACACATACAATCATACACACATACGTACGTACACTATGCATGCATACAAAAATACAAACACACAGCATTGATGTCGCATATACTTAGAGCGCACACAAATACACTTGCTTGCTTAGGGCTGTCCGTCGGTGACAGTTGGCGACAGTGTTCCGATGAGGTGAGATGGCGTGAGTGAAGTTGGGTGGTGATGCTGAGGTTTTTGTCGCTGGTGCCAGCACAGGTAACTGTAGAGCCCAATCTTTTTTGCCCAGATATCCTTCCACACTCCGGGCAATTCAGATCTGGATCATGTGGATAAACTCTATTGTTGTGCTGATGTCCTTTTACTCGCTATTTGTCTCGTGCATGGTTGCCATCAAACTCAAAATGTCTGACCCCTTACGAGCAATTTGTACGGCACGAGGCACAATCAGAGGCGATGGATTCGAGAGCGGTTGATGCGATGTTACACAGTTTGAGTGTGGTTTTTAACTGATCTTTATAGTGCTTTACTGACGCCCCCCCCCCCATCCATTGCAGTTGTCGTTTTGCTAGTGATGATTCATTGCTTGAGATTTGTGTACGTTGCAAAATTTCAGTGTGTGGTACTTTGTCCTCCCATGCTATGCCCAGGATTCTTTGAAGACAGTGTATGTGGAAGGCCTCCAGAGCTTTTATATGACATCTGTAGTTGGTCCAGGCTTCTGAACTGTAGAGTAGGATGGAGATGCAGACGGCTCTGTTGGCGGACGTTTTGGTTTCTGTTCGAAGGTTTCCGTTGTCAAATACCCGACAGCCTAGACTGCCAAATGATGCGAATGCGAGATGGATTCCTGACTGAACTTCATCGATCGTCTATATTGTGTTTTGGTGTTATTATGCTGCCGAGGTAGGTGAGCTGTTTAACTTGCTTGAGCTGTACACCATTGGTTTGAAAAGCAGGGAGCGGAACCGAGGCTATTTTGTGTTGTGCAAGTATCTCTGTCTTCTTTGTGTTGACATGCAGACCCATGAATTGGTAGATTGCAGAAATCACTGAGATAGTGTGTTGTAGGGCTTCTGCGGAGTGAGTCAGCAGGGCACAGTCGTCAGCGTACTTCAGTACTTTGAAATGAGCGGTGGTAAGTCTGGTGCGGGCCCGTAGACGACGGAGGTTAAAGAGATTCCCATCCAGGCGGTATTGTCTCCACACTCCGTCGTCATCATTGAGCTTGTTGTGGCTAAGGGTTGTGACAACAGTGAGAAACAGGTTGAATATCGCAGGTGCCAGAACACAGCCTTGTTTAACTCCCACTTCAACAGTAAAGGGCTCTGATTTTGCACTCCCTCCGGTACACAGGCATTCATTCCCTCGTGGAAGCTTTTGAGGATGTTGAAAATTTTTGGAGGGGTACCAAACTTATGTAAGACACTCCAGAGGAGTTCCCTGTTTACTGTGTCAAATGCCTAAGTTAGGTCGATGAAGGCCAGGTACAGATCACTGTTCTTTTCGTGGGATTTCTCTTGAATTTGGTGTACGGAGAATATCATGTCTCTGGTACCTCTGTCTTTTCTGAAGCCTCATTGCGTCTCGAGCTGGACAATTTCTGCAAAATGATTAGCCAATATTGCGAGCATGACTCCAGCAAGAACTTTCCCTGCCATGGCCAACAGAAATATGCCTCGGCTGTTTCCACAGAGTGGCTTGTCACCTTTCTTTTTATAGATGGTGATTATGTTAGCATTTTTTCACTCTTGGAGGACGGTTTCGTTGCCCACACGGCTAGAACCATTTGGTGGAGTCGTTGGTGAAGAGACCGATTTTTTAGGATTTCGGAGGGCAAGCCGCCTGGGCCTACGATTTTGTTGTTCCTTAAGCCTTCTATGGCTTGGAGAGTCTCTGCAAACTCAGGAGGGTGTCGAGATCTGTGATCGTGGGTAACTCTGGTAGTTGATTCAGGATGTTAGAGTCGGTGGGGTTCTTTTGTTTGAGATGGTTGCCAAAGTGCTCAGCCCATCTGTTGAGGATTTGTTTGTTTTGTTTCAGAACACCCTTTGACGATATCACTGGTGTGATTTTTCGTTTCGTTTGACCGTGTATATCTTTGATGGCATTGTAAAAGCTGAGAGTCTTGTCTGTCAGCAATACTCTGAATCTCAAGAGCCCTACCCTGCCACCAGTTTTTCTCCATTATCCCTAGTCTCCTCTGAGTTTTAGCACGAGGGGTGCACCAGTTAGCTCTGAGGGATGCAGAGTGAAGGTTCGAGAGCAGAGCACCGTGGTCTTGGTCTTTGGCGACTAAAAGAAAGTAAACATCTTGAGAATTCTCATCGAACCAGTCACGATGACGTCGGTTTGTGAAGCCAAGCGCATCAACAGCAGCTTGATGGATTGCTACACGAAGGTTAACCCATTTCTCGTTAATATCAAGGTTTGTGTTGTTGGGGTCGAGATTGGAGGTGGATTTTAAGTGTTGTGCAACTGCTATGCTGAGTTTTTCGACGTTATCGATTTTTAAGGGCATTACAGTTTAGTTATTTGTTTGGAGCTCTAATGGGGTGAAATGGGCATATCTGAAGTCTCATTTTGGATCTTATGAGACGATGGTTGGTCCAGTACTCCGCTCCTCTCATTGCCCGGTAGAGGAATATGTTTTGCCGGTCTCCTGCCAGACAATGACGCAGTCGAAAGGATGTCAATGCTTGGATCTGGGATGCATGCAGGACGTCTTGTATTTGTTCTTTTGTTGAAAAAGTGTTTGTGATGGTCAGGTTTGCTCTGAGCATGATGTTAGGAGTCTGACACCAATGCTGTTAAGGTTGCCTATGCCATATCTGCCAAATACGTTCCTCCAGGTTTCAGCGTTTGATCCGACTCTGGCATTGAAGTCTCCAAGGAGTATGACTTTTTCACGTGGCGAGATTCTACGGAGAGCTAGGTCCAGTGACTCGTAGAAAGCATCTATTGTCAAATATTCAGTCTTGAAAGTAGGTGCATAGGCGCTGATGAGTGTTGCATAGCGTCCCTTAGTGAGTGGCATGTGCCGGGTCATCAAGCCTTCACTTAAGCTAGTTGGATGTTCGGGTATCTTTTGGAGTAATGTATTACGAACTGGAAAACCGACGCCATGTAGTCATCCAGGATCTTCAGGATAACCCTTACGGAAGAAAGTGTATCCTTCGTTGGTCTCTGTCAGCGAGTCCTCACCAGAGAGGCTAGTCTCACTGAGTGCAGGTATGTCTATATTGTATTTCTCCAGTTCGTGAGCAATAAGCGCTATGCGTCTGTGTGGCCGGATTGCAGATTCTTTGGAATCTAGGAGAGTTAGGACGTTCCAAGTCGCAATCGTGAAAGGGGTCTGTGATCTATTAGTTCAGTGGCAGTTCGACTGCAGAATGGTGCCTAGATGGTCGCGGTGAACCACCCAAGGGGGCTGGCTACTACAGTAGCCAGTGTTTAGGTCACCTTTTCTAGACCTCTCCCCGTTCAAGGTGAGCAGTGGAAGTCCCTGAAGAGAGCTGCTCAGTCATATAGGAAGCTGCCGAAGGAGAGAACTGTTCCTATTCCTTCTCTCCAGCGACCATCACTCCTATATCACCTGCGTGCAAGGCTCGGACAGGAGACTCCCAGTTGCATCCTCGACCTGTCTCCGTCACCCTATCCCATCACCACAGGTCTTGAGTGCCTAAGTTGATGGTGGTGAAAGTGATTAAGTGAGAGGATCAAAGGCCTCCACAGGTGAATGTATTTTAGGTGAAGGAGGGATGTGCAATCCCTTCCTCAACCACCTTGGCCTCGACTATCATCTTCCAGTGGCAGGAGGGAGCTCCAGACGATCTCCTGGTAGTCGAAGTTGCAGGAAACTGCAAGGTATCCAGTCTTTCGGATCCTGCCTCTCACGGGTCTCCAACCATGGCTTTGTATCAGGGGAGTTTCTTTAGCTTTATGTCCTCCTAGACTTGCCCACAGCGTAGTGGGGGTGGGTGGGGGATAGCGAGTATGCCCACGAAGAGGCTCAGTAGTAGATTAGGGATAAGGGAAAGAGATGGAGAGAAGAAAAAGAGTTTAAGAGGGAGAAAGAGATATATACACATATACACATGAGGACACATATGCACATATATATATATACTCACATGGAAATAAGCTCCACCGCAAGGACTCGATACTTTGCCTTGGCGACTGTTTATTATGAAACAAAGGCGATAGCATCGAGCCACCAAGGCCGTGCAAAAGGAACAACCTGGACTACGATCTGGAGGTCGTTCCTTTTGTACGGCCTGGCTGGCTCGATGCTATCGCCTTTGTTTCATAATAAGCAGCCGCTATGGCAAAGGTTCGAGTCCTTGCGGTGGAGCTTATTTCCATTTGTCATAATGACACACATATACTCATATACAGACATATACTTACATATATATATGTATATACATACATGCATGTATAGAAAGAGAGAGAAATAGGGGAAAATGATAAAGAGAAAAAGAGAGAGGGGAAGGGGAGAGATTCCCTCGTAGAATTTTACAGTCCCAGAGGGACGCACGTATGAATGCACACACTAAACATATCCACACGCATAAAGACACCCAAATAAAATACAAAACATACCCATAAACACATTCACATGCTCAAAAATACGCAGATACATTTACACAAAACACACAGATAAACATGCTGGTATACACATACAACCGTATTTATAACTGTACACAATATAAAACACATTTACACAAAAAAGGACACACACAAACAGACGGGTAAAATATAAAAGAACATGCAAACACACACACTAGTTAACATTCAGTCAGCGATAACACTGACATACACACACACATACCAACATATACATTATTACATACAAATATGTAGAAACACACATACACAAAAGCATGTAAAAAATGTTCTCAGAATAATACTTAAAAGCTCACATAAATATACATTCACACGCACTCACACACACACACACATACAGGTATATACATACAACCACATAAATAACTATACGCAATATAAAACACACAAAAAGTACATACACACAAACAGGTTAAAAACTCACAGAAAAATAAACAACAGAATGCATACACATACACACACAAAATTCACACACACAAGCACATGCAAACGCGCACACAGAAACATGCACACACATTTATGCGCACATACCCGAACACCCACACGTGAACGCTGGAATCGCCAATATTAGAAGACAGATCAGGGAAAGATGACAAGAATTTTATCTTTAGACCTATGAATACGTGGACAAAATTGTCAAAGATTCTTTATTTCTTTAAGTTTGAGACGGAAGAATAACCAGAGGATAATGGGAAAAAACTGAAGACTATACGATATAGTTTTCCATGTTAGTGTCCGTCATTTGTTTGTTGAATGTTTGAACGAATGTTTGTTGAACGACATGGATGATGAAACATTCCAGTCAGACACAGACACACACGCGCACGCACGCACGCACACACACACACACACATACACACACACACACACACACACACACACACACACACACACACACACATACACACACACACAAAAAGGAAGCGCGGAGATGGGACCCCACGAATATACTCTCATCTACTGTTATAGTTAGCTCAATACGCAAAAAACACGTACATGAGCGTGCGCGTGTGCACACACACACACACACACAAACACACACACACCAACCCTAAACCAGGGGTACTCGGAAGAGCTATGCATACATACATGTATATATCATACATAAATATATTGATACATACATACACACAATATGACGCTGCATCTTGACCTTCGATCCGACCTTTAAGTACAGTGAAAGACAAGACTACTTTCCCAGGTTTGTCCAAAGATAGATTAAACATGGTGAATCATTATGACAATCGGCTAGATTGTATAGAACGTATAGGGAAAAAACACACATACACACACACACACACAAAAGAAAAACCACACATGCATTCATTACTCAAAAAACATTTAACAATAACACAGACACATACATACACAAATTACACGTATACACAAAAACACAAACAAAAACATGCATCCAAACACGCTTACATATTACTTGAACACACAAATACACATACATGCACACGCAGACACACGCACACATACATACGAGCTTATGTACAGACATAAGCACATATATATACAATAAAAACACAGTTTCAAACACACACATAAGCACACTCAGACAGACACGTAAATTTACACACACACACAAACACTAGTACATAAAAGACATACTTACAGAAACACATAATCACTCAAACATATGAAAAAACACATAAAAGTATGTATATCAACTTACAAACATGCTTATTCATTTGTCAACAATCAATCAACACTAACAAACGTATAAGCAAATATATTCGCAAAAACACAAACACACACATAACTGCATCCACACAATCATATATGCACACATATACGCACACACATTCAGACACATATGAATATATGCACACTTTACACAAAACATAGATGCATACTAATTCATAAACATGAAGCACACACACGTGCATAAACACAAGTAACCAAAAACATGTACACATATACACACAGGCGCATTTACGCACACAAAAACATATATTACATCACAACTTGTATTCATTACCCATGTAAACCCAAAAAATGTTCACATATACAAACAGGCGCATTTACGCACACAAAAACATATATTAAATTACAACTTGTATTCATTACCCATGTAAACCCAAAAAATGTACACATATACACACAGGCGCATTTACGCACACAAAAACATATATTACATCACAACTTGTATTCATTACCCAAGTAAACCCAAAAACATGTACACATATACAAACAGGCGCATTTACGCACACAAAAACATATATTACATTACAA
>NC_134799.1:4524840-4569840 GCF_046742065.1 Oratosquilla oratoria
AAGTGGACACATATACACGAAAACAACACGCATATTCAGACACAACTAATTACAAATACATGTACAAACGCGTGCTCACACACACACACATACACACAATCACAATGCTACACATGTACACACACAACAAACAGAAACACAATCACACAACTATACAACCAGACACACATATCCAACGCACAAAAAATCACACAAATACACACACATGTATTCATATACATTTGGATACTTATACATACATGCATACATACAAATATAGACATATACACATATATTCACATACATACACATACACACAATGCACAATAGAAACAGAATCACGCATATACAAACGCACGAATGTAAACGCAAACAAAATCACATATACGTTGAAATAAAAAACAACCAAAATCATAGACATGAAAAATGAAAGGAATTCACAAAACACGGACGAGAACAAGCATACACACAAACATATGTACACAGAAACACATACACATATACACAAAAAACACATACTCACGCAAACACATACATATGCGCACAAAATAAACACACAAAAACATACCATACACAGAAAAGTACATGAAAAACGCACAAGCATAATCTTCCATCCCACCACACATGTAAAAACGCACAATCATAAGCTCACACACACAAAGTAAACACACACACTTAAACACAAAACACACACAACCTCCGCAAATACACACACAATCACTATCACACACGTATACACAGAAACACAGGCGTAAAAAACATGACCATTATTACACACACAGAGAGACAGAAGCACAAATCGTACACACACAAACATACGTATATTTACACAGTACTAACGCGCACATCAATCCTGGCACGCACATACACACACAGGCGCGCGCGCGCACACACACACACACACACACACACACACACACACACACACACACACACACACACACACACACACACCGAGTTAGCAGCCGTTCAGTGAAGACATCTCAGAGAGCGACTGGGTGCAGAATTACGCTGGAGAACATCAAGGAGTCCCATCAAACGATAATTAAGACTGAACAAGGAAGTCACTGTTCAAGAGCCATGAATGAACAACAATTTTTAACAAAGCAGAGATAATTAATTTACGATAATAACAGGTGATAATGAAAAAAAAAACATAGAATTAAAACAACAAAAGGTAAGTGATGTATTAGTTACAATATGGAATCAACAATGGAGTCGCAACTGGTTGTTGTCGGAGAACATTAAGACGATCACTTTAATAATTTATTACTGAAATTAGGAAATCAAGAACCAGGAAAAACTAATTTAACAAATCAATAAAGTGTCAAGAAAAGGTAGAAGAAGAGATAAAGACAAAAGAAGAAATGACGTCAACAAACAGACAAATAAAAACAAACAACAATTAAACGACTAAAAGTAAATTTGAATGAGTCAGTAATGACGAAAGCACAACTCTAATTAGATTTAGAAAAAAAATAATAAAGAAGTCTTATAACAAATTAAAAGAGGAAAAAATAACTGGAAGATAGTGTAAAGTGAAACAATGAACAAACCAAAACTAACGCGGAAAATATTAAAGATATTTATTATCAATTTGGGGTATACGCCAGGAGGCGCGTTGCTTCACTCACACACCGGGGCCAGTCCCCATCACGGTCTCTCCGAGGAGCAAGCTCCCGTGCAGATACCTTCCCTTCCCACTCCAAACAACACTCGACAGGTTCCACCAAGTTGCCCCAGATATGAATTTTGTGGACGTCCCCTTCTTCGTCTCCTCCATCAAGGGTTGTCTCTTGTGGAGACAACGCTGAATAGGATCAACATCAGGGAAACTTGCCACATGATGCCCATATAGCCGGAATTGACGTTCACGGATTAAACTGGTAACTGGCCTAGACTGAATCTCAAAGTACAATCTCTGGCTTGATACGAAGTCATTCCAACAATACCTTATAATTCTCCGAAGGCACTTAGTGCCAAAGACATAGATGCGCCTCTTCAAATCAGCATTCAATGTCCATGTCTCACAGCTGTATAACAAGACGATTTACAAATGGACTTGAATATTTCAATCTTAGTCCTCCTGCATAGATAACGACAACACCATACACTTTCGTAGAGAGAGTCCATAACACCATAGCAATCCCAATCCCTCGAAGTACTTCCTGACATGACCCGCCACTGTTTTGTACTACACTACCAGAGATCGTTGACTTCGGCTTGTGTCAGCGACACTGGTCCGTCGTCTTCTTCTGGCTTGGCACCACACTCGGTTGTATCTGTCATTCCGCTAGATTCGGGATCAGAATTAGATTCCATGGTGACATCAGGCTCAGAAACGGAAAGATCGGGGCCATGGAGAACTGGCTTTATGGCAAAAGGAACATCAGGGTATTGAACATGGTGTTTGTTCTTGTGATTGATGCCTTTTAGATTTCTCATGCTGTGTATCCTTACTATCATATATATATATCACATGCCTGACACATGCATACAAGAAGGTACCTGAAGGTACTGTCGTTCGTTGGCAATCCCCTACTCAATCTTGCTGACCTCCACATTTCCTAATCATAAACATCTGACTCAAACATGCATCACCCCAACACCCAACAAGTACCTAATGTCGCTAGACAGATCATTAACCATATCCTTAAACACACCAAGCTACATAATTGTAACTCCAAACCATACACCATTTCATGACACATTAACCAATATTACTAAATACATTGTAATGCAAATAACACACAAATAATATTGTCTAAATGTTAATCTTAAGATCTACTGTAAAACCCACGCCGGACATGTTTAGATAGGCATATTATGCTATATATGCGGCGACTGCGTCGCTAGAAACAGGAGACTAGGTGAGATACTCTCCCCTAGAAGAGGAGAGACGAGACTAAGGGAGACACTCTCCCTTAGAGGGGAGACAGGAGAGGAGACACTCTCCGAAGGGGATTATATTCCAAGCTGTAACTATCATTTCGCCAAATAAACCAAGAAAGCCCGAAGAGGATATTCCTTTCCTTGCTCGCCCACTTGTGTAGCCAACCAACGGCTACATGTTGGTGTGCAGCCCGATGCCCTCCGAAGAGACACTGCCGTCCAGGACTTCCCACGCCCACCAGTGTGTAGCCAAACCAACGGCTACAGCAGAAGTAGCAGTAGGTGATGTGATCTTACCCTTCCCTCCACACCATTGAGACACCAAATGGCATACTTTTCCTTTTCTTATTCCTCCAATCCCGTAAGTTTTCTACCTTTGTTTTATAGCAGATTTGAGTAGTGAATGGCTTATCCCGGCCTCCTAGTTTGACTCAAAAGTAAGCATTATATGTCTTCTTCACTAAATCTGTGATTTTTGCTTGACGGTCTGGAAGAACGACACGTCCGCAGTTGTAGCAAAGTCTATTAGGACTGTTCTTGTACTTAAGATCCATTATAATGCAAAATCAAACCTAAAAAGATCAATGAAACGCGTTAAAGTTACCCATGACCAGGCGTGGCAAAGCCTAGTCCATAAACGCTTGGATGATAGCGCTATATTGGAAAAATATATCGTAAAAAAAAACTGAGTGATTCAGCATGCAAAAATGAGCGTAAATCAGATGGAAAACCTTTGACCTCTGAGAAAAATTTTGAAACGCAGGCCAGTGTAATAAAATGTTCGGTGTGGTTTGATGGATTCAAAAATTCCATCTGGAGGGTAAGGTAGATGGAGTAGGATCGTGGCCTGTGTTAAATCCTTAGCTCGGATCAACACACCTTCACCATATTTTCAAAGTTAATTGTTGGGAGTACTCCAATCTCTCTTTCTAGATATCTAGCTGCGTGAATAGTTACCTCGGTTTTCTCTATATACCACAAACCATTAAGGAGTATGGGCGTGGCGAACTATTTATTCTATTCGTTTATTCACTATTTTTTCCCGCGTCCGACCTAGTTGGGGACCAAAAGGTTTCTAGTTGGCATGTTCTTCCTTTGTAATCCTTTGTTCTTCAGTATCATAGAAGAGGTTGGGACAATAATCATTCTCAGCGTCAGCT
Source organism: Oratosquilla oratoria (assembly GCF_046742065.1). Lineage (NCBI taxonomy): Eukaryota > Metazoa > Arthropoda > Malacostraca > Stomatopoda > Squillidae > Oratosquilla > Oratosquilla oratoria. Next base: position 4,528,872 of record NC_134799.1, read on the forward strand.
ATATTATTTGATCAAATGATCTCACCAATTAAGTTGTCGTTTCCAAGACGCAGATCATTTATTGCCTCAAGAGCAGTTTTCGCAGCATTATCAGATGTGAATATCACATAGCACCGATTAGAAAGATAATCACCGTCATATATGAGACGGATGCGAAGAACTGCTCCGAAAGGCTTGAAAGCAGAGTGGATAACATGGTATGGTAGGAATGAATAGATATTGACTTGCGGGTGCCAGTCTACACATGTGTAGTATCACGATCACGACCAGAGGGTGATGTCCCGAGGGTCTGGTCGACCGCCCCTCGAGGACTAGGTTTCTTTTAGTATCCATACAGGTATGAAAAGTTAACGGCTCCACTGGCCAAGGGAAACCGCCTACTGGGATTACGAGGGGGCGAGCTCTAGCCGCCGCGGACGGGGTATTTCGTTCCCATAAGGGCAATTCGTTTGAGAAAGTAGCTCCTCCTGATTCGAGAGTTTGTCCATGACGGAGCTAAGACCTCCCCCAACAACTCATCCCACCCCAGGTGCCCAACCAACACAGGACGACCTCAAACGGTGGTCCCTCTGGTGGGGGCACCGTTGGCCCGTACGGGCAGCCTAACTCTGGGAACCTTTTTGTCTGGTACCTCATTGGCGACCTTGCCAGCATGAGTAACCCTTTATCTCCAAGAAGAGCAGAGCAGGGGCCGAAGCCCCCTCTAGCCTCGCTCGTCAGGTCATAGGGACACCCACGTTTCCCACCACCATCACCATACACACACACAAGGTAGTTTCCACTATGGGGTGGAGGAGCTGGACGAGAAACCAAGCCTTGAGGAACTAAACAAGGCCATAGCTAGTTTACTCTCGGGGAAAACATCAGGACTGGATGGAATCCCGGCTTAAGTCATGAAGAATGCAAAGAGCACACTGACGAACCATCTCCACGGGCTCTTCTGTCAGTGTTGAGCGGAGGGCGAAGTACCACAGGACATGCGGTACTGAAACATTGTCACATTTTACAAGAGCAAAGGATATCGCAGTGACTACAATAACTACAGGGAGTTCTCCCTGTTTTGTATTGTCGGGAAATTATTTGCCCGCGTGGTCTTCAACAGACTACAGAAACTGGTTGATAGCGTGTACCGAGAGTCACAGCGCGGCTTCAGGTCAGAGCTCTACACGATTGCCATGGTATTCTCGCTTCGACAGCTCCAGGAGAAAGCAAAGAAAACAGCTGCACATCCTATTTATAGACTTGACGAAGGCCTTTGTCCTTGTAAACCGAGACTGACTCTTCAAAGAGTCAGTCAAAAGTTGGATGCTCTCCAAAGCTGTTCAGCATAATCCAATCCTTCCACACATGCATGAAGGATATTGCCCAGTTCGATGGCTCATCGACACCTTTCGGTGTAAATAGAGGCGTGAAGTAAGGTTGTGTGCTTGATCCGACGTTCTTCCTCATGTACTTTGCTGTCATGCTGAAGCATGCATTCGGAAGGTGCCTTGCGTGAGCGATTGCTTATTACAAAACCAGGACGATACCATCTTGTTACGCGTGACCGTACAAAAGGAAACCACCTGGAATGACCAGGAAAGTACGTATAGTTATTTCATCGAGTCTTTGTTCAGCCGAGCCATCCGACAATGAGGTGTACGGTCGCGCATAGCACAATAGTATCGTCCTTTGTGATAAACAGTTGTTCATGCAAGGGTTGGTCCCAGTGGCGGATTTTACAAAGGATTACAAAGGCGGAGCATACCGACAGGAGACCTTTTGATCCATATCTATGTCGGATGCGAAAAAAAATCATATTAATAATAAAATAATAAATAAAAACTATAATAATGTAAATAACAAATAAAATACATAAATAAATGCATAGGTATAGTTAAATAATAAACAAACAGGTAAATAGTAAATAATAATAAATTGACATACAACTAATAATAAATGAAAATCAGACAGACAAATGATAACAAAACAAAAACAAATAATATAAGATAAATAATAATCATTACAGCATCTTACTTAGGTATTTATCTAAATGATTCTTAAAGCTTCGAACTGAACTACATTGCACTACCTGTGCAGGAAGTTTATTCCATTCATTAACTACACGGTTGGCAAAGTTGTTTCTACCCACTTCCAAATTGAATCTATTTCCGGACAGTTTGAGACCATTGCTTCTTGTCTGATTCTCATTCAATGTGAAAATTTGGTCACTTTTAATGTTGTCAATTCCCTTTAAAATCTTAAAGTTTGTTAATCCATTTGTCGTAACGATACACAGTTGTCGCGTGGCTCGCCTGAATAAAGACTCACTGAAATAAGTATATATAGTGTACTAAAAAGTGCTGCTGAGGGAATGACCAGGTCGTGTTCCAGGTCGTTCGTTTTAGTATTGTCACGCGTAGCATAATGGTATCGTTCTTGCTTTGAAATAAGCCGTCGCTCACGCAAGGTTTCGAGGCCCAGCAGCAAAGTTTGTTAATATATTGGTCGTAACACACACACAGATATTATATATATATATATATATATATATATATATATATATATATATATATATATATATACACACAATTGTATGTTTACTAAACCTTAAAATGTCACCTTATGTTGTGACGATTGCAAAACTGTAGAACTCTACCGATAAATTCTCAAAAATTCTTTCAAGATATAGCCTCAAGTTTCTACCTGGCCTAATGGAGTGATTCCGTCACTTATACAAATAATATCAGACATATTTCGCTTTTGTTTTTAAGCAGGGTATGATTTCTTTCCTTCACATATGTACACAATCAGATTCCTTTAATGATATTTGAATCCTTTACTGATGACCGGAGGGTTCATGAGTATATACGAGTTCTTAACATCCCGGTACGTACTAATGATTTAATTGCAATGAAAAAATTGCACTATATAATTGGCACTGTATTGAATTTAAGTCAAATATTCATCGATTTTTTCTTTTCTAGTTCATGGTAAAATGAAATGTACAGATAAAAAAAACTATAGGCGAAATAACCAGTTCTACTGGACAAAAGCCAGCTAGGAAGAAGCCGGACAGTCAGTACAGCATGGCGTCTCGTCGTAGGAAGTGCTGTACAGCTAACGGGCTGTATGGAACCTCAGCAACCTGAGTTTGTGGAAGTCGATGACAAACAACAGCATTCAAAGACCAGAAACTTTTTTTTTAAATCCCCCCAAGGACAATGATCTTGGATGATGAGAACCAAATGGAGCTTCAGATCAAACGTCGAAGTGTTATTGGACAGCCAAGGCTCAAGTAAGCTGGTATTAGAGGCAAGTCGATAACTTTTTTAATTAATTATCAGTTGATGTTCAAAAAGCCTTGACGTGAATAGAATAGGCAATTACCTTGATTGCACTCCCTTATAGACATATGAATTAAAATGAACTTGAACTGTATTTCATCATAAACTTTATATATATTTCTATAACCTAGTCAATGAGTGGCAAGGTTGTGAGATAAACACAGTAGACAGTTGTAATTTGTTATCCCATTACGTTTCGTCCTTACCAGGCATTCCTCATCTGTCTTCCATACTTCAATAGTCTAATCTATGTCTATGGCTAAGATGAAATACCTCTTCCAAGTGCTTCAGATTGTAAACGCGTCGATGACTAGACTAAGCAGTTAAGACTACTTCAAAATAAGTGACTAGATTAAAGACAGAAGGAATTAAGAAAAACTCAGGCTACATTAGTTCGATCAAATAGAAAAGAAAAGAAAAATGTATTCGGTCATCAGGTTTATTACACTTGTCAGAACTTGCGAGACTGTCCGTAAAGATAGAAGAGCTGGAAACTGTAGTCTAAAGCAACGATACTTTTCCTTTGTAATTTTCCAGGTTATAGTGGTGTCTTCGACGGATGCTTCTGGTGAGCAACAGTGGGGTTCATCACGACGCGACATTAGAACGACAGGGAAGTCAACGGTTTCCAAAGAACAAGGATTTTCTTTAACAACAACAAAAATTAAAGTTATCTGTATATAACTTTTATAAATGAAAATAAGAAAAAATCTTTCATTTACCCTATCATCGATGCATTTCTTTTCTTTTACAATTCATACACATATAATCTGAAAGGACATACACTGGATCCCATCGACAGTCTTGCCACCAGACATCATTTTAAGTCGACAAACATCAGAATTCTCCGGTGGTGATTTATATTTATCTCTAACGTCCAATTGAAATATATATATGTTTTTGTTTTGTTTTTTGGTGAAGGGGGCTTGTGCTTCTATCACCCACCCCTTACTCTCACTGCCGAGGAGGTACCTGTTGCCTATCCATCTCCAACGTGATGTCTACCAAAGGAAGTCACGTGGTGCATCAGTTACTTTTCCCTCCCAACAAACTGAATAATAACCGCCGTCGCAGTAGATCAACCACTGAGCCACAGCTATCAACTATCTTGACCACATCATCAGATCTCACTTTCCCAACTCCTCTGGTCCTTCTCCCGAGACGAAGTATACCCCGATCTACATTACCCAAAATGTTCTCGGTATCGTTACTGGACCCATCTTTGGCTTCCCAGTGTGTCTTCCAAATGAAGAGAGACTTCATGTGTTAAAAAAAAAAAAAAAAAAAAAAAATTGAGTAATACCCAATACGACAAAATTTAGGCCCTCACATTCCTTGCAAATACTCTTCTCCATACTGAATCTTATGTAACCTTGAATGACTGAATGGTTGTGATTAACTCCCCATGCTGGCTACATAATGCAGAATATGGAATCCTTGAATAATTGCAGATCAAAAGACTACTCGAGTCTACCGAAAAAAAACATCTCTTACACTGATACTAACATTAGCCCGCCTCCAGCTCTCATCTTAACTATACTCTAGATATCTAAGATTCCAAATACGTAGCTATTACCCTCGTCCATGCCCCTGCTTCCACTACCAACACTCTGGCTACACCAGACGGCGATGCCGTCGTCCCGATGCCGTCGTCGTCCAAGCGTACACTGCTTGGCCCCCCCACACAGCTGCCCATACCCCAGCCCAACCAAGAGTGTGGGAAGAACAATACAGCGTCTTCCTCACTGCACAGTGAATCTCTCTGAGCGTAAACTCCCCATATCAGAGACCCAAAGCATATCAGCTTCCTGGAGGCCCGGTTCCGAGTTAGATACATGATGGTCCATCCTGGAATCACCTACATAGAGGTTTTACAATCCACTACTCCGGAACGACTGTCTCCAACACTCCCGTCCTTACAGCTCCACCGAACGTTGCCACGGACACTGTACAAAGGTCCACAGCATGTACATCGCCTCAGTCCTCCCTATCCCACCTCCTAAATCTTGCCAATCCTTCCATAGACCCAACACCAATTCTCACTAATTCACTTCACCCTTCTGTTGAGAAGCCTTTCCCTCCCTGTCCACCTCCCTTACTCCTCACTAAAATGAACCAACTCTCTACCTGGAATAATAGAACATATACAGAATGAGTACTAGTTGAACTCCTTCCCTTGCCATTCTTCTACAGATTACACCACATCTGTGACCTAAAACATTTCGGTCTTCCTTTTGTGTGCTTCCTTCCACTTATCTCTCTTATCTCTGCTCCTGTTCAGACAGAACAATGAATTCATTTATGAGGATGAAAAAAACATTCACAAATGTACCCACGTTAATTGATATCCAGTGTCTTGACAGAACATAATAAATTCAATGCTCGCATGACTTACTATTCATCAGAAAGGAAAAGCCTTCAAATTCTAGCTAATTAATCAACATTAACGCAGCGTGGGAAGCAAATGTACCCTTCCAGGATCCACCTGATTAAACATAAACGCTTTGAGGAATATTCAAAATTAAATTATCTATCGACCTAGATCTAAGTCATCTTCATGGCATTGGATGATCTTTCTAGTCGTAACTTAAAAGATGGAAGAACAATTAGGTTTCATAAATTTTAATTCAATAGTAAATTCCAAAACATGTAATTATATAGATATTTCTCTCTCTCCTTTCCCTCTCTCTTTTTTAGTACATTATCCAACAATGATCACAGGTTCCTTGTGTCTCATCTAACTACATCCTCAAATGTGATCGCTTTTTTTTAATTCAATAAGAGGACATTGACGTTCGATGATTCTGTAACACATTTAAATCAAACTCAAAATGCCCAAAGACATGTCTTCATTTCCACAGGACAAACATAAATGTATTCAATATAGCCTCATTCTCAAAAAATAAAAAAGATCATCCCTTCTTTCGCAAAGTTAGAAATAAATAAACAAATACATAAATAAATAAACCAAATGAAATAAAATAAATGAATAAACGAAAAAATTAGGGGTTTGTTAGTATTTTAAGAATTACTTCCTCTTAACAGTAACAGAAGACACACTTGGTCCAAATCCTGCTATAAGATCCTTTCCAATCCAGACAAAAGAAAGACATGTTGTTCCTCTGCCTTCAGTTTACATATTTACTGTTCAGAAATGTTCAAGAGAATATAGGTTGAAGAATTAATCACAGAAACTCCTCATATGTATATATATATATATATATATATATATATACACATATATATATATATATATATACATACATATAAATACATATATATACACATATGCAAAGTCCACCAGGAAAAGGAAAAACACACGGAGTCAGAGGGCTTTCGTGATATATTCACATTATCAAGGAGTACAGAAAAGTTCTGAACAAAAAATGGAGATACAGAGTATAAATAGGACAAGAGAGACATTTATCCTCCTCTCCGAAGCCTGAAAGCTCAGGTTGGGTAACTCGGCGAGGTCGTGGAAACAAATCATTATTACATTAACTTTTAAAAGTTAATGTAATAATAATCTGTTTAAAAGTTAATGTAATAATACATGATTTCAAGAAGTCTACAGCGACAATGGCGTTGTTGAGCTTATATTGAAGCTTTAATTTGTCTCGTGCAACAAGTTTCTGTGCTGGTTCCAAATAGCTGAGAATGTGTCCAAAAGACATTTGGTGCGGTTTTCTCTTTGTTTATTTTCTCCAATACGTATTTCGACCTTACTCGGTCATCCTCAGGGAGGGAGTTACAAAATTTGGTGGTTACAAGGGTTTATATACAGGCCGTACATTGGCCGAACACTGGGAGAGGTCATTGTCTATAGCCGTGATCCGTAGCGTTGCGTACGTGGAAGTAGCAACTTCCTTGTGGTTTGTGGAAATGGGTGTAATTGTTTGTGTTATGTGCGTCTATTGCTTGGGAGTGTGGTTGTGGGCATGAGTTGTATGTTAATGGAAGGTTTTTTTGATGTAAATGTTCACTGCTTCGGCCATCTTAAGGCGAAGGGGGTCGTGAGCTTTGTAAATTATTTTAGTGTTTTCGTTTAGTGTTAGTCTGGTGATGGTGGTTTTGTGTTCTTTTGTCATGTGTGTTTTGATGGCGCCATTCTGGAGGTGGTATGCGAGTCTTTTGGAAAGGGTCATGGAAGTCATGCCAATGTATGAGGAGGTGCGGTGCAGACAATCACCGACAGGGCAATCGAACTCATACACGACGTTGACTTCTTGTAGGGGAGGGTTGGGGGGCTGGCTGTTGTTCTTCACTACCAGGGTGTGTGTTCTAGAGGTTTTGTAGTATATGATTAGGCGTATCTTAGTGTCTGGGTTGATGGGTCGAATGTTACGTGTGATAACCGTACAGGTTGACGGCGGAAAGCATAGAGGCCACTATAACACGTCACCGACTAAGATGGGCTGGTCATCTTGCCCGGATGCATGACAATCGCTTGCCAAAACAAGTACTGTTCTCAGAGCTTGACTCTGGGAACAGACCTCGCGGTGCACCAAAACGCCGGTTTAAAGACCAGCTCAAACATACACTGAAGGCGGTTGACATCGACCCTACCAATTGGGAAACAGAGGCCGCTATCACGAAAAAACAGAGACCTTTGAGAACAACAGAAGACAGCAAATAGAGATAAAAAGAAATATAAAGAAGGCAAGAGCAGAGAATCCCCAGAACCCCCCGACCATTCCCTGTGGTGGCTGCGGCCGCCTCTTCCGAGCCTAGATAGGGTTCATCTCACATAGAAGGAAATGTCAGTGAGCTGCGTATACTCGGACACGAGTGCTGCCAACGACGACAACGATATATATATATATATATATATATATTTATATATATATATATATATATATATACATATATATATATATATACACATATACATATATATATATATATATATATATATATATATAATGTATCGATGAGCCATCCTGAGTCCACTGCTGAACAAAGGCCTCTTTAATAGCATTCCATGAATTACACGACCGTGCCAACATCTGCCACGTCACTCCTGCAAACTTCTCTATCTCATTTCTCCACCTTCTGCCTAGTCTCCCCCTCCCACGCTTCCTATCTCGCGGGGTTCACCCAGTGACACACACACTTGTTCCATCGATCATCAGTCGTTAGCGCTAACTTACCTGGCCAATTCTATTTCCTCTCTTTTACCGCCTCCACAATACCTTTCATTCTAGTCTGCTCTTTCACCCAACTTGCTCTCTTTCGGTCTCTTTTTGTTATTTCCATCACTGATCTCTCCATTCTCCTCAACGCATTCCTTAACTTTGTCTCCATCATCTTCGTCAGTTTCCAAGTCTCACATCCGCAGATTATAGCTGCCAAAACGCATTGATTGTAAACTTTACGTTTAAAACATAAAGGTAAAGAGCCCATTAGGATTTTATCATAGTTATCAAACACTTTTCAACCAATTCTGAGAGGGTTCTTACGTTGTATGTATGTATATACATATATATATATATATATATATATATATATATATATATATATATATATATATATATATATATATCCAAAAGTAACACCATGTGACGATGCCTTTATTAGTACGACATCTCGTATGTTAGGAATTTATCAAGTACATCTTGTACTTGATCAAACTGTAAGAAGCTAAATGTACACACACAAAAAAAAACTCAATATCCACATGGTGTTTCTTTTTATATACCTATCGGCAACTGCTGCCAATTACATATATCCATAAAGTCTGTCCACAAGAAGATGACCATATCATCCCACCGTTGGATGTGGAAAGTTTATTTACCTGTGTTCCAGTTGACAAAATTGTTCGATTCATCTTGGATAGAGTTTACAGGAACCATGAGGTCCCCATACTGAATATACCAGAAACACATCTACGAAATCTTCTTGAAATGCGTAAAACAGAGGCTCATTCCCCTTGTCCCAGAGGAGGAATGTACTGCCAAGTCGACGGGGTTGCTATGGGTACCCCGCCAGGAGTACTCTTTGCAAACTTTTACATGGGTACAACTGACACACAAGTTCTAGATAACAACCGCCCTTCCTTATATGGCCGGTACATCGGTGACATATTCATCCACGTGAAAAATAGGAAAGAACTAATAGAGCTAAAGTAACGATTGAGCATTGAATTAGAGCATGTATTGGAAAACGGTGGATCACCATTGACGGTGTAAAATCCAAATGAGGTAATGTTACTCTGAAGTTCCCCCCAGGGTTCGGTTCTGGGTCCGTTATTGTTCAATATATATATATATATATATATATATATATATATATATATATATATATATATATATATATATATATATATATAAATGACTTGGACAATAAGATTAATATTGATGTTAATAAGTTTGCGGATGACACTAAAATAGAACGCCATAGCTCTAGGGAAGACGCTGGGATACTGCAAAGTGATCTTAATAAAATGTTTGCATGGTCGGAGAAATGGCATATGGACTTCAATATATCAAAATGAAGAGTGTTAAACGTAGACACAACACAGTTAGCAGGTATAGCTTGCATGATGCCATTTTAGAGAAAACAGAATGTGAAAAGGACTTAGGAGTGTTAGTGAGTCCTGACCTTAAATCCAGGAAACAGTGCACTAAGCTAGGAATGGGGCTAACAGGGCATTAGGACTTATTGCTAGGACAGTTACAAACAAAAAGTGCAAAGGTAATCATTAAATTTTGGCGATAGTCAAACCCATCCTCGATTATGTGGTACAGTTTTGGTCTCCATCCTATAGAATGGATATTAATTTACTGGAATCAGTGCAGAGGAGAATGGTCAAAATGATACAAGGGCTTAAGAAATTACAATACGAAGAAAAGCTTAGGCATCTTAACTTACACTCTCTAGAAAGACGAAGAGTGCGAGGTGATCTAATAGAGGTATTCAAATGGGTCAAGGGTTATAACAAAGGTGATACAGGCAAGGTCATCATATTAAGACAGCAGGGCAGGACTCGTAGTAATGGATTTGAGTTGGACAAATCTGGGTTTAAGGAAATAGGCAAGAATTGGTTTACCAACAGAGAGATTAACTAATGTAATAGACTTAGCAACCACGTAGTGAGCGCTGAAACTATCGGTTGATTTAAGAGAAGGTTAGATAACTTTATGGATAAGGATGACAGGTGGTAATGAACTGCCTAGTGTAGGCCTTATGGTCTCTTGTAATCTCTCCCATTCTTATGTTCTTGTGTGTGTGTGTGTGTGTGTGTGTGTGTGTGTGTGTGTGTGTGTGTGTGTGTGTGTGTGTGTGTGTGTGTATGTTTGTGCGTGTGTGTGTGTGTGATTCACCATGGTCTTGGATCACGTGTTGGTCTTGTGATGGACAGACATTACCATTACAGATGAGAGCTCAGAGCTTATATATGACCGATCTATGGATAATGATGTGACTTTGCACACACACACACACACACACACACACACACACACACACACACACACACACACACACACACACACAAAGGATTACAAAGGATTACAAAAGCGGAGCATGCCGACAGGAGACCTTTTGATCCATATATAGGTCGGATGCAAAAAAAAATAATATAATAAAATAATAAATAAAAACTATAATAATGTAATTAACAAATAAAATACATAAATAAATGCATAGGTATAGTTAAAATAATAAACAAACAGGTAAATAGTAAATAATAATAAATTGACATATAACTAATAATAAATGAAAATCAGACAGACAAATTATAACAAAACAAAAACAAATAATATAAGATAAATTATAATCATTACAGCATCTTACTTAGGTATTTATCTAAATGATTCTTAAAGCTTCGAACTGAACTACATTGCACTACCTGTGCAGGAAGTTTATTCCATTCATTAACTACACGGTTGGCAAAGTTGTTTCTACCTACTTCCAAATTGAATCTATTTCCGAACAGTTTGAGACCATTGTTTCTTGTCTGATTCTCATTCAATGTGAAAATTTGGTCACTTTTGATGTTGTCAATTCCCTTTAAAATCTTAAAGACCTGTATCAAGTCACCTCTGAGTCTACGCTTTTTTTAGGGAAAACAGATTCATGTGCTTTAGTCGATTTTCGTATGATTTATTTTTGATATTTGGAATCAGTTTTGTGGCTCGCCGTTGTACTTTTTCCAGTCTGTCAATGTCTTTAATGAAATTCGGTGACCATACGGAAAAAGCATATTCCAAATGTGGACGAACACACATACACACACACACACACACACACACACACGCACACACACACACACACACACCACTCCTTGCCCACGAGAGTTGGAGTGGCGTCTCATAGCGAAGCAACACTGAAATTATTTCAGCCTTGGGCAGGATTCGAACTCGGACCGCTGGAGTAGCGTTTACAAACGCTGCCACTGCGCCGTCGAGCCGCAGTGTGTGTGTGATTCACCATGCTCTTGGGTCATGTGCTGAGCTCGTGATCGACAGTCGTTGCCCTCCCAGGTGATAATTCAGAGCTCATCTATTTCCCGATTTATAGGTGGTGTTGCGACCGTACACACACACCTACACGCATCAAATTCTTGCCCGATGCAGAACCACTTGCTGTCGGTACCACTACAAGAGCAAGCCGGTGTGTTGTGTGCCATAAGTTTCAACAAATACCTATTGTGCCAGACACCCTTCTGTCTGTATGTTCCAGACGCATTTCTTACTCTGAACTACTGCTAGTGAGGTGAACGAGTGAACATGAAACTCCTATTTCCGTGCGCGTGGGTGGTCTGTGGGTGGTACCCATGTGTTACACGTGACGATTGTTCTCGTTGTCTTGGTCTTTGTAACCTCGAAGTTGTGGCACAACATAAATATGGATACTGTACACGCTGGGCTGGCAAAGCATTGTTCATATATAAACTTGGTGTCAGTATTATTAATCAAACCTTGTCTCTGTGATCGATAGCTCTGAGGGTGTCGAATCACGTTTCGTGCATGAGACTGCATGGTTTGGTCCAGTTCGCCTGGCGACGGCAAACAGTAGATCTGTACATCAAACAGGTGTTGGGGGTTACGATGAGAAAGCTTGATAAATTTCTTTTGTAGTTGCGTTAATCGTATCACGAGATTGAGTGAAAAAGAAGGGGAGATTGGAGAAAAAGAGACGCTTCGTGGTGGTGGCCTTGTCGAAGAAGCTGCAGAAGCGATGGTCCTTAAGTGGACACGAATGAGAGTCGTCTAATCCAAGTTCCTCCGAAGTTTTGGGGGTCTTCTGAGGTTTTAGGTCATACGAGCCCCGGGCTTCGCCCGTCGCAGTTTCACCGGGTGCTCTACCTTCTGGCGTTTTATTAACCTACGGTAGTGGACAGTTTTCCCAGCCTATGTCAATATTGTGAGTGCAGGGTCGGGACAGGGACCGGGACAAGGATCGAGGGTTGTTGCGGGGCTGTAATTGAAAGAAAACAAAAACAAAAACAAACGAATACCTGACAGATTCCGACGGAATCTGACGGACATCGACAGTCTCCAACAGACTCATCGGTTACCTGTCCATATCGAATGGTCTTTACGAATACATATTTCCTTACTGAAAGAGGGAAAGAGAACGAAGAAAGTTTATAAGCGCCATGGGAGCTAGAGAGAAAGGTCGAGGTCATATTTTTAGGTCCGGGGCGAGGCTACCCACCCTCTCAACCTTCAATTTTCGGATAAACACTAATCCTAACAACACTTAAATCCTACCAACAACGCAGTTTGCTCTAGACCTAGATAGGGGCACAGTGATCGCCATCTACCTATTCAAACATGTGTCGTGCTTTGAAAATTTTATTCTAAGAACAAACGACTCCATGCAGCTGCGGAGACCTTGACATTAGTCTGGCACACTCAGCTGATGAAGACCACGTGTCCTTAGCCGGTTGTGGTAGCTGACTGGACAGGTGTCGTGTATATCTGAAAGGACAGTTGGAGGTCTCTAATGGGACCCAAGCCATATCCATTATCATAAAGAGAGATCAGTAACAAGCTCAGGTCAAGAAACATGCCATACCATTATAAGAGACAGGGCCGATTTCAATGTCTGCAGAGAGAAAGAGAGAGAGAGAGAGAGAGAGAAAGAGAGAAGAAGTCACCTGAAAATTGGACCAACCAGTGCAAACATGCATTGTCATTTGTCATCAAAGAGATAGATAAATAAATAAACAAATAGATAGATAAATAAGTGGTAAATAGATAAACAAATAAATATAATGAAAAATAACAGACATTAGGATCAATATGATGGCATGTACGTTTACCACCAAATACAGACACACGCACACACATCCCAAAAGTGCCAGTTTCACAGTATTCTAAACACATTCTGGGCTAGATAAACTACCATGGACAAGACTACACGTGGACGAATACACTTAACATGGTAGCAATATTTCATATGCACAATGAAAAAGTATATTCACTACAAAATCAGGATGTAAAGTACAATGATCCATCATCCTATGCTACAAATGGCGATATTGTCCACATAGGACAGAAACGGTTGTGAATTTTGGATCCGAAATACAAAACTACAAAGCGGTGTAATACAATATAAATATAGAACAGAAATGCTCACTAGAAAACGTGACTCAGATAGAGGAGAATACAATTGTGGGTACGTGTGTTGGAGTGTGGAGTATACGTGTAATCAAGTCATCTTTATGTTAATGTCACTGTCATGATTTCTTTTATTTTCTCGAAATAACAAGGTCACGCGACCGCCCAAGAATAGCTTGATCGCATGGGCAAATGTAAATGGTTTTCGCCTTATCACAATGGTTTCACAAGTGATCTACAATATGTATAGACAACTGAAGGCCACAAGTGTTAACGTAGTCGGGTGGCAACACGAGACGGACACGAATGCACACGCACACGCACACACACACACAATTTTGTCCAGATCCAGATGCACACAGTCCACCCAACCCTCTCTTTTAGCACGTCGACCGTGCTTGGAATTTTTTTTAAGCATGACCTTTCTTTTCGAAAACAAATTGTCGTTGGATTCAAATTTGTGGTCACGACTTTTCCATCTCGATTTGGGACCTGCAAAGGGCTGTCCTTGGGCAACATTACATGCGGGTGGTAACCTTGGTATTAAGGATAGAATAGTGATCAGGGATCTAGGTTTGGGACATAGGTAAGGGTAGGAAGATAATGATGGGTAATCTTAGCTAGAAAAGTGGCAAGACTGGAACTACCAATTACATGAGATGAAGATAATTCCATTCTTGGATGCTGCAGAGGGAAAACGAGTAATTAAGAATGTTGGTGCTTGTCTGGTATGTGTGGTATTTTAGGCTGTGTTTACCTTTAGCTGATCGTGTAATTGTTGGATTTGAGTACGTGTCCCTGTTATGTCTACTAAACTGTTTGTGATTTTGTAACATCTGTTGTTTTTGTGTTCGTCTTATTATTATTTAATGGTTTGAGTTTTATGCCTTGTTTGAGACTACTGACTGATGTAGTGAATTTGAAATCGAGTCAGCTGATTCATCTCATAGTTTGTTTGTTTTTCTCATAGTCTACCTTTAGCTGATCGTGTAATTGTTGATTTTAGTACGTGTCCCTGTTATGTCTACAAAAGTGTTTGTGATTTTGTAACTTCTGTTGTTTTTGTATTCGTCTTCTTATTATTTAATGGTTTGAGTTTTATGCCTTGTTTGAGACTACTGACTGATGTAGTGTATTTGTAACCGCTTTTTTTTGGCTCATAGTCTACATCATTGTTAGTGTGTGGATCCTAGACGGTGTTATAACATTCTAAGTGTGGGTGAACGAATTATTTTGTACACAATATTTTGAACGTCTTTGTTTCACCTCGAGAGGTTCCTACCTAAAAATCCCAGGGTCCTGTTGGCTGTGGCTTTGATACTTCTCACGTGTGATTCACCATGGTCTTGGATCACGTGTAAGACTCGTGATCGGTAGCTATTTCCCTCCCGGAAGAAAACTCAGAGCTCATATATGACCGATCTATGGGTAATGCTGTGACCTTACACACACACACACACACACACCCAAAGCCCACGAGAGTTGGAGTAACGATCCGCAACGCAGCGATCCTGATTTTTTTCGGCCCTGGGCGGGATTCGAACCCGGACCGCCGCAGTGGCGGCCGCGAACTCTACCACTGTGCCATCGAGTCGCGTGTGTGATCAACCTCATGTCCGATGATATGTAGACCAAGTATTTATGGTAGTGGACAATATTTAGGTTAGTGTTATGGAATGCGTAACTGTAGTGGATAGATTTGTTGCTACGAGCGAATCTGATGTGCTGCTATTTGTCAGGGCTGAAAGTCATCTGACTGCTTCTCAGTCCTAAAGGGTATATAAGTCATCATGTAGTCGAAGATAGTCATCCCTATTTACTATCTACCTACATACTAAACTATCATATGCAAAAAGCCTAGTAGTATAGGTAAGCGACATTGGAAGGAAGAGGTCATAAGACAGCGCTGTGGAACTCCAAAGGATACAGAAACAGATAAAGACTTACTACTCTCAAGAACAATTAGCTGTTCCTTAGTGGTCAAGAAACTATAATTCCAATAGGTGGTCATTTGATGCCATGATAATCTAATGTTACTAAAAGTCTTTAGTGTGGAAATTTATCAAAGGTTCTGATAATGTCTAAGTCTATGGCGTCCACTTGTTAAACTTTGGGATTGTTTAGTGATTAAGATATGGCTTTTATTGGCTCGAGTAGCTTAGTGGGTCGAAAACAGCGCTGTCAGTAAATATATTTTACGTATCGAAATGGTTTCTTATGTGTCCATAAATTAACGTGTATGTTCCAATGTTTTGCAATGGAAAAAAAAGTGAATACAATATGTAAAAACTGTAAAGGATAGTCTGTATGTGTGAACAGTGAATACAACTGATGACAAACATAAAGTTTAAAAAATAATGGTATTCTCATAAAAAAAAAAAAAATCAGCGCAAATAATTTCAGACAGCTACAAATATGACCCGCTGTAACTGGTAGGGGACTAACATGAAATAATATTAATTCAATATATTTTACAAAAAAAAAAAAACATACAAATAAAAAAGTAATAAAATAATAATGATACTCATGTAACAGATACGATGGATGTTGTGAAGAGCAAAGAAGGATAGACATGGAAAATGTGGAGGAATGGGGAGACCGTTCATTATAACTTAGTCTAACCTAAGATATACCTTATAAATGTCGACGTCGTTCTCACTTTCGCCTTCTTCGTGTACATCTAGGCTGCTTTTGACAGGAAATTATTAATTTCCTTCCTACACCATTTCACACTGGGAAAAAATCCACGTTGGTATCGTCTTTTAAAATTCATTAACGTTCAATGATTTTAAAAGGTACAGGAGCACTACTTCCACAGATAAAAATCATCTCGAAATTAGAATGTCGACATTTGGAGAAAATTGGTCGACATTTGTAAGACGACAAAAATGACGGTTTTTTTCACACCGAAAATTGCTGGTGGAAAAATATTGCTCTACACTGGAAAAAATAAATACATGTTCAATGTTTGTATGACCTTAAAATGAAGAGTCACAATGGAAAACAAATATGAAAGCAAAGCTATTTGCTGAAACTGTTAGACAAACATGGTGCCCTCAGGCCAGTGATGTAAAATAAATAAATTAATAAATAAATAAACAAAAAATAATCAGTGTCCGACGATATGAAATTTAGTATAATTTGTTAAAATGTTTGAGAGTAAAACAGAAATAGTGGAAATTACCACCGCCCGAACACCTATAAGTATTTTGACAATTCAATGTACCATAATTTCCATTTTATACTGATTTGGTGCATATACTTAATCTTTCTCTTTTCTTTCTTTCTTTATGAGAACCCGCAGAGGCAGCATAATCTGTATGCATTCTTGTTTCTTTTACCTAACATTTATTATTCATTTGCATCCACAGGTAAATTAACTAACATACATCATATTCCTTCAACAACCTTCATCTTGTTTCTTAATTAATTTTTAAGTGACAGAGTAGTTAAAGTAAGCTCTCCTCACCATTTAAATATACTGGTTCCAATAATATTTTGAAGTACCTTAGCAATGCATCTGGTGAAGCCATAAATGGTAAGGTATATAAATAAATTTCTCACTCAATAAAACAATGGTAATGTCTGTTATTTTTCACTGTTTATATTGTGTTAATCGATGAATAATGGCGCGAAATTGACATCACAAAGTCTACAGCTATATGAATAAATTCAAATTGTTCCCCTTTCATTGGTTGTTTCTTCAAATCACATTAACTGTGTGTACAATGTTATAGGATGTACTTAGGAGAATTGGATATAGTTATGAAAAAATATGAAAAAACGGTAATGATAAGAATTATATCAAATTAAATAAACTCACCTTCGGTTTGTTTACTTCCAGATCCAACGAATGATGGACGGAAACTCATATTCTTGATCGTCTTGACGTGATCAGAAGATATAATTTCACCTTATATTCCACAGGAGAAAAATACGAATAAAAATTATTCAAATGAATGGACATCGTAAAGAACATGCCAAAATCAAAATTATGACTGGGAGAATCACTAGATAGCTAAAAGGGATGATGATAGTAAGTCTGCATTTACGCCAAGCAAATCGAACCGATTCATGAAGAATCAACACGATTCATGAATCGTGTTGATGCTTCATGAATTGAATCGATTCGATGATTCGCTTGGTGGAAACACAATCTAAGAAACTTGGCAATACAGTTCACAGAATCTTACTGTAAATCGAACAGATACTATATATGGTAAATTTATTAAATGTATAAACAAAAACAATAGGCCAAGTAGTAGATTATTCTATGTATCTAGGAAACAGTTTGTGTTGGACAACAAACTACATGTTGGTGTATTCTATGTACAGTAACTACATCACTGTAATTTGTCAGTACACCTAGAATATACTTATAATTCCATGCTAAGAACTTTTTGCCAATTTACAAAAATCATAAAAACGCAAAAATAGGGATACAAATAACGTGTGCCTTAACTATTTGATAATAACTCATCTATTTAAAGCCGACATTAATTCCCGATCTTGTAAAATCATTTGAATACTATCATCAATCTCTTTTTACCTGTATTATTATTATTTTTTCTTTGGCCGAAATTCCGAGTTCCTATGATTGGAAATATATTGGGAGTTGTGGATTAGTCAGACTGATATTTTTACTTTTTTAAGGTCTCCCCATAAATATGAGTATTTTCTCTAATTTACCTTACAAAAATTATTATATTTATTTCTATTCGGTTTGAAATATTGCTACGATAACCTACATTGACGAAACAAAATTTACATTTGATCTATAGATTAAATTTTTTATTAGAAGTGTACATTCAATAATGAATAAGTTATTGAAGTTATAAATCAAAATACATACTTTTTTTTTCTTGCCGAAAATTAATAAAAGTACATTCCTCAGAGGAATAAGGTTTGATTATGTTACGCTAAGCTTGGTATATTGGTCAGGTTTGGAAAGGTTAGGTTAAATTCCACAAAGTATGATTTTTTTTTCAAATATCACCTCTAACTTGTGCTTCCCCACCCGGAAACCACACTCCCACCCACCCACACACACACGATGGGGTGATGGGATAAGAGCAAAAAAGTGGATTCCGCCAAATTTGATAGTCAGATTTAAATTTAGAAAAAAAATCTAGGAATAACTATGCATTATGGAAAAATACCTTAGATGTGCACTTCTAAAAATTCCCCGTTTTGTACTATGTATTTTCTTAAATTTGTGAAGTCTTTAGAACAATAAATTTAATAATTTTTTTGTTTAATAATGGGTATAAACAATTCCAGAGGTGGACAGTGAAGTCATAAATACTTTCCCACGATGGCCACTATTCAGTATTTTGCTGAACCTAACAAAACATGTATCGGTGCAGAGCACCATTGCGTACATACATACATACATACATATATATATATATATATATATATATATATATATATATATATATATCGATGCGTATGCACTCTACCAACAGGGACAAATTCAAGCTTTTTAAATAAAACCAAACAACCAATTTACTTTTATTAATACAATAGACATTAATTTCTTTACATCTTATGCACTTGCTAATATTGCACCTCGGCCTGGTTGGCGGGGGCCGGGCGTGTGAGTGTTGCGTGGGGTTGCCGGGCGGACAAATATGAAATAAGGATATATATATATATATATATATATATATATATATATATATATATATATATATATATATATATATATATATATATATATATAAATTCTGCCACAGACGGTCCGCCAGCACTACTGACCCACAACCCCACAACGCCTGGTCACCCCTGTCTAAGATCTACCCGTAACTCAGCACTCGGTAGGATGCGTCCGTAGAAGCTCTCACACATCACACATGTAAGCACACACCTGTACAGCTGTAGCAGGTGTACATCAATGAATACATACAGAGGTTCTGATAAGGGGGGGCGGGGATGGGTTATGGAGTCCAGTATTAGAGATATTGTTTGTGTAAATTAGTAAGCCATTAGGAATATGACAGAGAGAGAAAG
Organism: Oratosquilla oratoria; assembly: GCF_046742065.1. Lineage (NCBI taxonomy): Eukaryota > Metazoa > Arthropoda > Malacostraca > Stomatopoda > Squillidae > Oratosquilla > Oratosquilla oratoria. Next base: position 4,548,778 of record NC_134799.1, read on the forward strand.
AGAGAGAGAGCGGGAGAAATAGATAAAGAGAGGGAGACAGTTGAATAGCGAGAAACAGAGAAAGAGAGGGAGAGAGAGAGAAAGGAACAGAGAAAGAGAGACTGAAGGAGATTTTCACTAAACATGTTCAGCAAAGTGGCATCCTTCATCGATTTTATTCTAACCACAAGCGACTTTTATCCATCTGAGGGGAAAGGACGTCAGATTGGAAGGGGTCCCGACCTTTCAGATGCATAAAAATCACCTGGGTTTAGACAAAATAAAATGAACAAAATCTGACACTGTTGAACATGTTAACGTGTACATATATAGAGATTATGTTTGGTTAAGCAATGTTATTATTAACAGTTACTATAGTGTACTGGTTCATATAGTATTACAATATTCCAATGATCTATCGACGTATGCTTGTAAACATTATAGAGTTGTTCCATATTTACATGATCTATTATACTTTCTATATAAACTTTTGAACCCGATTGTAAACTGCGATGCAGTGTATAACCTTTGACACCCAGTATAGGTTCCTCTACCCTCCACCCCCACTCATAGAGGAAGAGGAGGAAGAGGAGGAGGAAGAGATGAAGGAAAAAAAAGAAGAGGAAAATCAACGAAAATGGGAAATTTTAAAATACTACAATAATAATATGTTCTTATGAGTCCTTTTTTTGGGGGGGATGAAGGGTCTTGGAGTTTGTGAAACATTGAAATACAAGAACAAAATAAGATGAATATGGTCCTTAATGTGCTTAATAAATATATATAAATATAAAATGGGTCGGGGGCCGGTTATACGTAATTCTGACAGTTTCTTCGAAATTCAAACTGTATTTTGAAAACCTACACAAACCGTCATCTCGCGCAAGCATACGCACCCACAAGAACTACACCAATAAATAAGACTCATACACATACATACACGCATGCACAAATAGGTAAATAAATATAAAGCATTATAAAAGCATTTTCAACGGGTCTAAGAAACGTTAGTCTCACCTTATGGCAACACCGACTGACTAACCGGTGTTGCCTTCCTGTGACGCAATTTACACACTAGACCCTAACACGAAATTTTACCAAATGTACATCAAATCGTACGTACAAACGTACTTAAAAAAAGATAAATTAATTTACAAAACAAAATAGAATTTTCACCTAAACAAATCTACAACAGAAGAAGACGACATACATGCCATTATCAGTCGTGTATAAATCCACACTTAAGTACAAGTCTTTGGGATGCATTAATGTATTATAAATTGTCCGTGTTGTCAATTCATGAACCCAATGTCATATACAGTACATATATATATATATATATATATATATATATATATATATATATATAAATATATATGTGTGTGTGTGTGTGTGTGTGTGTGTGTGTGTGTGTACATGTACATATAGAATACATGTTTTGTTCAAAAGTTCCTTACCCCGCTGCTGGGGTGATTGGGTGAAATCTTGGGTGCTCAGATCGCTGTTGTGTTCTGTATCGCTTCCAATCCTACAGTTCGTAGCAGATTCCACACCTTTCATATGTTTTGCGTCGTAAGATGGTACCAGATTTGACTCAGGATTAAAAGGTCACGGGTTCGTATCTCCGAAGCAGTTAAATTGATTATTTGAAAATAATAATTAATAATAATGTATTCGACTATATTTATCCTTTACTAGTTTATGCATTTATATATTTTTCGCGCTAAGTGCTATTTGTCAAACTGGTCACCCACAATTTCTGTTCTGCTATAATATATCGAAATTACCATAAGTACCTCAGAAAGCATTTAGAGACTGCCTGAGAGGTTACTAGCTCATTTTTCTAAGCTGGCAGAGACTTATTCTAGAAAAAATAGCAGCAGTTGATAAAATGACAGGTTTTGTCAAAATGCAAGCGTAAGCACGAAGATAAATGGGAAACGCTGACAAAAAGACGTTGAAGTAAGCGACTTGCAAAATGAGTTTTCTTGTCAACGACATTTAAGTAGAAAAATCCCTAAGTTCAGTTGAACGGGGTATGTGTGTTCATAAGGTCAGTGTGGCTGATATGTGTCGTTAATAGTTCACTAAGTTTGAACATGAAATGTCCCAGATACAAAGTTTCTTAATTGGGACTTCAATAACTTCTCGCTTCTATGATCGAAAATTCTGTAATATCAATGACGAGGAAAGAGCTGCCTTAAACAGCGTGAAAAAATAAATGAATAAATAATCGCCGTGGCTTGTTAGGTACAATGACAAACTCACGGACCAAACCCTAAACCTACTTGACTCAGCAACCTTCCTTACCAAGGAATTGCTGCCATTGTGATCAATATAATCGCCCAGCGGCTGTCAGCACAGATGGAAAAAATAACACCCTGTACGTAAGGGGCCCGTGGAGCGTTGGGGGTATGTGATGTCGCCTGAATTGTCCATCATTCTTACGGAAGCAGCCGACAAGAACCTTGTTCACGCAGGCTCTAGCTTTTCCACTACCAAAAGTAATATTGCAAAGATGAATAAAATCGACTGTCGGCAAATGGAAGGTATAATCCCAAAAGACAAGAGTGGATGTGAGGCCGAACAGGAAGAATTGAATTTAAAACAAGTTTGATGTCTGAGAAAAATGTGGATTTAAAAAAAAGTGGGATACGATCGTCTGGCGTTTAGACAGAATAAAATATATAGTGTCTGACAGTCCAGTGTGTATTTGTGTGTGTGTGTGTGTGTGTGTGTGTGTGTGTGTGTGTGTGTGTGTGTGTGTGTGACGTGGGTTGTGCTACCTACTGCCTTGTTATCTCGACAATATAAGGGACATGAAAAAACAGTTCCTTTGGCATGGGTCACAGGAGACTTGACCTAGAATAACCTATGATAAAAGACAAGGTCAATCTTGACCCTAACCTTCGTAGCGAAAGCCACAGTTCACATATTAAACTGACTTCTCCGACACCCAAAAATAAATCTAATGCTGTATTAATTGTTCTATTCACATTTAGAATAGATTACTTTACATGTTACCATCACAAGTTATCCGGGTCTGAAACTACACAAACTACCACACTTCACTCAGATTATACATCTACCCTAAGCTCACTTCTCTCCCTCTTCCAATTCTTCTTGACAAAATCCGTTACACTTGGCCCCTGAACGAGCTTCACAGCTCCCGACAGTGACGTCATGTCGCTGTCCATTCTCCCACATTATCCCGTTTCATTATAAACACTCAGTTCATTTTAATTCGCAGGTTCAAACCTTTACTCATTTGAGTATTACACTTGTTCGAACCTTCCTAGTGACTAGAACCTCACTCTCACATAAGAAATCTTTGATAAGACCTCTTTTTGTGTATCCTTATCCTAAAACTAAGTCTAAACATAAATAGATTATATGCTACGTATTGCGCGTGCTCATGTGGACACAAAACTTGACCCATCATTATATATATATATATATATATATATATATATATATATATATATATATGTATATATATATATATATGTATATATATATGTATATATATATGTATATATATATATATATATATATATATATAATCAATACGACAAAAATACACAAGATTATTTACACAGTTCTGATACACAAAACCTAACCGACTGAGCCAAGGGAGACACAAAAGGTCTCTACTTGAAGTTGAAATAACTCCCAAAGATTCTTGCAAAAATGAATAAATAGAATAAATAATACATAAGTTATATCATTACAACGACAAAAATACACCTGAATATTTATACAATTCTGATACACAGTGGGTCAGATTTTGAGGTCCCCAAAAGCACCGACGCATGCGCAGTGTGTGCGTTTGTGTGCTTGGGCGTTCCATCGCCCGGGGAGGAGCGTAGTGGTAGTGGCACGTCACAATCGTCATCAAGACTCCGAGGTCTCCCAACTGGAGCCCGTCTCCTCCTCCTCCTCCTTTTCCTCCTCTCACCTCTTTCGCATCAATGAGGGAGGTTCCTCTCTATGTGGAAGGGAAATATTTTGGTAATGTATTTTAGGAAATTATTGTCTCATGAATCCTTAACATGATCAGCTACAGCATCACCGAAGATTCAATAATTATATTAATAATAATAAATGATTATGGTTGTTTCGAATCACGTTATTTGCTTCCTGTTCTTCTTAGTTTACCTTTCTTCTCATTCCTTATTTAATCTTATTTTGTTTCCTTTTCCTTTTCCCACTAATGTGATAAAAAAAATTCATGTATTGCTTAGCTTGAAGTTCCGATTTTAAAAAACACTCATCATCTTTTTTTTTTCTTTTTTGCACACCCTTTAATTCTCACTTCTTCCTGGTTTAGCTTTCCGAGACATTGAGACAATTTTATAAATTTTATCATTATCATTATTATCATTATTGCTTTATTTATATACATATATTATTCTGGGTGGGTGCTCTTCTGGAAACCCCTTAAGAATCCATTTCGATGACCCCTGGTGTGACTGAAGCACGACTTAAAGAACATCCCACTTGTCGGATCCCACAGAAAAACCCGTCCTCCTCCTCACAATCATGGAGTCCAATCTCTCACAGAACCATTCCCATGGCGAAGAAGAAGAAGGAGGAGGAGGCTGCCACGGTCCTGCTCCCCTGCCCTAGAAGGAACTTCTTCTTACACCATAGCCAACTGCGGAGGCGTCGGGACGACCTCCATGGTCGACCCAGCTTCCCTGTGCCTCGGAGGTTCCTGGGCCGTCTCCGCCAGGAGATCCTGAAGAAGGAGGACGCGGCGGAGCGGCGGCGGGAGGGGGAGGTCTTCGACCAGGGGCCGGATGTCGGTGCCCCGCGAGGCCCTCAGGAGGTCCCGGATGGAGGTCCTACAGCAGCGGAGGAGGGGGGGAGGGTGGGTGAGTTCCTGCTGGAACCAGGAGGTGAAGTCTTCGTCTTGCGCCCACTCGTGGGAGAGTCTGGACACGGAGAGCCACTCTCGAGGGGACAACGGGGCACCCGCCTCAACCAGTAACCTGGAAAAAAGAAAAGAGGTTACCCGCTTGTCAGCCAGTTGGGGAACCCGTTACCACAGGGTTACCGGGACAGGGTAGTAACGATTCATTTGGTCATTATTGTTACATTGTTACCCTCATAAAGCTACCATAGATTTACAAAACGATGGTGATTCACTGTAGTCAATTCATTTACATTAACGTTTGACTAGAATACGATATCTAAAGAACGACAGTGGTGTACGTGGGAAAGGCTTAATCCAATCGTGCCCTTGGGTTTCCCTCGTATGAATAAAATCACCTGGCCAAGTCGAAGCATACCCCTGTGCTCACCAAGAGCCTCACTGACACTATCTCCCTCATCAAAGAACCTCGGTATGAAGACTGAGATAGATCTAAATCACCTTGCGGGTTCCAGGGCAATATTGCAGTATTCTGACCCACTTCGCAGAGGCACCTTCAGGATGACGCATCTAACATAACTCCTTCTGGTGAACCCAGGACAATCTTATTCATCCGAGGAAGGGCCCTCGTTACTGAAGGAGTCCCTTGTAATGACAAGTACCAACACGCACAAAAATGAAGACCTACCTGAAGAAGCATAGAGAGGACCTACCTGAAGAAGGGTTTGTCGAGGTGCTTCATGGCCCAGAAGAGAGGCGAGCGGCCTTTGTAGTCCTCGAGACCGAGAGGAAGCCCAGCTGCTAAGAGCTCGAGTGCCATCTCGCGGCGACCCTGGGGGAGGGCAGGAGACCATTGAGGGATGAGAACTGACATTCGAAGGAGGAACGTGATTCCTCCCATCAGAAGACTTCGTTTTTCATGATTTCCTTTATTTCCCAAAGGAAAAATTATTCAGTCACCTATTTTTCCCAAACGCTTTCCGCTCATTAAACGTTGTCGCTTTCATGCCGAATTGGACAATCCCAGAAAGTATCAAATACCGGTAAAGAGTCTGGGGGGACCTACATACCTTATAACCCAAGAACTGCATGGCCAGGTTTAGAGGATTCTCAGCTGCCCAGGTATACTTGATCGGGGCACCTGCCTGGAGGAGCACCCTGACGAAGGAGTGGCGCTGTTCCTTGACGGCGAACCACAAAGGAGTCTGGTTGTAGAAGTCCCGGAGGTCCAGACGAGCCCCCCGGTGCACCAGTTCCCGGAAGATGTCCTCATGGCCGAGCCTGGAACAAAGAAAAGGGTGGGTGACCTCAGAGGTGGGGCGAGTGTTATCATCCGTCCACTCGAACCTTAAATATAACGACGAAGTCTATTACTACTAAGTCGGTTTACGCCTGAGGGGCGTCAGTTGCGTGTAACTTCACTTGGGATAACAATGAATCAATGAAAAGGATAAAAGCAAATTGAACAAGTGGATGATCTGGGCTTATGGAAGGGTTGTGAAGGTTGTGAGGGCGGACATATATGCAAAGTCATGGCCTGGAGTCAATAAGAGTATCGAGCCAAGTGACGTCACATATGCTGTTCTACCCTTGATCCTACTGGCGAGTTCTGGAGGCAGCTTGAGCTGATTTGGTATTAACAGACTTCGAATTATATCCACCCGCAAGTTACATGTCCAAATATCCATCTTTGCTCTTGTTCACGAAAACAGAAATTCATTCTACTCTTTCCAGCTGTCGTGCAATATCTTCAAGCCAAGACATCGCTTGCTATGATGTGATACGGTACTTGCAGCCAACTGCAGAATTATTTATACTGCACCTATTTCAGCGATCGTACAGGGGGAGGCAACTTCACCACCACTTTAAGTGAAGCAATCATTCTCAGTTTCCCCAAACCATGGGATGACTTCCCCAAAATAATTACCGCCCCAGTTCTCTTACAATTTTCATTTGCAAACTACCAGAAAAAAATATTTTTTCCTACTCTCCTCACAATTGGATCACCTCTCCCTCCTACCATTAAAACTACACCCAAAGACCTTTATTACACACAGATACTCTCTTCTCTTCCTCCACAACCACCAAATACCAGCCTCCGGAAACATATTCATAATCATATCACTCACCGCTCCATTAACACACTGAAAGACAACACACTGCTGCATGCCAGACCCCCTGATATCCACCCTTCTGAATCCTCTCTCCCACGTAAGGACAGAGTCCACTTGGCCAGACTGCGATGCGGTCACCACCCAGCACTTCTAAGCTACCAGAAGAGGCTGGACGACCGTGTTGTGAACAGCTGCCCAGGATGTAACACTTCACCCCATACCATACAACACATAATGGAAGACTGCATTATACACAATCATGCACGCAAACAACACAACATACACTCTATAAAGGATTTGTGGGAAAACCCAGTTTCGGCTGTGGCCTTCCTTGGGGAGACGGGACTGCTCGGACAGACAGTCTAGGGAACGACAACAACAACAACCATCCCTTCAATCTGGCCGTTTTACCAGACATCTTGGTGCAAGTTGAGACAATAAAGCTCACCGTATTTGCCAACACCCGTCTATTCTTTGTCATATTCTTTGACTTTGACAAGGTGTATGACAGTCTGGTGATGGTAGACCCGACGCAAACTCTTCTGGATTTCTACCCTTTTTCATAACCCTGTTCCCATTTCACCGAACTTTCGGAGTCCACATGAGTACACCCCAGTCCTTTTCACACACCCAGCTGTAAAGTCTCCAAAGGAAGCGTCCGTATCCTAGCCATATAGCAAAACATACCCCCCCCGTAATTACAGCCAGATTGTACATCAACGATCTAGCTGCCCTTTTCTGTATTGAATCTCATTCCGTTTACATCAATCACATTCTCTAACTGTATCCTCTATGCTGAATGGGTTGAAGACCACGGATTTCAACCTCACATATCAAAATAGGACAAAATGTATTTCTGTAGACAGTACTACTGAGAAGAAAATCCTTTCATACATGTGAGAAACATTTTACTACCAGTCGTTGAGTAGGCTCGGCTTTTATTTCGACTCTCAATCTTACTGAACCCCCTCATCAGATTCACCTTAAATTTTTCTGTCTTCGAACTTAGGAGCTTCTCGAATTGATACTTCACTCGAGTTGAGGAGCCAACAGGCATTCTTTCTGTAGTTTCTACCAAACCTTTGCACAAAGCAAACGATTACGGATGTCAGGTTTAACCCTCCGCCTCACCCACAGCCTTTAAAATTTGACTCTAATATGTTCTCTTGGCCTTCGCCACAGCACTGGGGCTGCCCACATTAATCAAGGAGCGATATATTATGCAGAGAGCGGATACTCCCCTTTAAACACCTGTCGTTCTTTAATATCACTGAAATATTCCGAACTACCTCAGTTCATCGTACTCCCCTCGGCGCCCTTCGAGGTTTTGGCAGATGACCACACTACGTCCGTCTTCTCAGTAAGTGAATGGCAGACTTACCGACATATTCGTCCATGGCCCTTTTCCCTTAGCGCAATTGGCACCGTCTATTCAATGTCATCCCCTTCCCAAGCCACCTCATTACTTCCTCTTCAACGCCTCTGGTTTACCTTAGCTGTACCATCGAAAAACCAGACACCATCTAACATCAATCGAGAAGAGTTTACCTTTGATCTTCTTATCCTTGCGTCGTCCACATCTATAATGATGGCTCCCGCTCTGACCACTGGAGTAAATTATGCAGCTATATCTCCTTCACTCACAGAATCCGGATCTTTCTCTTCTTTCCCCTCAATCCTTCCCGTAGAACTCTTTACTTTTCTCTCCGTTCCCCACCTTCCCCATTCATAATTATCTGGCCCAGTGTACTAGAGGCTCTTTCCTTCATCCACTTCTGCCATCCATCCATCCATGATATCCATTCGTGGCTCACCCGAATATATTCCAACTTCAGATCAGTGTCTCTTTGCTGGGTACCATTTCGTGTCGGTATACCGGCAACGAACGCGCCGACAAGGCAGTTCGGGATGCAGCATCAACTCCTTTTGTTGCTTTCAACTCTGTTCCAGTCTCAGACTTGTACCCAGTTTAAGACAAAACACTGGGAAGAACACCAGATGACCCAGCTAAAGACCATCAAACGCCCGTGGCCAGTTTCCCTTAGGACAACTGGCACTATGAAACTGGACTTTTGCGTTTGAGAACGGGCCATTCTCGTCTTACCCTTGGTTTTCTCATGTCTGGTGACAACTCCCCTTCATGTCGTTTCGGTACTTTCCTTACTATTATTTAACTTTACTTTTGCTTATTATCTAACTTTACTTATTTATTCCTTTATTATTATCTATATTACCCATAGATCGGTCATATATGAGCTCTGAGCTCTCTTCCGGGAGGGTAAGAGCTGACGATCACGAGTACAACACGTGATCCAAGACCATGGTGGTGAATCACACACACACCCTTGCATACACGCATTTCCGATTAAGTATACACTTGCATATACTTATTTAGCAATGCACACTTGTGCCCCTCACGTCCATAGCCTACATATCTGACCTAACTACGCTCCTCCCCAAAACAAGGTCACACTTCAAGCAGACACTAAACTTTCTTCTAAAGCAATAATACATTTTCAGTTTCCAAGAATTCATTCAAATACAATAAATAATGTTAGTCATATGAAGTATATTGATCAATGTTAACGCTGTAATTGTATAACGGGGTATATTATCTTACCACGTACAAAAACACGTACGCGCGCGCGCACACACACACACACCTCGTGGCGCTGTGGTTAGAGATCTCGCCTGCCACTACGGTGGTCCGGGTTCGACTCCCGCCCATGGCTGAAATAATTTCAGTATCGCTGAGCTGCGGGGTGTTACTCCAACTCTCGTGGGCGGGGAGTTGGGTGTGTGTGTGTGCCTGTAAGGTCACAGTATTAACCATAGTTCGGTCATATACGAGCTCTGAGCTCTCATCCGGGAGGTTAATAACTGTCGATCACGAGTCCAACACGTGATCCAAGACCATGGTGAGTCACACACCATATTTACTTACCTAATGGCCGTTATCAGAGGCGTCTCAATCCTGTCCAAGTGGTCCTTACTTCGTCTATCTAGGTCGGCCCCCGCTTTGACCAACTCGAGGACGAGGTGGACGTGGCCCTTGTAGACGGCCAGCGAGAGGGCAGTGGTCCCCCTCACGGGAAGGCTCAAGTCCAGAGTGCTGCAGGCCGCAAGGTTGGCCACTCGACCGGTGTCATTGGCCACAATGGCCTGCGAAAGGTGAGGGAGAACTAGTTACACTCAAATGACATTAGTAGTTTTCCATAGTGGTTTTACGTCGCGAAAAAAAAAGTCCTGAAGGTGGGCGGTACCGCCGATTAATCGGAGGTTGGAGGAAAATTAGCCCAGTGTGATAACCCCTAATCTCTCCTTGATTCTTTCCACGTCCTTCTCTTTGGTGTCACGTGTCCCCATTGGATAGAAGCGCTGGTTACAGCTGAGGAAGAAATATTATATTGTATCAAACGAAGCGCGTTCCCACCATACCCCACAACCACAAAACTCAAATTCAAACTGTTATTTACTCCCTCAATACACTATTGTCCCAGCTGTCGCTAGTCGATTTCATTCAACCGAAGGAGGGTAAGGGAGGAGGGGTGAGGGGGAAACGGGGGGGGGGGGTGAGGTATGTCCCATTTGGGTCCCCAAAGGCTCTCATCACCGTTCCCGTAAGCGGTGCGACATCCTTTCTCCGTTACTAGTGAGAGGGGCCCTCTTGTCGTTTCCTGCCCGAAACGTTTGTGGGAAATTACCCCCGAACGTTCTTCGTCCGTCTTAGGGGTTATCACACTGGGCTATTTTTCCTCCGACATCCTACCTCCAACCCCCATTTGAATAACTAGAATATAATTTCCGCTTTCAGAAATCTAGATTTCTCTAAGAACATTTCAACAGTATGTCTAACATTAGAATAGATTTACAATCTCTTAGTACATCATTCAGCTTTGCTATATATATATGACGGAAAGAAAATTTGTTATTTGAAGATTTTGAAAATTCAAATATTGTAACCGAATTCGTTTTTACTCAAACGGACTCTCAACGGTCGACGCTGGTGAAACCCGTGGAAGCCCAGTGTGATAGCCCGACGATCTCATAAGCCCTAAATTGCCGTCAGGCGATTTTATTCATCCGGAAAGAACCGGGAAATCATCGGAACCTGTTAGACTCGAACGCAGGCCCACGAAATGGTCCCATGCAAGACCTGCCTATCTCCGTAAAGACGATACACCCTTGGTACAATTTCCTGGGTTTGTTGGAGTGGAATACTATGCGTGCTTTCCTCAGTGTTGGCACGTTTTGGCACGCGTGCCACGCCAACCTGGCAACATGACCCTCCCCCCCACCACTACCTACCCCTTCCTGGCACCTGAGAGTCGGCGGACCCCCGAGGGAAGGAAGTTTCGGGGTAACGACCCTGAAGCTATGTAACACTGGCACCCATGTCTTTAATGGTCCACCTCCATGCGCCCAACCTCACCCTCCTCACTTCGTCCTCCTCCTCCTCCTCCCCTCGTCCTTTGGCGCTGAAGAATAAATGCCAACAAAACAACAATGGGAGGAAGAAGATTTTCCATCCACCTCTATCTCTCTTCCACCCCCCTCTCTCTCTCCAACATTTCATTCTTTCATTACTTCGCCTCTCTTTACTAATTCATCTCTTCCCTGTTCCCATACCTTTCTTCACCGTTTTCACAGTCGGTAGGGATCGTTCGACCGAATACGAAAGCGCCATGGAAATCCCACGACAACGAACGAGGGTTACGGCCTGTCTGTCTGTCTGTCTGTCTCGATGGGTTCCTTCCACACTGGGGTCTTTTCCCCATAACCAGGCTAACGCGAGACTATTTCGTTCAAGTCAATAGCATCTCATAAGCAAAGGGACTAAAGCTTGTCTCGATCAACCATATACACACACACATATATATATATGTATGTAATAATAATAATAATAATAATAATAATAATAATAATAATAATAATAATAATAATTTTAATAATAATAATAATATACGGTTTATTGGAGATAGCAGCATTACTGCTGAAAATATATAGCCTACAGAATTATAAAATTATAAAATATAACAGTGTAAAGATATTGCGTGTGTGTGTGTGTGTGTGTGTGTGTGTGTGTGTGTGTGTGTGTGTGTGTGTGTGTGTATGTGTGCAAAGAGGTTGTATGAGGGAAAAATTGTGTCAACAGCCTTGTACGTACATCGCAGACATCTAAAGGAGAGAGAAAGGAAGTCCCTGAACGAGTTTGAGAAGTCTGTCAATTTCTACGAGAATAATAAGAGTGAAAACTGTGGAGGTAAGGCAAAGAATGGCGGTAGAAAAGCTGTTGGACAGAGCAGAACGAAAAGTACTGAGGTATATCAGATTTGGGCCTTTGGAAAGAATGAGAAGAGCAAACTTGAATGGAAGGCCAGGAATGAGGGAGAGGAACAGGGTAATGGGGGGACTGGATGCAAGAAGAATGTCTGTCGAGCAAGAGAGAGAGGAGTGCCAAAGACAGGAGTAGGTGGAAAGTGGCTGTCAATGGATGAAGGAATGGTGCGTCCCGTGTGTGTGTGTGTGTGTGTGTGTGTGTGTGTGTGTGTGTGTGTGTGTGTGTGTGTGTGTGTGTGTGTGTGTGTGTGTGTGTGTGTGTGTGTGTGTGTGTGTGTCTGTGCGCGCGCGCACAAGCATCACCCAATACACAGCAAGCGAAGACCCGAGCACCTACCTGATGTAGGTCAATGATGTGTGGCATCTTTCCCATTCTCTCCCAGCCGCCGTGTCGCCCAAGGGACACAGCAGCCGGGGAGCAACACGTCGTCAGCGCGGCGCCCTGGACGCGCTTCCTGAAGTTATCTGTGTCTTCACCTCGGGCGCCCCCTGGGCGACATCTCGATCTTCTTGGCCATAGTCTATCTCGAACTGGGCTTCAGGGTTCCTGTGACCTCTAGAAGCATCCGGCACTCTTTATCTTTTCGTTTTTTTTTTTTTCTACCTGGTGGAGGTGTCTTCGAAGATGGCACCAACGGCTTCAAGTAGACCTCAGGATCCCCTTAGATCAAGTTGATCAGTGCTGATGGGTCGACAGAAACCTCATTTCAATTTCAGCGTTATATTAGGCGAGTTCGAGTGTCACTTATGATCCCAGACGTCGTCCTTGTGTGTGGCATCAGATGTAGCTTCCTCAGGGCGATGGCTTCAGGCAACTTCGACTCCCGACGCAGAGATGTCGCGACTTCGATGTCGCCGTCGTCGCCGACGTCACCCGAAGGGGTGGCCGTGCCTCATGAACTCTGAAAGAAGAGGGAGGGTCAGTAACAAGTAATAGTAGTAGTAGTAGTAGTAGAGGTAGTAGTAGTAGCAGTAATGAAATGATAATGATGATGATGATGGTGTGAGCAACATGTTTCTATTCTTTTCAAGATTATCTGTCAAACTCCTACCCCCACTTTGTATCTGCTCTCCTCTTTGCCTCCCTCACCTTGCCTTTTGCTTCTCTCTTCTTCTTGTACCTCTCGTATCCTTCCCTAGTTCTACCTTGCAATCAATCCTCATACATAATAATACAATGATAATGACAATAATAATAGCATTACTAATAGCAATAATGATAATAACAGCAATAATAATAATGATGACGATAATAATAGTAATAATAATAATAACAATAATAATAGTAGTAGTAGCAACGCTCCTGACTTCTTCCTAATTGCTCATCCCGTACAGGGACCAAATCATTCCCGTATAGACTACGAATTTCACATATGGAGTAACCCACACCTGTCACTCCTTTTATAAATGGCGGAGTCCAAACACACTCGTCTCTTAGTGACATTCCTCTATGCAATTCTTTTCCGTAGTCTTCTAGTTCCCCAGCCGGTCATTCTTCGGATCTTAACCATCCCGAATGAGTTACCGACTGTGTTTTAACCAGTCAATATTTAAGAGACTTCAGTGATGTTCCCCTACGGGCCAAGTCTCTTGGCATTTGTTTGTGACTGAAGACTCATTTCCACTCAAAAATACATGCTGATAAATTTTAACTTCTACCATCCCACCGTTCTGCTGCCCTCCCTCCCTAAATCTCTCCTTGACCATCTCCGTGACTCAATTTCTTCGATATCATATTGTCCCTCAATGATATAAGTGCAGGTAATTTCTGACTTTACCTTCCAGGTGGGAATTTTCCTTCCAGTTCCCAAACAGCTGGTCTGTTTCTATCACATTTCGCAACATTACATGTGATCATTATTTCCTTTTTTCTTTATTTATGATGATGCGTGTATGTCCCCGCACGTCAAGTTAGAATAATCGGTGCCTGCTGAGTGTGTCCCCCCCCAAAGAGAGAAAACTTAAATGATACTTGAACCGTGGTAGGTTATTTCTTCTGCACAAATGCTTTTGGTAAGAGTTAAGGACTATTCTCATTTTTTATTTGTTTATATATCAATTAACTGAACTATCTGTTTACTCATTTTCGTTCCACTAGAAGGCTCAAGAACTCTCTTCCCTTAGTCTTTTCTTTCTACATTCATACGTCTATCTCTTTAAGAAGGAGAGCTCTGAGGAAGCCTTTCTTTTATCCATCCACTTAATTTTCACCTCCAATACTTCTTTAGCAACGTGCACAAACTCTTCCAGACAAGAGGGTGAAACGGCAAGGAGAATCCCATTTACACTTCCAGCCATTAGAACCGTCCAGGGTTCTTGGGTCACACACCAAGAGCCTGCAACTGCATTAGTGTGAGGACCAGACGTGTGTGGGTGAAGTATTTGTCGTTTGCAAGGCGGATGTCGCTTAATACCAATGATATACAGTTGGCTTCATTTATAAGTAACATGTGAGGACGGAGCCTTTATTCTACTTCTTTTATTATCTGGGGACCCATAGGATGTGACCGGCAAAACCAGCAACGTTGCCACGTCTAAACCATCTCCAAAGAAAACAGGGGAGACACCGTTTTCTATATAATTGCATGCATGACCGGTATAACTAAAGAGATGAATGAGTAACCCGCGCACCTGTGACTCAGCGACCCCACCCCTCAAACCCCACGGAAATTCCTAGGCCGAGAGCCGGGGCAACGTCGCCTGACCTAAGATGCCACATCATTTAACAAGTCTCTTCTTTTCTTTACATGTATAACAATTACTCATATCACCTACCATTTAATGAAAAAATCAATATGCATTTAGAATATTCCATGTTTACATACTCGGGGTTGTGGACAGCTTCCGGTATATGCTGAATGTTTTGATTCAGTACATGACAACACGGTAGACAACACCTTGTGGGTCACGAGATAATGGAAATAGTATAGTACAACGTTCCACTTGTTACAGCTTTATCAAGTGCACGAATAAAGCCCTAACAGGCTAAACGTCGTATTAATAAAGGCTTCGTCTTCACATAATGTTTTTGATAAGCTCCTCGGTAATTGCCAATTGCACACTTCATTTATAAGTACTACAGTGTTTTCGGCAAAGCTTGAGGAAGCGCATCCCATGACGTGGGGTATCTTCGATCCTAAACACATGCACCCTGGCAGATCGGGTTAGAGCGTCGCATCTTGCGGCAGACGTCGTGGTGACGACGGTTCGAACCCTGCCGCCGGCGAGTTGGACCAAGGGCATAGTCTGCTATATTCCGCTCTACAATGTCCTCTGTAAGGGGTACCATCTTAGCCTCCTGACAAGGGGACTTCGGGTCGATAAACCGAATTATCTAACACATACAACACCCGTAGATACAAAAAAAAAATAGTATTTACTATTGGAGGGGACTGTACATTTGAATATTCAACAACTAAGAGACAAGAAAGAAGAAAAGGCAGCTCGACCGTACATCGCAGTGTCTTCTCAACGTTGTTATTATCTAAAAGAACATTCCTATAACGACCCAATCAGTCACTGACCTTAGGTCAACTATTTCTGTTGCTTGGGGCCTCTAGCGGCAGTGGGGTGGAATGTTGGCATAGGACCAGAGTTCTCCTGCCTCATCCAAGTTAAATCTAAACGCGTGGGAGGAGAATTCAGAAGTATGTAAGAATGCATACGTGTGTACACGCAAGCAACCACACACACACACACATACTTGTGGAATTTGTTAGATGAAAATATAACCCAAACCAACACTATAAAGGAATTCAAAGCAAGGTTTGATAAATGGATGAAAAAAGACGGGACCTCATGAGCATTGCTCCAACCTTGTACACTACGAACTCGCTTGTTACCAGGCAGGACTCGAACCATCCCCACTCCCGACGCCGTGACTAACAAGAAATTCCCGTTTCGCCGAACCGTACTTTGCCAAAATTCCCATTTCGCCAAACGCCTTAAACTAACCCACACCAACTTCAACTTAGCGGGAGGAAATTGAGTGAAATGTCCACTCAAAGGGAATTGTTGTCGTCAAGCGTTTTGGCGCAGTGCAATTTGGCAAAGTGTAATTTGGCAAAGTGCATTTTGGCGAAATGGGAAGTCGCCGATACCGATGGTGATTTGGCAAATGGTCGCGTTCCTCCTCTGTCGCCAGGCGATTTCATTCATCTTCGTGGCACCCGACGCTTCTTGGAGGAACTGATCCTCACGAAGTCTCGCGAGGATCTGAAGCAGGACGTCCTCTTCCTCGAATCTCCCGCAGGAGGCCTCCTTGCGTCTTGACCGCTGACTAGATGTGGTACTAAATATAATCAACATTAATTCCATTTCTCGAGCTTGCTGTGCTAATTAACACACACACATTCACACATACGCACATTTATTATTTCTAGGAAATGTTGCGCTTATATACATATGTGTAATTCACCATGGTCTTGGACCACGTGTTGGACTCGTGATCGACAGCTATTTCCCTCCCGGGAGAGAGAGCTCAGAGCTCATATATGACCGATTTATGGGTAATGCTGTGATCTTACACGCGCACACACACACACACACACACACACACACACACACAACTCCCCGCCCACGAGAGTTGGAGTAACAACCCGCAGCGCAGCGATATTGAAATTGTTTCAGGCCTGGGCGGGATTCGTAGTGGCAGCCGGGAACCCTACCAACCGCGCCATCGAGTCGTGGTGTGTGTGTGTGTGTGTGTGTTCGTAGACGATGATGGTTCCTAAGGACAAACGCTACAAGAAAAGACTGGAAAAAGAGACAAAGAAGACCTACAAGACCCGAAGTCCGGAGAACCTTCCGTTCCCGACGGAGACATCACCGAGGACAGACCTCGGCTCCTCCTCGAAGGAGGACCGAGGAGAACCTTCCCGAGAGGGATACCAAATGCAGAACCTCTGCAGCAGACTCACGTAAGTTGCAGGATCTCCTGCTGGGGTGTTCATCGAGCTCCGACGTGCGGTAGCCTTGGGCGACCCAAGGAGGCCCTTGGAGGAGGAGTAATCGATAGAACCTGGCCGGTGCCACGTGGCACTGCAGTGGCAGCGGCGGCAGCGGGGAGGGTCAGCGGGTATTTCAGTCCTATTGGACACCTCCCCCTCCTCCTCCCTCCCTCCGGCACTTGCTGCTGACTGAAGATGTGGCAAGGTGCCACCTCTAAGCCTAGACCAGCGTTTCTCAACCAGAGTTCCCCGGAACCCTAAGGTTCCGCAAAAGGTCCCTAAGGGTTCCGCGAGAACAAGTGAGATAAGCTAATGCACTTTTTATTTTTTGTTTAATTCCATATACGTAATATAATCAAACACGCACATATTCTTGGTTAATGTAATATAGACATCATCCTATCTAACCTATTATTACGATGAATATGAAATGAGAAAGATATGATATATTATGTGGTTGTTGTTTTTTTGCGCAGGGGTTCCTTGAGACATGCAATTTATTTTAAAGGTTACGCAAAAGTAAAAAGGCTGAGAAACGCTGGCCTAGACGAAGAATCGTGAGCGGTTTCTTGGGGGGCGTCTGCGGTGCCTGACCACTGTACACCATCACCGAATACGCAGTTCACCTGAAACTCACAGTTCTCTTTTAGAACTTGATGCAAGACGATGCAGACGACGAACTATGGGGCGTGTGGACTCAAAGGGCCTGGTGAAGACGTCATATAAAGAGAGAATGGGAATTCGGATGTATAAGACCGAGAACGGATGAAGGAGTGTATGGACAAGATAAAAGAAGATCAAATCATTTCTAAAACTGACAGGGTGTTCCTCAGACTTGAATTAAAACGTCTGGCGACAGCGTGTGTATATTAGGCAAACATGCCACCCCTATACATTGTGTTTTTGTAATAAAAAGCAGAATACAACACAATAGCTAGTTAGGAGTATGTAGGAGATATTTGAAACATACATTAATTTGATCTCTTCCCTATCAAAGAGAAATTACTTCGTTTATTTCATCAACTAAAGCTAGCCAGAATACAAACGTGCCCTTTGGTAGTACACACGGAAAAGTAAAGACTAATACAAATAAAATAAACGTAGAAATAAATAAGAGAGCATATATTCACATCTCGCCTCGTGTGGGTCTCCGTGCAAGAAGGACACAAGCCACTACGTGCGGACGTCCAAACCGCGTCAAGTCGGCCATTGACCCCATCACGTGATTACCACGTCACGCCAAACGTACCAAGTGACGTTTAAACGTTTTTGTGCGGCCGTGACGTGATGGAATGCACGCATGTCACGTCACGTGGGGTGCACGTGGACCACGTGCCCCAACACGTGTTCATACACGAGAGAGGAACGGCGTTTGGTGCCAGGCGGCTTAAAATAAATCACAGCGCCCTCCAGCCCCCCTCCCCTTCACTCCCTCCCTCTCTCCTCCTCTTCCCCTCTCTTTTCTTCCCTCCCAAAGTCTTCCTCTCCACGTCCACTTTCTTCCTCTTCCACCCTCTCTCTTTCTCCTTTCTCTTATCCCCTCCCTTCCTCTTCCCTTCTCTATTCTCCTCTTCTAAACTCTTCCTGTCCACGTCCACTCCTTTTTTCTCCTACACCCACTCATTTTCTCTTCTCCCCTCCCTTCTTCTATCCCCCCTTCGATCCCTCTATACTTCCCTTTCGTCCCCCTTCTCTATTCCCTCTTCCTCCCCTTAACTACAAATAATATCCATAATGAACAAATATATATATATATATATATATATATATATATATATACATATATACATATATATACATATATATATATATACACATATATATATACATATATATACATATATATATATATACACACATATATATATACATATATATACATATATATATATACACATATACATATATATACATATATATATACATATATATATACACATATACATATATATATATATATATACATATATATATACATATATATATATATACATACACACACACACACACACACACACACACACACACACATATATATATATAATATATATATATATATATATATATATATATATATATATATCAGGGCTCGCTCATATATTTTAACTAGCTAGGCGGACTAGTTACATTCAATTTTGGCTAGTTCGCAAGAATTTTGACTAGCTTACCAACATTTTTTACTAGTACCTGTTCTTAATCGCATGGCATGATTTTAATTTTCGGAGATCCTGAGTATTAGTCAGTCATTAATTCACATCCAACAGCACAACATAAACATTGTTCTAACACCGTAACCTACGAGAAGTTATGGTATTACAAAGGATTACAAAGGCGGAGCATGCCGACAGGAGACCTTTTGATCCATATCTAGGTCGGATGCGATAAAAAAAATTCATATTAATAATAAAACAATAAATAAAAACTATAATAATGTAAATAACAAATAAAATACATAAATAAATGCATAGGTATAGTTAAATAATAAACAAACAGGTAAATAGTAAATAATAATAAATTGACATATAACTAATAATAAATGAAAATCAGACAGAAAAATTATAACAAAACAAAAACAAATAATTTAAGATAAATTATAATCATTACAGCATCTTACTTAGGTATTTATCTAACTGATTCTTAAAGCTTCGAACTGAACTACATTGCACTACCTGTGCAGTATTCAGATCGAGTGACAACCAAAACGTTGTTTTATTAACCCAGACTGAGACCGAGATAAATTGGACTTGGTCCTAGACTTTAATCTAGACTATACGGGGACATAAATGCATGCGAGTGTTATAGCAAAAAGGAAATAAATTAATAGTCAACAGTGAACAATGAGGTTAAAAGCACATCAATATGGCAATCATCGCATGACACTTCAGTCATACTCTGACTACCGATCCAATTGATAACATGCAACGGATCATTGTCACTTGAAAAAAAAAAAAACCTCAGTGCAGTTCAACAATTCACCGGTTTTTGCATTTACTGATGCAAAATCCATAATATATTTCTTCATGTAGTTGCTATTATGATCTATATATAAGACAGATGTAATACAAATGACTGTTCTGTCTTTAAAGCTATAGCTATTTCTAAAGAGCTGACACAAGTACATATTTTTTGGAACTTCTTTTGATATACAGAGTAACTTAGTTACCAATAATCGCACTAATAAGAGATTCATTGATGCACTGCTGCTAACAGAAATAACGTTTTACAAAATGAAACTCGGCTCACATTTGATTGTGTCCAGAACATTTGGAAACTTGAAAAGAAAAACATTTGATTACAACTTTCATGGTAATATTATAGTATTTATTTTTAATTTTCCTTTTACAGTTATATCATTATAATCATCACCATATTCACATCATATGTATTATGACAGAATTGTGACAGGCCAGGTGTCTTGGGGTCTAAATAAAATGTCTCGTACTTATTTAAGATAAAGAGACGTTTCCTTTACTTGTATGCATGACCACGGGAATCACAGTTACAATCAAGGAAATTCAAATCGATGTATTTCAAACAACCAATTAAGTAATCGAAAATACACGCCCGCCCCAGGGAAAGTAGTAATAATCAACTTGCGGTCTGACCATTATCCCAGCCACTGGACCAGGCATCTACTATTATTACAAAATTAGTCATCATAATAGTTTGTCTACTGTTTTGTTTATTTGCTCACCAAGCACGTGCACATGCCTAACACCCATTTCCCTCGTAATAATCAAGGACTATTTTACAAAATCCATGGTATTTCGTACGACACTAAAGCAATATTTCGGATATCAGACGA
>NC_134799.1:4574840-4577340 GCF_046742065.1 Oratosquilla oratoria
GTTTTTATTTTTATTTTTCTCTCAAAAGTTAAGAAAATTAGCATAATATTTTTTAATACTAGTTAATATCATATTATATTCATCTATATAAAAATAATATAAACGTAAGAATAGGTCACATCACGATATAAAAACATAAAGAAAGTTTTTCTTTGGCAACTGCGTCTCATCGATTTTTGACCACGTTCTTGGGGAGCTTGCTACACGTCAAATATAAACATTACCCCTCTTTTCTTCTTTTTTTACCCTTGCACTGAGGAGGTTATTGAAATGAATGGTAGTATTACGAATAAAAGGATGATAGTTTTCCATTTAACGATACACATCAATTACGCTGGACTGAATCAAACATCTTACCGGTGAATATAGCCTTATAACACTAACTTTTTACTTGCGTGTGTGAAAAGATAGTCTACGGATTTCGCTCAAGCCTAAATTTCATCGAATGGAACACATTGCCATATAAATATTGTATTATATGAGGAAGGGGCGTTTAAGATATACATCATATCTATAATTGAGAAATTAATTATAATTTTCGTGATGTGCATGTAATTAGATGTGAACAAGTGCAGTTGTTGATTTGCTTCCTGTCCCAAGTAGAATTCTAACATATGTGTAAATTACGATTAAATAGAATATGAATTTGTCAGAATCAGGTGTTACTTTGAGCTCACTGTCGAGTTGATTATATGGATTTCAGAATTCATTCACAACCACAGCAATTCCAACATAAAATTTCACACACACACACACACACACACACACACACACACACACACACACACACACACACACACACACACATTCTACACGACTCGTGGCGTAGTGGTAGAGTTCCCGGCTGTCACTACGGCGGTCCGGGTTCGAATCCCGCTCAGGGCTGAAATAATTTCAGTATCGATGCGCTACTAATCGTTACGCCAAGTCTCGTGGGCGGGGAGTTTGGGTGTGTTCGTGTAAGGTCACAGCATTACCCATAGATCGGTCATATATGAGCTCTGAGCTCTCTTCCAGGAGAGAAATAGATGTCGATCACGAGTCCAACACGTGATCCAACACCATGGTGAATCACACACACACACACTCACACACACACACACACACACACACACACACACACACACACACACACACACACACACACACACACACACATACACACACACACACACACACACACACACACACACACACACACAAAGGATTACAAAGGCGGAGCATGCCGACAGGAGACCTTTTGATCCATATCTAGGTCGGATGCAAAAAAAAAAAAAATCATATTAATAATAAATAAAAACTATAATAATGTAAATAACAAATAAAATACATAAATAAATGCATAGGTATAGTTGAATAACAAACAAACAGGTAAATAGTAAATGATAATAAATTGACATATAACTAATAATAAATGAAAATCAGACAGACAAATTATAACAAAGCAAAAACAAATAATTATAATATAACATAAATTATAATCATTACAGCATCTTACTTAGGTATTTATCTAAATGATTCTTAAAGCTTCGAACTGAACTACATTACACTACCTGTGCAGGAAGTTTATTCCATTCATTAACTACACGGTTGGTAAAGTTGTTTCTACCTACTTCCAAATTGAATCTATTTCCGGACAGTTTGAGACCATTGTTTCTTGTCTGATTCTCATTCAATGTGAAAATTTTGTCACTTTTGATGTTGTCAACTCCCTCTAAAATCTTAAAGACCTGTATCAAGTCACCTCTGAGTCTACGCTTTTTTAGGGAAAACAGATTCATGTGCTTAAGTCAGTTTTCGTATGATTTATTTTTGATATTTGGAATCAGTTTTGTGGCTCGCCGTTGTACTTTTTCCAGTCTGTCAATGTCTATGAGATTCGGTGACCATACGGAAACAGCATATTCCAAATGTGGACGAACTAACGATTTATATAGCTTGTTAATGAGTGATGGACTTTTGAAATCAAAAGATCGCGCAATCAATCCCAGAATCTTATTTGCTTTCTCAGAGGCTGAAATACACTGCTTGGATGATTTGAGGTCGTTACTGATAATTACGCCGAGATCTTTTTCACTATCCACTTTTGTTAACGAATTTCCAAATAACTTGTAATCGTACTTACTGTTATTTTTACCTATGTGCATTACCTTGCATTTACTTGTGTTAAATTTCATTAGCCACTTTTCAGACCATTACTGTAATTGATCTAAATCTTCTTGAATATCTAATTGGTTTGAGTGATCATTTGCCACTCCACACAGTTTTGTATCATCAGCAAATTTGGAAACAGTAGATTTTAGTCCATGGTCTATATCATTTATATATACTATGAATAGAAGTGGCCCAAGAACGGAACCCTGAGGAACTCCACTTGCAACACTTTTCCATCCAGAAGTTTTTCCATTTAAAACAACTCTCTGTTTTCGACCTTTCAACCAATTACTAGTCCAACCTAATAGGCTACCACTTATTCCATGCAAAGCTAATTTAGTAAGTA
>NC_134799.1:4582340-4597340 GCF_046742065.1 Oratosquilla oratoria
TTTCAGCCAGATTAGAAATAGTTTTAATTGCCGTCATTTGTATTCTATCGTTATAGATTTCTTTTTATGTGGTGGTCACATCATTACTGCGTATTCCAGTCCAGATGAATCAGATTTTTTTCATCATATCCAGTGCGTGTATTTAGTATTTACCTGTATTTATTTAATTGTAGTAAACCATGCCCATAAGATCCTGTCTCCATTTATTAAACTCTTCCTTAAATTCGATTTGTGTGTGTGTGTACGTTAATCAAGCATGTAGGCTGTACGTCAAAATGCACAAACAGAAAGCATTTAAAATCCTCTGACAATGCATACAAGATGAACAGCTGAATAAATAAGTTGCTCGAAATATGTGTTGCGGTCTGGCAACAAGGACGTAAAAAGTTGCCGTAATGTAATTTGTCATGAGTGGATAAGTCTCTTGCTTACTTTCTCCAAGACTATCAACAGCCGACGCTTTTAACGCACATTTGAATGAAAACATAAAAACATAAATACGACCATAACGTCGAAATTTTATTCTCCTAATTGTATTGCAGTTGCTACATGAATCCTCTAGACACAATTGTAGTATAGACTGCCTCCTCACCCTTCCCCCGAAATAAAACATTCATAGGGAAGGGGAAGTTTGCCGCCACATCTGACTGTCGTCTGCCCCGACGCCAGACAACGGAGCAGAAATAAAATACTTCCGCTGTTTCACGACATGTGAAGGTTCTTTTTACCCGGAAGCGGGCTTGTTGCTATTATGGTGACCACGCGGATACAGGGGGGGAAATCCCAGTTACGTTCTTCACAAAATAAAGAATAACAATAAAAGAATATTCCGACAATCGAAAGGATAGACGAACGCACCGATAACGAAATTGCAATTCATTATGACTAAACGAATTACACAAGGGCTATTTCTTGCAACAATGATACAATACACCGCAATAACAAAGGAGTGGATGCAATAGTACACCTTATGGAATAGTCACTCCAACGATACCTCACGATTCTCAGAGAGCACTTACTGACTAAGACCACGAGACCTACAAGTCCGCATTTGGTGTCCATGTTTCACAGCCGAACAGTATATTAATAGTTTGTTTTGAGGATTTGTCTTGAATGCAGACGAGGGCGAGATTGCCCAGTCAGGGAATTGTGAGGTGTGGGGGTGAGCAGAGTGGATCCTAAAAAGGGCTGCTTAGCCAATCTTCCATTCCATATTGCCTGTTTATTAGTAGTACTAAAAACCTTCCAGGGGTCACCATTCTCTGTCCCCGTCACTATTATTCCTCACCAGAGGGAGGAGATTGAATTTAGCAATCACAGGTAAAGCAAGTGATTTAGCAATCACAGGTAAAGGAGTTTAAAGGCAGGTGAAAAAAAGTGGGGGAGTGATCGTTTACATCACTGGTGACTTGGGCACCACCTCACTCTCACCATTGATTTCCATGATGGGAGTTATTCTAAGGGAGCACCACGTAGAAGTTAGTTCCTCTTCTAAGAGGTGATAATAAATCACCCTTTTTTGCCGAGTTTGCCAGATTAAAACAAAGTCTTAATGAACTATCTTTTAATATTCAATTAGGAAATGAGAATACACGTCATATTAAAAATAATTACATCAAACTTTCAATTGTACATTAACATATCATTACCCTGCAACAATATATATATATATATATGGTGTATATATATATATATATATAAATATAAATACATTTGATAATTTTCTTTAGTACAAAGTCACTAAGGATATAAATCATAGATAAGCTTGACAAAACACTTTTGTATATGAAGAACATGCAAAGCATTTGGAAATTTTCAGTTTAAAATTTGATGGGCTAAAAATTTTTCCGTAATCGAGCATTTGTGCATGACTAGTGGATGGCCTGTCCTACATGTACAGCCTCCAAAGTATAAAAATGAATTGCCTTTTGTAAGACAATTCAACTTCTTAAGTGTACAATTCAGACTATGGAATGTGTACACTTTAGATTATGTAATGTGTATTCAGACCTATAAAATGTATATAACTCAAGGTATGTGTTATGTAGAATGTTTATATTTCAGTTCTGTTCTGTGCAAACTTCAGCAGTGTGCTCATTATATTGTGATAAGTAAGCTCAGCTGAGTAACAATGATTTTCTGAGAAATTAAAGTCCAGTTTCAATGTCACACTAGTTCTTTCCATGTAATAGGTATATTCTTAATTGTAAACTAAAGTAATAATCACTTAAAGCTTTTTTCAAAACCTCACTTATTCAAGTGACATTCACCACTCACATCTTGTCTTCAATTCCACATTTCAGATTGCTCAGCATAATTACACCGAGTAATATGCCCTTCTTCCTTCTTTCTACATAAACACACAATCACCACTGTGATCTTTAACTTCTTTCACTCAAATATATGAATACATTCCTGAAAGTCCTCCATCAGTTTAGGCTTGGCAAAAGGAAGGGTACTGGCACAGGTACATATGACCCAGTTTAATATTAAGACCCTTTCTCTCATGTCAACTTCATAAACTAATGGTCTAACCATAACAACAGCCTTTTTATTATGAACTGGCATCTTTGGCATCCTCCTTGTTCTTCTTACGTTTCTTTCGGAAGGACCGTGTGAGTGAACCGAACCACTTACTAGGTGGCAGGTTTCGGAGGGTGGCCGTCTTAGAAGTACTGTGGAGACCCTTTGATGGGGATACACGTGGCGAGGACAAATCCAAAGTTTCAGGGGCTGTTGTCTCAATTAAATTGACAGGGGAGGAATGTCTGTCTGTTTGACCATTTGAAGTCCTCTTCTCTGGACTTCCTTCAGGAGTCTTGTGCCTCCCAACCACTTCTGGAGATCTCTTCCATACTGGGCTATCTTCCGGTGAGACTTTTTGATTTCCAGAATCAGTATCTGCATACTTTCTCCAAACAGGACTGTCTTCTGGGGGTTCTGGACGCTCTGTCTGACCCTCATTTACACTGTCAGGGCTAGATTGTCGAACTGGACTTACTCTAGGACTCGAGTCTTGTGAATTAATTGTTTGGGGGCTCATTTCTCTTGCAGGACTTGATTTACTACTTCCTGATGGGTATGATTCTGGACGTGGGCTTGTTGCAGATGGTTCTCGTAGAGGGCTCGATCTTGGACTTAGTTCTCGAATTGGACTTGAATCAGATAGCAACTGTCTAATGGGACTAGCCATGGGATCAGGCCCCTGTATCAGTCTTGTTTTGGGGCTTGAGTCTCGACTTGAGCTTCCCTTAGATTCTGATTCCCGAATTAGATTTGGTTTTGGGCTAGATTCTCGAACTGGACTCGTTCTAAAATCTATATGTCGAACAGCTCCTGTCTTGGAACTGGAACTCTCTTCAGGATGTGGTTTCTGTGGCGAGGCTTTTTCAGTCTGGGGTTCCATCTCTCTAACTGGACTTCTTTCAGGGGAATTAGGTTCTGTAGGGCTGCTAACAGGTGCTGGGGATTCTGGCTTCTTTGTTTGATCACCAGATGACTCCTGGATGCGATCTGAGGGTGGCATTTGCTCCTTGCTGGATGTGGGGCTCACTGGTGAGGTTACCTGGGACTCGGACACCTGGGTGGCTTCAGAGGGTGAAGGCGATGTGACTGGCTTAGCAAAGCTTGGTCTCTGTAGGAGCAAAAGAAGAGAAATTAACAAGAGATAATGAATACAATTCTGTACATTTTCTTTTTTATGATGGTTAGAAGCCTATGTCATACGGAAAAAAAAAAGTGAAGAAATAAATTCTCCAAACTGATGTTATTTGTTAATTGTAGCAAAAAATGCAATTACTCCAAGCATAACTGTAGCCAAAAACGAGTGCATGAATGATACTGATGTAGTTCTCAAGGTAAAGTTTGTATGTCACCAGATTGATTTTACAGAAAGTCATACCCATTACATCCCATCACTATTTTCACAATAGTCAAAAAGCTGACCACTGTTCATTTTGAACCTTGACTTAAAATACCTGTAAGCATGACACATTAAAGGATTCTGAAACCAATGAGACCCAAATATATTTTGTATAATCAATCAAATCATTGCCTCAAGTTCCATTAGTGGACAACCTGCAGCCCTATAGAGGCTGGCAATGGTCAGTGGAACTTCCCATAGATCCCTCTGGGAAGAAAATCTGAACTGTTGTGTGTTATGTACCACTGTGGGATTCTTTCTATGTCACCAGCTCAAAGGAAGAAGAGAGGAACCACTCATTCTCAGCTTTCCATGAATGAAAAAAATGTAAGAAATATAACTGAAGTTGATAGAATGATACATCTTGATCAAGGTCCAGAGACTGAATGCCAGCACCTCAGGGCTACACCACCTGATCGAGGTGAAGGAGTCAACAGGTTTTGAAAATGGGCTACTTTGCTGTGCATCTTGCAGGATCACCACATGCAGGTACCTGGTACCTGTGATTGGTCTACGTTTCATAAAATCAGCAAGAACAAAACTCCTCATTGATAAACAGCATTATACATAATAAAAGACTAACATACTGAATAAAATAATTAGAAAGAAACAATGATTCTACAAGGAAATGGAAGTCATATTTGCAAAAAAGCTGATGACCATGACTTTGAATGTTGGGAAGTTTAATAACGGAATTAATGGATAAGCAGTTGAATAGCTTGACTTAAGTTAAACTGACCTTGATCTGTTCCTAGGTTCCAGTCATTTCTTGTGCAGTACAAGACATCACACACCCCTCTCACTACATTTCACAAGCACCATCAATAGAACAAAAAAAAAGCAGCAGCAGCTTACTACTCATATATCTACCACAACATTCCACCTAAACCACACAAAACATCCACACAGAAATATATTCACACTCGGATAACTAAACAAGCCCTTCAAGAAAGAACACTAAACCCAACAGCCCCCAGATATAAGTCCTACAGAGAAAACCCTCCCATACCAGACATAAACAACAGAAGCATGCCTGTACTCAGGACCCCATCCAACACTAAATCTGTACCAACAGAGAATAGTCTTGGCAACAGATTCAAATAGCCTCACATGCAACCACAACAATGACAATGAACACCTACTACAATGCCTCACACTAACAATCCCCACGCAACAACACAATATCCCTTATCTAAGTGACTTATGGTTCTACCTCAGGACTGTTGCCCCTTAGCCTAATCTCTGTCAAAGGAAAAACTATGGAAACGAGTACAAAAGATTGCATCAACCCTCACTTAGAAACAAATTGTCTAATAAATGACAACCAATACCATTATCTCAAACAAAGACATAAGAAACAGCCCATTTTTACCCTAATAAAGGGATGGCCAAGTCAAAGCACCCCCCCCCCCAACACACTGATCCAAAAACATATTCATTTTCCCTTCCACCTTAGCTCCTCATGGATGAAGGGTCATCCATCCCCACCACACTGTTCAGGTCAGAGGTAATGCACCAAGACACAGCTCCTCCACATCAGTTGGAGTCATGGCAGTGGTTGAGTATACGAGAGCAAAGGGAGGAAATAGAAAGTATGCTCTAGCCACTCAAGATCAAGCACTATACTCATGATATCTCATGGCAAATATCATGGAACAAACATATCTCTAAAGTGCAGAATGTGTATCAAAGAGAATAAAATTGTCAACCACATCATCAGTGAGTGCTCACACTTGGTACAAAAGTAATATAAGGGAGGACACAACACTGTGGCATGAACAATTCAATGAAGCCTGAACAAGAAACACTATCTCCCATGCAGAAAAAAATGGTATGAACAATCAATCAATCAATTACCTCTGGCCTCGCTTGCTAAAGACTGACCTTCAGGTCAATCAATCACCTGTTACCTTGATTTTCACTAAGTGGAAAACCTGCATCTCAAAAGTGGCTGGAAACAGTCCTTAGAACCTCCCACAAATCTCTCTGGGAAGAAACTTTAGACTGCTGTTTGTGCAGTATGGGACTGTGTGGTACTGTTTCAACGCCACTGGCTAAAATGGTAGGATGAGACGAGCAGTCAACGGTTGTCTGCTCCCCATGTGTGAAAAAGTGTAAGAAATACAACTAAAGTTAATAAAGATATCTTGGGCTTATTTGGGAGATTGAGTGTCAGCCCTTCAGGGCTGCATCTCCTGATAAAGGTGAGGGAATTTATGGGTTTTAAAAATGGGCAGCTTTGCTGTGCATTTTGCAGGACCACCACATACATCAATGGCCCCCAGCCTGCGGGTGACAAGCACATCTCCATGCAGGTCCAAAGTCACTCAGGGAAGATATACAACACTTGTCTTGGGATTGTTAGTGTGAGGCATTGCAGTACGAGGGTGTTTTGTGTCTTACGAGTGATGGTTCCATCTG
The DNA here is from genome assembly GCF_046742065.1 of Oratosquilla oratoria. Taxonomy (NCBI): domain Eukaryota; kingdom Metazoa; phylum Arthropoda; class Malacostraca; order Stomatopoda; family Squillidae; genus Oratosquilla; species Oratosquilla oratoria. The sequence goes on from NC_134799.1 coordinate 4,588,684, forward strand.
AGACAGTTTGTGGCCAGGACTATTCTGTGTTGATAATGATTCAGTGCTGGAGTCCTGAACAGAAGTACCACCAAGAAACTTGAGACAGCACTTGAAAGGGTTCTGTGGCAGTAACAACAGGGCAGGAGACACAAGAGATAGGTTTGTAACTGGAGAAAGCTAACATGGAAAAAAGTTAGACTAAACAAAACAGGATTATGGAAACATGAAATATCTAGAATGCTGAATCTGCTTCCAAGATGGGAAATGTACGGAGCTGGACAAACTGTTCTTGTTCATTATGGGATACATTAATTAAAACTTAAGTCACTAGCTAAATCAGTCAGAGAGGTGGAAACTCAGTGTTGGTCAACAATGAAATCTAAAACTGAGACTTCAGAGGAAAAGGTGTGGGTTTGAATGCATTTCAGATATGAATTTAGAAAGCAAAGTAATTTCAGTTAATTTTCTACTTTGGCTATGCTGAAACCACTGAATAGCAAGATCATTGAATATGTATCCACCACAATGAAATGGACAAGTAAAAAGAAAACAGGAGAAAATAAACCTCATTTTTAATATACCCAGACACCTGTGTTTCAAAACAAAACAAAAATAAATGAATTATTTCTTAAAGGAGAGAGCAAGATAATATTCCAGAGAAAACTACATTGCAGACTTTCGGTTTGTGAAATATCCATGTATCCATTGGTAAAAAAAAAAAAAAAAAATTCCCTCAAAGAGCAGTTATGAAAAAAAAATAATAAAAAATAAATAAATAAATAAATAAATAAATAAATACATATACCAAAGGCTTTTTCACCCTTACAAGAGAGGTAGCCTCTTATCTTTGCTTCTTGTGGATAGTGTCCACCCTGTCTCTTGCACACTGCCTGGATCAGAAACAATGCAGCAAGACACAGCACATCCACAGCAGGGCCAGCCATTTTGTTTACATGGCTACCCTCCCTCCTTGTTCCCTCGTGAGAAAATGGAGAAGAGTACAAAGCCCTTCAGGCTGCATCAATTTATGTTCCACTCATGACCATTTTCCACTCACACCTATCTCTGCCTTCTCCCTTCCCTGATCAAAAGACATTTCCACTTCTCATTATTCCAAGACATTTACTTGCTTCTCTCCCTCTACAGATTGCCTCCACCTCCACTCCTCCATTCCCTGCTACATGCAACCCTAACTTTTCTCTTTTGAAACTTACCTCCACCCTCACCTCTTGTACATCTCGCTTTACTCTTACCCACAACTTTCAACTTCCTCATATTATACTTTCCTAAACCCCATCACTAGCTGTCTTAGACCCTCCTCTGACCTAGCCACAAGTGCAGCGTCATCAGCAAACAAAATCTAGCTCACCTCCCATTTCCTTCCAGTCTCTCTAACCATTTCCAGAACTACACATCACCATTGCATCTACCTCGCGTAACGGCTTTCCCCCCTATCCCATATATCTGCCATACCTCTCACAATGCTTTCCTGTCTACCCAGTTTTAAACCTTCTCTAAATCCATTAAGGCCCAAAAAACATCCTTACCTTTTCCAAAAACTTCACACTTAATCTACTTTACCACCACAATTTGATCCTAGCATCCTCTACTTTTCTTAGACCCACATTGTTCTTTACCAATTACCTCTATTCCTCTCCTAATCCTCTCTATTAACACCCTTTCATATGCCTTTCCAACTATACTCAACAAACTGATACCTCTGAAACTACTACATTCACATTATTTGTATAATGGAACTATGCACACACTCCTCTAGTCCTCTGGCACACTCCCCTTCCTTAGCCATACATTCACCAATACATTATAACCATTCCTCCATTTGTCAAACACTCAACATGACACCCATCCAAACCAGGTGCCTTACCAGTTTTCATAATTTTCAATGTTCCTTGTATCTCATCTTTACTTATCCCTGTCATTCTATTCTTACATCAAATTCATTTTCCTAGTTCCTCCCACTGCCACAATCAATCCGTAACCTCCTCCACATTTAACAACTCTAAAATACACTATCCAACTTCCCCTTACTGCCTTCACTTCCATTAACATCTCTCCATCTGTGCCTTATCTTTTCATCTTTACCTGACTCAACCTCCTGTTTTTTCACTTCTTTCCAAAACATCTTTTTATTCTTTTAAAAAAAATTGTCATAATACTACCCCATTCTGCATCTGCTCTCCTCTTTGCCCCCTTCAATTTATGTTTTGCTTCTATTCTCTTCTTGCACTCTTCATATGTTTTCCTTGCAACCAATCCACATATGCTCACATCTTCTCTTCTAATACCACCTTCATCTCTTCAATCCACCATTCACTACCCTTCCTTCTATTCCCTCCTATCCCTCCTCTATGCTAACTTTGTTACTTCCTCCTTAAAACATACCCATTCTTCTTCTACCCCTACCTCCCTTCTCTCCCTGACCACCTCCCATACCTCTCTAAGCATCTCATGGTATTCATTCTCATTTTTATTCAATCTATTAATTCTTAGCACCTCTCTACCTTCCTCCTTTTAACTCCCCCTACACTTTCTTCCACTCTCAAATTCCCTTCTGCCAAAAAATTATCTAACACATCCTCACTCTTATCCCTGATACCATGAACATCCAGAATTCTTCCTATCCTTCCTTTTGATACCACTACATAGTCAATTAATACCCTATCAACCACCCTCTCCCATATATACTTATGCTTGGCTCTCTTCTTAAACACTGTGTTTGCTATTAACAATTCTCTTTCTAAACATATCTTCAACATCATCTCTCCATTACAATTCATACTTGGCACCCCAAGCTTCCCTACTACTCCATGCATTGGCTCATTTCCTACTCTAGCATTGAGATCCCCCACCACCATTGCATTTTCATTCCTCCCAACTCTCTAAACCCTCATATAATATATCCAAAAAGTCTTCCTTTACTCTTCACTTTTCTCACTACCATGTCCATATACACATAAAAACCCGTATCTCTCATCCCAGTTTCCCCTTCAACCACATTAAATTTGAAAACACTTCCCTAAACTTTGAAAACATTTCCCAAAATTCCACTTTCCTATCTCATCACTTACCAGCAGTCACTCCTTCCCTTCCTCGCCCCCTCATCACTCCCAACACACTCCTTATCTCAAAATCACCCTTCCCTTTCAACTCAAGTTATACTTACTGCTAACATATCCATCACCCTTATCACAAACATATTACCAATATCTTCCCTTTTACTCTCATCTGTGGCACAACCACACACATGTAATACCCAAATCTTAGGGTCCTGGTTCGAGTATCTACCTAAGGTTTGAATATCCAAGAATGCCAGTACCTTCCATACCTAAGTTCATATTAGTCCTCTCAAACTAAGTGTAGCCACAGTGGTAACTGTGCATAATATAACGTTCTTACCGGACCCGGTGGCTGAGGAGCAGGTCTTTTCTTCCTAGACCGTGGTGGTAGCGAGGTCCTTGTATCTCCCCGATAAAACACTCCAGTCCCTCGTGATGCTAAGGACATTCTCCCTGCTTCTTCTCGAGAGAAGGGGTGTGAGGGCGAGGACTGTGGCTTGTTGTGGGAAGTGATTGTGGAGCCAGGAAGGGAGATGGTCGAAATCGAGGTTGTGAATGTGAGAGAGGAAGACGAAGATGGGATCCTCCGGTCCGTTGGTTGTTTCCCTCCCGCCGATGTCTCCTCATCACTCATGTCTTCCTCAAAAGGGTTTGTTGAATTGAAATTGATACTTTTCACTGCTGATTTCGGAGGCGGAGGGGTTGGGGGACAGAGCACTGGAGTCTTGGACGAAGTCTCGCGGTTGTTGTCTTCGTCGTCGTCGTCGTCCTCGTCGAAGGGGTTGGTGGAGACTGGTTGAGAGACTGGAGGTTTAGGGGAGGAGACTGGAGGTTTAGGGGAGGAGGCTGGAGGCATCGGCGAGGAGGTTCTTGGCTGCTGGAGTTCGTCTTTCTTCGTATTGTCCACGACACCGACTTCGACTTTTTTGTTAACCGTCTCCTCAGGGGAGTCTTCATCGAATGGATTGTACTCTTTTTCTTCATTTGGTGGAGGAGGAGGACGAGCGCGAAGCCTAGCTTCGGCAATGAAGTCTTTGGGTAATACTTGCACTCCTACAATTCCGAGGTTCTTCACTTTTTCATTGTCCTTAATTTCAGTGATATTGTTGTCCTTCTCCATTTTTTCTTCTTCGGTGTTTAAGTTCGATGACTTCTCCTTCTGCTCCTCCAAAGACTTTGGTTCTTCTGCCTCCTGGGGCCGCACTGCAGGATCTTCCTGGGCCACTCCGTTCTCCACCTTCTGGCCAAGTTCCTCGGGGGTACTATTCGTGACTTCGCCCAGAGCTTCCTCAGGAACTCCCGGTTCACTGGTCTTCAGTTCATCTCCAGGTTCGATAATCTGAAGAAGTTCGAACGGCGGGTCCGTGGTCTCCAGTTCCTCCACGACGTCCCCTTCGACGTCCTTGGCAGACTCTTGGACAGGTTCTCCTTGAGTGTGATCCGTCTCCCTTGATCCATTGACAAGAGGAGCTTCTGCAAGAGGTTCTTCGATCCGATTCTCCGAACTCAAGTCTTTGGCGACGTTCTCCGAACTCAAGTCTTTGGCGACGTTCTCCGAACTCGTTCTCTGAGCGACTTTCTCGGGACTCGACGCCGGCTCGCCTTCCGGAACCACACTGCCAGCGACTTTCACCTCCTCCCCGGCCACCTCTTCTCGACGGGACACTGGCGTGACAGGTTCCTCCACCGACTCGACCCCATTCATATTTCGGGATCCTTCGACGTCCTTCTCGGCCGTGTGGCCGTTGACGAGGGTGACCTGGAGGCGGGATACGCGGGAGGGCGAGGTCGCGTCTTCAGTCGGGGTCGTCGATCCTGCAAAAGACCAAAAAGACTAAGAAAAAGAAATGGAGGAAAATAAATAAAATAAATAAATAAATAAATAAATGAATAAATAAATAAAATAAATAAAAAATAAAATAAAATAAATCTCTTCTCCCCCCTTTTTTCACTCTTTATATACTTTTTTCTGGCGATTACCCAATTGGGTCTGGACCACGGAATGATCCAACCAATCCGCTGTCCTAGATTTCCCTTGTGGGAGACTCCCGGCCCCCTTGTAACCGGCAACAGCCACCGGACTGGCCCACAATTCACTCAAAGGAAAAACAGTTATTATTATTCCCTTGTGCTACCGTGGAGCGATCAGATTAACAGTTAACCCTTTTCCCAGCGGAAAGGGGTGCAATGCCCTCCTCCGCTGAATAAAATCGCCTGGCGGCAGCTTGGATGAAAACAAATCTCTAGAGAGATCTTTGCAATTTAATTTTGATTAATCCATTTTGCACCGAGTAGCAGTTTATTTTTCATTCTGGCTGTCAAGCGATTTTATTCAACTCAGTGACCCCCACTTGACGAGCATTTATAGCCTATGCCGATTAAACACGTCTGTAGCAGAGAAGGAGGAGGAGGAGGAGATAGGGAAGATGGAGATGTATAAAGAGTAATAAGAAGAGCAGGAGGGAGCAACAGGAAGAGGGGGAGGGAGGAGGGGATGAGGAAGGAGGGGATGAGGAAGAAGGGGAGGAGGAAGAAGGGGAGGAGGAAGAAGGGGAGGAGGAAGGAGGACGAAGAAAGGGAGAAGGAAGGAGGAGGGGGAGGAGGAAGAAAGGGAGAAGGAAGGAGGAGGGGGAGAAGGAAGGAGGAGGGGGAGAAGGAAGGAGGAGGGGGAGAAGGAAGGGGGGGAGAAGGAAGGGGGGGAGAAGGAAGAGGGGGAGGAGGAAGAAAGGGAGAAGGAAGGAGGAGGGGGAGGAGGAAGAAAGGGAGAAGGAAAGAGGCGGAAGAAAGGGAGGCGGAAGAAAGGGAGGAGGAAGAAAGGGAGGAGGAAGAAAAGGAGGAGGAAGAAAGGGAGGAGAATGAAAGGGAGGAGGAAAGGGAGGAGGAAGAAAAGGAGGAGGAAGAAAGGGAGGAGGAAGAAAGGGAGGAGGAAGAAAGGGAGGAGGAAGAAAGGGAGGAGGAAGTAAGGGAGGAGGAAGAAAGGGAGGAGGAAGAAAGGGAGGAGGAAGTAAGGGAGAAGGAAGAAGGAGGAGGAAGAAAGGGAGAAGGAAGAAGGAGGAGGAGGGAGAAGGAAGAAGGAGGAGGAGGGAGAAGGAAGAAGGAGGAGGAGGGAGAAGGAAGAAGGAGGAAGAAGGGAGAAGGAAGAAGGAGGAAGAAAGGGAGGAGGAGGAAGAAGAAAGGGAGAAGGACGAGGAAGGAGGAGGAAGAAAAGGAGAAGGAAATGAAAGAGGAGGAGGAGGAAGAGGAGAAGGAGGAGGAGGAGGAGAAGGACAAGGAAGAGGAGGAGGAAGAATGGGAGAAGGAAGGAGGAGGAAGAAAGGGAGAAGGAAGGAGGAGGAAGAAAGGGAGAAGGAAGGAGGAGGAAGAAAGGGAGAAGGAAGGAGGAGGAAGAAAGGGAGAAGGAAGGAGGAGGAAGAAAGGGAGAAGGAAGGAGGAGGAAGAAAGGGAGAAGGAAGGAGGAGGAAGAAAGGGAGAAGGAAGGAGGAGGAAGAAAGGGAGAAGGAAGGAGGAGGAAGAAAGGGAGAAGGAAGGAGGAGGAAGAAAGGGAGAAGGAAGGAGGAGGAAGAAAGGGAGAAGGAATGAGGAGGAAGAAAGGGAGAAGGAAGGAGGAGGAAGAAAGGGAGAAGGAAGGAGGAGGAAGAAAGGGAGAAGGAAGGAGGAGGAAGAAAGGGAGAAGGAAGGAGGAGGAAGAAAGGGAGAAGGAAGGAGGAGGAAGAAAGGGAGAAGGAAGGAGGAGGAAGAAAGGGAGAAGGAAGGAGGAGGAAGAAAGGGAGAAGGAAGGAGGAGGAAGAAAGGGAGAAGGAAGGAGGAGGAAGAAAGGGAGAAGGAAGGAGGAGGAAGAAAGGGAGAAGGAAGGAGGAAGAAAAGGAGGAGGAAGAAAGGGAGAAGGAAGGAGGAGGGGGGAGGAGAAGGAAGAGTAGCCGGAGGAGGAAGGGGAGGAGAAGGAAGAGTAGCCGAAGGAAGGGGAGGAGGTGGAGGAGGACCACAGCTTGGATAACATGTCCCCCATCCCCTCCTCCTCTAGAGCGAGTCCACACGATCGCCAGGTCGGCCTCAGACCTTCTACGGTTTCAGTCCCGGTCTGGAGACTTCGCAGACTTCGCAGACCCGCGACTTCGGGAAGAGGAGGAGGAACCTTTGCGACATCAAGAGACGTCGCGGGGTTAGACGTGACTCTGCTGTGTCAAGCTCGAGGGCGAGATCGAACAAGTGCGACCTGAGGCTGAAGGAAGGGCGGCGGGAGCTACTTCGTCAACTGGGAAAGGTACGCCTTCTTCAGCGTCTTCGGCGATCCCTTCTGCAGGAAAGGGGTGTTCCTGTCGCGGTCGAATTTAAGCAATATACCACATGATGCGAGACATGTACAGTTTTGTCCTCTTCCTCTTCCTCCTCCTTTCTGTCTTCTTCTCCCGCTACGGAAAGAGGGCTTGGGTCGAGACCGGGCATACAAATGCACATAACTCTCTCCGTCAAGTAAAGGAAAACAAAGAGACGGGACCCCACGAGCTTAGCTCTTCTCTGGGACATTACAATTAGGTAAATGGAGCCGAGGGGCTTTAGGACAAAGCCTGAAAGGGATTAGCTCCATTGAATACCAAAAATATCCTTACAGACATCACGTACACATTATTTACACACTGGCACATGATAATACATAGCTACATCTCCACATATACCGGCGTGGTCGTTTACACGCACGGGTACACACACACAAATTATACACACACACACACATATATACGTATATATATATATATATATGCATGAGAAATCACATGAACTCGTGATTCTAAATATGCAGAAAAACCACTAAGGAAAATAATAAAATGCTGACCGAGCGCTTTCGTCTAGACATCCTTAGGGTACATGAGGATGTCTAAATAGACGAAAGCGCTCGGCCCCCCATGTCATTATTTTTCTTGGTGGTTTTTCTGCATATATATATATAAATATATATATATAGAGAGAGGCAGAGGGAAAACACACAAGAACCGCATGAGCTACCGTTGTACCCTTTCACTCTCCACACACGATTTCCTGTATTTCGTGCCAGTTTTTTTCTGTAGTGTAAACATTCTTTCTGAAGAAGCACCACAGTTCGAAACTAGTCAAAAAATAAACTCTTTTTCTACTTGTGTGTTTTCCCTCTGCCTGCCTCTCTCTCTCTCTCTCTCTCTCTCTCTCTCTCTCACACACACACACACACACACACACACACACACACACACACACACACACACACATATATATATATATATATATATATATATATATATATATATATATATATATATATCACCCTACTTGAATTGGCTTTATTCATTACCATGTCTAGGCCGAGTCCGTGGTGTGGGATACTGATATACTGATTTTGGTCTATCTTTAGAGCAACATTAGCCCCAAAATAACTGAACAATTTCACGAGAAAATTTCAGGAAATGTGGGCAATAGGCCTGAAATGATCCCCATTCAAGTTTGGGAATAAACGGTTCAAAGGCAATATCAATCACAAAAAAATATTGCGTCAGTGACTAAACCCATCGCGATATCTCTCGATAGCGCAATGGGTTTAGTCACTGACGCTTTGTCACGTCCGAGCTG
>NC_134799.1:4599840-4667340 GCF_046742065.1 Oratosquilla oratoria
ACCTATCTGCTGCGTGTTCAAGGAGGAGGAGGAGGACGAGGCTGTGAGGGAGGCTGCTGACGGGGGCGGGGGTCGAGGTGGGGGGACTTTGGTGGGCGGGGACATGGGGGGGTTCGGCTCCGAGGGGGAGAGCTTCGTCGGGGATATGAGCGGTGGGGGCGGCTTGGGTGGCTTTGTGGGTGACGTGGGTGACGTAGGCGACGTGGTCGAACTCGACAAGGTACTTCGTGGCGCCGGCACTGGTTTCCTGCCCGGGGAATCCTCTGGTGACGTCACCTGGGGAGGGGCTGTGGGCGGGGGCGGCGTGGGCGCCCTGTCTAACCAGGAGGACGCCGGAGGTCTGGGGAAGTGATACGAAAAAAATAGTTAAAATACGATTTAAAGAAACGTGTCTGAGGAAGTCATACAAAAAATAAATCAATAAAACATGGTTTAATGAAACGTACTTTGGGCAGGAATACGGGGAAAAACCGTAATTTTAGGGAATTATGTCGGGTGGTTTTCGGTGGCCTAGGTAAGGGTACGGAAAAAAGTTGCAATATGATTTAAAGAAACGTACCATAGTCTGATCACGACAGTAAATACCGAGTGCATTACGAGCGAAGACTTTTTCATTATATACTTTTGGCATCAGTAGATTATTTACAATGACTGGCGAATTAAACTTCCAATTGCAAATCAGTGAAAAAATTTCGAGAGAGAGAGAGAGAGACCCACTTACCTATGTATGCAGCCGCCTGAATTTCAGGTAAGCTCTGAACTTTTTTCGTGTATATTTAATTACTTATCAATTTACCCATTTACTCCTTCTTGTGACCTCATTTCTGGAAGGTCATCCTGAAGTCAAGGTCGTGACACAAAGGTCACGCCAAGGTGACCCACCTTCTCGTGGGCAAATTTAGATTTCAGAAGGAAAAAGTCAAAAACTGGTTTCCCTTTAGAGTGGTTGACGAATGGAATAGACTTAGTAAACATTTAGTTAGCGAGCACTGAAACTATCGGTTGCTTTAAGAGAAGGTTAGGTGGTAAATCGAACTATCTAGTGTCGGTCTCATGGTCACTTGGAGCCTCCGTTCTTATGTTTTCAAACATCCTTGGCCACGTCCCAACATTTGCCCAATTTACGAGTTCCATTCCGGCATTTGTCGTCACTTGACAATTGTCAATCCAAATCAAGTCTTTCGGGTGAACAAAAATTAAAGAATTTTTTGTAGTGTCTGTACCATTGCAACATATTTTTAGCTGTTCTTACTTTATCTCAACTTTGCTTACAAATAAATAAACGAAATAATAATACGACAATAAACGAATAAACAAACAAATATATAAAAATCCCTTTCACTTTGAGTGAAATACCATGGGAAATAACGAATGGCACATATTCCCACAAGTCCAATGGACCGTAGGACAGCTGCATGTACCCACGATGGCATTTATTGCCCGAAACGAAGGTTTCCGTTGCCTTTCTAAGAATATCTTGGGGAGTCGAGGCGACTTTGGCGCCGACAGTGGGAGGGGACGAAACAAAAACAAAAGGCGAACGAGCAAAGGCCACTAGCGCGCGCAACGCTACCTCACTCACTCCCTGTCTACCTTGACTGCAGGCGTGCGTGGTTCTACAATATTAACACTTCATTAACGAAAGCAATTATATATATATATATATATATATATATATATATATATATATATATATATATATATACACACACACACACACACACGGGATGCCACGGAAATAAAAAAAATCGCCTGCCGACACCAGGAATACAAAATATGCTACCCGGTACACAGCAGGGGGTCAATCGCATAACGACTTCCGCAGGATGACGTTACGTGGGGGAACACATGACGTCATCGCCGTGACACGTTCCGTCATCGGACTGCTCTTATCTTCGTCGACAATGATGATAAGGTTATTTTCCTTCCTCTCCTCCTCCTCCTCCTTCCTGTCCATCTGTCTCCCTCTGAACAGGCGCTCACGCACGCGCGCACACAAAGACAAAATATGAGAAAGATTTGAGAGTGCTGATAAAAAAAACAATCTATCACCTAATACATATCAGCAGGATTGTGGAAGGCGTACAGACTGCTGCCGAAGATTAAAGTGGCTTTTCAGTTTATTTTTGAAGAGATAATGAAAAACTAAGATAATAATCGAAACCCTCATCCGCCCGAGACTGGAATGTCAGTGGTATGGTCCCCATTCAGATAACAGATCGAGAGGATACAAAGGGCAACAGCCAAACTGGACCCCAGCCTGGCAGACAAACCATACAAGAGACTAAAATTATTGGAACAACAAAGATCGAAGAGAAATAGGATAGATACACACACACACACACACAGACTCACTCACTCATGCACGCGCGATCGCACAAAAACAAGGTGAATATTACAAACAAGTAAATTTTTGAAAACTGCATTTGTTAACCAAACATTATCATATACCATTTGCCTGGATAAAAACATATAAAGAAATGACTTCCGCAAATGGATCTCTGCATCCCACATGGCGGTTGAAAGTCTGGTGCGTCACGCCATGACGTAATGTCGTCGATTCTTTCCGCCCCCGTTTTCTTCAAAACATCACTCGGCACACCCTTTTTCCACGAATTAATTGAATCCAATTCAATGGGGGTAAAAATGAAGGAAATTGAGAATTTCTTGTGAAAAGCTGATCACAAGCAACTGACAACCCGTATGTCATATCAGGTGAAGATTTTATAATCCCCAGGGAGATGGCGCGCACAGCAGATAAAGGAAAATGTAGTCAATCAATGAGATGTACACAAGGCTACCTCCTTTCGCGTGAATTTAGGTGTTCCTTACTTGATCAGACATAAACATAGATGTCCCCACACCCGGAGAAATAATAGTACCACAATTGGTCGCTCAACAGATTATATTATTATCTATACCACCTACAACGTGGAGATAAAGTAGAGATGATAACATTCATATGCAAGGACGCGTTCACATTTGGCTAAACGACATTGGACTCCGTGTGTGCGCGCACATGACCTCAGCTCTCACCTGGAAATTAACAGTTGATCACAAGTTCAGCACGTGATCTATGATCATGATTCATAGACACATGTACACACAAGTTCAACAACACCATGGGTAATATGGCCAATGTAAAATAATTACAACGGCAGAGAAGACGGATGTAGGAGTGTTCGTCATGGTATTTGTCATTTGACACACATCGGCAGAACTGAGGGCCAAACATACAGATTGCTGGCAAACATAACATTTTTTCACGACATGGGCGATAAAGGTCATGATTAAATAATAACAATGATACATATACCAACGGTTTTTTTTTCTCCTTAAAAGGGAGGTAGCCAAAATCAAAAGGCATAATTCCACTCCCACCCATTCCATCCCCATTCACCACACCTCCCTCCCTCTCATCTTGTCTCCTCCTGGATGACGGGTCACACCTGCATTTCCCCCATCGCCCTGGGTCAGAAGCAATGCAGCAAGACAGCACATCCACAGCTGGCCGCTTCATTTAATCGGCGACCCCCCTCCCCTCTCCGTCCCCTCATGCAGTAACACTGAAGGGGAGAATTCCCTTTGGACTGCGCCACAATGTAATTCACACATAACCACTCCCTTCCATGCATCACAATATTAACCAACCATACACATTCTCCACTCACCTTTATCTTCTGCCTTCTCCCTTCCTTCCTCGACAGACATACCCCTCTTGCTCAACGCCCTTTTTACCCCCATCCATCTTCGCTTGTTCATCCTCCACCCACACATATATATATAAATATATATATATATATATATATATATATATATATATATATATATATATATATATATATATATATATATATATATATATGAAATTGGTATGTTATAACACATTTGTTTAAGTTCACTATAAACCCACTATCGGAGAAATAATAACGGAAGTACAGGGAAACTGTATATTTCGACTACTATCTGTAGTCCTCTTCAGCTGAAGAGGACTACAGATAATAGTCGAAATATAGTTTCCCTGTACTTCCGTTATTATTAAATTTCTCCGATAGTGGGTTTATAGTGAATATATACATATATATATATATATATTATATATATATATATATATATATACAAACCAAGGTTTTTTCCCCTTATATGGGAGGTAGCCAAGTCAAAGTCACGTACTCACTCCAATTCCACTCCCCTCCACTATCATCCCGTCATGAGAGAGAGAGAGAGAGAGAGAGAGAGAGAGAGAGAGAGAGAGAGAGAGAGAGAGAGGGGCTAATTTATTTATCAAGGTGGTTTTAATCGATTAGATACAGGGTCATATTGGCCAACCACTTCTGCCGCACAAACAAGTCAATGCCCGAAAGTACAATATTTACCACAATAAATAATAAAATTAAATAAAATATTGGGAGAAATTGCCCATTAACCCTTTCAACGAAGCGACAATGATGGAGATACAGTAGAGATAATAATTGGACGAGATGACGTCATGTCGTCTCAAATGACGGCGGTGCTGGCCCCGACGCTGACTGATATGGCCGTGCAATTATAATGATAAGAAATCCCGTTATCATAATATGCGTCACTGTGATCTGTCAAACGTCGATTAAAGTCCATTCTGCGCAATGCATAACTTTGACGAGCATATTCCCTTCACTTCGCCAAAATTACCTGTCCCCTAAGTTAAGTCCTAGCTTTGGTAGTTTGGCGAAATGGGAACTCGGGTAAACAATTTGACGAAATACGAATTTGGTTAAACAATGTGAAACACATTACCCAAAATAATGTGGGAACAACGTCGTCAGGCCTACAGAACTACATAAATTATAGTGCTGCCACATTCCCTAAACGTAGTCGACCCCATTACTAAATAAAAATAAATCCACAGTATTTCATATTCATATATTAATAATGTCACTAAATTATCAAACACAAATTGGCTCGAGAAGTCGTGAACGTATCTATCTATTTATTCATCATTATCATTACTGTTTTAATTTCGATTGTCATACTCAACTACCATCCTCCCGAAGGTAGGCAGCGGGTGGAAAGTTCTGGAAGAAACTCCTCCTCCTCCCTCCCTCCCCCTCCCGCCAGCGACCTAACACGGGCACTCCTTGACCAATCCTATCTTATGTCGTGGACTGTGCCCCAGGGTACACAAGGGGTCTATTATAACCCGAATTGGGTCGTTGGGATTACCAGTGGGGTTTAGTATTACTATGTTATGTCTTACCGATATACAAGTGGCTATCTAACGTCTTCGCTTGATAGAAAACTGAATTTGGTAATTCATCTTAGTTTGTTACTTTTTCAACAAATTTGAACTGAAAAAATCGAATGAAAAACTTGGATAAAATAAAACGTGGAATGGTGGGTAGAGTTTCTACTTCGGATACGGAATGACCAGGACATTTGCTAAATACCATAAGCAATTTACACCATCCACACAACCTTACAAAAATAAATAAATGAAAAATTAAAACATAATGAAAAATAAAAATAACTAAAAAAGCAAATAAATAAAATGTTGATGAAGTACAAACCCTTTTCTTAATTACAAACTTGGCAGTCATAATTATCTAATTTTTTCTGCAAGGACAGAGCAACGAAGTGTATTCATTCCTCACATTTTACACAGGAGCCACTGCCCTAGGCGGACCAGGAGAGCGAAGATAGAAAAAAATAAATAATTAAATAAACAAACAAATAGAAATAGAAAATAAACAAAAAACGATAAGAAGCCACTGTTATAAACGAGGCTCGGCGAGCCTCTTGAAGGAGCACGACCTTTCTGACGGGGCTGCAGCACGTGTTCGAGAACCTTCAAGGACTTCGACTAGCGTGCTACCGGGGAGGCAAGTGCGTGGCCCCTTTTCGACTTTTTCACTGTCTTTATTAGTTTCAATGTTTCTACATCAACGTCAGTAGTCATAGGTCGTACGTTGTTGTTGTTGTTATTTTTTATTATTAATTATTATTATATTTATAATGGTTATTGGTGTCATTATTATCATTATTACCTTATCATAATCATCATCATTATTACTATTATCGTCATCATTGTTATAATCACTGCTACTACTACCATCATTACAATCGATGCTATCATTCCTATTATCAACATGTTTACTGTCAACCTATTTTGCGGTTTGGCAAGCAGAAAGTAGGTTCGTGTACTACTTGTTCACAACAGACTGCTTGCCAAGAAACGGCTAGGGGGTATCACAAAAACAAAATAAAAAACAAACAAACAAACAAACAAACAGAGAGAGAGAGAGAGAGAGAGAGAGAGAGAGAGAGAGAGAGAGAGAGAGAGAGAGAGAGAGAGAGAGAGGAGAGAGAGAGGAGAGAGAGAGAGAGAGAGAGAGAGAGAGAGAGAGAGAGAGAGAGAGAGAGAGAGAGAGAGAGAGAGAGAGGTGGGTGGAGATATTACATTGGCTTCCTCAGTGTTGTAACCTCTAACGAGATAACTGCGACTAAATAAATGCATACCCCCTATACTGGGGTACTGACTGCAGAAGTACTTGTATAATAACATGGAACCAACGCTTTAGGGACTGTTTAAGGGCGCCCCTACGGACAAGTCACACATCATTTGTCTATGTCAGAGCAAAATCTCTACTCCTGGAAGAATGATGCTACATTTTGTACTACGACTATCATTCCTTTATCCTCTTCCCTTGAAACTATAATCTATCCCTTCAAGTCTTCCATATTTTCTTTTCCCGTGTCCACTGTGGTAGGATGAGGAAAAAAATCTGCCACTGTGATTCCCATGAGTCGTAGAAGGCGACAAAATAGGACGGAGTTACAAGACTATGGATCCTGGTCTATGTTCATCCTACAAGATGAGAGTCTGGGAGATTTAAAAGAAGAACCCTAAATATGGGTATTGGGACAGAAGAGAGCAAAAAGCAGTATGTTTGGGAGAAGGAAGATACATGTATCAGCATTAAGTGAAACTAAGTTGAAAGGGAGAGGTGATTTCGGGTTTAGGAGTGTCGTGGGCAGAGTGAGGGAGCGATGCAAGGAGTGGTTCTGTTGTTGATAAGTGATGAAAGAGGAAATCAAGTGACGGAAGGAAACGTCTTCAAGATTAGCGTGGGTGAAGGTGAAACTGGGATGAGAATTATAGGTTTCTGCGAGTGCATATGGACCTGGTAGTGAGAAAAGTGAAAAAGGAAAGGAAGACCATTTGGACAGTTTTAAACGTGTATTTAAGAGAATTTTAGGAGGAATTGCACTGGTAATGGGGGATCTCGCAAGAGACGGTAGTGGGGAAGTTTGGTGTGACGACGGCAGTAAAAGAAAAAAGTGAACATATGTGGATTGGATGCAAAGTAGGCCCCGAGATGCACATGTGAGGTATAAGATGAAAAGAGTAGTAGCAAAAGGTAAGGTGAAGGAGGCAAAGAAGGAAGCAGACGTAAAATGGTAAAAGAGTCAAGATGAAGGGGAAATGGTAAGGTTGATAAAGCCAAATGGTGTGTGTGCATATATATATATATATATGCAAAGTAGACCACTTGGAAAAAGAAACTAAGCAGAGCGCGTTCGTATATTACATCTTCACATTGCACTGGATGTAATATACGAAAGCGCTCAGCTTCGAAAGTTTCTTTTTCCAAGTGGTCTACTCTGCATAAATGATCATACGTACCCATGTTCTTATTAGCATATATATATATATATATATATATATATATATATATATATATATATATATATTATATACACACACACACACAAGATCGTGTGAATGCAGTCAACATGATTTAGTTCCATACATTTAACCTAAATAAGGAAAAATCTCCAAAAACGTAAATGTACAAGAAGAGCTGGCGGCTGTCCATCCCGGCACTCTGCAACTTCTTTCCTTGTCAGCTGATTAACGAGATCCGCTCAGCTCAACCCAGGAGTCACAAAGAAAACGTGCTCTCGCTGCAGTTCCTCCAACATTTTGTTGAAACCAGACGTGACCTACACACACACACATACACACATACACATACACACACACACATACACACACACACAGAAAAGAAGGTTGCTGATGTAGTGGTTAATTATGGCCTGACAACTCAACGGAACAGTGATCGAGCCCGGCTCAGTGTTTCAAAATCATCACTACTGTAACGTCAATGTCTTTCATGAGCAAGTGGATGGGGCGTTTGTGCGTGCGTGTGCGTGTGTGTGTGTGTGTGTAGTGCATTCACAGGATTACCCCCAGATCGGGCCATATGAACTATGAATTTTTCACCCAGAAGGAGCTATTTATCACGAGTCCAGCACGTGATCCTAACCTATGGTGAATCACGTACAAACAAATTCAAAGGCATACATGCAAACACGCAGACAAAAATATTTCCAAGGCAAAAATAAAATCCACAAACTCACCTCGGCGATCGAAACTCATATTTGATGTGTGTCGGCTTATTTGCGTGTGAGGCTACGAGGCAAAAGTCCCCCTCCTGTGGACCCCCACCTCTGCCCGGTCCCAATGGGCCCATTTGGTCAGTCGGGCCGCCGCCGCCGCCCATGGAGGAGGGTCGGTCCACGGCGGGGCTCTCTATGACCTCAACAGCGTCATCCTGGCTTCCGAAGGGATTAAGGTGGTTGGGATATTCAGTCTTCAACTCAGCGTCCTCAGGATGGTAGCGTTCACGTCGCTTTGTAAACGTATACATGGCTTCAACGTTCACAGGCAATCACACAACTTGTTTCATGTCACTATTTTTTTTTTCAATTTTAGATTCAGCACACTATACACCGTATATGTGGTAATATTTCAAGACGATTTATTTATGAAATGGGAAAAATACGTCCACTGTCACTGTTAATTCCACCCATGGAAGACAAAAACACCGTAATTCAAATGCCGTCAGTATACTGGCAGTTTTAGCTACTTGCTTGAAGAGTAGAAATTACGTGACTCCATGGAGAGAGAGAGAACGAGCGATAGTGATGGCGACTGAAATACTCTCAGACCTGGTCGCAGGGAGCCCAGTGTACTGTCTGTCCGGTCTAACAGACCACCCGCATCTGAAAACGAGAAAGGCAGAATTAGCTACTGGGGTGAGAGAAAATTTGATAAGCAGTAGTGACACGTCGCTCAATCAGATAAGAGCGTGAACCTTCTCCCCCTCCCCTCCCCTCCCCTCCCTCGGCCAAAGGCTCTAATCGCTGACTGACCATCCTACATCTCATCCACACCGCATCCTCTATATACACAAAATCGCCTGTTATTCCTCAAAACAAAGTTCTTAAATGCATCATTAAGACACAGTAGGTGCGAATAGGATATAAACTACCTCAATCAACAAAAACACAGGTTGACAAGTTCCATCATATACTCCACGTGTTCTGTAAAAAACAAACATGTTTACTGTACACTTAGCCACACAAACACATGCGAGTGCATGAGTGTACATGACATATCTTCAAACCACTAACCTAGGGCACACTCAAAGTCACGAGCACGCACACAATCTGACCACAGAGACTGAACAATGGATTGATATTTTTAACCTAAATACACTAAAACTGCGCATATGCCCAAATAGACATAAGGGAAAATTACTCAAGGTAATATTACAAAACTAGTGCACTTGTTCTGAAACACCTTGAACGTAAATAATTAAGTACAATGAACCAAGATAACACTACGGAAGGAAACATTAAAAAGAGTGCAAAGTAACAGCGCTCCATAAAACTCAAATTCCTGGTGGATTAGCGAACGTTGATCACTGCGACGATCTCCCGTCACCCTGGGATGGTCGCTTGCAATAACATACAAAGAGGGGAAAGATTAACCAAGTGCCCTTGGTGCAAAGTCTGAGTGGGTGCCCTCGCCCCAGTTATAGGCACTCTTTATACCTGATACTCCTACTTTGGTCACTAGGAGAGTCTTGTCCAAAAACATGATCATGATAAAAAGCAAGAATTTATGAAACCATATTTCATTTTACATTAGCAGTGACTTATTTTCATTTCTTCTTGTGTCTGCTCCTCGATGTCTTGTCTTACAATTTCCTGTGGGAATAATTCAAGGGGAATTTTTATACATATTTGTACCCAAATGCCCAAACTCCAAGTAAAAGATAATTCTATTGTAGAGGGAACACTTGCGACATGACGTCACTGGGCATCCAAAATTCAAGTTTTCTTGCGACATGACGTCACAAAGCATGCACGACGCCGGTATTCCTGGGCTCGCTATATCAGAATAAATATGGTAAATGACGATTTAACTTTTCAATAGTTTTTCAAGTTGGCAAAAACAGATCTCAAATTATATCATTACGCCAAATCGCTAGTCGTATTTAAGAGGAAACAAATAGATCTTTAGCCATCTCAGTTGATTTCTCTCCATATCCTCTTGTGGCTTAATCACCCCTTCATATACCACGTAAAAAATAACATCCAAACCTTTGAATTAATTTATTTTGGTGCACGCATCTGGCTAAAAAGTTACCCCAGGTTTCAGTATGAATTTATACAAGGCTGAGAGGTACTACTCGTGCGGTGTATCGTATTTGCTATCTTAGGTCATTTGAGGTCGAGGAGGCTCATGCCGAGAACCCCATGTTATCAAACACTAATCTTGATGACGTCACGTGAAGGGATTAATGATGCTCTCTCCCTCTCTCAGATCTTGTTCCAGCTTACGCAAGACTGTTTTATTCATATAAGAACAAGAGCCCATACACTATTTCAATCCACCACCATTACTATTTAACAATTAAGAAATCTAATTTCAAATGACACCAGACGATTTTCAGTCACCCCAGGTGACGTCATCAGGGAGGATCAAACTTAACCCCAATAGATTTCAGTTTTTCGAATCAATTAACTCAATACAGTTGTTCTAAAAATATTTTATTACCATGAGCATAGGCTACAGACAATAATTCTTCATTCACTTGCCCCAAAAATATTGTATAAACAAAAAAGTGGCTGAAGCCAGACATCACTGTAGTCGTCTGGCTGTGTACTAACACTAATCCTATTACTCCCTCCCACGAGCTTCCTCCTTGCTCTCACTTCCTGTAAAGAATATCTACCAATCCTAACCTACGTGACTCTGTAGCTCTGTGGTAGCGCTTACGCTTTGAATGCAATTGACCCGAGTTCGAGTCCCTGTGGGTGCAGATATAATGTATGTAGTAAGGCTTCATATATACGAACTACGTATGTTTGTACGTCAAGCTCGCCTTAAACATACAAATAATATTAGTCCATCACGTTTCTACCATATACACTTTCTACGTGACAGAAAAGAAGATTAACTTAAGTCTAGAATGTATACTCTGGTCTTCACCGAAGTGGGAATACAATGTGACAAACTGCAACTAATTCTCCTACACTGGGGCTTCTGAAAATTCCCAATGAATATTTCTCGGCACGCAGCCAAACGCCTTTTCCAAGTCTATAAAAGACGATGTAAACATATCGAACCCAAAGCCAACATTTTCCCGTGATTACCCACAACCAATTCAGTCGTTGTTCCTCTTTGTTGTTCTAAAAAAGAAACTGCTTCATCCTGGTTTGTCCTCATTTTCACTTGTTTTCCTTCCGTTGGGTTCGTTGTCCTCATTTCTATTTGATTTTCCTTACGTCGCTCGTTCATTGGCTTTCGTCGTACACCAACTTTCGGAGCTAAGATGAGAGAGAGTAAAGGGTGATAGATGGGAGAGGACTGGGTGGGGGGTGAAATGGGTGGGAGTGGATTTATGCCTTTCGACTTTGGCTACCTCCCTGGTAAGGGGGGAAAAATCCCTTGGCATATGGATAGATTCTTCACTAGCTTTGCACTGTGTAGTTCTGGTTTGTTTACAATAATTTCTGCAAAACCCTAAACGATGTTACTGATGGAGTACTTTTTCCGTCTAAAAATCCCGTGGAAGACAACCACAGAATCCTCATTAATTTTTCCTTACATCTCCGCTCGTAACTGTTTTTTTTTCTTCCAATTCTCACAAGTCATGACAGCACGGTCATAATAAATCAATCTCATTGGTGTTAACATTTGGGCGTATCACAACTAACACCACAGTCGGACGAAAGAAAGGGTTGAGTAAGCGAAACTACATATTTCGATTGCTAACTGGAACCGTTCCACTCTTCAGGTACTACTGAAGAGGAGTGCAGTTAGCAATCGAAATATATAGAGTTGAGTAACCGAAACTATATTTCGATTGCTAACTGCAACCTTCTTCAGGTACTACTGAAGAGGATTGCAGTTAGCAATCGAAATATATCGTTTCGCTTACTCAACTCTCTTTCGTCCGACTGTGGTGTTAGTTATGATTTACAAATGTGTTAC
Organism: Oratosquilla oratoria; assembly: GCF_046742065.1. Lineage (NCBI taxonomy): Eukaryota > Metazoa > Arthropoda > Malacostraca > Stomatopoda > Squillidae > Oratosquilla > Oratosquilla oratoria. Next base: position 4,612,169 of record NC_134799.1, read on the forward strand.
TACATTTCTTACCAGTGATTTGGGTATATATAATACATTTATTTTACCCTGGCAACTTCATTCACCTGACGGAACCCCCCTAACACTGTCGTTTAACCCAATGTCGACTTCAAACCAGTAAACACACTAATCTCCTTCCCCACACCATTTCTCTTGTGAAAAACGTCCATTACCATCACCTCTAATCAATCATCGTAACACTGCTGCCATCGACATCTGCTTTAGCATCTGCTACTTCGTTAATAAAACTTCAAACTTCCTCAACCCGACCCGGCACTCTCAAGCCTTACATAAGTGAAATTCCACTCACTCGTCCCTTGAGTAATCGACCTTCTTCAGCTGAACTCGATCGCCTGAAGACAGTTTCAACAAGTTCATATTTGTACAGTTTCACAAACTTCATCTTTCCCGCTATGTCTGCATTATCTGGCGATAGAACGAAAGATAATAAAACCTCTCTCTCTATCTCATATATATATATATATATATATATATATATATATTATATATATACACACACACACACACACACACACACACACACACACACACACACACAAATGGAAACTGGCATGCACAAATCTTCCTTCAGTTGCAATTCTGTTTTAACATTCTATACTGTCTTTGCCCCACATCAACTATTAGTTCTCACTACCCCAATGATAATAATATTATTATAACAACAATATTAATAACAATTACAGTAATACTACTAATAATAGCAATAAGAACAATCACAATAATAGCGACACCATAAGGGGATGTAACAAACAATGCTCCAATTACAATTCCTACTACTAATGCACGAGGAAGGCGGACCACCCCGAACTCCCCCTACTTCGGGATTCCTCCTCGAAGTTCCTGGCAAACGGGTTCCTCCGCTTGGCAAACCGGCTTCCCTTTCAGTGAACTAACCTGACGCCAGTCCTCACAGGACCACACTTTTAAACCTTTCCGACAGCCCTGGCGAACGGCTCTTTCTACTACTACTACTACTACTAGTACATACATACATACATACACTAAGGGTTTTTGAGAGAGAAAAAAAAATCCACTCCCACCCATTTCATCCCCAACATACTTCACTCCCATTCACCCCCTCCCTCTTATCTTGGCTCCTCCTGTATAATATGTCATCCCCACATCTCGCCCACTGCCCTGACTCAGAAGCAATGTAGCAAGACAGAGCACATTCAGAGCAAGGCCGCTCCATTTAATTGGCGACCCCCCGCCCTCTTCGTCCCCTCATGCAGAAAAAAAAGAAAACTGGAAGAATTTGCCTCGGGTTCCTTCGTGAAGTAGATTTAGGTCTACAAACTTATCAACATCACTATTAATACCATTGTCCAAGTCGTTTATGTACATAATGAACAATAAGGGACACAAAACCGAGCCCTGGGGAACTCCACTAGAAACCCTCACCCATTTGGATTTTACAACATTTATGGTGACCCTCTGTTTTCTGTCATTGATCCAAGCTCTAATCCAATCTATGCAAAGGGCTTTGATTTTTAGTAGTTTCTGGTGGGGCACCTTGTCGAACGCTTTGCTAAAGTCAAGGTAAATAACATCGTAACTGTCATTATCTGACGCCTTATATACGTTAGTGTAAAAAAAAAATAGAAGATTAGTCACACATGATCCTTGGAGAATCCCTGCTGAGTCACGAATCAAATTATATCTCTCGATGTTATATATCTGACTCTATTAACTATTACAGATTCAAGCATTTTACCTATAACTGATGCCAAACTGATTGGCCTGTTAGTGGAACAAAATCTTCAAGGGAGGCAAAACTGTTTTCTAGTCATAATAACGATGCCTGAGGCAACAGAGGACTTGTGTTGTGCGCATCGAAGAACATTTTCTTTTAAGGACGCATCCCCTCCCCACCCCCATCCGGCCGGTCGGTCTCAAGAAAGTGACGCAGCTGTTTCCTGTCTCGCTTGTTTGTTGTTTCAAATCCCTGAGGAGAACTCACACACAGGAGGGGTTCTCGAACTCTGTTGCTTGGTTGGTCAGCGTTCCAGCAACCCCTTCGCCATCGAGGGGGTGCCGGGGAGATGAATAAAATAGGCTGGCGGCAGGCACAGGAGCCACATCGTATAGAAGACCCCAAGACTCGTTTAGGCGAGTATAATAAAGTTACCTCCACTGTGGATACTACAATGGCTAACGGTGCCTCTTATGAAACCCTGTCTTCTTCCATATCACTTCAGATTTTGGATCTACGATGTGAACGAACCAATGACGACTTTGCCTATGTTCGATTGGTCGATGCAAAGAACGCATTTACAACTTCATGAAGAAAAAAAAGAAAAATAAAAAAACTGGGCAACGTGGTACTTATGTGTGAAGCCAGCTTACACATACGACACTTCCATCTCCTTAGGCGTGAGTCTCCCTTGCTAGTGGCCAAGACACACACATACAAACACACTCAATCTACTACTAGGGAGGAGGGGAGTGCGGAAGAGGATGGGAGAGAGCGGAAGAAACACCTACTGCACCTACTTAAGATTCTTGTCTTCGTCAAGACAGCGCGCGTTCTCTCTGGGTAGTGACAGTAGATGCATATTTGTGTGTGTGTGTGTGTGTGTGTGTGTGTGTGTGTGTGTGTGTGTGTGTGTGTGTGTGTGTGTGTGTGTGTGTGTGTGTGTGTGCGCGGGGGGGGCAACATTTCAATTTCATTCCCAGAAGAAAATGATGAAGAACGGGAAGAATTCTCTCTGGGTAGTGACAGTAGATGCATATTTGTGCGTGTGTGTGTGTGTGTGTGTGTGTGTGTGTGTGTGTGTGTGTGGTAACATTTCAATTTCATTCCCAGAAGAAAATGATGAAGAACGGGAAGAATTCTCTCTGGGTAGTGACAGTAGATGCATATTTGTGCGTGTGTGTGTGTGTGTGTGTGTGTGTGTGTGTGTGTGTGTGTGTGTGTGTGTGTGTGTGTGTGTGTGTGTGTGTGTGTGTGTGTGTGTGTGTGTGTTAACATTTCAATTTCATTCCCAGAAGAAAATGATGAAGAACGGGAAGATGTACAAAATAAATAACTTATCAAGGAATATTATTGTGCCACGAGAAGGAGGAAGAGTACAACGAGGAGGAGGAGGAGGAGGAGGAGGAGGGCGAAGAGGTCGAGAAAGAGGAGGAAAAGAAAAGGGGTCTTTTATCGTGGACTCCCTGCCAGCGATCTCCTCATTCTCAGATGTCTCCCCCAGATATTCCAAAACCAGTCTGGAGGACCTCCGTAGCGTAATGGGAGCTAAGCAAATAATCTGATAGGTTCAGTCGACTTGAGATCCCACTCAGGGACTTCAAAGGACCATTTGGGAGCAAGTGGGATGCGAAAGCACGGGGCCAGGCACTTGCGGGAGGGTCGAGAAGTTGGAGGAAAGGAGTAGACGAGGTCTATAGGTCCTTAGGGCGGGAGACCTTAAGGTCAAATGTCGTATGAAAATATTGACAAATACTTTCGCGAGGTGACCCCACCCCCACTCGTCTACCACCTGGTGGACAACTTCGATGACGTCACCGGCTCGCAGAGAAACGTGACGTCATTAAACAGCCACATGAAGACCTCGCCCCCCCCCCTCATTACCTGGGGTGGGTGGGGGTGGCAGGTGACCTTAGGGCACTCGCAGAGAGACCATGAATACGAAGCCAACTGTGTCACGAGGTTGTGTGGGTCGTTCGTCACATGGCCGGCTGTGACAGCCCGCCATGGCCACAAATGGCCGACGGACCGTATCGGATATCTTTCACCACGTAACCGCAAAATCGTATGAAAAAGAACCTTCCTTTTCTAGACGGCATTCAGGTATGATGGGACGGGGAAGGGAAAGGGGAGTCCGTGTGGTGGATCTGGGTGTTCCCACATCTGTGACCCCAAGAGGATATGGGACCGATTTCGATAGGATAACAGGAGACGACGGTAGGGGCAGGATGGTATGAAGATTTTGTTTATGTAGTGTCTGTATCAACAACAACAATTATTATAATAATGTCATTATTAATATTACTATCACTACTTTCATTGCCAATATTATTTTCAGAGGATTAAGCTTCCTCTAAAGTTAGTTTCTAATCTCACTCAGGCCATTCCATGAACACATTAAGGGCTAGTCAGAAATCCCCGTCTTGTTATCACATTCACTAACAGTACAAAGCCGCTGTATAGTTCACTTTTCCGCTCCGCGCCATATGGAAACCAAAAAAACAGAGAATATCGAAGATAATCGAATCTTCAGCAACACAAACAACAGCTCGCGGCCGAGCAACGGCCAACTAGGAGTACCAACCCTACCGAAGCGGCCTGGGTCTTTCCTACTTTCGAGGTTCTCGTCGTCACTTGCCGATTCCGAACATACTTCTACCGTCGCGGGTTGGCAAGAGCAACACCTACCTCATTCAATGTTCGTTTTTCGCCACCACACAAAACTGTGCCAGTTAATGCTACGAATGCTACAAGGTAAGATGCACTGGTCAACAGATGTCGATAACAACAATCCATCAGTTAATACACGCCATGACATTCTCCATAAGACACCGTCTAAGGTTCCGAATTTTCTTCGACGCAGACTCTTCTCTAGTCTCTGGCTGTATTTGCTCTGAGAAGATGACTAGGACATTTTACTGTAATACACGATCCGTACGCACAATTTCACTAGATTCACGCCGTCTGCACGCACACTATATTAGAATTAAGCAAAACGTCTACTCAGCTTGATTTTCTGCGATGAAAAGATATTGCAAACACGAATCAACCTTTCCATTTCCTCTCTTTAACAAAATAAAAACGTATCTATGTGCAGGTAGGTATGCACGGTACATATGTATGAACAGCATTGATTGTATTCATGCGAGACCAACAATGGCTTGATGTTCCAATGGAATTCCATAAGGTACTGACCCCAATAACCCGCCATGAAATTATTTCACCAAAGGAGATTGCTATACAAGCATGTGTACAGAGGATACTATGACTGCTGAAATCCACAATTATTTGGTCTGATAAAACCTTAACATCACGGTAAAAGACAGTATAAAGAATTCCACAACATAGAAGAGGGAGTGAGACAAGTGAGGTAGTGATTTTATTATGTTTTAGTTGTTAATTTCCGAGTCCCATCTTTTTTTCCTCTCATTTTATGCAATGGGGGGACGGAGAGGGGGGGGTCACCGATTTAATGAAGCGGCCTTGCTGTGGATGTGCTGTGTCTTGCGACACTGCTTCTGACCCAGGGCAGTGGACAAGGTGCAGGGATGACCCGTCATTCAGGAGGTGCTAAGATAAGAAGGAGGGTGGAGGGCTGTGGAGTGTATTCAGGGATGGAATGGGTGGGAATGATTTTATGCCTTTTTCTTTTTGGCTTCCCCCCTTGTAAGGGGGAAAAAGCCTTGGTATATGTATGTATGTATGTATGTATCTTTTTTCCGTTGGAGGGGTGTGTGAGGAGTGGGGAATGCACCGACAAATAAATAAATAAATAAAATCCTACCTAGCCTACCCAGTCGAGTAAATAAATTTCAAATTCATCCCGGCTGCCTCTTTGCAATTTCATTCATCCCTATACCCTGCGACCGCACGTAACTCTTCTGTGGTAACCATAAATTATATATAAATATTCACAGAAACTTGCAGAACTTTCATCAAACATATGACCGATACAGGCGTACAGCCACGAGCAAAAGTTTTGACCCACTGAGTTTTCCATAATACAAAATTAACAGACCTTGTCAGGCATATTTATCTATTCAATGAAATTACCTAAATGTATGCTACATACTAGAGAAAATATATATCATACTCGACAAAAAAAAAAAAACGTTGTGAGTGGCGTGGGTAAAATTGTTTGTTTGTGACTGTATTTTATTTACACGCGCGCACACGCGCGCGCATTCATCCCAAGGACGCATCTCGGTCCTGTAGATTCATGTACGTAACCCGCTCAATAGCACTCAACATAATGTCCCTTTCTCATTGACGTGCCTGAGCCATTGTGTGTGTGTGTGTGTGTGTGTGTGTGTGTGTGTGTGTGTGTGTATGTGTGTGTGCGCGCGCATGTACGTACATTCAAACTAAGCACGAGGTGTTATAGAATAATAAATAAATAAATCAACAATTAAATAAATAAAAGAAAGGCAGAACACTCTAAAGTCAAAGGGTCATAAATTAGAAAACGGTCTTTACGATCTTGCCCTTATACCTTCTTGATTAGCTCCTCCCCCTCCCTCCCAACTCCCAACGGCCCCAAGTTCCACATTTTCCAAATATTTCTCTTCCATTACGACGTCTACGCCATCGTTTCTGTGGAAGACAATCTTCTCATCCTCAATTTCCTTTCTGTCCCATGTTTCCCCTTTTTATTTCACTGCTCGTAAAATGGCATCAACCGTGCATACGTATACCCGAGTCGTCGTAGTCGATGATGATCTTGCGATCGGCGACTGCCCGACTACACTCGAACCAATTGTCTGCCTTGTTAGTGTCGTCTCGAGTCGACGTTGATGTCGACGACATTCGTGCGCGCCACACGACGAAGACGACGATGACAACGATTACCTGCGTTCTAGGCTTCCAAGACTGTCAGCTCATTTCAAATTTGCGGAGATTTTCTTAAAAAATTGTAGTGATCAGTGGAATTTTAATTTCTCAAATTATTCCATATTTCGTTTACCTACCACCCTTTCCTATTTCCCAAATGTTAATGTCTACATTCCGCAAATATTTTTAATTTAGCGAACGAGTTTTTTCGCGAATGAATTCTCATCAAATTGAAACAAGCAATTGACAAATTTTACATTTGCACGTCACACAAACGTGACTTTGTAATATAACGAATGCAATGATTTAAGTGTTAAGTATTTACGAACGAAAAATATATAGTGAATCTAAACTGCTACGCAAATATAAGTAAACAAACACAATACGTTATGCGTGTGTGTGTCACGTGACGTTTGTGCGACCAATTGGTACGTGCGCAATTGGACGAGCATGCTCACGTGATCACTGACGCAGCTAAACGTAACTTCTAAAAACCCTAGGACATGACACGTCTAAGCCTATAAAAAGACGCCTTCGATCGCACAAAAGAAATACAAGTTTTTTCTTCCCTAACAGGAAAAGTTGTTTGTGTGCGTGTACCTAGATGTATCTTACGGGAAGGGGAGCTATGCTTGTGGTTTCCTGTCTTTGTATCTCGCAGTGTGTGTTGGTTTTGTGATTCACCATGGTCTTGAATCACGTGTTAGACAAGTGATCGACAGCCATTTCCCTCCCGTAAGAGAGCTCAGATATGACCGATCTATGGGTAATGCTGTTACCTTACACGCGCACACACACACACACCCAACTCCCCGCCCACGAGTTGGAGTAACGACTCGCAGCGCAGCGATACTGAAATTATTTCAGCTCTGGGCGGGATTCGAACTTGGACCGCTGTAGCAGTGGTTGCGAACGCTACCACTGCGCCGCCGTGTATGTGTGTGTGGAGAGAGAGAGAGAGAGAGAGAGAGAGGGTAAGAACTTTCCTGTATTAAGTTGTACGAAACTTACAATGTACTATGAAACCACATCAACTCAAATGTACACTCAGTGCAGGAAAAGTAGTTTCAAAGCAAAATCTGCTAATTACATACCTTACTGTACTTAAAATGTCCACAGATCACATCTATACTATCCCCCAAGTGTACCACGAACTTAACATAATTCGACCCAATTTCTTTCAAGGAAATGGTTAAATCTACTTCATCCAGGAATCTGTCAAGGCAATGTAGTGGTCGTAAGTGGCTTTTGTGTTGAAATACGCAAATGCCTGGGTGTAAAGTCTTAACTCTGGGTTCTAAGTTTTCTAGATTCTCGAATACAAAATCTATTACCTTTACATCTATATTGATTGGAAGGTTACTTTTTTTTAAGACTATAGAATAATCAAATCTCTAAAGCAGCGTTTCTCGACCTTTTTACCCTTACGTAACCTTTAAGATTTATTGCATGTCTCAAAGAACCCCTGCGCAAAAAAGAACACGCATATACTTTATCTTTCTTTATTTTCATCCTAATTATGGGTTAGATAGGATGATGTCTATATTACATTATCGTAATAACCAAGAATATGTCGTGCGTGTTTAATTATATTACGTATATGAAATTAAATAAAAAATCAAAAGTGCATTAGCTTATCTCACTTGTTTTGCGGAACCCTTAGGGACCTTTTGCGGAACCTTAGGGTTCCGGGGAACCTTGGTTGAAACACTGCTCTGAAGGTTATTTGTAGATAGACTTTCTTCCAATGTTGTACACAAAATACATTGTAAAAAAAAAAATCCATTTTATTTTTCTGTTGTGTATTTTTTATTTAATTATCACCTTTTAATTTACTTCCATGATCTTTAGTCCCGTTTAGGATCTGGAATAATATAATTCTCACCAAGTTCTTCCAGTCTCACCATCGAATATAATTACATTACTTTGGACTTTGGAGATGAATATTATTTTGGTTTTACTCTTATTACCGAATTATTTTGAGTCGTTCCTTGTCGAAATTACTCAGCATATCTTCTGTAGTTCCTGAAGAAGGAATATCATCCGCAAATCTTAGGCGATTAAAATATCCCCAATTAACCTTAAAAAAAAACCTTCCTTTCCAAGCTCAATTCTGGAATTCTTTCAGTATCTTTATATAGTCGAATTACAGAAGTACCTTTCGCTTGGACGTCTACGTGTAGACTGAAATGCAATGTTTACAATCATTACACAATCCCAGCTATAATCTACGAATGTGAGATTTGGAAACTGACGAAGGCGATGAAGACAAAGCTAAAGGCGTTATACTTATTTTCCTCCGACTGTTGAAGGAATCTGATATACTGGCGGAAAATACATTTCCCTCCAGCATATCAAATGACATCCTACGTAAATTATCGAGAAAACAAAATAGCTTGCCACAACGATTTAACAGAGGAAAATTTTCTGAGGGTGAAGGAAAAATAGCCCAGTGTGATAGCCTCTTAAGGCACGCAGAGAGGATGATGGCGAGATCGGTCCCATGATACTAGAGGACAAAGAGAGGGCAAGTTGGGTCAGTGAGCAGACTGGAGTGAACGATGTTGCGGAGGCGGCAAGAGATGAAAAGGCGTAACTGGGCAGGGAAGTTACCCATAAAGATTGATGGGCGATGGAACAAGTGTGTTCCCGAGTGGTTGCCAGCGTGGAAGAGGGAGGGATGAGAGACGAGACAAAGAACTCTGAAGGGGTGATTAACGGAATGGTTTGAGAGAGGCCTTCGTTCGGCAGTGGACTCGGAATGGCTTATGCATGCATCTTCAAACTGACACGTATGTTTGGCATCTCTCCAAACTCCTACATCATACCATTCTCCAATCTTCCCGGTGGACAATCCCCATCAATAAGTGAAATACTCTTAAGAAGACAAAGACAAGGACGAAGGAGACAAGGCTGGAGAGAGAGAGAGAGAGAGAGAGAGAGAGAGAGAGAGAGAGAGAGAGAGAGAGAGAGAGAGAGAGAGAGAGAGAGAGAGAGAGAGAGAGAGAGAGAGACAGAGAGAGAGACACAGAGAGAGAGACACAGAGAGAGAGACAGAGAGAGAGAGAGAGACAGAGAGAGAGAGAGAGAGAGAGAGAGAGAGAGAGAGACACAGAGAGAGAGAGAGAGAGAGAGAGAGAGAGAGAGAGAGAGAGAGAGAGAGACAGAGAGAGAGAGAGAGAGAGAGAGAGAGAGAGACAGAGAGAGAGAGAGAGAGAGAGAGAGAGAGACAGAGAGAGAGAGAGACAGAGAGACACAGAGAGAGAGACACAGAGAGAGAGAGAGGAGAGAGAGAGCGAGAGAGATGAGAGAGAGATGAGAGAGAGAGAGAGAGAGAGAGAGAGAGAGAGAGAGAGAGAGAGAGAGAGAGAGAGAGAGAGAGAGAGAGAGAGAGAGAGAGAGAGATGGTGTCGTCTTCGCTGTCGTCGTCTGGCGACGGCCGCACACCACAGAGGCAGCTCGGGTTGCCCAACCGATCCGCCCGCTGGACAGGTAAGCCCCGACGGGGATGACTTCTTGGGTATAATTGACGTCTACACACACACGTACACACCACACAACTCGACGGCGCAATGGCTGCGTTCGGAACTGCTACTACAGCAGTCCTAGTTCGAATCCCGCCCAGGGCTGAAATAATTTCAGTATCGCTGCGCTGCGAGTCGTTACTCTAACTCTCGTTTGCGGGGAGTTGGGGTGTGTGTGCGTGTAATGTCATAGCATTACCCATAGATCGGTCATATATGAGCTCTGAGCTCTCTTCCGGGAGAGTAAAAGCTGTCGATCACGAGTTCAACACGTGATCCGAGACCATGATGAATCACACACGCACAGTGATCTTCTTATCCCTCGGAACTACTACTGCCATTGCGAGTCGATTATGAGTTATAAATCTTAATAATAACTCGAAGTGATCTCACACAAGATGCATTAAAAGACTTCGAGATTTGTCCTATGGTTTGCAAATTTTGATATTTTACCATTTTATTCTTGTGTGATTCACCTTGGTGTTGGACTCGTGAGCGACAGCAGTTTCCCTCCCGAAAGAGAGCTCAGAGCTCGTATGACCGATCTGTGGGTAATACAGTGACCTTACACACACAACTCCTCGCCTACGAGAATTGGAGTAATTACTCGAAACACAGCGATAATTAAATTACTTCAGCCCTGGGGAGGATTCGAACCCGGACCGCCGTAGTGACAGTCGGGGACTCTACCAACCGCGCCACCGAGTCGTGAAACTACTACTGAGAGAAAGCGACAAGTTAATACACGGGAGTAGGGAAAAATGTGAACAAGAAACTGAGTAAGCATTTATTCTTGTTGCACCCAAACAAGACGAAAATGCTCTTTGTTATACTCAATTTTGTCTCAAAACTCAAATGCCAATTAAATCCAGTTTTTACTACAAAAAGAGTGAGAGAACTAGACAAGTGGGTAAAAACATTGATCCCAATATTGAAATACACTATGGGAAAGGTACTGATAATTAATGAAAATATGGAATAAATATCTGTGTCCTTTGGACGAGTGGGTTGAGTCAGATGACACAAGGGCCTCAAATATTTACCTTTAACAAAACCGGATTCAAACTGGATTCTGACCGGTCCGCCCACCTCTTTTTTTCTGTCCCAATGTTCAATATTTAATAGTAACCAAATTAAGGTCTATGTTATTCTAAAAATTTAAGATTTACATACACAAGGGCACACATGCACATACGACTTTTTTATGTGTGTGCTTATACGTGTGTGTGTGTGTGTGTGTGTGCGCGTGTGTTGTGTTGTGTACCAGACAAGGTTCTATTAGTGACAATTCCCGGCTTGGTTGAAACAGCATCACCCCAATTCTTTCTTGCGGTCAGTTTCAAATGCCACCAACGACTAGATTCAACACCTTTCCCGAACTCGAGTGAAGAAATTTAGAAAAACACATACGTGTGTGTGTGTGTGTGTGTGTGTGTGTGTGTGTGTGTGTGTGTGTGTGTGTGTGTGTGTGTGTGTGTGTGTGTGAATTTCAAGGCTCACATGATGTAGCACTGGTGACTAAGTATAGACTGATTACATGTTTGCAGAATCAATTACGTCAGGATATGGCAGACCCAAAAGCCAAATGTAAATATAACATTAACACACATGTGTATACGTATGACTAGCTCTCCCGGGGATTGGGGAGGGAGGGAGGGAGGGAGGGGGGGGAGAGAGAGAGAGAGAGAGAGAGAGAGAGAGAGAGAGAGAGGGAGAGAGAGAGAGAGAGAGAGAGAGAGAGAGAGAGAGAGAGAGAGAGAGACGTGCCCACGAGCGGCAAGCACACACAAACATACACAAGTTATAATAGAATAAAACATTTTCAAATTCAAACTGGTTCTGGTAGAGGCTGTCCCCAGTACAATACCATAAACCACCCGAGAGAGAGAGAGAGAGAGAGAGAGAGAGAGAGAGAGAGAGAGAGAGAGAGAGAGAGAGAGAGAGAGAGAGACGTGACCACGCTCGGCAAGCACACACAAATATGCACAAGTTATAACAGAATAAAATAAATTCAAATTCAAACTGGTTCTGGAAGAGGCGGTCCCCAATACAATACCATAAACCACCCGAGAAAGACACACACACACACACACACACAGAAACTTCTAGATTCCGCAACTTTCCAATAATCAGGACGGTGTGTTCCCAAACAGAAATATTCAGATGTCGAGAATATTTGTCTCCCAGAAGGAGTTTTCATACCGAATTCCGGGGAGTTCCGGTTGTCAGAAGTGCCAATACCTTCCGGGCACGACCCCAGACAAACCCTTGACCCTGGACGTGCGATGGCCCTGACCCTACAAGCCTGGCCACCCCCGTCCCCTCTCCCCCCCACCCTTTTCTATTCATCTCTACGGGACTTTCACAGTCTTGTCGACACGCGATTTCATTCACTTTGGGACAGACCTCTCTAAGGTATTCAACTCGTCTAAGAGTTTGGCGAAACGAGATTTTGGCGAAATGTGAATTTGGCGATATGTGAATTTGGCGAAACGAGATTTTGGCAAACTGGGAAGGCATCGCCAAATGCAGTCCAGCGAACGAATCACTCCTCCCACTCTCACTCCCACTCCCCTTTTGCGGGACATCCCGCCACGCCCCTGCGGACACGTCATCCTCCTCCTCCTGCTCTCACCCCTCCTACTCCCTTTGCTTCATTGTCCTCCTCCTCCTCGTCCCTTTAACCACTTCCATACCGGGCGGTCCTTTGTCCATTTCCTTCCCTGCCGTCAGGCGTTTCCATTCATATCCATATTGGAAGAACTCTATCTAACCAACAAAAAACAAGTAGAAATCTGTCTTTTTTTTTATCCGAGATGACTGGGTACTGTTGCCATACATGGATCTGTGCAGCCCCCAGGATCATCCCCCAGCTGGGAATCATCTTCATCAACGGTTCTTCTGTGCCGAAACATACATGTGTGTTCACAAACAGACGAACATACTAACCCTCTTCTTAAACCTCTTCTGTTCCGGGTGACGGGCATTCTGGCGCAAAGATATTTCATTCATTTCCGTGATACACTCGACGGCGCAGTGGTAGCGTTCGCGCCAGACACTACGGCGGTTCGGGTTCGAATCCCGACAAGGGCTGAAATAATTACAGTATCACTACGCTGTGAGTCGTTACTCCAACTCTCGTGGGCGGGAAGTTGTGTGTGTGTGTGTGTGTGTGTGTGTGTGTGTGTGTGTGTGTGTGTGTGTGTGTGTGTGTGTGCATTACCCCTAGATCGGTCATGTACGAGCTCTGAGCTCGGAAATAGCTGCCGGTCACGAGTCCACCACGTGATCCAAGACCATGGTGAGTCACACACACACAGACCCGATCTGGAAGGCCGCACTTGGGATATGGAGATAACAATTTCCTGTTGTTGTTTGTTTTTTTCACGAGGAAACAATGAGTGCACGTAGACTTGAGTGTAGTCATGGCTACACGCTGACGTAGGTCACGGGTCACGTTGGCAAATGACATGACTTCAACACAAAACAGTGTATGTGAACTTACAAGTGCAGGTGTCCTATACAATAGGCACTTTTTCACTACACACACACTTTTACTCTATGACGGACATATTTGCACAATTGATACACAAGCAACTGATGCAGAAGAAATCACTTGAACGCGTGGTTCTAATTATGCCGAAAAACCACAGAGAAAATAACAGAAACGAGACCTTGAAAATGTCTGAATAGACGAAAGCGCTCGGTCTAATTTCAGTTATTTTCCTTGTGATTTTTCGGCACAAGTGATTGTATCTAATTGTTTTTTTTACACACAAAAAGCCTCTTTCCCCTTTATAAAGGATTGTCCAGCCAAGGCATGCACGCACCCTTCAAACTCCCCTTTCTTTCCCCTTTAATCTTAGCTCCTTGTGGATGAAGGGTCATCCCTGATCTCCGCCCGGTTCAGAGGCAATGCAGCAAGGCACAGCACCTCAATCAATCAACGTGGCTTTAAATAGATTTGTTTGACTGAACTAAATTATATTTACTTTGTATTGTGTGAGCATCATATTCCTTAATTTTCCTATATTTATGGACACTATATGGTCGCTGAACGTTCCTACACTATCCACTTAAAAGAATAAAGAGCCCTTATACGGTTTTCCTGTGTGCTTCGTATCAATATACCCTCAAACGCACATTAAATTCCTCCCCCTTCCACCCCCAGACACTCAGCTGTATACCATCAAAACTCTACGAAGAGAGAGAGAGAGAGAGAGAGAGAGAGAGAGAGAGAGAGAGAGAGAGAGAGAGAGAGAGAGAGAGAGAGAGAGAGAGAGAGAGAGAGAGAGAGGGACAGGAAGGTGAGAGAGAGAGGGACAGGAAGGTGAGAGAGAGAGGGACAGGAAGGTGAGAGAGAGAGGGACAGGAAGGTGAGAGAGAGAGGGACAGGAAGGTGAGGGACAGACAGACAGAGAGGGTGTGAGAGAGACACAGACAGACACAGAGAGAGGGGAAGAGACACAGACAGAGGTTGAGAGGGAAACAGAGACAGAGGATGAGAGAGCGACTGTAGGTGTTTTATTAGAATTCCCGTTATGTCTATCTATATTTTTCTTAGAATTAGTCAACCTTCCATACTCAGAGACGGTTTGTCATCCCCACTCTTACAAATTTCGAAACCTCTCATTTTCGAATAATGGTGATTTCTTCACTCTAGCGATTCCTAACAAAGAAACATCATGCACTGCATGACAGCATTGGTCATGCATGCCAACAAGGACCGGGCATGCTGACATCAAGGTCTCTGTGACCATGCAATGTGTAGGGCCTCGTCAGTTAATCATTATATACAGGTTAACTAAATCATACCATCATTAATCCTTTGTCTCCCTTACAATTTGTTCTAAATGCTGATAGGAAATTATTTTCGTCTTAAGTTGGGGAGACAGCATAACTTATATCAAAAGGCACAACGTTATCTCTAAAGGCAGATGCAGGTGGATCCTATTCTAGAATATTCTCTCGGAGTCTAAGATCGAGTTGGTTAGATGACCCATTGCCACTAATGTTCATTACACATTTTTTTAGGCTTGGCTCTTTTTTCCACATATTTTCCTCTCCTTCTCTGGTTTCCACCATTACTGCAGCAGAGTATTTGTGGGTTGTTCACTATAATTTTTTCGTATAACCGAGTTAGCTACGAGATTTATTCCTATTCATTATTATCAAGAGTGTTGGTATTAGTACCCATTGCTACACACAGAGATTAGTTATATATACATATATATACATATACATACATATACATACATATACACAGACACACACACACACACACACGTACATATCCTGGTGGCAGCTAAACTAGAAATGGTAAGTTGCATCCGGTACAAAGGCCGTACATCCCTTTCGTCAGCCCTAGCGAATACTTTCTGCCATAAGCAAATATAACCTAACTTAACTGGCCATACTCACGAATATTACAAACAAATGTTTCCGATATAACTAAACCTAACTAGAAAATCTAGGCACTTTTTTCTACTGGCAGGAAACATTTGCCAGTTTTGGGGAAAGTTTCGAAAGTAGGGACCTACATGCTGTGTCATGTAACCAGAACGTAGGACCATTTCGTCAAACGCCTCATGCAGAACAAAGTGTTGGCGTCGCGATTTGGAAAAAAAAAACCGTTACGGCGGTTTCGTACGACGAAGGACAAACGACAATCGTCGTCATCAAGCAAGTAGCTCTCACCGACGTACGAAATCCTCAATACGTCACTGGCGTTCAGTCGTTTTAACGTTCAAAACTATCTTCAACTATTATTATCATAATTACTGTACTATTATATTATCATTATTATGCTATCACATTATCATATTATTGTTACAATAGTAGTTATTGTATCATTATTATTATTACTTTCATACCGACTAGGTAGACTAGATTTATTCCTCAAGTGTAATTATCGACTAGATAAGTTGGTCACGCATAATGCACAGCTTGTGTGAAAACGTGTTTTGGAGAGTTAATGGGAGTCAATAAAGACAGAGGCAGGGAGGTAGTAAAGCTAGAAGCGTACACACACACAGGGAGCATAAAATCAATAAACGAAACAAAAATAACGTGAGAGAGAGAGAGAGAGAGAGAGAGAGAGAGAGAGAGAGAGAGAGAGAGAGAGAGAGAGAGAGAGAGAGAGAGAGAGAGAGAGAGAGAGAGAGAGAGAGAGAGAGAGAGAGAGAGAGAGAGAGAGAGAGAGAGAGAGAGAGAGAGAGAGAGAGAGAGAGAGAGAGAGAGAGAGAGAGAGAGAGAGAGAGAGAGAGAGAGCGAGAGAGAGAGAGAGAGAGAGCGAGAGAGAGAGAGAGAGAGAGAGAGAGAGAGAGAGAGAGAGAGAGAGAGAGAGACAGACAGACAGGCCAAGAGGTGGTAGGAAAGTTCCACCTCAAGATTAGTGTATTCTCTTCTCATTAGTATTATGGGGAGCACAAGAATCTGCTGCTGCTATTATCTGCTGTGGGCGCCGTAACGGCCACTAGATGCCTGCGCTTGTGGCAGTAACTCTCACTTCGCCAAACATTTTTTAGGCACAATTAACTTCGCCAAATCACCAAATTCTCTTGGCTTACGACCAAGTTGTGGTATAACCTATGTTACGTTGGGTCAATGGCGAAATGGGAGAATTTGCTGAAATTTGACATTCTTCGAGTTTTCTGTGGATGCATGGGCAATGATTTTATCGAGGTTAGGCGTTTCTAGAAAGACAATGCTAAGTTTCTCGAGAATATTTTTTATGTAAAACCCATTGTATCTTATATATTATTGGATACGTATTCTTCGATCAAACTTAGCAAGCATCTGCTCGGAAAAAGTTTCTTGATGTATCAAAGATGTTGTTTTCTTTGCGACGCCATATTGTATGTTTCATCACATTTTCATTACATGAAAAAACCACGTATTAGACTCTTGATCGACTGTTATCATCCTAGATGACAGCTCGTGATCTCACTGTCCGATCTATGGTCTTGCATACACAACCCATCGCCTTGCTCAAGAGGACAGTAACGGTTTGTTGTTTCAATGGGAACTCTTCGAGGCTCAAACTCGGGATTTTAAACGTGGGACCCCAAAACACTAACCACTGCACCAGCAAGGTGTGATTCACCATGGTCTTAGATCACGTGTTGGACTCGTGATCGACAGCTATTTCCCTCCCAGAAGAGAACTCAGAGCTTATATATGACCAATATATGGGTAATGCTGTGACCTTACACGCACACACCCAACTACCCGCCCACGAGAGCTGGGGTAACACCTCGCAGCGCAGCGATACTGAAATTATTTCAGCCATGGGCGGGATTCGAACCCGGACCGCCGTAGTGTCGGCCACGAACTCTTACCACTGCGCCACGTGTGTGTATTAAAAGGTATGTAGTGTGACGAAAGCCTAGCAAACATCTTTTTTTGGCCCATGTACCACATGAAGAACACTTTCATTCAAATTACGATGTCCTACTGCAGGAGAGAACTTCAATTTGATACGATTATCAGAGTGAGAGAGAACTTGGTGTGCTTTGGAAACGTCTGGAATGGCTAATCGAATGCTCGTGTATTGACATACGACAGACTGTCGCCAGTCTTGGCCGGCGCGGCGGGCAGGCGCGTGCGAAAACCCCAGTAAATATTAGTCTTCTAAAAGGTCCAAAACAAGTTTAATATGTCAGTTCCTGCATGCAATCAAAACATATTATGCCTTAGAAGCAGCACCAAATGAAAGATAACCTTTACTTTAAACTGCACGTTTTAACCAATATAAGTTTTTTATTGTTTTGTTACATATTTGCCGTATTCCTACAAATACGATCCCGTGATTTTCCACAATTCTTATATTTATTAACCTAAAGGGATTTTCGTGCTTGCGCGGTCCAATTCTTTTCTTCGTTGTGCTTTCTATGCTGATAATGAGGAATGCATCAATATATCAGCCGTTATTACTACGCCTAAACTATGTACATTTCACAAACTGTCAATGATTAAACTAAATACTGCGATAAATCTCAATACATATTTTCCAAATGGTAATGAAACAATTAAATATACTGCAAGTACATCATATGACATTGGACTAAAATCAAATTAGCCTGAAATCCGACACTGCCAATTGTCCTAGAACTAAAGTATTCTGAAAGAACACACTACAGGCTCCTCAGCATCAAGACAAGCAGATATAATCTCTCATGTAGCGCTTATTTACTCAAGTCAAGGTTATCACGACTGACTGCCCCCAATTTAAGAAGTATTGTTGGCTACTTATTCCTTCATGAACTGTGTCAGTTAACCTTGAACTAATATTCGCCTTTTTTTCCCCTTGCCACCCTCTGGGCTGGCGTTGATACAAGTGTAATGATTTCAATTTATTGTAATGGGTACTGCGCAAGTCTTAGGCGCCTGCCTGTCTGTCTGTCCGTCTGTGTGCCTGTCAGTCAGTCTGTGCCTGCCAGTTTGTCTCTCTGTGTGCCTGCCAGTCTGTCTCTGTACCGTGGTGTTAAACAAGTGTTCCAACTCCAACGAATTATTTTATTCGATTCTCCTCACACTGTCCAACTTGATGCAGTGACGTCATATCGCATAGGTAACTCAGTCACCTGAGCCTCTTGCCGTATCACAATCATTCACTCATTTACTTTTCTTCTCAAGCGAAAAAAGTATCACAACAATTTCAGCTACACAGAAGGAAGAAGGAAACTGACAACAAGAACTCTCGCTCAAATTGAGGAAACGTCTTGGCAACTGGATTACCTTGACCAAAACTTATATCTACATCTCTTCGTAGCCTGTGTTCCAACTTTTCCAAAAAACTAAAACTTACTTGAATCTGTGTGATAATGTCGCCTCCGGGTTGTAATAGATGTCACTTCAGGAATCAGAGTACTTAGTTATCCAGACTAGTACCGGCTCTTATACACACTGCAGCCACGACCCGTCCCCTCTCATGCTCTGCACCCAACTCGCACGAGCTTAGTAGCGCTACTGCCTCGTCGCGGAGTGAACCGAGGCATTCTCGTAAATCCCAGCCAAGTAAGGTACCATCCCATCTCGATACACAGAAAAGTTATTTTCATAATATATATTGGATATATATTCCCTGAATTATTGTCAGGCGTTAATCAGTGATATATTATATTTATTTATCTTTAAATGTCATCTAAAACTGACGCTAAAATAATAACTGACCAATCGGCATTGGATGGTACTTTCGCTAGCTGGGATTCTAGCCAGCCGTCTACACTATGTGAAGGTGAGTCGGTGAGACCTTAGTAGGCGATTGTGCAATACTAAGTCAGCTGGTCACACTGTCCACCAGATTTCGCTGTGCTGCCTCAAGGACCGAAAAGCCTACCTGGGGGCTTGGGAGCAGAGAGAGGCTACCGGATATGACATCATGTCGCTCGACACTCCCAAGAAGTTGATTACTGCGGAGCTAAAGGTGCCAGGAAGGCTGGTGGCGTTTGTCAGCATTAATACTTTGAATGCATTTGTGTACACATAATGGATCAATTTCGCGCGACCGAGTTAGATCGCCTTGTCCTTTCGTCCTCTAAAATAAATCAAATATGAACAGAGTATGTGGTTAACTAGGTAGACGTGTGGGGGGGGAGGTTATGTGTATATATACATATATATATATATATATATATATATATATATATCTATATATATATATATATATATATATATATATATATTGTGTGTGTGAGTGTGTTTATGTGTGTTCCACGATGCACTGGGTGTGGGCAGGCATGTTGCGGGCAATAGAAATCGAGATGAGAATACAAAATTAGTTTGTGCGTGGGTGGAGACGGAAGTCGATGGCGGTAAGGGAAGTAAAACGAGAGAAAAAAAATGGATGAGGAAGAGGAGTGAGGGAGGGAAAGGCGCCGTGTACACAAACATCGACATCCAGTTGACGATACCATCATTTCAATATGACCGTTTCAGTTAACATTGGTGCGTGTAATCTATTATTTCTTCATTACATATTTCTATTACGTTTTTCATTGTTACATTCCCTCTGACAAAGTTCGAAAAAGTAGAATTAAAACATTACAGATTATTATAGAGTATTCATTAATATCCAAATTACTAAACGAAGAATGTTAACTTTAAAATGAAATATATTTTACCTATTTTGATCAATTTACAGTTATCAATATTTATTTAGGATCACTAATAAAGGCTTTGAACAATCGACAATATCTTACTTAAAGAGGACCGCAGCATCTGATATCCATCGTTTGTTCAATTGAATTCACAAAAACATCACAACAAAGAGATAAATAGATAACCAAGATAACTGAAAGCTATTTTGAAACAGAAACAGCTGGAAAACCTCGTTAATAACAGGGCTAAGACCCAACCTGGTTTAGTTATCTTAACCCGAAACTCACTACGTGTGACTGATACGTCACTCTGAAAAGATATCAATCCCATGATGTTATTAAAGGTGAGACGTCACGGAGGGAGGAACATCGTCGTGACGTCACACTCCACTTACACGACGTGTTGCACCCATGTGATGTAGAAAAATAACAAACAGGTTAAGCTACATGATCAAGACATTATAGTGTAAATTATAATATTTGCTTACAGATTTTGTGCTTTAAAGAACACAGCAACTCAAAATATCTATGGAATTATACTTGAAATTGTATTCGAATTCGCGCGCACGACCAAAGTAAAACATCGACGGCATGACGTCACTTCGTTGACCGGTTATAGGAGGTTCATCAAGCCATTTGTCCTCGGTCGTCTTAATGTAGCCGCAGGGATTACACCTCTCTTAGCCAATCAGATATGTTCACTGTATGGCAGGAGTGCGATTGAGACGGGGGTGAGGGGATTACAAACTGTGGCTTCGTCGATCTTGTCAGTGTATAAGATTCCACTGACTTGATGAGGCGATGAGCTCCACTTGAACTGATCAATCTGAGTTGGACGTTATTGAGAACACTCACAATTGGGACAGATTGGTGTTCTCAGAGATGAGATTACCCGTTCTTGTGTGTGTGTGTGTGTGTGTGTGTGCGTGCGTGTTTCACGTGTTGGTCTCGTGATCGACAGCAATTTCCCTCCCGAATGAGAGCTCATATATGACCGTGTGTGTGTTTTATGTGTATGTATGTATGTACGTATGCATGTATGAATGCATGCATGTATACATGTATGTATGTAGGCCTATGTATGTATGTATATATGTCATTGTACAGTATGTATGTGTGCATGATTAACACAAAATACCAAACGAGATTTTGCACTTAATCAACCAAATCATTTGTCAACATAACAATTATACTAACAAGAGTCGAATGAACCTAAAACATAAAGTTTGAAAAGCACAGATACACATCAAGATATTAATTTTTTTTTCTTAAAATCACCCTTGACGATGTGACAAGGGTGAGTGTAGGGGAGGGTGAGTTGAGGTGCATGGACGAGTTGCAAAACCCCAACGATAATTGGCCATTACGAGCCACATAAATACGAACAAAATTACCCCCAACATCCGGCCCATAATAATGAATGGAATCGCGTGCCGCCAGGAAGGATTAAAGAAAAAGGAAGGAGAAAGAGATGTGTTTTCTCTCAAGGAAAAGGAAGGAGAAAGAGATGTGTTTTCTCTCACATGAATTCATGCCAATCTCTTACGTTATTTGTCGTCTCTTATGCTAATAAATACACTGGGTTGGGCTCGTTGCTCACAAGTATCTTTTCGACACTCCTTCCTGTACCTGAAGGCACATGCACTAGTTCGATAGCAAACACACACACACACACACCTCGTGGCGCAGTGGTTAGAGTTCTCGCCTGCCACTACGGCGGTCCGGGTTCGATTCCCGCCTAGGGCTGAGATAAATTCAGTATTGTTGCGCTGTGGGTCGTTACTCCAACTCTCGTGGGCGGGGAGTTGGGGGTGCGTGTGCGTGTAAGGTCATAGCGTTACCCATAGAACGGGCATATACGAGCTATAAGCTCTCATCCGGGAGGTTAATAATTGTCGATCACGAGTCCAACACGTGATCCAAGACCATGGTTAATATACACGCACACATACACACGCATGCGCAGACGTTCGCCCCCAAACATATATATACACACAAATACACTCGTGGTGCGGCGGTAGAGTTCCCGACTGCCACTACGACGGTCCGAGTTCGAATCCCGCCCATGGCTGAAATAATTTCAGTATCTATGCGCTACGAGTCGTTACTCCAACTCTCATGGGCGGGGAGTTGGGTGTGTATGTGCGTGTAAGGTCACAGCATTACACACAGATCAGTCATATATGAGTTCTGAGGTCTCTTCCGGGAAGGAAATAGCTGTCGATCACGAGTCCAACACGTGATTCAAGACCATGGTGACTCACACGTACAAATGCACTGGTTACCGTCTCAGTCTACCAACTCAGCGGAACTGAGATCGAGTCTCGCCCAGGGCTTGAAAATCAGCACTTAACTGACACCTGTTACTGTCTCCCTTGAGCAAGGAGACGGTAGGTGTGAAGTGTCTCTCAGGTTACAGCATGATCCGCATATAAGTCCATATGGGGCAGGCGATCACAAGTCCAGCACATGATCTAAGAATATACATAAAAGCACACTGACTCAAACACGCGCGCGCGCACATATATATAACAATAAATCGTGATAAAAAAGATAAGATTAAGAACCAATCAATGTACAAACAATCCTTGTGAAACACACACCCAACACACACACGCACAGACACACACACACACACACACACACACACACACACACACACACACATATATATATATATATATATATAATATATATATATATATATATATACATGTATATATGCATATATAAATATATATGCATATATATATATATATATGTGTGTGTGTGTGTGTGTGTGTGCGTGTGTGTGTGTGTGTGTGTGTGTGTGTGTGTGTGTGTGTGTGTGTGTGTGTGTGTGTGTGTGTGTGTGTGTGTACATGCTGTACATTATATACATGCATAAGTTCACTCATGAGTTTCATCAATGGGGAGCATAATATACCGGACGCGCGTCTCCTCACTCACACGGCGACGACACCATTCCCCCAACGGTTATCACGCGAGCAAGTTCCCATGCCTTCATTTCTCAACAGAATCGGTTAATTTGCTCCAGCCATAAGTTGTGTAATATCTCTTTCGTCTCCTCCACCTGGGGTTGTCTCCTATGAGGATAACCTTGTGAGTAGGATCAATACCAGGGAAGAATGCTACACTCCTATATTACCGGAATTGATCTTCACGAATCATGCTGGTAAAAGGCCTTGACTGAGTTTCAAGAAACAGTCGGTGGTTTCATGCAAAGTCACAGCAGCGTTACCTCATCATTTCCCGAATGTATTTCGTCCCAGAGACGTCGAGGAGCCTCTCCAAGACAAAGACAGCGTCCATGTGTTGGGGCCATAGTACAAGCCAGGGGACACTCAAAATGAATATCAGGATCTTATTCCTTTTGCAAAAGTATGAACAGCGATACATAATCTTGTTGAACGAGTCCATTCTAATCCTTTGAAAGACTTCCTGACCTGTTCCACCCTTAATAATTATATTATTGATATATCCAATACTTTACAAGTTCCATGACTGAATTGTGTCATCTAGTAATACCCCAAACGCCCGGACCTTGGTCTTGTTTCCTGTGGTATCGTTGACTTTCTGTGCAACGAGTTGAGGACTACAACCAGGACCTCCAACCACTCTGCAATAAGTACTGCACCATCGACAAAAATGAAGTCGGTGACAATAGAGATGCCAATGGGTATTTTGCAATGAAAAGCGTTGAGGCAAAGACGCACCCCCTGTCTCACTCCTGATTTAATAGGAAAGAAGATGAATTTTCCTCCTTCACTCTCCACAATACTCTCCATCCTAGGCGAGATATTAGGTCAATAATCTTCTCGGGACTCCCATGAATCCTCAGAAAATTCCGGAGCACTCCACGTTGTTCTGAATCAAACGCCTTCTTGAGACCAATATAACTTCAGGCTACAAGTAATCTCTTCTGAAATCCACTTCTGCGATCCGCAAAAAACACGGAGCTCTAAGCTCTGAAGAATTTTTATGTTATCGGGCGTGAAACCAAACTGCTCAGGCCTTTGGAATTTTATCAGACGAGAAAGAATTCGCGACAGCAAGAGATAGGTAAGCATCTGAGCAGTGTAACATCTCAGTTACTTCCCCTTCCAGACAGAAACGACCAGCTTCCCCACTCCTTTTTTTCGCAACCAAAGATAGTGATCCAGTCTACACACATAAGCCTGAACGCATGTATGCATGCACGTGATGTCACACCGACACGGAGAGACTTCTCAACCACGGGTAATTACATGTACAAGAACGCTAACTACACTCTTCTTTTTCTAATCACTCTTGTCTCCGTCCATTCTTGCCAGCCCACGCCACGCCCTTGCTATTAAGCCTCGGTAGGCGGAAAAACTAACTACCCCTCCATGCAACGTTGCCAATTCTTCCGACTTCCCCTGCAACTGCAATGGTGTCATAGTTCATCGTCCCCTGCAGCGTTCTCAGTTCTTCGTTGCAACTTCCCCTACAACGGTGCCAGTTCTTCCAACTTCTCCTGCAACGGTGCCACACCTCTTCGTCCTAACTTCCCCTGCAACGTTGCCACATTTCTTCGCTATTTCCCAAGGGAGATTAGACTATTTGAGAATGATTATAGTACACTTGTACTACGGATATTCAATACTGACACAGTATAGATCAGACGTGTGCAAGTGCATCTTTTATTATTGTTACACCAGCGCAACATTGTTCACAAAATCCATTTTATGTATACGAGACTTCTTGCATCTATGAATATAGGAAACACTCTCCAATGATATTTAAACATAACTATACATCTTTAAGATGTAGAGACTTACAACTGAATTAAATAACGTGGTATTGACAACGATGCTCTTCAGCGGATCAGTAGAGAATATTTGTACATTTTAAGAATCAACGGTGCTCCTTAATTGAATTAAATCGCTGGACAACGTTCCGAAAATGCGAAGAACCTTTTTGACCATTTTATGCGATTTTTTTCTATTCCACGTATACTTGAGCGCGAAGAACGTTTTTTTTAAGAACTAATTAGACACTTGAATTCTGAAGCATAGCTTGTGTCCAGCAATGACGACTTTCTCGATTGGCATACGAAATGTTCGAGAGGATTTTCTGAAAGATAAGGTCTTCCTGTCAGGCCGTCGAGGTGGCTCCGCGTAGACGCCATTTCTTTGGCGAACAGATGTATGAATACATTAAATTTCGCCAAACTTTATTTCGCCAAATCAAAATTTGCACAACTAATTTCGCCAGGTTAAATTTCGCCAAATTATGTTAGCCTAAACTGCGTAGGGTCTTGCACATAACCTAGGAGTTGGCGCACATACACACATACGCATGCACACACACACACACACACACACACACACACTCAACAGTATAGTAGTACCGTTCGCAACAGCTAATCCAGCGGTCCGAGTTCGATTCCCGCCCAGGGCTGAAATAATTTCAGCGTCGCTACACTGCGAACCGGCACTCCAACTCTCGTGGGTAAGGAGTTGTGTTTGTATGTGTGTGCGTGCGCGTGTGTAAGATGACAGTGTTATCCACGGATCGGGTAAATATGAGCTCCGAGCTCTCATCTGAGAGGGTAGTAGCTGTCAATCACGAGTCCAGCACGTGATCCAAGAGCATGGGTAATCACAAACACGACTTTTACTGTCGAATGACCTCCACCTGGCTTGTTTTTTATTCTGAGTGACATTTTCCCCCTTAATTTAGGAGACATTTGTGGTTCCCACACTTCTGCAGTCAGCATTTTTCCAGACTTTAGGCAGATAGTTCTCATGATTATTGTATATATATATATATATATATATATATATATATATATATATATATATATTTATATATATATATATATATATATATATATATGTGTGTGTGTGTGTGTGTATTTACATAGTTTATTTTACGAGAAGGGGAGCTATGCTCGTGGTGTCCCATCTTCATATCTCAATTTATCTAAACTATTTTAAAATTCATGTATTGTTTTTGCACACACTACATTCTCATCTAACTTGTTCCAACTGTCTATTACTCTGTGAGGAAAGCTGTTCTTTTTCAAATCTCTTCTGTGTGTGTGTTCCTCATTTCATTCGGGCTTCCGCCAGATGACTTTATTCATAATACTTAATGACTTACGTAACGTCTTTTACTATCAGTTGCTTTTTCCACTGGCCTTAAATTCATCTACGACTTCTCGTTCTCGGTGTTGCACTGTCCCCAATGATTGGTTGGTTATTTCTTACGAAATACTAATGTCCTTTCATCATCGATTTCCCCTTAGCTAAATGAAATCTCCTGGCGACAATAAAGATTCTTAATAATAATAATAATAGTGAAAAACAGCTATAGGATTAATAAAGCTGACCTGTATCCATAGCAACCGACTCCGCCCGTCCGCCTGCAACCTGGAGACCGTTGAATTCAAACATACAAAAAAAAAAAAGTCAAATTAATACTATATAGAAAACGTGTTAAATAACCAGGAAAAATAACTATTTACATGATAAACTCCTTGGGATGTTACATGAATTTTTTCAAAGACTATACAAACATAAAATCGCAAGACGTGCAATATATAGTGTTACTCTTTTATTACGGCTTCCTTAAGCTACTGTAAGTATTCATCATAATACATAGTTACACTATCTTTAGTTACTTGCAGGAAACTTTGCGTTAGTTTGGTGATAAACTGAACTACAGAATTCTTGCAACGAAGTTTTTCTCATTTTCCGTCTTCCTATTTTCATTTTATTCTGTTGAGGGAAACAACAAACATTTTAGCTACTAGGGAATAAAGATGTACCTTGTCTTTAGTGAATGTATTTCCTACGATACAAAAATTATTCATGCATCTAATTCTATTATGCACCATTGAGTTATTTAGTGCTGCTCATCGACGGGTAGCGAGAAACTAAAATCCAGTAGATAAAAGAAAACGGAAGCTGAATACGGGGGAACAAAAGCAAAATAAATTCGTGGTATTGTTTTGTTTATTCCTACTTTCTCGAATTTCCTGACATTTCTGTGCTGACTCTGTGTTCTGTCTAGTATTCTGATGTTTCTGTTGTGTGTCGTGAGATGTTAGTTTTATGCTGCCTGTTGCTTGCTTAGTCATGCACGAGTGGTAAATACGCAGTGCTGTGTTATGCAACATGGTGCTAATTTTATCGTCTTTTTGGCAGGCCCCGTGATGCCGTTCTTTAATTTTGCTGCCTTGGCAGAAATGCATTTGTGCTGAATTTAAGTGACAGAAAAGATCAACAGGGGTTTTGGAATCATCAATAGTAAATGTCCATATATCGTGGGAGGATGGATCACGTGCTTGCTTCAACACCGTGGCATATTTCATAATTTTTATTCCCAAGGATAAAGACAGGAAATTTGGTGCAGTTGAGACTAGATTCTGTTTCGAAATGGTTCTCGGTCGATTAGGACGTTCATTCAGGATGGAGGCAAGTCACTATACTCCGTGGAATCGCCTGTTTTCAGCCAGTAGCTGTTCTGCAAAGTGTATTACTGTGTTGAATCGGTAATGATGCAGCCAGCAAGCGACTCGTCTGGGCGCTGGGAGGCATGACGTCATCGACGCTGTCTCCGCCCAAACCGACCGATGAACTAACGGTCAGCAGATGCTTAGTTCGGTTGTTTATGCAACTGAGGCCCTCTTAGCTTGTAGGTCACCATTCATCTAAATGAAATCTTTCGGAGTTATCAAAAAACCTAACATGTGAAGCAAAACTGAATGTATTTTAAGGAAAAAATAATTTGGACCCATGCCGACGACAAATGCTATAATTTAATGAAGTAAAAATAAAGTATACAACGAATAATATAGTGTTATACATGGAAGGTAATTTAGAATGTCCATGATGCATTTTTCTAAATTTCGCTATAATGCACCTCTTGGCGGAAGCCAGAATAGAAGGAAAAACGAGTCATCACCTTGTGCACAAGGGCATAGCGTTTTCTTGACGACGTGACGTCATTGATTTGCTGACGTCATGTCGTTGTTTAGCCTTTGGCGCGGAATATTTCCTTTCTGGTCGCAGATAAGCAAAGTAACTTTAAACACAATCAAAATGTCGACTTCAAGCCGTCGACACGTGCGCTACCATCGACTTTTCGCTGGTATATAAGAAAAATAAAATAGACAAAAAAGATAAAACAAAATAGTAGGAAAGAAAGTTTGCAGGTACAATAGATATTTTTTCGTGTCGTAAGTGTAAGGTGACACGTAAAACGAACGTTATGCCAGACAGAACAGACGTGACGTGATCAGCACTGGCCACAAGCATGACAAGAGAGAACGGGTGTGACGAGGACACGTAACAGGTGACGCGGTAACAGCGTGTCACGTGCGAGAGATAGAGAAAGAATAGTTCCATGCCAGAAACGTCACGTGATCAGGTCAGGGCCGTGACGTGACAGGCCAGAGTGACTTAGGACGGCTGGCCGCGTCACTTGAACAAAACAAGGAGAACGTGCGCGTGACGTCACGTGACAGAAAGGCAAGTCCAGGTTATGACGTCAGGGGCCTAGCTATGACGTGGCGGGCCGGGTGGTAATGACGTAGGCGCCCTAAGATGGCGTTCGAATCATTCGAGATTTTTCCGAAGTTGTCCCCACGGGATTTCCCCAATTTGATTTATTTTAATTTATGTTTGTTTATTTATCTGTATGTTTAATTAATTGTCCAATTTCAGTATAACTGATCATTTGTACATTTATTGAATTAATTATATATCTATGAATTTATGTATCAATTCATTTAACAGTTTATTTAATCGTTTACTTGTTGATTATTAACTATTTGACTATTTAATTATCCAGTTATCTAATGTATAAATTATTATTTATCTACTTATCTATTCATATATTTTTTAACTCCAACTATTTATCTATTAAATTATATTCTTCTGCGAGTTTCAACGTGTGTTGGTATTGGCCAGCACACCTCTGACCCCCCTCCCCCTCCCCCCACCTCCCCTCTGTATAATTGGAGAATACGATGCGCTTGCTTGGGCAAGATTAGGGTGAGTTCACAAGCACACACGCACGCACACGCACTCATTCATACATGTTCGTACACAGACACAACCGGCTTGCTAGTGTAGTAGTATCGACTTGGGTTGCTAAGCGGTTCTGAGAGTGGATCACGTGTTGGACTCGTGATCGACAGCTATTTCCCTCCCGAAAGAGACCTCAGAGCTCATATATGACAGATTTATGGGTAATGCTGTGACCTTACACGCACACACACGCCCAACAACTCCCCGCCCACGATAGTTGGAGTAACGACTCGCAGCGCAGTGATACTGAAATTATTTCAGCCCTGGGCGGGATTTGATCCCGGACCACCGTAGTGGTGACCAGGAATTATAACCACTGCGCAGTCGTGTGCGTGTGTGTGTGTGTGTGTGTGTGTGTGTGTGTGTGTGTGTGAAGGTGACAATATAGCCCATAGACAGAGCATGAATACAGTCTTCCAACCTTTCTTTTTTTACGAACAACTAACCGATACACGTCAAGATGCAGACAAAAAAATAACAATAAAGATGAGATAAAATCTACAATCAAGAAATGTATTATTGCATCAATTAATCCCTACACCATCAATTCCTCTCGCGTTTTGTGGCGTCTAAAGTGTTCACAAGAGGTCAGCCATTTTGTGATGGCTCACAACCAAGCACGGAACGACCGTCCGAAAAAAAAAGACATCAGATAAATAACAGATTTTATCCATTTGGCCCAGAACTGACTTGTCCGCAGTGTGGAAGGATATGTAGGTCAAGAATTGGTTTCCACAGTCATCTTTGCCGACATCAGCTCCAAAATCCACAGCATCACAATTCACCCCTCACTCATCTCCTCACATTTCACCGGAGCACTGGCCTCGTCGTCGTTCACCGACGGACTCCCATAAACAAATGTGGGTCACAGCATTTCCCATAGATATGGCTGTTATATGATCTTTGAGCTCTCATCCGGGAGGGTGACACCTTCGATCACGAGTTCAGCACATATACTATGACTATGATGATTTACACGAAAATATATGAAAAGTACAAGAAGAAAAAAAAATGGAGTGGATAAACATGACATATAAGGTCTCTTGGTTTGGGACGGAAGGTCGTCGCAAGGTCATGGGAAAAAAAAAAAAAAAAAAAAAAAATGGTCTAATTTGTGCCAAGAAACAGTTTCCCATATAGACGAGTCAACCCTTGGAATGGCTTAGACAAGCGTTTCCCAACCTTTTCCGACCATAGCACCCCCTGTTGTCATGTCTAAGCAGTCCAGCACCCCCACCTTGTTATTAGAAGGATAAAAGAAAGTGAAGTGTACTGCTTGATGATTTATTTTATTGAGTCCTTAGAACTGGAACAAATTAACAATATTATTTGTAGAAGAAATAAGAACACCCTAGAAAATAAAATAGCCTGGAAAAAGTGAAATATGCCCAACTAGGTAATCAATGATACATATATCAATGTGATTTTTGTGTGCATCACTTCCCAGCACCCCTTATAATTGATTTCAGCACCCCAGGTTGGGAAATGCTGTCTTAGAAGTTGGTGTAAACCGACCTAAAACCAGAAAATATTTCAAAACGGAATATGACAGTTGGAGAAAAACAATTTGGTAATTTAGGACACTCTCCCTCTATCTGTCTCATACCCACCCACCCACACACACACACTGACAAAGGGTGGTTGTTGTTGTTGTTGTTATGACCTTTAATCTACCAGCGCTTCTATAGTAATAATGAACAATCTCGTAGCGTTATCGCGCATTATCTTATATTTCGTATGTTGGGTCAGTTAGTCGATGGTATTAACAGTTTGGTTGATCCTGTTATCTGTGGGAAGTTTTAGAGAAATGACGAGGTATTGGTTTGTTTTCACCTTGGATTTGTTGTACTCTCTGCTGTTTGAGCGGGTAGATGACAGAGGGGAGTTACGTCTAGCAGTATGCTTATTACCAGGAAGCCTTACATTGACAAACGGTAGAGCCGTTTTCTGTCACGAGTTGAGATGGAAATGCTCTAGTCTACGGCTCACTAGTGTATGGACATTTATCATGTTTGATTGTTTTCACATTATTCATTGCCTGGTGTTCTCATCCCTCTTGCCACGTGTTAAGTATCGCTGATCAGAGAATTGGGTAATTGTCAAATGCTGACAGTGATGTGGACTCATCAAAAATGGTGGACGCTGCCTTTCGACCTGCATTGTCAGATTTTATTTATTTTTTTCATTGTTGGGGATGTTTGCATGAGGTAATACCAACCAGGAGGATACAGTTTTGAAGCAGGCAGAGATCTGGGCGATTCATGAATGAATTATGTGGACCAGTGGGTAGCGAGACTTGAAGATAGAAATTGCTTTCAGAAAATTTCGTGGATTTGATACGGTTATGTAAGATGCTGAACGGGGGTGGAGTTGTGAATATATATATATATATATATATATATATATACATATATATATATATGTACATACATATATATATATATATATCACGTGAAAACCACAGTGGAGTAAGAAAGACTGGAGACAGGGAATCTAAATATTTCGATTGCAAACTGCAATCCTCTTCAGTAGATACCTACTGAAGTACCTATTAAAGATGATTGCAGTTTGCAATCGAAATATATAGATTCCCTGCCTCCAGTATTTTTTGCTCCAACTGTGGTTTTCACGTGATTGACAAATGTGGTACGTTTCTCATCAGTAATATATATATATATATATATATATATATATATATATATATATATATACATATGTATATATATATATATATATATATAGGAGTGGAAGACGGCAAGGCGTTCAGTTGTGAGGATTGAGATGGTGGACGAGATGTCCAGATCTTGTTTCAGGCTGGAGACATCAATATGTATGTTGATATTTGTTGAATAGGGAGAGAAGACTCTTGTCGGATGACTTCATTTGGAATTCGATCTTTTGTATAGGGATCAGAATCCATTAATCCTATGGTATATAAGTCACAATCAAAAGAAAAAACGAGGGTGTTAAAAGACATACGCGTTGCATGGTACATGTTGGAAAACTATTTGCATATTGTCGTAACATTTTCCTATCAGGGTTACAATTCGGAGTTTGCATTATGGGGTCTGTCGACATCTATCTGTCGGAATCTGTTGTGGTCCACTGGTGTTCGCCGATATCTGGGTTCGAACAACCTTACAATAAAACGTGGGATTTCCATGACCTTAGAGTCAATGTTGTGAATGATGAGATACTGATTCATCTATTACAACCGCAATATCTTCGGAACCTCCAACCCGGAGATTCACCGGTTACAATCTAAAAACCATCGCCAAATGCAGCGTTTCTCGACCTTTTTACCCTTGCGTAACCTTTAAAATAAATTGCATGTCTCAAGGAACCCCTACCCCCCCTAAAAAAAAATATATATATACATATATATATACATATATATATAATATATATATATATATACATATATCATATCTTTCTCATTTTATTTTTATCGTAATAACAGTTTAGATAGGATGATGTCTACATTAAATTATTACAATAATCAAGAACACGTCGTGCGTGTTTAATATTACGTATATGAAATAAATAAAAAAATCAGAAGGGCATTAGCCTATCTCACTTGTTCTCGCGGAACCCTTAGGGACTTTGCGGAACCGTAGGGTTCCGAGGAACCCTGGTTGAGAAACGCTGGCCTAGTGGCTGACTGAGTTACAGGGCTATCACACTGGGCTATTTTTCCTCCACCCTCAAATTAATCGGCCGTACCCTTCGGAACTTCTCCCTCCACCCCATAAAATCACTTTGGAAAATTATTTAGTTTTCTCAACAAAAGATACATAGAATGACATTTGATATGCTAAAGGAAATTTATTTCACTTCAGCATATCAAATTCCTTCCCCGAAAGCTTCGGCCTGCAAATCTGCTTCAAAAATCGGAAGGAAAATAGATGAGCGTGATAACGCCATTTCTGGGCTGGGTTGCATTGCATCGCGAGATTGTGACAACAGTCACGAAGTGTATCAACCGATTTTTGTGGTTATGTATGAACATGAGTGGCACATCTTTTACGTGGTAATTGAGGAGGAGCAAAGATACAAAACGATATTCTTGAGGGCCAAATAGAACGAAACGAGACGCAGTACAAGATACAACAGGGCAATATTGATGACTTGCAAGGTCAGCAATTTTTTTTTTTATATATTATGGTAGATTTGGACGAAAGGCTGGTACTATATAAAGTAGAACAATAAGTGCTGCGTTGGTTTGGACATATGGAAATGATAAGTGGCTTTGGATGCACATGGAATGTCTTTCGGGCAGTAATTTAAGTGTAAAGATTATTTGAACCCAAAGAGAAGTGAGTTCGATCTTCTTTATCGACAATATTTTGGTTCGCCACGTCGCGCTTTTGTTTTGATTTCAGACTTTATAGCTTCAAAACATCCACTTGGATGTCGTACTAGAACCAAACATTTATTCTCGAGTTTATGAAATATTGTCGTCACGGTCAGTTATTTGTGAAATATTGCTCTTTTTTTTCTTTTTTATATTGTACCGTTGCTATCTTTCTAAAATGTCGACATTTGTCGTCACGCGCCCTGCTGGTCATTTAAATTACTAACTGCGACGACATTGAGGTCTCCGGTTTTGCTTGTTGTCGTTGATCAAATAGTCTGTTTCAATACAATCCGCCGTTTATTCATGATTTGCGTAGCTGGTGATTAATATTTCACCAATTTTCGAATGATTCAGATATTTATTTAGTACTTACTCTCACTCTTAACTTTGCCACGTTTGTTTGTCGTTCGGTTTCTCGGTTAAATTTTTCGGTCTCCCTGACCCGTTACATGAATCATCACACACACACACACACAAACAAACGCACGTTCCTCCACCCTTCCCTCCTCTCTACCTCGTTCTCTTTCCCTGTCTGTTTCGCTCTCTCAAATCTCCCTGTTTGTTCTGTGGAGGCGTTGGATATTCTGTATATACGTCTTTGCAACAATGGCCAGTTTATTGTGTTATGATACAATTTGGTGTGTAATTGATGGCAACTTTTGTAAATTTCCATGTGGTGTGTTAGTCGTTTGTAAATTGAATATTTATGTGCATATTTATCTATTGAATAAGTAATGCCTTTATTTATCTAAGCATTGACTTATGTTTATCTATGTATTTGTTTATTGATATTAATTTACTCATCAATTTATCCATTTATAAATTTATCTATTAGGATATTTATCTATTTGTTAATTTCTTTATTCACCTATGCGTATATCTACTTCTATTTATCTATCTAGTATTCATATTCTCTTATTCATTTATTTATTTATACATTCGTTCATCAAGCTACCTTTTTATTTATATGTCTACTTATCAATCTACCTATTAATTGGTTTCATTTACATTTACGCGCGCACAACGTTTTCTCTCTTCGTGGGAGAGTGATCTTATCTCCAAGATCTCTCCTGACGACAACATCGATCTGGGCGGTCATGCCATAGGCTGGTCCTTCGTTCCACGGGCTGTCGTTGTTGTGGAACTGTTCCCCAAGGAGGCCCGGTCAACAAGGCGGACGTATCGTCTTCCTGCCGTCATCTCCTGGTCGGTGCTATATCAGCTTTCATCGTCTCTTTGTGTAACCTGCTCTCTTGGACGGAGTTCGACCTCCGGCTATTGTCTTTGTTGATCTTTTGTTGGGTTCTCCGTTGACATCAAAGAAGTTCGTTTTGTTTTGCAAGTTTGGTGTTTTTCTTGGTGTTTTAGTCACCTTACGTTTGCTGACTTATGCAGAACTTCGATTTTTTTGTTTGTTTAAGCGTAGTTGTTTATACTCAACTACACTGGGCGAGCGGGTTAGAGCGCCGCTATTTGCTTCGGAGGTCGAGGTGACGGTAGTTCGAACGTTGCCACCAGCGAGTTGGACCAAGGGCATACTTTACTAGATTTCACGCTACAAAGTCCTCTGTAAAGGGCACCGTTCTAGCCTCCTGATAGAGGAAGTTCGCGACGTTAAACAGAATAGGTAAGAAAAATATAATAATAATAATAACAATATTCTTGGAGTAATGTTCTCTCCAATACAAATTTTGTTCAATTGGATAGCCACAGGAGTTCTGGCGATCGGTGAGGTCACTCAACTTCTGAATATAAAAACTCAGATTATCGGAGCAATGACTATTCCCACACAGCTGAAGAAGACGTAAGGGACCCCGAAATATGTAGATACCGATACCCAAATGAATATTGGAAACTTCTGTTCCAAATTGAACAACGAGAAGAAAAAAAATCTTCCGCAATTTTGAGCGATCAGCTACACAGATCGTCGAGGCTATACAATTTAATGATAATAATAATAATTACAATAATAAAATAAAATAAAATTATAAGTGTACTTGTCACCATTTGAATACATTTGTCTTCCATGGGCTCAGTTCATTCTGTGTTCAACTGAATCTCTTCAATCTCGGCTCACTTCCATCAGTACACATAAGAACATAATATAAGAATGGAGGAGAATGCAAGAGACCATAAGGCCTACACTAAGTAGTTTCATGTCCCTTACCACCTGTCATCCCTATCTATGAATTTATCTAATCTTATCTTAAAACATCCGATAGTTTGTGCTCGCTACGTTGTTGCTAAGTATATTAGATGCATTAAATACACACACGCACACTCTTCAATCCATGCACAGTAATCACAAAATTGTTACCAGATATTGATATATACTTCTAAATATACTATCCTAAGCCTCTTAGAAATGTTACAGACCATTCGCACTTTCTTTAAATAGTTGATGTTTCTAAATACGAATTTCTCATTTCTATTTATTCATTCACTTGTTTATCTATCTATCCATTTATTCTATTGATCTATTTGTATTTATTTATTCATCATACTAATTTACGTATATCTATTATTCATTAATTTTTACGTATTTACCTTAATTAATTTATCTTTGTTTATTTACTTACCTATTCATCTATTCACCGATTTATCTATTTGATTTACTTCATCTATTGATTCTATTCCATTTGTTATAGATGCATTATCTTTTATGTTCGGTGTCTGTATTCATGGAGACAATTACAACTCATGAACGTTGCTGGCTGCAGTCTGACCTTGTATAGATTGTTTCCAATACCCCTCCCCCTCCACACCCCTCGATATATGAAAGCCCCTCCCCACCCCCACCAAGGAGGGGGGGGGTTGTTTGCTTAACCCCCACCCCCACCGCGCGTCCGTATAACAATTGTGATAATGATGAAACAGCTTCTCGGCCTTGCTATGGAACAAGTTCTCCAGTCTGCAGGTTCTACCAATGTTTAACAGGAATTGTAACCAGTAAGAAACTAACATTGGCTCAACTGGGATTATTGGATTCCAAATTCATTGCAGTTTCTACCAGAAGAGCTTCAAGGTCATAGCTCCAGGATGACCCAACAACTTAGAATATTTCAATTTATATAATATACGCAATGTATAATATACGCAAAATACGCAGTATATATATTATACGCAATGTATAAAATATGCGCGATATATATAACATACGCAATATATGCTATACAATATACGCAATATACGCAATATATGCAATATACTGTATAATATACGCAATATATATAATATACGCAATATATGCCATATATATGATATACGCAATATATGCCATATATATAATATACACAATATATGCAATGTATAGTATACGCAAAATACGCAATATATATAATATACGCAATATATAAAATATACGCGATATATGTATATAACATTCGCAATATATGCTATATAATATACGCAATATATATATATATATAATATACGCAACATACGCAATATATACATAATATACGCAACATACGCAATATATACATAATATACGCAATGTTGGTCATATATATAACATAGCAATATATATAATATACGCAACATATGCAATATATAATATACGCAATATATGCAATATATAATACACGCAATATATATAACATACACAATATATATAATATACGCAACATACGCAATATACATAATATACACAATATATGTAATATACAGAATATACGCAATATATATAATATACGCAATATACATAACATACGCAATATATGCCATATATATTATATACGCAATATATGGAATATGATATGCAATATACGTACTATATTCTATATATATATTATACTCAATATATATATAATATACGCAATATAAGCAATATATAATATATGCAATATATATAATATACGCAATATATGCAATATATACGCAATACATATAATATACGCAATATATAATACATACGCATTTTATATAATATACGCATTTTATATAATATACGCAATATATGCAATATACATAACATAAGCAATATATATAATATACGCACTATACATAATATACGGAATATATGCAATATATGTAATATACGCAATATATATAATATACGCAATATATACAATATATATAATACATGCAATACATATAATATATACAATATACATAATATACGTAATATATGTAATATATATAATAAACACAATATATAAAATATACGCAATATATATAATATACGCAATATATATAACATACACAATATATATGTACATTATACGAAATATATGCAATATATAATATACGCAATATATGCAATATATATAATATACGTAATATATGCAATATATATTATATGCACTAT
Source organism: Oratosquilla oratoria (assembly GCF_046742065.1). Taxonomy (NCBI): domain Eukaryota; kingdom Metazoa; phylum Arthropoda; class Malacostraca; order Stomatopoda; family Squillidae; genus Oratosquilla; species Oratosquilla oratoria. The sequence continues at coordinate 4,650,065 of NC_134799.1, forward strand.
ATATCATACGCAATATACGCAATACATATAGTATACGCAATATATATAATATACGAAATATATATAATACACGCAATATAAGCAATATACGAAATATATACAATATACGCAATTTTTGCAATATATATAATAAACGCAATATATGCAATAGGCCTATATATAATAAACACAATATATGCAATATACATATACGCAATATATGTAATATACGCAAAATATATAATATACGCTGTATACCCAATATATATAATATACGCAATATATATAATATACGCAATATATGCAATATACATAATATATGGAATATATATATATATATATATATATATATAACATACGCAATATACATAATATATATGATATACGAAATATACGCAATATATGTAATATACGCAATAAGCAATTATATAATATACGCAATGTACATAAAATACGCAATATATATGTATATATAGACACACATACGGTATATACGCAATATACATAATACATGCAATATAATATATATATATGTATATATATATAATACATATAACATACGCAATATATAATATATGTAATATATGCAATATATATAATATATGAAATATATGCAATATATATTTAATATTACAAAGGATTACAAAGGCGGAGCATGCCGACAGGAGACCTTTTGATCCATATCTAGGTCGGATGCGAAAAAAAATCATATTAATAATAAAATAATAAATAAAAACTATGATAATGTAAATAAATAAAATACATAAATAGATGCATAGGTATAGTTAAATAATAAACAAACAGGTAAAAAGTAAATAATAAATTGACATATAACTAATAATAATATAAATCAGACAGACAAATGATAACAAAACAAAAACAAATAATATAAGATAAATCATAATCATTACAGCATCTTACTTAGGTATTTATCTAAATGATTCTTAAAGCTTCGAACTGAACTACATTGCACTACCTGTGCAGGAAGTTTATTCCATTCATTAACTACACGGTTGGCAAAGTTGTTTCTACCTACTTCCAAATTGAATCTATTTCCGGAGAGTTTAAGACCATTGTTTCTTGTCTGATTCTCATTCAATGTAAAAATTTGTCACTTTTGATGTTGTCAATTCCCTTTAGAATTTTAAAGACCTGTATCAAGTCACCTCTGAGTCTACGCTTTTTTAGGGAAAACAGATTCATATGTTTTAGTCGATTTTCGTATGATTTAATTTTGATATTTGGAATCAGTTTTGTGGCTCGCCGTTGTACTCTTTCCAATCTGTCAATGTCTTTAATGAGATTCGGTGACCATACGGAAACAGCATATTCCAAATGTGGACGAACTAACGATTTATATAGCTTGTTAATGAGTGATGGACTTTTGAAATCAAAAGATCGCGCAATCAGTCCTAAAATCTTATTTGCTTTCTCAGGCTGAAATACACTGCTGGATGATTTGAGGTCGTTACTGATGATTACGCCGAGATCTTTTTCACTATCCACTTTTGTTAACGAATTTCCAAATAACTTGTAATCGTACTTACTGTTATTTTTACCTATGTGCATTACCTTGCATTTACTTGTTTTAAATTTCATTAATTTAGACACCATTGCTGTAATTGATCTAAATCTTCTTGAATAGCTAATTGGTTTGAGTGATCATTTGCCACTCCGCACAGTTTTGTATCATCAGCAAATTTGGAAACAGTAGATTTTAGTCCATGGTCTATATCATTTATATATACTATGAATAGAATTCCCAAGAACGGAACCCTGAGGAACTCCACTTGCAACACTTTTCCATCCAGAAGTTTTTCCATTTAAAAAACTCTCTGTTTTCGATCATTCAACCAATTACTAGTCCAACCTAATAGGCTACCACTTATTCCATGCAAAGCTAATTTAGTAAGTAGTCTTTCGTGTGGGACGGTATCAAAAGCTTTTGCAAAGTCTAGATATACTAAATCTATATTGTTTCTTTTGTCATAATTCGAGATAACTGTGTTGTAGAATTCGAGTAAGTTAGTCACGCAAGAACGTTTCCGTCTGAAACCATGCTGGCTATCATTTATCAAACGGTTACTTTCTAAATGATGTTCGATAGCATCTCTGATGATAGTTTCCATTATTTTTCCTACGATTGAAGTCAAACTTATAGGCCTATAGTTATTTGGTTTCTTTTTGTCACCTTTTTTGAATATGGGAGTAACGTTAGCTAGCTTCCATTCTCTTGGGACATCTCCGGATATGATGGATTTCTTGAAAATATAATTTCTAATGGAACAACAATCTCATTTTTCATTTCCTTTAAGATTCTTGGATGCCAACCGTCAGGCCCTGGTGTTTTATTAACTTTGAGTTTGTCTATACACCTTTTAATTTTTTCTTTTGTTACAATATACGCAATATATGCAATATATAATATAGACAATATATGCAATATATATAATATACTGAACTTACGCAATATATATAATATATGCAATATACTCAATACATATAATATACGCAATATAGGAAATAAATATAATATACGCAATATATATGTATGTAGTATATATAATACATGCAGTATATGCAATATATATATAATATGCAATATATGATATACGCAATGTATGCAATATATATAATATACGCAACATACGCTATATATATAATATACGCAATATACTAAATATATATAATATACATAATATATAAAATATACAAAATATATAATACACGCAATATATAAAATATACGCAATATATAATATACGCATTATATGCAATATACATAATATACGTAATATATGTAAAAACGTAATATACGCAACATACGCAATATATATAATTTACGCAATATACGCAATATATATAATATACGAAGTTATAAGATATATGCAATATACGAAACACATATAATATACTCTATATAATATACGCAATATATGCAATATATATAATATACACAATATGATATACGCAATATATAAAATATACGCAATATATATATAATACACGCAATATACATAATATACGCAATATATATAACATATATAATAAACGCAATATATATGATATATCCTACGCAATATATGCAATATATATTATACGCAATATATGCAATATATATTATACGCAATATATGAAATATATAATATACGCAATGTATGCATTATATACTGTATAATATACGCAAAATAATATACGCAACATAAAATATAAGCACTATGTATAATATACGCAATGTATGCTATATAATATAGGCTACCCAATATACATATATAATATACGCAATATATATAATATACGCAATGTTTGTAATATATATAATACGCAATATATGCATTATATATAATATACGCAATGTATAATATACGCAATATATGTAATATACGTAATAGCCTATATACAATATACGCAACATAAAAAATATAAATAACATACGCAATGTATATAATATACGCAATTTATGCAATATATATAATATACGCAATATATGCAATATATATAATATACGCAATATACATAATACATGCAATATATAAAATATACGCATTTTATATAATATACGCAATGTATGCAATATACATAATATACGCAATATATAATATACGCAATATATAAAATATACGCATTGTGTATAATATACGCAATGTATGCTATATAATATACGCAATGTATGCTATATAATATACGCAATATTCATATAATATATACGCAATATATATAATATACGCAATGTTTGTAATATATAATACGCAATATATGCAATATATATAATATACGCAATAAGTGCAATGTATAATATACGCAATATATGTAATATACGTAATATATACAATATACGCAACATAAAAAATATAAATAATATACGCAATGTATATAATATACGCAATTTATGTAATATATATAATATATGCAATATATATAATATACGCAATATATGCAATATATATAATATACGCAATATATGCAATATATATAATATACGCAATATATGCAATATATATAATATACGCAATATATGCAATATATATAATATACGCAATATATATAATATACGCAATATATATAATATACATAATATACGCAATATACGAAATATACGCAATATACGCAATGTACGCAATATACGCAATGTACGCAATATATGCAATATACGTAATATACGCAATATACATAATATACGCAATATATATAATATACGCATTTTATATAATATACGCAATGTATGCAATATACATAATATACGCAATATATATTATACGCAATATACATAATATACGGAATATATGTAATATACGCAACATACCCAATATATATAATATACGCAATATATATAATATAAGGAATATATATAATATACGCAATATATGCAATATATATAATATATGCAATATATATATATAATATAGGCAATATAGGCAATATATGCCATATATATAATATACGCAATATATGCAATATATATAATATACGCAATATTAAGTATATACGCAATATATGCTATATACATGATATACGCAATATATGTAATATATATAATAAACAATATATGTAATATACGCAATACATATAATATACGCAATATATATATCATGCGCAATATATACTATGTATATTATACGCAATATATGCAATATATAATATCCGCAATATATAAAATATATATAATACACGCAATATATGCTATATATGATATACGCAATATATATATTATACGCAATATATATTATACGCAATATATAAAATATACGCAATATATGCAATATATAATATATGTAATATACGCAATATACGCAATATATAGAATATGCGCAATATATATATAGTATACGCAATATTTGCAATATATAAACGCAATATATGCAATATATAATAAACGCAATATATGCAATATATATAATATACGCAATATATGCAATATATATAATATACGCAAAATATATAATATACGCTATATACCCAATATATATAATATACGCAATATTTATAATATAGGCAATATATGCAGTATACATAATATATGCAATATATACATATACAGTATATATGTATATATATATATACATAATATATATAATATACGAAATATACGCAATGTTTATATAATATACGCAATATATATAATATACGCAATATATAAAATATACGCAATGTCTAAAATATACACAATATACACAATATACGCAATGTACATAATATACGCAATATATATGTATATTTACACACATACGGAATATACGCAATATATGTGATATACGCAATATATGCAATATACATTATATATAATATAATATACGCAATATATATAATATACGCAATATATATAATATACGCAATATATATAATATACGTAATATACATAATATACGCAATATATATAATATACATAATATATGCAATATATATAATATATGAAATATAGGCAATATATATATATATATATATGCAATGTATATAATATACGCAATATATATAATGCATGCAGTATATGCAATATATATACTATATGCATTATATGCAATATATATAATATATATAATATATGCAATAAATATGTATGCAATATATGCAAAATATATAATATATGGAATATATGCAATATATATAACATATGAAATATGTATAATATACGCAATATATGCAATATATAATATACGCAATATATATAATATACGCAATATATGCAACATACCCAACATACGAAATATACGCAATATATATAATATACGCAATATACGAGACATATATAATATACGCTATATATATATATATATATATATAATATATGCAATATATATACATATATATATATATATATATACATATACGTAATATATGGAATATATATAATATATGCAATATATATATAAAATATAATATATGCAATATATATAATGTACGCAATATACATAATATACGCAATATATATAATCTATATGATATATATATATATATATATATATATATATATCCAATATATATAATATACGTAATATACGCAATATATATAATATACGCAATATATATATATACGCAATATATGCAATATACATAATATACGCAATATACGTAATATACATAATATACGTAATATACATAATGTACGCAATATACATAATACATATAATATACGCAATATACATAATATACGCAGTATACATAGTATACGCAATATACATAATATATGCAATATACACAATGTACATAATATACGCAACATGCATACCCAATATACGTAATATATATAGTATACGCAATATATATAATATATGATATGTGGAATTTATATATAATATATGCAATATATATGATATGCAATATATATATATGGAATATATATAATACATACAATATACGCAACATACTGTATATAATATACGCAACATATGTAATATATATAATATAAGGAATATATATAATATACGCAATATGTATAATATATATATATAATATACGCAATATATATAATATACACAATATATATAATATACGCAATATAGTGTATATGATATACGCATTATATATAATATACGCAATATATATAATATACGCAATATATAATATAAGCAATATATATGATATACACAATATATATAATATACGCAATATATATAAATAATACATATAATATACGCAATATATGCAATATATATAACATACGCAATATATGCAATATATATAATATACGCAACATACTCAATATATATAATATATGCAATATACGCAATACATATAATATACGAAATATACGCAATATAGCCTATATAATATACGCAATATACGATATATTCGCAATATAGACAATATACGAAATATATATATAATGTAAGCAATATATATAATATAAGCAATATATGCAATATATATAATATATGCGATATATATAATATATGCAATATATATAATATATATATATGCAATACATGCAATATATATAATATATGCAATATATATGATATAATATATGCAATATATATGATATAATATATGCAATATATATAATATACGCAATATATATAATATACGCAATGTATATAATATATGCAATATATAATATATGCAATATGTGCAATGTATATAATATTATAATATATGCAATGTATACAATATATACAATATGTGCAATATATACAATATATGCAATATATACAATAAATACAATATATATATATAATATATATAATATATGCAATTTATATAATATATATATAATATACGCAATATATATAATAAACAATATATGCAATATATATAATATACAATATATGCAATATATATATGTAATATATATAATATATATATAATATATGCAATATTTATAATATATAATATATTCAATATATATAATATATGCAATATATTATATAATATATTGCATATACGCAATATATATAATATACGCAATATATAATATACGCAATATATATAATGTACGCAATATAAATAATATACGGAATATATATAATTTACGCAATATACATAATATACGCAATATATATAATATACGCAATATATACATTATATAGGCAACATACATAATATAGTCAATATACATAATATACGCAATGTATAATATACGCAATATATATATAACATACGCAATATATATAATATACGCAAAATATACAATATACGCAATGTATGATATACGCAAAATATATAATATATGCAATATATATATAATATATGCAATATATATAATATACGCAATATATATAATATACGCAATATAGGCTATGCAATATCTATAATATACGCAATATATGCAATATATATACGCAATATATGCATTATATATAATATACGCAATATATATAATATACGCAATATATGTAATATATATATATACGCAATATGCACAATATGCGCAATATACGCAATATACGCAATATACGCAATATACGCGTTGTATATTTCTAGTAATTTTTGAGTGAGATTGAATTCAAATGTTGCAGCATCTCATACCTAATCCCATCTGGGCCAACAGAGGTTCCTTTACACGAGCTTAAGTCTTGTTCAAGCTCGTGTAGTTGGAAGGGGGTGTTATAGTCATGGTGTGTCTGTGTGTCTGTGTATGTCACTACCCTCCACTAAAAATAAACTGTAACAACTACCACTAAAAAATGGAAATAAAAAAGTCATACTCATTGGCAAAAAATAACAATAATAATAATAATAATGGATACGACGTATAATCAAGACCCTCCCCATCACCGATGGACACATAACCTGTCCCATAGACGTCAAAACTTAAAAAAAAAAAAAAAAAAAAAAAAAAAAAAAAAAAAATACATACATTTATAAAAGAAAACAAACCACCAACCAAAGTTAAATAACCAACAAACAACATCAAAGAGAACAACTACTCAAGAGAGAAGACGAACCGAACCTGTAAGAAGACAGACCGAACCTGCAAGTACCTACAAGCACAAAACCAACCACGAAGATCAAGCTCCGCGACAAAGCCAGACACATTAACAAATTAATAACAAAAACAGCAAGTGGGTCTGCCCCACACCTATTATTATTATTAGAACTTCATCTTCCTTCCATTTCATTCTTTGTTCTACACTAAACCCTCCCTCCCCCTCCCCCCTCTCCTCCACCTTACCTATCACGTATTGATTGATTGGGAGTAGTAGGAAATTCGAATCCATAACTAAGAGTATGCGAGACCAGCACGCTTCCGATTACGCCATTAGGATGGACAACGGCACTTGTAATCCAAAACAGAAAATTGCAGACAGATTTTTTTTCGCCTGAAGAATTAACGTTTTTTAGTTATTATTTATTTTATTTAATGGATTCTTAGCGGACTTGACGAGTGGTGTGACCAGACAGCTGCACGTATCGCTGTCAAGCCAGGGAATAAAAAGCCAGTCTAGCGTAAACAATAGCAAGTGAGACCGTATCTAAAGACGCGACATCTCTTATTCGCTAGCGACTAAAATCGTGAATTCGCAACGTCTGTTTGACGGTGCATTAAAGTTAGCGTCGTTTGCACGTCGCTGCTTTTATTTGCTTTGGACAAGCGTCTTAATACGTTAGCGAGTAAAATCATGAATCCGCAGCGTCTGTTTGAAGCTGCCATAAAATTAATAATGTACAACTTTACCGCTAGCGTCTAGCGTGTCAGTAGCGAATGGAGAAGCTAGCGTCTAGCGTCAAAAACAGCACCATGTAAACAAATCTTAAAAAATGTTCAACTTTACCCCTTGCGTCTAGCGTTTAGGTAGCCAGGGCCGTATCCTTTTGGGGACAAGGGGATGGGGGCAATTGTCCTCCTGGATTTTTTTCCACATTTTCTGGTAGCTACATACGTATACCAAAGGCTCCCCCACCCTCTTATCTTGGTACCTCCTTGGGTGGGGGGAAAGAATACTGCCACCAAGTCCTCCCACTTGAGTCGTACGAGAAAAAGAAAAAGAAAAAAAAAAAACGGGACGGGGATGGGACTAGGCTTCCTTCTCCCTGTAGCCCCAAAGGGGACATTCCTAATAAGAAAAAAAAGTAAATGCATAAGAGGGTCTGGTAACTACCACACCAATATATTCCTTGCACAAATTACGGGACCCTTCACTGAGTTCTGCTAGATCAATGTATTGAGAGGAACTAATGTACCTCGAAAGGGGTTATAAATGGTATGAGGCCTATCGCAAAACAATATATAATAAGAAAAGTACTGTTCTCACATGTGAAAACCAATAGCCCCCTCTCTAAATGGTTGGCCCCTAATCAAACCTCGCTAATCCTCGATGGGTGACCTACATATGGTCCACCAGACGATCTCAGTACATTGTTGCAACATCCCTGACACTCTCAGTAACTTCAGAGATCACGGAGTCCTCTTAGGGACGCCAGTGGCCGGATGACACGCTGACTGGTCTGAGGACGAATGCTGGGATGGATCCTTCCTTGAAACGAATTGAAATAAATTATCTAAACAAAATACCCCCTAACAAGTAAGTTTTATCGCCGCTGTCTTAGGAGCGTTTATGTCCATACCTCACCCCCCACTCCACCTCCCTCAACTGAGGTGGGGGGGGGGGGTCAGTAAACTTTACTCACCCCCACCTCCCACCCCCGGTATTTGGGCCAAGGAATTATAGCCCTGGTAGCGAATAAATGACTAGTCCGGACGACCATAGCAGCGTGTAAGGGTGCTGCATGTGCTATGCCGCCGAGTGCCTTATCATTTGTTTAGATGATGGCACCAAAACCAAAAGCAAACTTAAAGGAAATGAAATATCCACCCACTTTGAGCTGTTTACAAGCGTGACGTCATGGGCGTACTACCGCTATCGGCATTTTTTTTTTTTTTTTTGTATCCACTAGATCACCGTTTTATAACACTTTTTTCTCTCTTATCTTAGAACACCTTTGCAAAAAAAAAAAAAAGGACAATAGCGGCTCGCAGCACATCTTGCGTCGTCCATGACGCCTGGAACTGATCTGAAACTCCCACGAATTTATCATTTTTACCGGCATCGTATAAACGGCTTACCGGATGCGTCATTGTCATCTTGATATTCGCTCTAAGAGAGCGATCAGTTGGCGACAACATAAGCTAGGGTACAGCTCCACAAGCATCGCCGTTTAAACCGACTTTAAAACTCTGATCTCAAAGAGAAACTGGATCGAGCATCTATTGCTTCAAAGGTGAAGGCATTGAGAAATAGCGGCGGCCATCTTGCTGGGACCAATTTTGAGACCTCAAGACGTTGTTTACATCGAGGCATTTTGGTAAAAATCCACTCACATCACTGTTTTTTCCATTAAGAATTGAAAAAGTTAGGTGAACTGTTGATTAGTGGTTTCATTAATTGTTACAATATATAATAGACATCCCTGAAATTCGACAGGTATGCAAGCCTGTATTACAGTCAATATGTAAAACATATTAGAACGTAACATATATCAAAGCTGTCTGTTATGCATTGTGCATACATACATGTGCAACAGGAGAAGCGTGCGAGAGATGCCCTCTGTTGCCAAAGGTGGGGTCTGGAGGTTCTCTCCCCCCCCCCAAAAAAAAATAATAATAATAAAAATGGAATTAAGTGTTATAGGTTCATAAGCATTCAGTGCCCCCAGCCCTGCAGAAGGGCATAGGGCATTAGGGTTGATTTAAGGTCCAGAAAAAACATTATTTGATTATCGAATGTTAAATAAAAATTATAAGGGAACCTATGGTTTTCACATGTGAGAACAATATCCTATGATACATTATTTTGTGATGCGTCACATACATTACACATTTATTTTCTTCCAAATACATTGATATAGCAATACCCAGTGAATGGACCTGCAGTTTGTTGGAAGAGTGTATTGGTGGGGTAGTTACCAGAAAAATGTGGAAGATAGAAAACTGAAACATTCCAGGGAGGGGCATACAAACGGAAGGTAGACTAAGTTTAGACTTTCAATAACGTTTACTTTTATGCCATCATGTAATCTTTGGCTGTTCTTAAAAGAGCTCTGAAATGTCCACAACATGGACTATATAAAATATATTCAACAATGATCCTACTGCCCAGCAATTCACAGCAGCTTTTCAATTATGTACAAGACACTAAATATGCTACTATGGTTTACTTACGCCAGTTACGGGTGAAAAGTGCATGGAAATTGTATTTTTAATTTTGACTCTTCATCTTCGCTGCCTTCACTATCACTTCACTTCGTCTCCTGCTCTAATTTGGAATCATTCCAATTCAAAAGCACAATATTGAGTTCCGTTCTTAGCCATAACCTAAAGTACTTCTACACAAACGAATGGTCCCAACACTATGGCGCCGATCAAAATACGCGGGCTTCACATTTTGCGGAAAGACAACAATAGGATGCTCTATCCAGTCTTTCTTTGAGATCACTGTCTTAAAATCTACGTGACAATCAGATTTAATTTCTTGGGACTTATTCATCTGTTTGTTGACTAATTAATTCTTGCCCTTGTTATTCACCTATTTATTTTTATTCATTCATTCATTAACCTATTGTTTACATATTTATATATTCATTTGATTATCTGTTTATTCATTTACCTCATGTTTTCTATTTATTCATTTATATATTTATAAATTAATTTATCTATTCATTTGTTCTATATGTTTATGATGATTCATTAGTACTAACTCGTATATTTATGTCAATCTACTAAAGACACTTGAATAGAAAATATAGTATTTGTAGCCCTTTATCTTGTTAAAAATTCACATATCAACATTTTAGATCCCTCAATAATCGCTTTCAATACCTGGGTAATGACAGACTCCTTTATTTAATTTAGAGAATCCCTGGGTATGTATGCGTCAAGAGACTCCTGCACAGCAAATGTTCATTAGTAATATTAAAAAATATATTAATACCATATCAAGTTCATACTCTACATACTAGACACACTTCTAGACTATTTTGTAGATACTTGAAAACACGGGAGAGACAATTGTACATTACACAAGTTATGAAATGTCAGAACTATCAGACCAAGGACAAAGAAACTTCATGTTGTTTCACGATAGAAAACGACGCGGTGAATGATGACGTCATTTCCTCCCACGTAGAAGACGATCGCCGACGTACAAGATGGTATGAACTTTATTTTTATCTTTACCGAATGCTAAATGGTGTTTCAGGATATTACTAAATAAAGTACACAATATCAATCTACCTTATGGGTATCTTAAACTGGAGAATTAAATGCGCGTAGCAATTAAATCCTGCAGTCTGTATATTTACCGACTGCTAAACAGTTTGAGAATATTAATGACAAAGTAACAATAAATGTCCTCGGAGATCATGATGTGAATACATCTTTAATAATTAATTAAGGAGGAAGATATACGTGAGATGTATTACCAAGACGGAATCGACACGAAAGTTCATGGCGTGAACAACGAAGCCTTACTTCCTGCAAGAGCTGCAGTGCTCAATAAGACAAGAAGCCATTCAACGCGCGACACGCGATTCGGGACCCTCAAAATTCGAACTCAAAGGTGGTGTAGAGGCTTTCACAGGACTGCAACTGAACTGAATAGGCTGACGTTAGCCAAAAGGAAGCATTTGAACAATGACATTGCCCATACGGTCCGGAAAACGGGCTTCGCATACGTAATGGCCAAGCCCCTTTCTGCCCTCTCTAGCTCCATCTCTCAACCCTACCCGCCAACTTCCACCCCTCCTTCCCACTTCTTTCCCCTTCCTCAATGTCTCATTGGTTATTATAAACACCCATCTCGCCATACCTTTCATACAAAATACACTTTATAATTAGATTGACATACTTAATGGCCGAACGGAAATGGCTATAAAAATCGTGTGAAACATACCCATCATTCTCAAGAGTTCTGAGTTTCACTTCCCTTCGTTATCAGTTTACACAATATAAGTTAGATAGCAGAAGTCTTTGTGGAGGAGACTGAATGTTCAGTGGTGGCGTCGAGCGGAAGCCAGCGTTCGAAAGCCGGACGTCTCGTCACCTTTGTTCTACCTCCTCCATACATTCCTCTGCGACTTCTCCACCAACACATCCTCCTCCCACCGCCACCCTCCGTGTCGTCGTCGATGTTCGTTGCAGTGGGAGCGGTGGCTAATCTCGCTTGAGATGTCTACCCCAGTGACTTACTCGATGTACGCAGTACTTTCGCTGTCTATATGTACTAATTTTTCGGTCATTTGTTGCCCCACAATTGTTGTTGTTGTTGTAGTGACGAGTTAACTTATGCCATTCATTTTCGGTGAATTAATGGTTTCTTCGAAAAATTTAAAGATTTTTGTACAATTAAGTGTACTACAAGACTTTTGTAAGAATTATAGATTTTTTTGCTCATCTCGTACTTGTTTCTAAGACGTACTTTAATACAACTTACAAATATTAGAGCTACTAAAGAATAAATTAATGTAAACGTCGCACATATTTCATCACTACATTCATGCGTACATATATACATACATATATATATATATATATATATATATATGTGTGTGTGTGTGTGTGTGTGTGTGTGTGTGTGTTTACACTACAAGAACTATGTTAATAGTCTTGAAAATCTCTGCAGGGTCACCCATATCGAACAGGTTTTGTACGGAAGATGAAACAAAGAGCAGCTCGTACACATAGTCGCAGGACCCACTGCTAACTGGCACGCCCCTGATGGCGAACATGAAAATTCCTCATAGATATATGGGGTACCGTCATAATGACGGCGTGGACGATGGGGTGCCCTACAGATATATGGCACAACCGAATATACTGAATAAGGTGTCACCAAAGAAATATCTCACTAGAAACCAGTTGTCAGGGAGGTAAGATTACTCACACAATTCCTTCATAATAAACATGACTTGCTAAGCCAAAATAAAACCAGCTTACAGGCAGTGGGCCACCGAATGTGAATAAGGATTGTCCAAGCAGGACATTAAAATATCATGAAGAAAATTAAGATCTACACATACAACGTGAGAACTCTTTCAGAAGACCAGACTGGAGATTTTAATGGAATAGCTGGACAAGATATGGACATTCAACAAGATAAACTACAGCAATGGTCTCAAAATTGGGTAATGAGAATTAACACAAGTAAATGTAAGGTTATGCACGTAGGTAAAAATAACAATAAGTACGATTACAAGTTATTTGGAAATTCGTTATCAAAAGTGGATAGTGAAAAGGGTCTCGGCGTAATTATCAGTGATGATCTCAAATCATCTAAGCAATGTATTTCCACCTCTGAGAAAGCACATTTGGAATATGCTGTTCCTGTGTAGTTACCTCTGAGCGTACACGTTTGGAATATGCTGTTCCTGTGTAGTTACCAAATCTCATTAAAAACATTGACAGATTGGAAAAAAGTACAACAGCGAACCACAAAACCGATTCCAAATTAATCATACGAAAATCAACTAAAACATGAATCTATTTTCCTTAAAAAATGTAGACTCAGGAGTGATTTAATACAGGTATTTAAGATTCTAAAGAGAACTGACAATATCAGAAGTGACGAAATTTTCACAGTGAATGCGAATCAAAAATGAAACAATGGTCTCAACCTGTCAGGAAGTAGACTTAATTTGGAAGTGGATTGAAACAACTTCGCCAACCGAGGCAGTTCGAAGTTTTAAAATTCATTTAGATAAGCACCTAAGCAATATATTGTAATGCCTGCCATTTTTTTTTATTCATTTATCAATTTATTATCATTTATATGTTCATTTGTTATGACTCATTTATCATTTATTATAAATTATTGTCATTTTCCTGCTTGTTAATTATTTTTCATTGTCTGTTTATTTATTCTATTCATTTAAAGATATTTTTTCTGCATCCGACCTAGTTATGGACCAAAAGGTTTCCTGTCGGCATGCTCCTCCTTTGTAATCCTTTGTAAAATCAAGTGAGATATCGTGGAACTGAGTGAAGTACGGAGAGTGGAAGAAAAACTGGTACATTTACAAAATGTCACCCCTCTAGAGATATGGAAAAGGAAAGATATAGTGGAATAAAATTCTTAATAAATTGAGAGGTTAATGGTAACGTAATGAAGTTCAGTAGTATATCAGATAGGGTGGCTTGGATTATGATAAGAAAGGTACACTCTAAAAGTAAGTCAAGTTTTATGCATCAAGTTCACAGAAATCACACGATGAAATTGAGTCATTCTGTGATTATTTATGTCAGATAATGGATCAAGAAAAAAAAACCAGTACACGTTGATAATTAATTGATAAATTCAATGCTAAAGTGGGGAAGAAGATAGGAGATGAATCGTGCATTCGGAGCGGGTGAAAGAAATGAGAGGTGAGGGGTTAGTAGATTTTGCAGAGAATTACAATATCAGAATAATTAACACTTTCTCCTAAATGCGTGTAGGTTGTAAATGAACCTGGAGAAGTCCAAATGGGACAATAAAGAACGAAATAGGCTTCACATTAGATGAGAGCAAAAGCGTTAGCTTTTAGCGTTAGTCAAAGTCAATATAGGTAGTGACCACAGAACGGTAGGTTGCACAGCTAAATTCAATTTCAGAGCCGAGAGGAATAAACTAGTTTTGTATATGAAAATAAACCTTGCGAAGGTTAAGGATAACCAGAAGGAATTTCAGTTAGAAATTTAGAATAAAATTGAAGCTCTAAGAAATAACGAGGACGCCATTGAAGGTATAAGTTTGAATGTAGTGAACGTCTTTAGGGAATCTGCAGACAAAGTAGGAAGTACGGAAAAGATGAGAAAACAAATACTCCAAAGAAAAAGAAAAAGAAAAAGGGCTGTGCAGATTAAATTGAAAATAGGAGAGACGAAATAGAGAGATTAGAACTATACAAGATTATCAACAAAAGGCGGAGATAAAAAAAGAGAGAGAAATATGGATGAAATAGAGGAAACTATTCGGAAAGGTAAAATTATTAATGGGGGTGAGCGCAGAATAGCCTAGTGGAAGAGTTTTATTAAGAGATTTATTAGTCAAACACCGTAGTTGAGTCAGTAATTTCATCTGTAGACGTTAGTAGTGTACCAAAAATTAAAAAAGAAGTAGCCTTTGCTCTAAAAAGAATGAAACGAGGAAAATCACGTGGGGAAAATGGCATAGCGATAGATCTTCTGAAAGACGCAGGGGAAAAAGTTAATTGTAAATTAGCTCAGTTATACCCCCAGTGTTTACGCCAAGAAAGCGTTCTTGAATCATGGTGCAATACTAAAATATTTTTTTCTTTATAAAGAAGGATACCAAAATGTATATAAAACATTTTCCAATGTCCTTACTAATAGACTAAGTCAAGTTTTAGATGGAAACG
Organism: Oratosquilla oratoria; assembly: GCF_046742065.1. NCBI lineage: Eukaryota > Metazoa > Arthropoda > Malacostraca > Stomatopoda > Squillidae > Oratosquilla > Oratosquilla oratoria. The sequence continues at coordinate 4,666,831 of NC_134799.1, forward strand.
AATCAAGAGAACAGGGATTTAGAAGCATATGCCTGACTATACACCATATACAAACAATGAATCGACTGATCGAGAAAACGACAGAATGCAATATACCTCTTTGTTTAGCTTTTGTAGATTACAAGAGGGCCTTTGAATCGGTAGAACAAATAGCAATACTAAACTCGCTACGCAATCAGGGTGCAAACGAAAATATCATAAGGGTTCTAATATATATATATATATATATATATATATATATATATATGTGTGTGTGTGTGTGTGTGTGTGTGTGTGTGTGTGTGTGTGTGCGTGAGAGAGAGAGAAAGGTACCGCGTTCATGCGATTACATAAAGACACAAAAGTCCTAACCCCGTCCCACGACCTATTGACCCACGAGGTCCCAAGGGAATCGCTCACACCTCCCGGCTGCGTGAGTCGTACAAAGCTTTTTTAAGGAAACGCACGTGCAATTCACCAGCCTAAGAACGGACCCTGTCGGCCCCGCGATGACTAACCTGCGCCTCGGCC
>NC_134799.1:4669840-4767340 GCF_046742065.1 Oratosquilla oratoria
TAGAGAGACTATTGAGAGGTGAAAGCCTTGCTGCCGACGAGAGGGAACACGGATGATGATGATGATGATGATGATGATGATGATGATGATGATGATGATGATGATGATGATGATGATGATGATGATGATGATGATGATGATGATGATGATGATGATGAAACTTACGATAATGATAATAGTGATGGTTATGATGGTAAAATTATGATAATGGTGATGATCATATAGTTTATGATAATGAAAATAGTGATGGTTATGATGGTAAAAATTATGATAATGGTGATGATCATATAGCTTATGATAATGAAAATAGTGATGGTTATGATGATAAAAATTATGATAATGGTGATGATCATGTTGCTTATGATAATTAAATTAGTGATGATTATGATAAAAACTATGATAATGGTGACGACGACGACGGCGACGACTGGTGACGGTTATGAAATCATAACCGTCTTGTCAGCGCCAGTTGATAACATGCTGACAAAGTAATCCGGTGTGCTTTGTCACTACAGCACCAACTTTTACAGTTTCAGCCAGTGTTAGATACATCCCTGCAACCACCGCCACCACCACTACCACCACCACCACCACCACCACCACCACTAAAAACAACAAACATCACCATCACTGCAACCTACTGAGTTCCACTGCTACTACCACTACTTCTACTACTACTACTACTACTACTACTACTACTGCTACTGCTACTACTACTACTACTACTACTACTACGACTGCTACTACTACTACTGCTACTACTTCTTGTTACTATTGTTATTACTACTTTTAGAACTACTATTAGTGCTACGACTGTTACCACAACTATTACCATTACTATTGTCATTACTATTACTACTGCCACTATTGTTGTTACGGTTCCGTGAAATAATTCTTATTAATTAACTCTCGTTGTGATGAAGGGGAGTGCGTTGCAGGGTGGGAGTGTAAGGGGGGGGCGGATAGTAGTGTGCGACGCAGGCTATAGCTACGATCATGAGTAAAAGCAAAAATGTGTGATGACAGATGGGTATACAGATATACACATATATATATATATATATATATATATATATATATATATATATATATATATATATATATATATATATATATATATATATATATATATATATAGATATATATATATATATATAGATAGATAGATAGAGAGAGAGAGAGAGAGAGAGAGAGAGAGAGAGAGAGAGAGAGAGAGAGAGAGAGAGAGAGAGAGAGAGAGAGAGAGAGAGAGAGAGAGAGAGAGAGAGAGAAATATGGGGGTCGAAAGGATGTACTCGAATGTGTTTATGGTTTTATATAGAAATACCAAACATGTATCATCAAATATTTTCCATCCTTCAATTTAAATGTTATCATTGGAAGACTGACACTATTCCGATTTGTTTGTTTTCCTGTATATGTAGAAAGTACGGTACGAGTTGCGCCATCTTTTGCCAATCATCGCAGTTAAAGCAGTTTGTTTACATTGTAGAGTGGACGCTCGTCGAAGATTGGTATACTAATCTCAATACATCGCAATAATCATGGCACCAGAAAAGGTCAGGAGACATATATAGTTTAATGTGTAGTTCATGATCGGATAGATGACATCTTGATAGACAAGCATTTTATTTTAGGTGCAAATGAACAGTGTTTATGTAACTACGACGTATTGTTTGCAAGTTTGGGCGGGAATTCAAGAGACTACGAAATTGCAATAACTAATTTAATAATGGTCAGTCACCTTCTGTCGTTTTACGTATATTGAAACAGGTGCCCTGTGGTAAAAATTAATAAGCTGATTAGATTTCCACCAGCTTATGTTTGAAATGGTTGGGGGTCTTGTTTTTCTGGATTTGAAGGAGGGGTACCGTATTGCCAGCGCAGGTCTATTCATGTTGGACATGGCCGTTGGTTTTTACACAAAGGAAATATTTTGGGAGTGACAGCAGCTATCACGAAGTGTATTTGTGGACTACGTTAACACGGTGCTGAGCAGATACGACAATGGTAAACCTGTAGTTAAACATTCGTTGTTATTCAAAGTTGTTTTGTGGGGCCATCTTTTGGAGTGGGTGGTAAGTACTAAGTTTTTTTTTATTAAATGGGATGCAACTCGTTCGTTTAAGTACAGAATACCTTATTTCATTATTAGGATGTTGCGAATGGGAATTAATTTCCTCTCTGCTGCGTAGATAATGATGAACGCTTATATATGTATAACTTAGCTCTGTTTTGTTTTTTATTAGTACAACATTTGTACTCTGCTGTTGCTGGGCAGGAGGTGCCATTCCATAATACCTGCCCAACGAAAGCACTCACTCTCAGGATGATACGCAAATTTAAACAGTTATTTGCTATTGAAGTGGTGGGCTTGACTAATGTTGTATGGTCGATTGAAATAATTTTCCTCAGGATGCATATTCATTTTATCTGAAGTTTAATGAAAGGTCATAAATTAAGATGTAATCTTTCTTAGCAGTTGAATGACAGTCACAATGGGTTTTGGCTAATTTTGTTGTAATGTTTGTTTGGCCAACCTTATTTACTAGGGCATATACTAAATACTAGTGTCAAGAAACATGAATTATGGAGTTTGGAATTTTTACACTTTATTCCAGAATATGTTTCAGAAGTCAAAAGAATGGACAGGGCACCCCTGAAATTAATAGTGACATTGCTCCTACCAGACATCCATGAATCATGAAAGTACCTTATAATACTGAATGGCTAAATCTTCCATTGTAAAAGGACCATAAAATTTTAGGCTTCACATTTGTCTCAATTGACTTTTAGCCCAAATATCAAAGAACTGACAGCTAAAATTAACACTAAAGCGAACCTACTTAACCACTTCAGCACATGAGGCATGAGTGGATACACGAGGATGCTGGCATTGGCGTCTTGATTATATATATTTTTTTTGTAGTTGTACATGAGTTAACCCTAGATTCTGTTAACTGGTATGATCATGTTTTCTGTGTTTATTATTACTTAAGAGTAAAAGAGAACGAGTAGTACAGCAGTGACTTTTATATTTTATAATGCGAGTAGTGTGATGAATCACACCTATGGAAGCCTATGCTGTGCATGAGAATTTGACTTGTACTGAAGTGGTTAACTCCTTGACAGGTACTGTACTGACAATGGGCTACAGAAAGAAACTAATAAACTTCTAAAAGCAACCCACAAAAACCAACCTTGACTGCCTCTGCATGCAAACAACACAACATACACTCTATAAAGGATTTGTGGGAAAACCCAGTTTCGGCTGTGGCCTTCCTTGGGGAGACGGGACTGCTCGGACAGACAGTCTAGGGAACGACAACAACAACAACAACAATCAGCTAGACAAACCAACAGTTTACAAGCTTTACAGAACATAGCACTGAGAGTAATATTAGGATGCACCAAAACCACCCAGTACCAAAAAGAATATAAGGAAGATTGAAAGAATCTAAAGAGCAACCATGAAGATGGCCCCCACACTTTCAGAACTGTCATATGAAGAGAGGCTGTCGAAACTAGAGTTACCGGCCATTGAACAAAGAAGAGAAAGAGGAAACTTGTTAACCATCTATAGAATCATGAGAAGCATGGAAGTCCTTGATAGAGAAGACTTACTTTATTGGTATATGAGAAATACAAGAGGATGTGGAAAGAAACTCAAAAGGGACAGTTATAGAAGAGACCTGAAAAAGAACACCTTTCCCCACATAGTGGTGGACGTATGGAACTAATTGGAAGAAATGATAGTGTGTGCAAAAACCATTTAGTAATTTAAGAACAATTTAGATACTGCGAGATACAGAGATGGGACACCATGAGCGTAGCTCCCCTTCCTGAAAGATATAACTAGGTAAATTGGACACCTGCACATAAACCAAAACTCATCTTATAAAACACCACTTGAAAATGACAGGAACACTACACACCCTTCACACTACATTTCACAACCACCATCAATTGAGTGAAAAAAACAACAGCAACTTACTATTCAGACAGCTATAACATGCTACCTACACCACAAAATATACAGTCATCACTGAAAAACCCCTGCAAGACAGACCATCAAACTCGGTGTTTCAACCCATAGAGATGAGAAAAAAACATGCCTGACAAGAACTGTATTTAGGAAAATATCCAGCATTAAAATAGTACCAACACAGAATAGGCCCATGCCACAGATTCAAACTGCCCTGGATGCAACCTCTGCAAATAGGATACAGAACATCTTGTACTACAATCCACCACACTACCTCTGCCATTATCTGGTGATCCATAGGATGTGGCTTGCAAAACCAGCAGCATTGCCACATCTAAACCATCTCCAAAGAAAACAGGGGAGACAATTTTCTATATATTTGCATGTATGACTGGTATAATTAAAGAGACTGCAAGTGGCCCAAAGACCCACACTCAGCTTCTCTGTAATTACTAAAAAAAAAAAAAAAAAACCAACCCAACCCCATGGAAATTCCTTGGTCGGGAGCCGGGGCAATGTCACCTGACTTAAGATGCCACATCGTTTGATAAGCCTCTTCTTTTCTTTACATGTATAACAATTACACACACAACCTACCATTTAATGACAAAATCAATAAGCATTTAGAATATTCCATGTTAACATACTTGGGGTAGTGGACAGCTTCCAGTATATGCTGAATGTTTTGATTCATGGCAGACAACACTTTGTGGGTCACGAGATTTAGGAAATAGTATAACAATCTGAAGGTAACAACACAATATTTCTTCCCAGAGTAACTATTGGGCCCACCCTGAGGTTGCCAGTTACTAGAAGGCTGCAGGTCTGCCAGAGACCAGGAAGAATGGATTGATTAATTGAACAAAAGCCAAAAGATGAATTATGTATCATATAAGGGCTGTTGGTACAAATCCAACTGTTCTCCGGGATTTCTTTAGCAGTAGAGGTGCATCCCACAGGAAACTGGCCAAGTTACCAGTGCTTCCCATAAACCACTTCATGAATGGATTTATTGTTGTTGTCTTGTCATTGCTTTTCACTAGTGTTCGTTATACCCAGAAAGATGGGATAGTCTTCATACCTCACAACTGTGGCTTCTAACTTCGGGTTGTAGGGGTGATGTGAAGTGTCAGAGTGGAGTCCAAAACCAGAGTCTGCTTGATCATACCAATTAGGTGCCAGCACTGAAATACTGGCATGCACCTTTGGTGTTTACTGATGCAGTTTTGATTTGGGTGTGTGTCTCATCGTCATCGTGGCTATCTCTTGAAGTGATGATGTCTCCATTTAACTTGTGTGTGTGTGTGTGTGTGTAATATATATATATATATATATATATATATATATATATATATGTATGTATATATGTGTGTATGTATATTGTATATATATATGTATATATATGTGTGTGTATATATATGTATATATATAAATATATATATATGTATATATATATATATATATATGTATATATATATATATATGTATATATATATATATATATATATATATATATATATATATATATATGTATATATATATATATATATATATATATATACTGAATGCCCCATTCTACCCATCCCTAGACAACAACACAATATACCTTCCCTGTATTTACATAGTTTTACCTAGTTGTATTTTGCGGGAAGGGGAGCTATGCTTGTGGTGTTCCACCTTTGTATCTCAGTGTCTAGTTTGCTCTTAAACTCATGAATGGTTTTTGCACACACTATTTCATTGTCCAGTTTGTTCCAAGTGTCCACCACTCTATGTGGAAAACTGTTTTTCTTCGGATCTCTTCTGTAGCCAGGGTTGGTGATTTTTTTTATCTTTTTAAAAAAATCAAAAAAATCGGAATGTTTTGATTTAAATCAGATTTTTTTTATTTAAATCAGATTTTTTTGATTTTATTAATAATCAGCACAAAAGATATTGTGAAAGTTATATATATATTCTATATGTTAGTGTAAAATACATTTGAGGTATTTTTACAGTGTTGCATCATCTCTCACTTGCTTATAACATGTTTGAGCTCTCAAAATCAGCAATTCAGAAGTGTAAAGAAGAACTTGACTGTCATGTTGGCAGTGTTGTTACAGATAATGCAGCTAATGTAAACAAAATGAGGAAACTGTTAGAACAGGAAAATGAACTGAAGCTGGTGACCTATGGCTGTACTGCACACATTTTGAATCTTCTGGCTCATGATCTGGAAATTGACAATATTAAAGAGCATGTGGTGAATATAGTAAAATACTTTAGAAACAATCATTATGCTTCTGCAAGATATCGTCAGGAAGGTGAGCAACGTCTTGTTATGCCTCAAGACACACGATGGAATACCATGTGTAACTGTCTGAAGACATATATAAAGAACTGGCCAGCTCTCATGAAAATATGTGAAGTTGATAGGGAGCAAATTGATGTCAGAGTTAGAGAAAAGGTGTCTAACTTAACCCTGAAGCGGTCAGCAGAGGACCTACTTGCACGACTAGAACCAACAGCTGTGGCTTTAGACAAAGCACAGATTGATAAATGTACAATTGCTGAAGCAGTGAACATTTGGAAAGAATTAATCACAACTTTAAGCAATGGCAGAGATGCCCTAACTGCTGTGAGAAAGAGGTATGACCAAGTCATAACACAAGCTCATCTTCTTGCAAACCTAATTCATCCTTCCCTTCAAGGAAAACTGCTTAGTGAAGAAGTGAATAATGCAATGGACTATGCTAATGAAAGGTTTCCTTCACTTGTCCCAGTCATCATGAAATTTCAAGCCAAATTGCCTCCTTTCCATGCATTTAAGTTCAGTGATTTTGTGACCAAGTCTATGTCAGCTGTTGAATGGTGGAGGTCACATTCAAATGTGTTGGATAGGGATGTCATTTCAGCAGCACAACAACTACTGTCTGCAGTGGCTTCTTCATCAGGGGTTGAACGAGTTTTTTCAAGCTATGGTATAGTACGGCTGGGAACAGAAAAAGCTGCAAAACTGGTGTTTTTGTTTAAAACTATGAATGCACACAAAATGGATGTATATGATGATACTAATGATCAGGATGCTTAAAAGAACCAAATTCATTGTCAAAAGAATTAAAAACCTTACTTTTTATATTCAAAAAAATTTTGAACTACTTTCAGAGAAGTGTTTCATTATTTTTTAAAAGAAGATTGCTTTTACAGAATAAATTCAATGTGCTTTTGCTCTGAATACAGGCTGCAATAATTTTCTTTTTTTTTAATTCATTACTTCAAGAAATAAGTATAGCTCATTATAAGTAACCCTTTTTGATTTCCTTATTCAATAGCAAGTAGATTTTTTTTCTATTGCAAAAGGAAGTGATTTAGCATTTTAGTCCTTAGCTCATTACAAGTAAATCCCTTTGATTTCTTTCTTGATGGATGTGAAATTTTTTGTTGAACTGTACAATAAAAAAAAGCATTTAGTATAAAGTCAGTGTGCTTTTGCTCTGAATACAGGCTGCAATAATTTTCTTTTTTAAATTCATTACTTAAAGAAATAAGTATAGCTCATTTTAAGTAAACCTTTTTGATTTCCTTATTCAATAGCATGTGGATTTTTTATGTTTTTATTGCAAAAGCAAGTGATTTAACATTCTAGTCCTCAGTTCATTCATTACAAATAAAACCCTTTGATTTCTTTCTTAATGGATGTGAAAATGTTTGTTGTACTGTACAGTAAAAAGAAACATTTAGTGTTCTATTTCTCAGAAATATATAAAGCAGGTATAATTATGTTTGTTTTTATATTTTTCATTTACATTCCATATTGCTTTGGGCAGAAGTAAATACTGATTTAAATCGATGATTTTAAAAAAAAAAATCATTTGATTTAAATCTTTATTTAAATCACTGATTTAAATCATCATGATAAAAATCAGCCAACCCTGTCTGTAGCTATGTTTTTTGATTTTCTTCCCATGTCCTCTTGTGCTTCTCTTGTCCAGTGACCATTGCTGGTTACATGGGAGCCATGGGTCTTGTACAAGAGAAACTTTGGGGTGGTGGTAATGGATTGAGCCATATATAAGAATGAGATGTAATTAATATGTTCCAATGAGTATGTTTAAATATATGGGTTCCTGCATGCATGCAAAAGCGGGTCACTATGAGCATAGCTCTCTTCAAATACAACTCGGTAAATACATAATCATTGGAAATCAAAGAAATTAAGTTGGAACCGTACATGAATTTGAGTCTAGGTATTTTAGAAAATTAGAGAATAGGAGACAGGACCTATTAGCATTGCTCCATTCCTGTATATTACAATTAGGTAAATATAATCAGGTAAATACAATTACAACATGTGTCTGTTTTCACTAGAGAAAAAATACAAGAACAGGTTGAAGGGAGAGAAGTGACCCCCCCCCCCCCAATAAGTGAAATAATAACAATGAAGGAAATAATGGATCAAAGAATGAACCTCAACGTCAGAAAAACACACAGCCCAGATGGAATAGCAAATAGGATATTAAAAAATGTAAAGAAGAACTAGCAGACAAAATATGTAACACAAGTTGCTCGCTCAAAGAAGGAAAAATGCCAGAAGACTGAAATAATGCTGATATCGTACCAATTTATAAAGAAAGAAATAAGGAAGATCCAACAAATTACAGACCAATAGTAGCTAAATTCTGTGAAAAGGTTATAAAAAGTAGATGGATAAAACATCTGGAGGATAATATGAGTATACTGAATCTGAGACAAAGTTTTTCACACAGAGTGGTGGACACTGAACAAACTGGACAAAACAATAGTGTGTGTAAAAACCATACACGAATTTAAGAGCAAACTAGACACTGCGAGATACAAAGGTGGGACACCACAAATGTAGCCCCTCCCCACACACACACACACCTCTTTAGGTTAAATAGTGTGTGCAAAAAACATACAAGAATTAAGAACAAATTAGCTCCCCATCCCGTATAAAACAGTTAAGTAGAAACACAAATTATATATATATATAATATATAGTTGCATACACAGTTACACTTTTTTCTTTTTTAAGCTGCATGAAGAAGGATGATAATTTTATCGGGTATAGTATTGGGCTGACAGGAGAGAAGCAGTAGAAGAGATTATTCTTATAGCATGAAAGTGTGATTACAAGGCATATGAATAGAGATGGAAGAAAAAATAGGTTCTGATTACCACTAAAAGCAGAAGTGAAAGAGCTCGGTTATATCTATATTGGAGGGAATGGCAAACAATTTTTTTTTTTTTTTAGCTTTTGAAGAATGGGGTCCCTATTCTTCAAAAGGGTAAAACTTGGTACCCCTGTTGTTCAAAGGGTCTTATTTACAATAATCTTTTCTTTCATCCAATTAATCACTGGAAGTGCATCTTTAGTAATACATAAATCCCCTCCTCTCCTCTCTCCCTCCTCTCCTCTCTCCCTCCTCTCCTCTCTCCCTCCTCTCCTCTCTCCCTCCTCTCCTCTCTCCCTCCTCTCCTCTCTCCCTCCTCTCCTCTCTCCCTCCTCTCGTCTCTCCCTCCTCTCGTCTCTCCCTCCTCTCCTCTCTCCCTCCTCTCCTCTCTCCCTCCTCTCCTCTCTCCCTCCTCTCCTCTCTCCCTCCTCTCCTCTCTCCCTCCTCTCCTCTCTCCCTCCTCTCCTCTCTCCCTCCTCTCCTCTCTCCCTCCTCTCCTCTCCTCTCCTCTCTCCCTCCTCTCCTTCCTCTCTCCCTCCTCTCCTCTCCTCTCTCCCTCCTCTCCTCTCTTCTCCTCTCCTTCCTCTCTCCCTCCTCTCCTTCCTCTCTCCCTCCTCTCCTCTCTCCCTCCTCTCCTCTCTCCCTCCTCTCCTCTCTCCCTCCTCTCCTCTCTCCCTCCTCTCCTCTCTCACTCTCCTCTCTCTCTCACTCTCTCTCTCTCTCTCTCTCTCTCTCTCTCTCTCTCTCTCTCTCTGTTTTGTATATATTTGTGTATAAATTCATATATAGACATACACATGCATATGTGGGGGAGATTTGGAATTTAAGACAGACAGATTGAAAAAGTTTAAATGTGTTTAAGATGAATTGTCAGAGAGGGTTTATAAGGTTGGATAGAGTGAGAAATGAGGAGGTGAGGAAGAGAGGGGATGGAAAGGGAGGTGGATATGGCTGATTAAAGAGTATTGGGGTGGTTTGGACAGAAAGAATGAATGAAGAAAGATCAGCAAAAGAAGTGTGGATGGAGTGAACCTAAGGGAATGACCAAGGATAAGATGGATGGATGGGGTGAAAGGGACAACAAGCAAGAGGGGGAAATGTCTTCAGGGCAAGGAAGGGAGAAAACAGGAGCTGTGGGTGAGTGGAAAATGTGTATGAATGTATTGATGCAGCACATTAGGGGACTGGGAGAGGGGTGGGGGTCAGTGTGTAGGTGAAGCAGCCCTGCTATGAATGTACTCTATCTTGCTGCACTGCTTCTGACCTGTGTGGTAGGCAGGAGACAGGGATGACCCTTTATCTATGAGGAGCTAAGATAAGAAGGAAACAAGGGTATTGAGTGGGAGTGGGTGCATGCCTGTGACATGACTACCTCCCTTATAATGGGAAAGAAGCCTGTGTTATGTGTGTGTGTACATACATATGCATATTTTATATATATATATATATATTATATATATATATATATCTCAATGCCAGGTAATAGTTTGATAGATTTTGCTTAGTATTAGGGATTTTCAAAAACTGCCTATTTTACCAATGGTAATACTAATGCCTAGAGTATTGGTACATAGGGTAAAAGGTAACGAGTGCAGATGGTACAAGGGTGCATGGCAGCAGCCATATTCATAGTAAGGGGATACTACATGAATTTCTTCTGCAATATAAATTCCTTATTTGGGAGGAGGCAATATTCTAACCTGAGAATGGAAGTTCTTTCTCATTAAACTGAAACGACATGTCTCAGGTACATGTTACTAGAAGGGTTGATTCACACTATCGGTCTGGTTGCGCTCTGCTCTCGGTTCTGAGGTATTCACACGTATGGTCTACTCTCGCTCCGCTATCGCTCCCGTCATTCCCCCTCCCTCGACACCAGTACAAGTCTTACCATCAGTTATGAATGATGTGTGACTTTTCTGATGTCGAGTTGGCAATAATCGCTATTGCACTTGATGATGAAGAAGAAGAAGGAAAACAAAATAGAAAAAGAAAGAGATTGTGGGTTCATCCTATGTTGCAAGATAGGAAGACTGAAGGAGAATTTCATACTCTGCATCCTCATTTTATTGATGATGAGAGTAAATTCCACAGCTATTTCAGAATGAACAAAGGAACATTTGAGAAAATACTACCCAAAATTGAGGATGACCTGAAATGTACCAGAAGATGCTGCACTTCCTGGCACTGATGTGCTTGCACCATACGTTATAGTGGGAGATGAGGCTTTCCCGCTGAAGAGAAATTTGATGAGGCCCTACCCAGGTTCACAGACTGAACATAATGTAGAGAAAAGGATTTTTAATTATAGATTATCTAGAGCCAGGAGGATAGTTGAGTGCACATTTGGTATTCTAGTGCAAACCTTCAGAATATATTTAAGGAAACTTAAAGCTATGCCTTCTAATGCTAATGCAATCATTACAACAACAAGCATACTTCACAATCTGATACACCCAAATGCTGTTGCATTACCAGATACTGTTACCATGCCTCCATCAAACACAGTACGTCCAATGAGAGGAAGAGGGGGAAATGCTACAAGGGAGGCTTTTGGCGTTAGAGAAACACTGAAAGATTATTTCAGCTCCCTAGCTGGTTCAATGCCTTGGCAAAATGATAAAATATAAGTAGACAAACAAACTTGTGTGGATAATAGGCTGTTATTATACATATGGAACTTCTTTCTTCGGTTAATAATGTGTATTTTTTTCTCTCAGTACCTTGGCAATATGATAATTATGCAAACATAATTTTATAGGAAAATTGTTTAGTGAGGATAGGAAATGCATTTCCACAGTGGACATTAGGCTATTGTATGGAATTTCTTACCTTCACAACCCAGCTTCTTCTTTTTGCCACGTTATCACTGTAGTGCAGCGAAGTCAGGTCATACAGCTCTGGTTTACCTTTGACTAATTCTATTAGCATTTCATCTGAAACCACAAAATTAAAGTAAGTTTTGTAGGTTATATTTCATTCAGTTGGTGCTTATGTATATCCTAGCTGTATGCATTGTCATTGTATCAGTGATAAATAAAAAGAAAACGTATTTTTATCATTCGTCTAACTTTCGCATGATCGCATTGTGGTGTTTTCTTTGGATTATCCATGGTTTGGTAGGACAGAAGGCAACACTACTTGCTTATATGAAGGCTGAATCTCGTTTGGAGTGGAGCAGGAGGTGCAGGACCGTGGCAACTGAGTTCACACTGGCGCTCACAGTCCGCTCTCGCTCCAGTAAAAATATCTTTTTACTGAACCATGACTGGAGCGAGAGCAGAGCGAGAGCGCCAGTGTGAATGCTTCCACTGAAATTAATGAGACAATATTGGACTGGACTGAGAGCGGAGTGGGAGCAGAGCGCGACCGGACCGATAGTGTGAATCAAGCCTAAATGTAATGCCAGAAAGTGCTACAGTGACAGGCTTTTAAGCTAGGCCCACTTTACAGTAATCTTCCCATGTGAAAAGTCGAGGCGTGCTCCGACTAGGCTTCTTTAAAGAGGAAAAAGGCCTTTGTTATATATATTTAGTGATGAATCTCTCTTGAGCAGCCAGCTAATGAGAGTAAGATATGTCAGTTGCTGAATACCTATCTTATATTTCCAGGCGGATCCAGAGAATGAGAGTGGGACCGGTGCCAACACAAGCACCCTTTCAGAAGACAGCACACCAGTAGCAGACACAAGTGATCATGATCCATATTTTGAACCCGTGGTGCAGTTGCCTGAAATTTCCGTCAAGACAAACGAGGAAGATGAGGAGGAGATACTGAAACTGTGAGGAGGGTTTAGTTGTTCTTAGAGTGAACATGTGTGGGTGCATATTTGTAAATAAATGTTAGTACATGTATTAGTGTCTTTGTTGATATAGTTATTTAGTAATAGTGCCTTTGTGTATGTGTGTGGTAAAGGTGATTTATTGGTATGTGATTGGCTATAACCCTACAGTCTGGGGATTATTTGCCAGTTAAAATTGTTTGGTAATAACTTGAAACCAAATTTGGCCATGGAGTTTGCCCTAATATATATATAGATACAGATACATACATACATACATATACCAACAGCTTTTTCCCCCTTACAAGAGAGGTAGCCAAAAACAAAGGCATAAAATCCTCTCCTACTCACTCCTCCCTCTGTCTTATCTTGATTCCTCTTGGATGATGGGACGTCCCTGCATCTCGCCCACTGTCCTGGGTCAGAAGCAATGTAGCAAGACACAGCACATCCACAGCAAGGCTGCTTGATTCAATTGGCAACCCCCTCTCTGTCCCCTCGTGCAGAAAAAGAGAAGATTGGGAGAAATCCCTTTGGGCTTTGTCAGAATATTCACACATACTTCCTCACCCTCCCACCCACTCCCTTCCACACATCACAGCATCATCCATACACAACCATTCTCCACCCACCCCAATCTTTCATCTTTTCCCATCCTTCCTCAACAGACATTCCCCTCTTTCCCAATGCCCCTTTTACCCCATCCATCAATGTCATCCTTGGTCGCCCTCACATGTTCACTCCATCCACACCTAGGAGGGGAGCTGCCTCTCGCAGTTTGTCATCAGCTTCGTGTTTAAGTCCACAGATACATAAAAAGTAATTGCCAAAAGGTCCTTTCCCACATGTGAGAATGAACGAGTTGGAACATACACCCACCCTACACCTATCCCACACATGTCCATAAGCTTGTTGTCTCCCTCCCATCTTAAATCCTCATGGATGTAAGGTGTGCGTGCATGCACTCACTCACTCACTCACTCACTCACTCACTCATTCATTCACTTACTGGTGTAGTGGTACTGCACTCAACTGCTAACTGAATGTTCTATAAGTTCAAGTACCTTCCCAAGGCTGAAAAGCATTGAAACACTAAGTCAACACTGGTGGACAAGGAGTTGGGTGGGTAAGGTAGTGAAACTCGTAGATTGGGCCATATATATGCTTTGAGCTCACATTCAGATGTCAATCACAAATCCAAGACCATGGAGAGTCACACATGTACATACAAGCAGAGGCCCATTCCTGGCAGATAAAAAAAAAAGAAAAAAAAAAAAAGTGGCAAGAGTGTTTTTCTGGAGGGTTTAAGTATGCATGTGTGTGCAGTTATTTTAAATGTATAGGTGCTTGCCTATGCTTTTCAAATAATTATTGTGTAATTTTCTTAAAGTGGTTGAGTGGTGGTTGCACTTTTCTTTGTGCCTCTGTTTAGGTTAAATGTTTATTTTTCATTTATTGCTCAATCTTGTATATTTCTAAACAACATTTTTCATTTAGCATTGGTGTTATAAATAGTAGTTTGGTGGTTACCACATAAAGTAATTGCACCATAATTGTTTTACTTACAAATGACCATGCTTTTAGTGAATAGGTACCCCTTTAGTTTGTGGGTGCTTCATAAATCTCGGTAATCATGACTGATTCAAGTAATGGGTGCCATGTAATGTTAACTAGTCAACTTACTTTTTTAATAACCTTATTGCAGACGATGCAAGATGTTCAGATACAACACCTCAGAGTCACCACCAGAGTGGAAGGAAAGAGGAACTGGCAATGTCAAGATTCTCAAGAATAGTGATAAGAAACTTGTGAGTTATTTTGTCGGAAGTGTGTAGGGGCAGTGAAGGATTGCCAGAATGCTCAGGAGTGCAAGTTGCAGACTTTAAAGTTTTGGTTGTGGAACACGTGGCATGGGCATGCATGAACAGAAAGCTGAACCACAATGACTGAAGCACCAATTTCAGTGTCACGCAGGTGTGAACGAGATGCAGTGTGCTTGATTGGTCACCCTGTGCAAAGCCCTTCTTCAGGTGCCCAAGGATGACAAGTAGAAAATCTCTGAGAGTATATAATTGCATGTTTAATTGACAGATGTTATTTATTGTTTGGCTGGAGAAAACAAGATTTGTACATATTTGCATGGATCCAAGCTCAAGTATTTAATGAGAGACTCATTTCAACTGCCATGGCATCGCTTATTTCACCATGGATAATTTTTAAGCTATAATTTGTATTCCAAGGAGTATGTATACTCCGCTTTCATTAAGAACTATGTTTAAGACTGCTGAGAAGTTCCTGATGTTTGTGTATGCCTTCAGAAAGCAACAAGATAGTGTGCTTGTGATAATGGTCAATATACAGAAGCCGCGAAAAGTTTGGGCGCAAAATTATAGGCGCCCCAACTTTCCCCTAAACTCAAAACATGCGAAAAATACAACTTTCCACCCAAACTTTTCGCTATTTTTCAATGCTAGCGTTTGTACCCGTATTTAGCCGAGACAATACACACTATTTGGCAACTCTGTTTAGGCGCACTCGATGTCACATGGAGTCACTTTCTAAACATCTCTCATGGAGAGTAGTATTTTTTTTTTGCGGTGGTCTCTGTTTTTGTGCCTTGATATCTCCGTAATGGGAAGTGGTAAAGAGCTGGAAAGAGACACAGTTGTTACAATCATAACCCTCTATAAGGAGAGTTATAAGTGTAAAGATATTGCTACTCGTGTGGGAATTGGAGTGCGTCAAGTGCAAAAGTGGACCAAGAAATTTCGAGACGAAGGAAGTGACATCATTTGTACTCCAAAGCATCGCTCTGGTCGGTGAAGGAAGATATCAAATCGTACTTCTACGGTTCTAACTGCCTCCTACGGTTATTAGGAGGCAGTTAGAACCGTAGAAGTACAATTTGATATCTTCCTTGGCTGACCAGAGCGATGCTTTGGAGTACGAATGATGTCACTTCCTTCGTCTCGAAATTTCTTGGTCCACTTTTGCACTTGACGCACTCCAATTCCCACACGAGTAGCAATATCTTTACACTTATAACCCTCCTTATAGAGAGTTATGATTTTAACAACTGTGTCTCTTTCCAGTTCTTTACCACTTCCCATTACGGAGATATCAAGGCACAAAAACAGAGACCACCGCAAAGAAAGACTATTCTCCGTGAGAGATGTTTAGAAAGTGACTCCATGTGACATCGAGTGCGCCTAAACAGAGTTGCCAAATAGTGTGTATTGTCTCGGCTAAATACGGGTACAAACGCTAGCATTGAAAAATAGCGAAAAGTTTGGGTGGAAAGTTGTATTTTTCGCATGTTTTGAGTTTAGGGGAAAGTTGGGGCGCCTATAATTTTGTGCCCAAACTTTTCGCGGCCACTGTAGATTAAAATCCTAGTATTTCCTTTTGGGATTCTGAATTGTAAGGTTGTGTCTACTTTCATTTTGGTACTTAATGTTAATTTTATTTATTTTACTTGTTTATTTTTTGTGATCCAGTATGGGGAATAGAGTAACAAAATATTGATAATATAAAGAGTGGAGTAAATGACATTTTAGTAACTAGTTTAAAGGATTCCACAATTTTGTATTTAGTACTTAGGCAGAGGCCCCCTTCCTTTATTTTGGCTTTTGGCTTAAACATCACATGTGCATCAGATTACATCATCTTCCATATTTTTCTTTCACCATGCATGCCTCTGTAAAGGCTATATACGAGTCTTGAAAATTAACCCAGAGCAGTGTGTTAGCCTAAGTGTAGAGCGAAGGAAATACTTGCCACATATCCAAGAAGTGAGAAAATAATACAAATTCAATTTTATCCTTGTAATGGGGTTGGCAGCCAAAGCACATCATAAACGATAAAACCTACCCAATTTCCACTTTCATCTTGGCACCTCATGTTGAGGAGTTGCCCTGTTCCTTACCGCACTTGGTCAAAAGCAGTTGCAACCACAAACTACAAGCCCAACTACCTCACCCAATTATTTACCCCACCAACCTCGCCTTGACAATTCAAGAATTGACTCGACTTTGTGTCATGTAACTGGTAGAATCTATGTACTCTAAGGGCTTTTTCTCCCTTGCAAGGGAGGTAGCAAAGTCAAAAGGCAAGTACTTACTCCCACCCATTCCATTTCCATCCACCACCCTTTCCTCCCTCCCATCCCAGCTCCCCATGGATGCACCCCTGTACCCCGCCCACTGCCCTGGGTCAGAAGCAATGCAGCAAGACATAGCACATCCACAGCAAGGCCACTCCACTGAATCGGTAACCCCCTCGTACTGAAAAAGAGAAGACGGAGAATCCTTTCAGGCTGCATCAAAGTAGCATTCATACATAACCACTCCCCTTTCCAGAGCACATCATATCCACACACAGCCACCATCCACTCAACCCCACCTCCTGTCAAGTCAATTAGTAGAACAATACATCAAAAACATCACACCAATATAGTCCTCACATCAGAATCTCCATACCTACTCCTTCCCATGAGCCTGAAACAAATTACTTCAAGACTGACTGCCTAACCCTATCAGATCCCTCCAGATATTAGTCTTACAGAAAAAAGTAACTCCCAACAGAAGCAAAATCCATGCTATCATAACTGTCAGGTCACCATGCAGCACAAAATACTAACACCAAGTGGGCCTAGCCATAGAAATGAAGTGCTCTTGATTCAACCATCACACAGAAGACATCACATCCTATGCTGCTCCACAATAGCCATACCCACATATTGCAGTATTTCTTCATTGGGTTATTTCATGGCCTAATGCTTCGCATTACAATTCCCTTGAATACACTACACTGCTGTTCCTTAGTACTTTTACGTCCATTGTAATCTGTCCCTCTGTACCCTTCATTTTTTCCTCGCCAACTGACTCGCACCATCTCATAAATTCCTTCCAACCCCCCTATTCTCTCTCTCTCTTTTCCTCTCTCAATTATGTCAAACTTGTACCTCACTTTCTCATTTTTGTTTTCAAGGAGCAACGATGGTTGCCTTGTTGTGGGGCTTGCTCCTACAAGATATTTGGCAGAGCAGCACATTTTCAAAAACTCAACCTCTTCACATTAATCAAGATGTGCAGCCCTGAGAGGCTGACACTGAATTTCTATTACCTTTTCACTCCTGGAGAGCTGACATTCGGTTACTACTTCTCTCCTGTCATTTTCAGCTAGTGATGTTGAAACAGTCACACACCAATACAATTATTGTTTCAAATTTCACATAAGTGTTAAACCCACAGCCCCAGTGGCTAGCTGTTATCCTTAAACTGCCCACAGAACTCTCTGGGAAGAAACTTTGGATTGTATTGTATCAGTGTTGGACTTCTTCTGTCACTGGCTGAAGGTGGTAGAGAGAGGAGAACAGATGCTGGTTGTAAGCTCTCCATGTGTGAAAAGTGTAAGATATACAGTTGAAATTGAAAAAGATATCTTGGGGCCCAATCCAGAAACTGAGTGGCAACCCCTCAGGGCTGCACCTCCAGGTGAAGGTTGAGGGGGTTGAGAGGTTTTGAAGATGTGCAGCTTTGCTGCCTGTCTTGTGGGACCACCCTGGGTGTACCTGTCCTAGGTCCCTCCCACACCAACACAACATAACAACAATGAGTCAGGGAAAAGCACCACGTGGGGATGAAGTCTTTATTGGTCATTTGACCTTTACCAATTACGTGATTGAGCATGAATAACGGAAACATTGTACCAATTAAGATTTTGTCCTGACATTGTGTTTTAACTGACTTGCTTGTCCGTAGCTGCCTTCCTCTTTCATGGACTACAGTCGGAAGTCTTACCAGAAAGAGCTCTTGCGGGGCCTGACGAATGTTGTCAGCAACTTTGGGTTTTTCCACATAGTGGTACTTTAAACAATGATTATTATCCTTTGCCTCTCTCCCCTTGTCTTTTGCTTCTCTCCTCTTATACTTCCTATATGCTTCCCTCATTCTGACTTGCACCCATTCCACATACTCTTGCTTGTCTTCCCCAGCAGCCTTCACCTCTCATGTTGGCATTTGCTGCTTCTTTTCCTCCTCATCCTTATCTCGCATGCTTTGTACAGTTCATCACTTCCTGAAATAAACCCATTCTACTCCAGTTTCCCTTGTATACCTCTCCATCTCCCACACTTCTTAGTTCTTTTAGTATTCTTTTTCATTTATTATATTTACTCTCAACATTTCTCCACCTCCCTCCCTTGCCCCCCCTACTCCCTTTTTCCTCCATTGTCAATTTCTCTTTTACCAAAAATTATCTGAATCTCCAACTCTCTCCCCTGAAAATGTAGGTTTCTGGAAGGTTGCTGACCGAGCAGGTTAGGGTGTTGTTAGGGGATGGTGGCTCATTAAAATCCACACTACGAAGCCCGCTGTAAAGGGGTTCCATCCAAGGGCTTGATACAGGGAGTTTGTGTTGTTAAACCATACCATCATCATCAGAACTCTTCCCATCCTCTGGGTACCACCACTTTCCCCATATAAACTTATTCTTTGCTATTTTCCTAAACATTTTCTGATCATAGTCATCAAGTCCCTTTCGAAACACATCTTCAACATCATTTCTCCACCATGATTCATACCCAAGACTACAACAATACCTCCCTACTACTATATCTTTGTTCATCTTCCATGCATTAGGGTAATGAAAAGTCTTGTAAATATGATTTTTCACAGAAAATTGACAACTGGAGACTTTGAAGATTCATTCTTTTCCTACTTGCCATTCACAGAAATGGACATTTCAGTTTCTAACTGGATAGGTTTGTGAGAAGATTTTAGGATTTGGTGATTGCTGTGGGGCTGCAGATAACGACTATTCTTAACCGTTTCTCTCAACTTGTAACTTACGTTCACTCCTCACTTGTTCCATGTACTAATTAAACAACCACATTGGTATGACACACCCCTACTTCAAGTTTGCATTCGTCTCGAACATCTTGCACCTACATTCTACAGTGCTTGACAAAAGTATTGTCTGCCTGGGATGAGGCAGACAATAATTTTGTAAAATCTGGAAAGACCCATATTATGAGTCTCATGATTTTGCACCAAAACTTCTGTCTGCCTACAGCGAATGGGGAAGGGGTGGAGCTTATCAGCAAGCCAAGAATTAATGTCAGTCATGGTCTTGATGGTGAGGAGGGAGGTTGTGTGCCGTGACCCCTCTGTCCAGGACCCCCTCTTCAACCCAACCACATCTTCTGAGCCATCCTGTGTTACCAATATGATCAATACTAAGGATCTAAGTGCAGAAACCATACCCTAGATAGTTGCCCTCAAGAAGTCTGGCCAGCAGATGAAGAAAATAGCCTTTGCATAAGGGTCAGAAGAGGTTTTTTCACTGAGTGGTAGCTCATGTACCCCAATTCAGCAATATGGTGGTTGATAGTTCTCACTGAACACTTTGAACAGTTCTGGGTTTGTTTCTTTCACTTGTCTGGCTGTCACATGTGGATTAGATTAGTTCATGTTTCACAATAGATTTAGCCTGATCCCCTGTCTTTTTAGGACTTACAGACCTCTTCGCAATGGTAGGAGTCTGGCTGCCTCCCCTGTGGGTAAATTTGGCAACCCAGTGGTGGATGGTACAAGTACACACACACACCAACCTGTTTGACACAGTTTCCTTTGTTTGCCAACAAGACAATGACTGATGTGATTAATTCTTGGCACACTGATAAGCTCCACCCCTTCCCTGCTCACTGTAGGCTGACAGGATTTTTGGCATGAAACCATGCCATTTGTATGGGTCTTTCTAGACTCAGTGAAAGTACTGTTTGCCTCACCCCAGGCGGCGAGTTCTTTTGTTGGGCACTGTACATTGACATATTGGAACTCGTCTTGTATGACCAGTCACTTTGTATTCTAGCATATATGGTATAATAAAAGGCTGTATTGTGTATTCCTATAGCATTTGTAGACTAATAATTGGTGAAGGTCCATTGCTATGCAGTAAAGAGGTGTTGCAATTTTTCACGTTTTTTTTCTTTCTTTATTTTGTTAGGTTCGACTGGTCATGAGGCAAGATAAAACTTTGAAGATCCGAGCCAACCACTACATTTCTCCCTTCATGGAGCTCAAACCAAATTGCAGCAGTGATCGTGCATGGGTCTGGTCTGTTGTAGCAGACTTTGCTGATGAAGAGCCAAAGCAGGAGCTTTTTGCCATCAAATTTGCAAATGCTGAAAGTAAGTTAATTAATATTTTTGTGGAATGAAGACATGATAGGTGTGAGTGGAGAATGGTACGGTATGGATGATGCTGTGATGCATGGAAGGAAGTGGATGAGGGATTGGGGGGGTTGCAGCAGTATGTGTCAATGGTATTTTGACACAGCCCAAAGGGATTTTTCCCTGTCTTCTCTTTTTCTGTATGAGGAGAAAGAGAGGGGGGTTGCTGATTAGATGAAGCAGCTTTGCTGTGGATATTCTGTGTTGTGCTACATTGCTTCTGACCCAGGGCAGTGAGCAAGATGCAGGGATGACCCATCATCTAGGAGGAGCCAAGAAAAGAGAGAAAAAGTGATGATTAATTGGAGAGGAGTGTGGGGATGGAATGGGTGGGAGTGTGCCTTTGACTACCTCTCTTGCAAAGGGGGAAAAACCCTTGGCTTATGTATATGTATGAAATAAGTATTTGGGAGACTAGTGCCTGGATAATTACCAGAGAAGAATATATTGGTTTTCCAGCATGTGTGGGACTGCCATTTGAGATAACAGGTTCTTAGATTAAATTTTTAGATATTTTACATGAGATGAGTCTAGGATCAAACTATAAAAACCAGTTCGGCTCGGCTGGGTGGAGAAGACTGCCTAGATGTATGGAAAGGGTATATTTCCAGCAGTGCTATATGTAGAAATGTGTGGTGACTGTTTTTGAGGTGAAAAAATTAAACCCATAGTTTTTAGCCCATTGGGATATCAAGGGTGCAGAGCCTTGAAGGTGGTTGATGTGTGGGTTCCAGGAAGTGGCTAGATCATTGACATTCAAGCTGGCAGTAGTTCAGGAGGAATGTTGTCTGCTATATCATTGATGGGTTGGGCAGAGGAGGGTGCTTCTATATATAGATAGAAATCATATTTACCATGAGGTAAAATGAAGAAGTATCCCATGGGTATGATAACTGGATAACTTGTAAACAATTTTCTCTGAAGATGACTTGTTCTCATGAGATGTGATTCTTTATGTAAGCTATAGCCATATAAACACAGTTTGGGCTCAGTTGAGTACTATTCTTTTATTATTAATCGTCCAACGTATGAAAGTTGTCAAATGAACCCTTATATTCTAGATGCAAGACTCTTCAAGGAGAAGTTTGATGAGGGCCGAGGGATTGCCACGATTGGAGAGGTGGAATTGAGAGAAAAGAGCGACAAGGACGAGAAGACAGAAAAAGAAAAGGACGAGGTGACAAAAGAAAAGGCAGAGGAAAAAGAAAAGGAAAAGAATGATAAGGATAAGGAGGAGAAGATTAGTGCAAAGGAAGTTACCAAAGAACTTGAGAAAATGTCAGTGAAGGGAGAGGTGAAGAAGTAGATCAGTAATTCAGGTTCATTCGATCATTTGATTTCCTTATCATTCACAGATGCATGTATCATCTTTGCTGTTACAACATGAATTCATTTTTTTTTTTTTTTTTTTTTTTTTTTTCTATTATGCCGTTTGACCATTACAATAAATTCATTTTTGAAGCAGTTAATCAACATCACATTCCACAAGTTATCAGAAAATACTCTCATTGAGGAAATTTTTTTTTTTTTTTTTTTTTTTTTTGTTGATTGGCTGCACTTATTCATCCAGACTGGAATGGGTAGGGATTGTGGTGGAAGTTTGTTGCATTGTGGAGCTGCACTATTATGAACAGTCAAAAGTCCAGCCTCAGGGTCTAGAGTTACAATATACACATGATGTAAATGAAGTGAGTCAGGCTGTACAAGCATAACAAATTTTATCAGATTCATTGGGTTCAGTGCTAGCAAGTGAAAGGCTGGCGTGGATGTGTTGATTTTTTTTTAGGAAATTGGACTAGTTCTGTTTGTAATAGACAGCCGTCTTCAGGTGCTTCACTCGTTCTACCACCATCCAGATTTGGCATGTATCCATATCATGATGTCCAGATGAGACATTTGTCAATGGGAAGCAATCATTGTCTTTGGAGTTTGGTTTTGGTTCGTGACTTCATAGAAGTCCAATGTGCCTTGAACCCTGCAAGTGTTGGCGAGTCGTACACAAATCACACTTGTAAGCAGATGTGCACCTGTCGGCAGATGGCACAGCAGGCTTAGTCATCCACGGCTGACTTCTAGGAAGTTCCTGACTCGTTCAAAGAAATTATTACCTACTCACAAAGGTACGTAATATTCCATAACATAATGGAAGCAAACTCGAAGATTTGAGTATTGCTTCAATTATCATCTGCATATCCCCACTACATGGTTACCTCACTGTTGTTCACAATTTTGAACACAAAGAATGTGGTTTTCTGATTTTGAACAGTTCCTCATGGGCCTGTGCCTCAGTAAAGATGTTCAAATGAAGGCGTTACCATAGATTGGCAGAGCTCAAACTGCAGACTTGTTAAGGTGCAGTCAGGTTGTTACTGTGGAGGAAGTTTTTCATTGTTGTCTCTGAGAGATATCAGGAAGGAACTGGGGTTGTTGTGATGACGGTAATCGCAGAGGCTCCAAACTCGTTGATATTGCAGAGGTGCCAATAGTGGCTCTGCAACCTTGAGGCTGCTTGCTGTCATGCCAGTATTTCAATGGAAGGGGACACTCCTTGCTATGATGGTATGAAGTGGGAAGTGTATATGTGTATATGGATAGTAATCCAGGCCTTCCAGCATTCCAGCATGGACACAGTGATGTTAAGAGGTGTTTGGAGATTATAGGGAAAAATAAAAACAAAAACAAAAAAACAAAAACATAAAACAAAGGTACTTTATTCTTGTGATAGGACACTTGCTGTTCCTGTATGTCATGAAGTTTTGATGTTAATGGTTGGAAGGTAATTTGTGGTGGTGGTGTTGGTAGTTACACAAGGTAGGTGTAGTGGTAATGTATGAGCTCTTGAGAAGAAGCAAGCCCTTCTCCTCAGCCACCTGTTGTGTGTATTGTAGTATGCTTGTGTTGGCCCCTGTATATCTTCTGGTATACTGCAATTTTTCATTTACTTTCGTGTCCATAATACTCTCCCATTTATAAAAGGTGTCAGAAATGCACTGTGATGGCATGTGAAAGGCGAGGGTGAGTGTTGATTCTTGAAGCCATGTGACGAGTCTGTTCACATTTTTTCATATTTCTCACATCTCCTAATGGCTTGTTGCAGATAGATCTACTTGGTAACGTTTGCATATGTAAAAGTGAGTCCTACTTAACTGATCACCAATATGAAGTATCTAGAATTTTAGGTGGGTGTAGGGTGTATGCTTTGACTTGATCACCCCTTCTTATTAGGGGAGAGGGTTATTTCATGTCTATGTAGAATACGAGATAATTGGCCAGAAATCTGTGTCAGTATTTGGTCTTGATTTTATAAGTGAACATATTTTGATAAATACAATATGATTTAATTTTCATTTTTTGATTTAACAAAAGAAATGTAACCATAGAAATATTCTAGGTTCCCACACACAATCACTGAAATGCATACACTGCTGGTGTGGTGGTTAGGATTGAAGGCATGCAGTGATGCAGACCTGAGATTGAGCTATATTCAGAGCTTGAAAGCTTTATTAACACTATAAGCTGTATCATCTCTTGAACAAGGAGAGTATGTGCAAGGTCTTAGCAGCATCAGCAGATCAGTTTCAGTGTGCGCTCTAATCTCTCATCTGGGAGGGCATTAACTGTCAATTGCGGTCCTGCACACGGTTGAAGTAGATGTAATAATTAAAAGAAATAGGAATAGGTTTATATGGCAATGAACAATGTACATGAAGTGCAGATAATGAAAAGAACAGTTCGAAATAACAATTACAATTGCCAAGGATAATCATTACAATTGCCAAGGAAAGCATTGTGTCTCGGTAAAGATGGGTAGGCATTTAGAATACTGAAACCTCTGTAGTGCCCATAGGTACTGGGAAATAATAGACTGATAAGATTGCTTGTTCCTTGAGAGTTGTGTGTTAGGCAGCTAAATTTCACATTGACTTTGATGCAATCCCTTATGAAGTTCAGCCTGTGTGTGAGAAGAAACATCTTTATTTAGATTTTAGAGGGCTAAGATGATTGAGTTTTGCTACACTTGGACCATGTGATAGAAAAGGGGTGAAAGACAGTCTGTCTCATGCCAGATGACTACTTAGGGTCACATATACTCTGGATAATGCAGCAGGATAGTTAGTTCCTTTCCACCCTGTTGTGGCACCCAGGGAGGTGTGGGTACTCATTCACAGCTCTGGTGACTGGTAGGGGCTGGCTAGGCATGAGCTGAAACCCTGCTGTTTAAACCACACCAGTGAACCAGCCAACCCATAGAAGTACAGTAGAACCTTTTTTCTTGAATATCTCAAGTCTAACAAATCCATTCTTGACCAAAAGATTCGAGACTTTTTTTGCTCCAGTAGTTGACCAATATATTGGTTCTTGTCCATCCTGAATGGAGAAGAATGGAAGATGGGGCTAAATTCAAAGTTTGGTGGGAAAATATCACCCTCTTAAAGCTGTATCTAGCAGATCAGTCACCTTGATTTGGTCCTTGACCAAATTGGTGCTGGAACAGTTTTCCAGAATGGATTGTGGTCGAGAACCGAGGTTCTACTGTGACAAACGCACATATATGTGCACATGACTAAAAATGGTTCTGTTCCCCCATAAGTGCAGATGGTCAAGTCCAAGCACACATCAGTATCACAAGAAAAAGATAAATGATAATAGAATGCAGCCCATTAAACCAACCCTCCTGTCTCAAAAATAACTTTAAAGTGGATTTTTGACAACACCTCCACTTGAATTCTAGAACCCTCAAAATGACTGGTCGCCTTTTGTGTTCTTGCTTGCTGTCCACTCGTACACTCATAAATATGCCTTCTTTTACACGCTCAAATAGTAATTGTATGAACACATGTTTCTGTGTTATACTCATGAATGTGTTTGCTGGGACTTGTAAAATGGTTTAATTCACAAAATGGAGATGATAAAGTGGTTATTCGTTGGAGCTAACTTTGGTTATATGCTACATGAATAACAGTTTTTCCAATGGTATCTAGAGCACTGTGGGAAACCTTTAAAAAATATATCTAATCTCTCTCCCTCTCTGGCTATCAATCTATATATCTCTTTTTCTTTTTTCTCTCTTAGCTCTTTGTAGATGAAGAGCCTTCCCTGTCCGAACTTGGGTCAGACAACACCTTCACATACATATATATATATGTATATATATTGATTTTTCTGCCTTTTCACAACACCTCCACATCACAGCCAATACATAAATTTTCCCTCTTCTTCCACTTCCTGTGATGCATCTCCCAGTGAGGGAAGGGGTTGCCATCTGTATGCTCTTCAAAACCCCCAGCACACATGAAAAGGAAGAGGCAGACCTTGCCACCTGATAGTGGAAGATTGATTCCCCGTGTTCTACGTATCCTATTGTAATTGGTGGGAATACAAAAACAGCAGCTCTATTCCAGTGACCCATGATAGGTTAAGAAGAAGGAAAAAAAAATCTTAAAAGGGAACATCAAATTCAGCTTGGGCATTGTAAATGTTTCTGAACTACTGTACTTACAAGGTCCTCTCTGCACCTTTCTAATAATGCAGAATTGTGTTACATATATGAGATAAATGGTTACTTGTTTGAATGTGAATTGCAGCCATGCTAGGATATAAATATTAGTAACAGTTATAATTGATGAAATGAACTATTAATCTGAATCTAAAGTCAAACATTCTGATGTAGATTGTACACTAATTTGGGCATAGTAAGTGTATTTGTTTAGAAAAATTACTGGCATATTTTAGGTAAAATTGAATGATCAGAAAAGGACACCTTTTATTATTAATTTCCCAAAGAATGGCTATAATATACTTATAACCTCAGCTCTTTAAGGCATTATGATATCAAATCCACTAAATTTAAAAGGGCCATTGTATATTTTACAGCTTACCAAAGTTTTGTGTCTACAGAGTTCCACCAACAAGTGGCGTTAGGTTTGATTCTTTAATCTTCCTTGTGTTGGACAAACACAACAACAAATATTAATCATGGACTTCACAGATGTTGATTTGTGCTGGTAATTGTTTTGTAGCTTCAAGAAAGTGGCTGATAACATGTCTTCCTAGTGCTTACTAATATGTATACCAGGAGCACTAGAGTATCATGTATAACATCCGAGTTGATCATTTGAAGCTGATAGGTTTGGTTTATAGAACTACAATGCGATGGTACATCCAAATACATATATGCATATATATATATATATATATATATATTTCCTTGAGTATTCACACACAGGACATGTATGCTTACACAAACATATGCATGGTCTTTCGATATATTTTAGTTGTGCCTTTGTATTCTTATGATAAGCTCTTATATGAAAGGGAGACTTACATTTGTAGGTATTAAGTAAAAATTAAGCAAAAAGGAAATTTGACTTTTAAGATAGTTTGCTCTCCAGCATAAAAGGCAGTCACCTCTTTGTCATCCCTGTCCCCTTTTCTTATCTTGGATCTTTGATGGCTCATTCTAGAATTGTACTTGGAAACTAAGGTTCCTCTAATGGAAATTACTATCCTGAATAAAACTTGTATCTTTTATGACTGAGGAGGTTGATAACCACTCATTATCAAGCCAATATTGGATTGCAACTCAAATAAAAAGTGAGAAATAGGAAACACTTGGTGTGTAATAAGGTCACAGTGTTGAGAATCTGTGAATGGTTTTGAATTTAGACACTACCCAGAGAATGGAATCCTGTGACAAGTGTGCACTGTCACCATAATAGTAATTTTTTGAATGTTTCCATTTTTTTTGTTATTGAAGTTGTTAGATTATTCTTATCCTCCCTCCTCCTCCTCCTCCTCCTCCTCCTCCTCCTACTCCTGTACCTCTTCCTCTTAGGCTATGATAAACCAGGTGCAAATGGTAGCTAGGTCAATCAATTTGTATCTGAGCTTAATACTTTTCTGTCTTGGTGTCATTGTGTTGGGTGGCTTTCTTGCACTGTATGAATCAATTTCGTATATAATCTTCACATTTCTTATTGAATATGTATATCTTGATGAAAACAGCAGTTATAGCTGTTATCATTGTGTTGGTATGGTTCTTTGAATGTTGTTATACTTTTAAGTGGACCTGTTCATGTGAGGTGTAGTAATCTTAAAACAGGTGGAAGGGAAGGCAAGGTATTAGGAGAACACTTGAGTTTGCATGTAGTCTGGTTCTCAGGCATTTTTGTATCTGAAAGACAAAACTTGTAGAGGTGTTTTCTTGTTAATTGAGACTAGGGGCGAGTGACATCCCCTCCACAGATGGAGAGATCAGAATGGTTAAGAGAGTGAAATGACACCACTGTCAGACTTCGTCAAGTTTGTGAGGCAAGACAGGAAGCGAGTCACTGAGGAGGTCTAGATCTAGGAAAATTTGTATACACATGGAGTATTGGCAGTTTGTATTACTGATTTGATGTGGATTCTAATTCTTGCCTCACTCAACCGCTGGAACTGTGTTGCTGTACTCACAATTGCAGGAATAGTAAAAAGGAACTTGCAAAGAGAGAAAAGTTTATAATTGGAAAGTTGGTCTATAATGTGTCTTTAAAGTTCAGCTTCTTGCAGTAATATATCTATGATGTGTTTATAGTTATATTTCATGCATTAATCAGAAGCTCAACAACTCTGTTGTAGTCTTGTCAGGATTCTAGGAATCCAAGCATAACTACGTTAAGTGCAATCTTAATTCACAGGGTAAGCAGCATAATAAAAAAAAAAATTTGATTTGTAAAGGAATACTTTGAAAACTGTTTATTGAGGATGACTGGCAGGACAGAAGAAGAGTCATAAAGTATTGGAGACTCTTCTTCAAATTAGCAAGGACAATCTTAAATGGAGGCACTACAATGACAGGGTATTGGGTCATTCTTGGAAAGGCAGGATCTGCCAGGTGCTGTTAGATATTCTACAGTTTCAGAATATAGGTGAGGCCACTATTTTGTTGAGGCGAGATACAGTTATTCACTACAAGTCCTTTAGTCGCCATTTTTACTTGGGGTCTTAACGTGGCAGCTATGGCATTTGCATTTTGTGGAGGGAATGACCAGTCGTGTCTGTGGTGGGGTTGTCTTGTGTAGATACACAGTCCAAAATGTATAGCAGGGGTAGGTCATTATTTCTATGATCATAACATCAATGGTTGTATTATGAAGGATGATGTTTGTTGTCATTTTCATTTACACAGCAAGTTGTGTTTTTGGTAATGTACATGGGGTAGGTGTTGGTTGGGTGTGTGCACTGACTTGGTTAACAATTATAAAGGAATAAAGGACTTTTGGTATGTGTGCACATGATTTGGTTAAAGGTCACAAACTCTTCATCTTAGGGGCGAGGGTGGTGCCTCCTTACAGATGACATTTTAAAAGTCCCTCACGTCCAAGAGGAGAATAATGCCGTCTTCAGAATGGACCCAAAATATCTTGTCAACTGCAGATATATTTCTTGTATTTTTTCACACATGCAGAGCTAACAAACAGCAACTGCTCACCTCCAACTACTTCAGCTGGCAACAGAAACAGTCCTACATCAGTACAGCCCAGTCGAAGGTTTCTTCTGAGGTCTGTGAGAGGGCCCAAGGACCATTGCTTGCCACGTGGAAGTTAACAATAACTAATTATTATTATTTCTTCACGTTTTGTACAAAATCTGGAATACTTTTTGGACTGTGTGTACATGGACAGGCAACTCTTGGAGGGGTTGGGGGAAGGTGCCTTTCTGGTTTGCATGCCGAACAAGGTTTAAAAGCTGATATTTAGTCTTAGGATGCTCATGTCTGATGCTTACTGCTAGAAGCATTTCTGTGGCAAAGAAGGAATTATACTGCCAAGTTGTATATACAATGTATGTTGTGATTTATGACTTTTTAAGAAAAAAAGAAATGTCTCGCAAAAGGTTTGGCATGTATGAGGAATTCTTTGATTCCTGAGCTATGCATTATTGAAGCAAGCAGGAGATGTGTACGTGAGTAGTGGGTGATGTGTGTGTAGAGACTGATGCACCTCCTGCACCAGATGTGCTCCAATGTGATCATTAAAAAGTGAATAGTGACTGGTGTTTCACTTCCTTTTTGTTAACACGGATAAGTTCTTGCATGTTGATATAGTTTTGGTTTGATGTGGAACTACCCCTTCACAGAGAGGCTAGGGTTGTCTCCTTACAAAGTTTCCTGAAGTATGGGAATTTAATATTTTGTGCTCTCACTATGAACTCATTGTTATGCATTCTTGAACATCAGATGTGACCTCTGGTCTAGTTAGCAGCATTCTCAGCCAGTGAAAATCTCATACTTGATATTTTGAGGAGTGGTGGATGAGGGCATTTGTAAAAGAAAAAAAAAATCGTGCTAAGAAAGCCAATGCATGAAGGGTAGTCTTTCAACCTAAAGCTTTGACGAAGGCATTCAGTATCTTGAAGTGAAGAACAATTAAAAAATTGGGGTGAATATTATATGAAAGAGTCTCCCTATGCTGTAATTTATCCACACCAAATTCAGTGGAAAAAAAAAATCTTGCTACAACTTCCTACAGATAAAAAATCCCGAGAAGCTAAGCCAACAAAAGATGACGCATAGCAGCGGGGCAAGATTGTCCACAGAGGCCGAAACGCTAATAAGTAAAATTCACAACCAGAGAATGTTTATGGTAGGGACCTCCCCTACCAACCGGAGAGAAGTGAACATCCGTCCTTTCACATAACGTTGACCGTCCATTGGCTCCAACAAATTGCAGATGTGACTCAAGAAAGATGGTTATCGTTCAGACTGTTATAGCAATTACCATATCTCCAATCAGGCTTTCGTACTGAGCGCATCATAGATATCCTGGATATGGAAAGAAAGGAAAAAAAAAACCAAAACAAAACAGATTTTGAAGTGCCCTCAGTGTCACACAATCGTGGCGCAGTTGGTAGAGTTCCTGGCTGCCTCTACGTAGGTATGGGTTCGAATCTTGCCCAGGGCAGAAATGATATCGGTATCACTGCGCTGCGGGTTGTTACTCGAACTCTCGTTGGCTGTGTGTAAGGTGACATCATTACCCATACATCGGTCATACACGAGCTCTGAGCTCTTCAGGGAGGGAAATCGCTGTCGATCACGAGTCCAACACGTGATCCCAAGACCATGGTGTGTAACACACACACACAGTTTATATATATATACATACAGTATATATATATATATATATTTTCAGCCTTAGATGACACCCTATCCTCCACGGAGTTTATCTCCAGTTTACATGACGATTTTGCCCTATTTTGGGTTAGAACCCACCCTCCCCATACCAAGGGTTCCCTCAGATCCATAGAGCTCCACTGAAAAATCTGCTTCATCCTCCATGCCTAACCTTGAGTAACGGATTTGCGTGCCTCTTGCCTGTTCAAACACAACTTCTGTTGACGTGCTTATCCGACACCAACTGACCTCTCTCTAAAGCTTTTTTCCTCTCCCAATTGACTGAATACCATGGCTTTCCTTGTTTCATATCAAAATCAATCGATGTACACTTCTGTACACGATGCTGATGTAAAACCTCATCGAAGCAACTTCCCGGCGTAAAACAGTATTGCCCGTTTTCTCCAGTGCCTACACTTGTTTCAAATCACCTCACGTGTGGGGATGGCAAGAATGAATAATGGAAAAGATGTGACAGGGTTCTTGGCATACACGCAGCGTTTGTCGTGTCAGTGAATTTCCAAAAGAGAAAGTGATGTGACTATTGTGGAAAGACGTTATCAATGAGGAACATTATATTAAGGACACACGTCAATAAATTCTACTCGCGCGAACGCACACACCCTGGCAACGTCCACTCGTGGAATGTGTAACTTCACTGTAATATATATATATATATATATATATATATATATATATATATATATATATATATATATATACATATATTTATATATATATATTTTTTTTATTCGGCAGTGCATGAGAGAAATTTGAGCATCATTTCACATGAGAGAGAAAACATCATGACGTGATGGGTACTGGAGATTTGTATATTCGAGTTTGCATCTTGCATGCATTCTCATGACGTTCAACAAATATCAACATAGTTGTTATAAGTGACACCCCTACGGACCAGAGTATCGCAGCCTATATAAATGGAGATTAATCACTCAAGGAGGAACGCTGGTAGTTCAATTTCTGGGATCATTTCCTTTGCTACGCACCACCCTTAGAACTCAGGTGACAAAAAATCGAAAAGGTGAAGAAAAATAGGCAATAATTATTTTTGCATTTTTGTTAATGTTCCGTGCTCTTTGTGAAAAATTGTTGCTCCAAAACTTTTGGGGTCACATGAAGAACTGTCACCCCAGAACGCCCACATGAAGAATCGTCATCCCAGAACGCTCACGTGAAGAATCGTCACTCCAGAACGCCCACATGAAGAATCGTCACCCCATGGGATCCCGCTTGATTTAATAAGTCTGTAGACACAGGTTTTGTGCCTATTTCTTGGGGGCTGTCAAACGTTGTTCCTGTTTTCAAAAAGGGAGATAAATCGTCTATATGCAACTACAAGCCAATTAGTCTGACATCAGTTATAGGTAAAATGCTTGAATCAATAATAGTTAATAGACTCAGAGATCACATCGAGAGACATAATTTCATTCGTGACTCACAGCATGGTTTCTCCAAGGGTAAGTCATGTGTGACAACTTCTATCTTTTTACACTAAAGTAGGCGTCAGATAACAATGGTAGTTACGATGTTATTTACCTTGACTTTACCAAAGCGTTGACAGTGGGTTCGAATCCTGCATGCGACTGTCGTAAAAATGATCGGATTGATGTCGCTGTTACTAGCGAATTTCTCTCATAGTTACAATGGCGAAAAGCGTGAAAGGGATTCGTTCCGATCCTTACCCCTTGCCAACTGTTGGGCTTGGGCCTTGTATAAAACAGGAATTGGGGTTGCAGGTTAGTGATCTTTCCTATCCTCGGGAATCAAATCGATTACAGGTTTCAAATCTTTAACAGTCTTTGTTGGTGTAGTGGGTTAAGGCTCTGTGAAGGTTATCTTACTGGTGGCCGAAAGCAGTTAGTTCGAGTCCTGCATGCGACTGTCAAAAAATTAACGGATATATATATATATATATATATATATATATATATATATACAGTATTATATATATGTGTGAGTGTGTATGTATGTATATATATAAACATATGTACACACACACATGAGCATGGGAAATTGTCTTTCTCCCGTGCTCAGCAATTTATATATGGAATTCTTTGAGAGCAAGATTTTAAGTAAGATCATTCCACCAGGAATAATTTGGCTACGTTATGTCGATGACATTCTTTGTTTGTGGCCTGATAATTTAGATGAGTCACAATTCCTCAAACAAATTAATAACCTAGTCAAGTCAATCAAATTCACGGTTGAAGTGGAAAATGATGGTGTGCTACCTTTTTTAGACGTTAATATTCATCGTAAAGAAAGAAACCTTACATTTAGTGTGTATAGAAAACCAACTAATGTAAACTCATACATCCATTACTATTCTTCCCACCCTGATAATGTAAAAAGATCGGTTTTCTCATCAATGTTCCTTAGAGCTTTACGGGTCTGCAGTCCCGAGTACATTGATGAGGAAATAAGAAATGTTTACGATATTAGTTTTGGATTGAAATATCCTAAACATTTCATTGATGTTTGTTACAATTTTGCAAGGAAAACGTATTACAATTCTCAGCCTAACAAATCCAAAGTCCATAATAACCTAGTAGTTTGACCTTACCAAGATAATTTAACTATTGTTCCCAAATTACTTAAGAATTTTAACATCAATGTAGCCTTCAGAAACAATAACACTATCAAACAATACCTAATTAATAATTCTAAAAATTGCCAAAAAGGCTGTGTGTACAAAATTCCTTGCAAAATATGTGATAAATTCTATATCGGCCAAACGGCAAAAGATCTTTCTGTCAGGATAAAACAACACAAGAAATGTGTCAAAGACGGGAATGAGTCAAGTGCCATTTTTAAACATTTAAGCACTTTTAATCACCCTATCAACTGGGAAAACGCTAGAGTGATTACTTTCAACAATAATTTTGTAGAAAGGAATATAATTGAAAGTTCCCTGATTAAAATCACAAATGATAACAACTTTAACCTTAACTTAGGATTGTACAAAATTGATAATTATATTTGCAAAGAAATAGCCAATAATTACAAAATGTAAGAATGCTGGACGTGTGACCCACGCCCGGACAATTCGTCCACAACCTTTCCTAGTGAGTTCCTTATACTATTGTCCTACTATATTATGTTTGCTGTACCCTCTTTCTTTGTAATTTACACTGAAGATGTAATATACGAAAGCGCTCTGATCCGTTTGTTTATTTTCTTAAGTGGTTACCTTGCATATATATATATATATATATATATATATATATATATATATATATATATATATATATATATATATATATATATGTGTGTGTGTGTGTGTGTGTCCGTGTGTTTTTTCTCTTACTAGTGGACTCTGCACATGTATGTGTGTGCGTGTGTATACGTACACATATATGTATAGGGATAGTATTACCCTGAGTAATGGTACGGTGGCAAGCAGCCGCCAGGTGATTTTATTCAACTGAGGGAAAAAACCCGAAATCACAAAGAAATGAAAATTGAGTTACGAATGGGTAACTTTTTTTTTTTTTTTTTTTTATATTTTAGGTCAGCGGGAAGAGAACCAGAGACTAAGAACAGAGTGATGAAAAACAATAGACATGAATGAAGATGAATGGAATGAAGACGACGACGTGGGCACGGACGGGGAGGAAGGGACGCCAGCCAGCTCTTGCAGAGTTCTCTTGGACTTCGGGAAGCTCCCTGGGGGTCAGTTCACTCGCCTCGTCGTCGTGTCGTCGTCTTCCGGCACCTCGGCAGTGGGAAACGATGATGAAGACGATTTCCACGATGAAGATGATGTATTTGATGATGATGAATCCATGTCCAAGAGATGCCAGAGACCGCCAAGTGACCCCAAGTGAAGAAAATATATCTAAAGAAAATAAGAAAAACATGTAAAAAAAAAAAAAAAAAAAAAAAAAAAAAACGCTTAATCAATACATAAAGAAAAATACAAAAACAACATTATGATAAAGAATATATAGAAAAACAGATTATGTCATTCCTAATATGATACATACAATTTCTAAAAGAAAACCAAAGAAAATGCATGGATAATAATAAACGTTAAACAAGTCTTCATTCCATTCATCTTTCTGGTTCTCTTCCGCGCTGTTTAGTCCTTTTTCTCTGTTCTTAGTCATTTCATAATCGTCAAAATATTCTGTTATTACACTGACTCTCTTCTTAAATGCTAACTTAACGTTATCTCTACATTCTAATATATGAACTAACATTTTATCAATCATTGATTTACGTTTAACGATACATTTAAATACTTTATCTATAATATGATTGAATTTCAATTTAAAATTTTCTAAGTACTTATTAAACTTCTTTTTAAATAACTCAAATTTAAATTTAATATATTCGTACTTACCCTAAAAGCTTCTGGCGTCCCTTGGTTCCTTCCCCGCTCGAGTGCCCAGTCCCCAGCGCCTCCCGAAGTGAGCAACTGCCCGTTTGATGTTTCGTCCAACTAATTTCATATTAACTCTCCGACTCTCGACGAGGCAATCTCGAAGACCTTCTATGCAAGCTGAACGGACTCCAAGAACCTAGACGAGCGATCGTAATTTTTTTTTTTTACATATTTTGTTGATGCTGTTGTTTACCGACGCTTTCATCATTATGAACAATCTCGTTATCTTCTTTTCCAATTGTTAACCTTACGACGAGATTTGACCATTACTACATATGTAGTAATGGTCAAATCTCGTCATACCCGTCATACCCGTCATACCCGTCATACCCGAAGTAAAAAGGGAAGAAACTGGGAGAGCTAGTGAAGAAACTGAAAGGGTGAGATTAGAGAATGAAAACCTTTGACTTCAAGATGAGTTGCAAGAAAATAGACGAGTGCTACCAGACTCTCAACTCCCGCATGGGAGACGCAGCTTTGATGTGGTGCACAACGCCAAATTGCTTCATGAATTTGATGAATTACAGGTAAATACTTACTTTAGAACGTTTGAAATAATAGCGGAAGATTATCAATGGCTGAAGGAGTATTGGCCTACATTGTTGCGAACATGCCTCAGAGGTAAACCGCTAAGGATGGCCCACATGAAGAATTGTCACCTCAGGATAGCCCACATGAAGAATTGTCACCCTGTCGAAGTCTAGATTGACGACTCCTAATGTGTTTCCTTTGTTGGAATGCTAGGTTTGTCGCAAAGATGTTGGTGTCTTCATTTTTCATTTACACACACACTCACACACACACACACACACACACACACACACGCGCGCGCACACACACACACACACACACACACACACACACACACACACACACACACACACACACACGCACACAAACAATACGAGGAGAGGTTAAAAGTACTGTGTCTACCAGCTTTGAAAGATCGATGAGAAACAGGAGATATGATGACAGTATTCAGGTCGTATAGACACGGTAAAGGAAACATGGACTGGAGGTGAAGCTTTTATTCCTGACGTTTCTAGTATGACGTTTCTGTATGTTTCTAGTATGCTCATTCCTTTGAGAAAGTCGTTAGACGAAACGTCAGGAATAAAAGCTTCACCTCCAGTCCATGTTTCCTTTACCGTGTCTATAAAACTTGTTCACATGGATTTTCATCAGTATTCAGGTCACTAAAAGAGATAAATTACACTGATAGAAGAGATCTCTTGATCAAGGAGAGAGGAGCATCAAGAGGTTATGAGAACAAATTAAGGAAGACTACCTGCATCTTTATGGAAAACTATGAATACTAATAATAGTAATAGTAATAATAATAATAATAATAATAATAATAATAATAATAATAATAATAATAATAATAATAATAACTAGCGGAACCCGTGTAAATTACACGAAAGAGAGGTAGGATATCCTCTCCCTCTGTTGTCCTTCAGGGTACACTATCATGTTACGCTGAATAATAATAATAATAATAATAATAATAATAATAATAATAATAATAATAATAATAATAATAATAATAATAATAATAATATTAATAATAATAATATTAATAATAATAATAATAATAATAATAATAATAATAAAAACAATAATAATAATGATGATAAAGTCTACGGAACAAACATGCCTTATTTCAACCATTTGAGAAGCGTGACACACAAAATAACACACACGCTATCGTATTAATATATATGATAATAATAATAATAGTAATAATAATAATAATGATAATAGTAGTAACAATAATAAAGATAACAACAACAATAATAATAATAATAATAATAATAATAATAATAATAATGATAATAATAATAATAATAATAGTAATAATAATAATAATAATAATAATAGTAATAATAATAATTATAATAATAATAATAATAATAATAATAATAATAATGACAATAATGATAATAATAATGATAATAATGATAGTAATGATTATAATGATAATAATGATAATAATGATAATAATAATAATAATAATAGTAATAATAATAATAATAATAATAATAATAATAATAGTAATAATAATGATAATAATAATAAAATAATAATAATGATAACATAACGATGATGATAATGATGGTGACAATTATTGTAATAATGATAATAGAACAGCAACAACAACAACAACAACGCTCAGTGATGAATTATGCGAGTCCTGCATGGGCTCCTAATCTCAGTGAGACACACCACAACACCCTTCAAATCATACAAAACAAAGCCCTAAAAACAATTACAGGCTGCACAAATACAACACCTACAGACCATTTACACCATGAAACAAAAGTCCTCAAAGTCAAGGACCACCTCGACATGAGAGGCACACAAACACTTGCTGCAGCCACCACAAACACATCACACCCGCTACACTACATAGCAGAATACCCACACACACCAAGAAACATTAAAACTACACCCAAAGACCTTTATTACGCACAGATACTCTCTTCTCTTCCTCCACAACCACCAAATACCAGCCTCCGGAAACATATTCATAATCATATCACTCACCGCTCCATTAACACACTGAAAGACAACACACTGCTGCATGCCAGACCCCCTGATATCCACCCTTCTGAATCTTCTCTCCCACGAAAGGACAGAGTCCACTTGGCCAGACTGCGATACGGTCACCACCCAGCACTTCTAAGCTACCAGAAGAGGCTGGACGACCGTGTTGTGAACAGCTGCCCAGGATGTAACACTTCACCCCATACCATACAACACATAATGGAAGACTGCATTATACACAATCATGCACGCAAACAACACAACATACACTCTATAAAGGATTTGTGGGAAAACCCAGTTTCGGCTGTGGCCTTCCTTGGGGAGACGGGACTGCTCGGACAGACAGTCTAGGGAACGACAACAACAACAACAACAACAACAACAACAATAGGCAGAATGAGTGAAATCTACTCTGGTTATGTAAGAATGGGGGTGGAGCAAGGCACCTCACGGGCTTCAAGTCGACGCTGAGTCCTTTTCAATTCTCACGGCACACTCGTTCCTACACGTTTGGTCAATCCCTTTCGTACTGGACGCCTTCTCCTTCACCATAGCTGGAGTTGCCGCCAGGGTATTTCATTCACCCATGTATTTCCTCCTCAGTTGTGAATAATTTATAAGCTATCTCGGTTGATCCTGTCTTTGAACGTTATTGCCTACCTACCGACAGTGGAGTTTATTTACCTCCCTGGCACCCACTCAACATTGAACGGGTTGCAGCTTACTTCGATGATACCCTGTCCGCAGCGCGTGACACCTTTCCTTTTATCCTAGCCAGCGTCAGGTTTAATTGATTTATTAAACAAATTAAGCAATTAAAAAGAGGTGTCAATCAACGCCCTCAGAGTCTTGCAAAATATCATCACCTGCATTTCTTCATATATCATATGAGTCCATTATATCTAATATGAGAGCTTCCGAGAAGACGAATTGGAAACGAGCGGTTGGCCCAACTGACGTGCTAATAATGCTATTGCCTACCTGGGATCAGATAAGATTAAATAAATACTACACGTGTAAGGAAACGTTATTTTCAGTTTTCAAAAACCTATCATAATGGAAAATATCGTGTTTTAGACAAGTGATATACAAAGATATGTAACAAAGGCCCTTGAAATTAACCGGAACGGAGTGGATTATGCAGCGGTATGACAGAGGCTGTCGTCGTGGAATTTATTACAACCGTCTATTAACATACAGGTCAACGCCTTCGCCTTCCTGCCGAATATGAAACTTATAAATAGCAGGGAAGCCACACAACGGTCCATCGCATCCGCGCAACCCACGAGGGGCAACACTCCAATTTCCAGCAAACGGAAAGGCTGAAAAGACGACATTAACCGGAGGCAGCCAGACGATCGAGCCAGTGTCGTCTTCTTGAGGTTTCGTACAATTCTCGCGTTAAATGTCGACCCATTGAGAGCTAGTTCATTCTAACTGCGAAACTTCTTTTTTTAATGTTTGTATTATGTATTACATAAATATGAACCTTGGAAGATCACTCTTTCCTCCGCACCTCCCAAAAGAAATCCATTTTTTGAAAGTGTGAAAGTTTAGGAAAAGTTAATTTTTATTTCCTCTGTTCTTTTCTCCCTTTAGACATCGCTCGAATTCATATCTATCATTCAGGAACAGACCATGAAGTACGGTTCGGTTTGATTACTTTACCAATCAATTTATATACCAAAAGACATATTCCCGCATACAGGGGAGGTAGCATCCAAGACAAGTCATGATCCCACCCACGACTCGCCCATCACTCGTTTTCCTATTATCTTTGCTCCTCTTGCATGAAGAGTCTCTGTCTCCCTCCTGCCGGGTCAGAGGCCATGGAGCAAGATACAGCACCTCCACAACAGGGCATGGCAACCGAAATTGGTTGAACCCCCACAGCTTTATGCTTTATGCCCCTCCATTCTCGTTCCCTCACGTATAAAAAAAATGAAGACAAGGAGAAATCCTTTCAGGCCGCGTCAGTTTATCGTCCATTCACAATTCTCCACTCACATCTATCTCTTGCCTTCTCATTTCACTGTTCAACAAATATTTTTTTTTATTCAAGACCCCCTTCACTCCACCCATTAATCTCATTCTCGGTATTCCTCTCAAGTTCACTCCATCCACCTCTGCCTTCCACACTCCTATTGGTAAGTCTTCACTCACTCTTTCCGTGTGACCAAACCATCCTACACCAGTGCAGTAAAATACAGCGCCGTATTATCATACCCGATTTCGTATCTCGCAGAAAATGTGTCTTGTGTATTTTGATAGATATAGGAATGTAATATACGAAATACAAATATTGTATTTAACGCTCTATTGCAAGAATAATTACATCATGCATGCTCGAAAATGGCACTTAAGAATCTTTCATTGAATATTAGTGCCGTGTCCACCTTGGAAAAGAAAATATCGAACCTCACTTTTACCACTTTTCAAACCAAACCGTCTCTCGATTTCGTTCATGAGCATAACTAGGTACACACAAACACGC
This sequence comes from Oratosquilla oratoria, assembly GCF_046742065.1. Taxonomy (NCBI): domain Eukaryota; kingdom Metazoa; phylum Arthropoda; class Malacostraca; order Stomatopoda; family Squillidae; genus Oratosquilla; species Oratosquilla oratoria. The sequence continues at coordinate 4,710,616 of NC_134799.1, forward strand.
GAGCGCGCGCGCGCACACACACACACACACACACACACACACACACACACACACACACACACACACACACACACACACACACACACACACACACACACACACACACAGTAGTAGCGTTCGCAACCGCTACTACAGCGGTCCGAGTTCGAATCCCGCCCAAGGCTGAAATAATTTCAGTATCGCTGCGCTGCGAGTCGTGACTCCAATTCTCGTGGGCAGGGAGTTGTGTGTGTGTGTGTGTGTGTGTGCGTGCGCGCGCGCGTAAGGTCACAACATTACCCATAGGTCGGTCATATATGAGTTCTGAGCTCTGAGGGTAAAAACTGTCGATCACAAGTCCAACACGTGATCCAAGACAATGGTGAATCACACACACACACACACACACACACACACACACACACACACACACACACACACACACACACACACACACACACACACACACACACACACACACACACACACAATGTAACTACAGTTAAGTAAATACAAATAAAGTTACACAGTATGTTAATCAAGACAGCACGAACATGTCCAGGCTGGGTGATCTGTTACATATATTCATTGTGGTTGATGGTGGGCCATTTTAACCATTATGTGTGTGTGTGTGTGTATTCACCTTTGTCTTTGGATCATTATGTGTGTGTGTGTGTGTTTGTGTATTCACCTTTGTCTTTGGATCACGTGCTGGAAGAGAACTCAGAGCTCGTATGACTGATTTATGGGTAATGCTGTGACCTTATACGCACACGCACACACACCCAGCTCCCCGCCTACGACAGTTGGAGTAACGTCTCGGAGCGCAGCGATACTGAAATTATTTCAGCCCTGGGCAGGATTCGAACCCTAATCGCCGTTGCCTCAGTCGGGGACTCTACCAACTGCGCCACCGAGTCGTGTATAATGTGTGTGCGCGCGCGCGGGCATTTGTGTATTGGGTATGGTGTGCGTGCGCGTGTGTGTATTGGGTGTGGTGTGCGTGCGCGTATTTTCCTAATAGCAGTATAAAGGAAATGAGCAACGTTTGTTGGGTATCGTTTCCTACTCCCTAATTTATCATATTTTGCTTTTCCCTTTTATTTAACAGGAAACATATTAATACTGAGAATTCATGAAGGGGAATGGAGTGAAAAAGTTCAATAACCACTAATTTAGCACCTGTGGTGGTATATCGTCTGAGCCTGGACACCTTTGGGTTGATAAGGAAATAGGCAAGAATTTGTTTACTAAAAGAGTGGCTAACGACTTGTAACCACGTAGTGAACGCTGAAACTATTGGTTGTTTTAAGAGAAGGTTAGATAACTTTATGGATAGGGAAGACAGGTGGTAATGGACATGGAATTGCCTAGTGCAGGCCCTATGGTCTCTTGCAACACCCCCATTCTTATGATATTGATTTGTTTCTTTCATGTTGATTAAATATGTCTGCCCCATACTATAAAATCAACTATATCAGCCTTGTTCATATTTTCATGCATTTGAAGACAATCATGTGACTTTTTCCTTCTGTTTCCCCAAATTATTATTATTTTTAAAGTACGAACTATCAACTAAGATCCGAGTCGGGGGAGTGTAATATTTTTTCAAGTACGAGCTGGTCTGAGTCTACGGGTGTTAGATTTTTGCTACCTCTGTATCTATTTTATTTTTCCTTTCTGTGTGGACCACGCCACTACTCCTTTATTTCAGTTTAGTGAGGATGAGATTTTCAATTATTTTTTTCATATTCTTATCAGTATATTGAAATGGTACTTATACTTACAAATGAACATACAGTTGTAACGTGAAAGAAAAGTGATACATTATTTGGGTACTCTGTCTCCGTTGATCAAACTATATCAATAAAAGTTTATTTATTTTCATCTACATAATTATACATGTACAATAATTTAATTGGAGGGGATAAAGTTGAGGTGGGTTGCTTAAATTCGTGTTAGTCCTACACGTTATTGGCCTGGATTATATTTACATGCTCCTCCACAGATTTACGCATCCTTGCGGAAAGACGTGCTTCCTAACATGTTTCCTTTAATAAATTTTGTTTTTTCCCTTCACTGTGACCTCTTGATTTTTCATGCCATCCCATTGGATCCTCTGTCTATTTGTGTTTCTGACCTATACATGATCATCATATTACCTCTCTTTACTTCCCTAATGTGACAGTCCCGTTATAAACTCTGCCTTTGTCATATTAGCCAGATTAGAGACAATCTTAGTTGCCTTCCTTTGTATTATATTTTATTTTGTTTTTGTGTTTGTGTGGCAACCGCTCCATTACTGCATATTTGAGTGTAGGGCGGATCAGGCTTCCACTTTATCATATCATCCAAATAATGAGATGCCACATTAATTTTGTTTATCAGTACCTTATTATCCTTATATGTCTCTCCTGTTATTCTCTTTATATGACTTCCTGGCGACAGTTAATTTCTGACTGATATTCCTAAACCCTTTTCCTCTTTTACCGGGAAGATAATTCTGAGATGAATGCATGGTTGTGTCTACTTGAGCTACTTATGACGTCGCTTGACCTCAATGTCTTTCACGCTGACCATCTGTCCCATACAGGCGTACAGTAAACTTCACACAGAAGTTTTTGGGATTGGTTAATTTGTTCGAATGGCTTTGTGTATGAATTAAATTAAAATTAAATTATTGGGTCAACTATTATTATACACTTGCATATATTGATATTTTTGTATGTGTTAATATTCTAATTGTTGAAACCAATTATTGCACATGGTGGTATTTTGTTAAATTAAGATAGAGATGTCCTAGTAGTGCATAAACATTGCACGGATTCAAACATAAACAACCAAGCTCGTGATGCAAGAGTGAATAGTAGGCGCAGTAAGGCGTAGGAAGACTACGTAATTCGTAGTGTTGCAGCTTCTTCCATGAAGTATGTATTGAGAAACATGCCTCGTAGTAGCTTTAGAATTGTATATATTGGGTTTACGTGGCGAATTTTTAAACTAGGAGCAGTTGTTTAACTTAGGAATTGGGCTAGATACCACGAGTTGAGAGAAACGTCATCTGCACCGTGAGGTGTTATGTAAAATAAATTTCAGGAATGGGTTTATATTTTGTTTTCCTGTTGTGGCACATAAGAACTGAACTCTGCAGTGTATTGCCTTGGAGAAAATAAGCATTCATGTGTAGAGGTTATTGCATCATAAACCTTTGCTAGCTAAAGGGTTCCCCTCGGCTGAGTAAAACCAAAAGGCAGTATTTAGCCCAAGTATATAAGTTTGTAAGGACGACTACTATTGACGCGTTATTCAGGAAAGACCTTAATCCTTCCAGTGGGTGGTTAATCAGTTGACATCACCCAGAATAGATGTCCACATTTGTTATTGCTATAATCATAATGAATGAAGGGTAAGGCATTTTATCATGATTAACTTTTTGTACTGGATATTATTTTTCCCCTCAATTTGGCTATTGTTAGGATATAATTTGCTCTGCGTGACTCTACTCATAGTTACAGTAGATGGTTAAAGGTGTGGTTGTTATTGAATTAGCAAGCTACCCAAGTTGCTTATATGGTGGTAATTATTTATTAGATTACCATTCCTCTGGATCATCACTGCAGTGTGCAAGAAAAATGAATACATAAAAAAAAAAAACCTGTTGTCATGCCAATACTGAAACGACTTCTCAGATTTTATGGATTTTGTATTATAATTAAAATAGTCAAAAACATAATTTATTTGCTTAATATCATTATAGAAAATCAAATAATGACCTCACAATAATGGGAGGTGGAGAGACACTGTGGGTTATAATGATAGATGTTTACAAAGGAAAATTGATAGAAATTTTAATTCTTTTACAGAGAAGATGCTGGCCTCAAGTGTAATCAGACTCTGTTCAAGGAGGTCTGTTTTAAGTCTCATCCGAAACAAAAGTGAAAATGCTTCCACAATTCCGAGAAAAAAACGGCGTATTATGGCCTCTATAGGGAAGGTTGTGGGAGCTATAGGTATAGCAGTACCTGTGACAGGAGGTGTGTACTATGCTCTTAGCGATGATTTAACCAAACGCCAGATAAGAGTAACCGTCGAAGGTGTAGGGAGATTCATAAGGTAGGTTTTCAATGTACCAGATGTTTTATATATTTTTCTTTCAAATAGATGCATCCCTTCCTTTAAGAGTAATAATTGTTGCCATGAGTTTTGCTAACTGGAAACCTCCAGTCAACAGTGACCCCTCCTATAAATCTCTTGGAAGAAATGTATTAGTGTGGTTCTGTTTTTATATCTAGTTAGGAAAAAAAAAAAGATCAATCACCAGTAGTTGGACCTTCATATATAGTAAAGTGAATGAAACATGTAGTATAACTATGTTCATCATAAAAATAGCACCAACACAAATTAGACCTTGTCACAGAAACAAACTTAGATACAAAAGTCACACAAAGGACACTGAATATCTTGTTTTACACGACCTGATCCTAGCTATACTCAGACAATAAAATGTTTCTTCCCAAGTGACTTATGGCTGTTACTGGTTACTGGTAGTCATGTTTCTCCTGAAAGAGAGATCTGGGATTAAAAAAAATGAAATGGATGAATAGATCAAATATATATATATATACACACACACACACACACACACACACACTTCAACGAACGGACGGCTTAGAAGACGTTCTGAAGAAAATTGAAGTATTGTGGATCCCAATGCAAAGAGAAGTGCCTATTGTATTTACAGGGTGGGGGGAAATTGCTCGTGGGGTAGTAGGAAAGTAGGGAAAGAGGAGAAGGGGAGGGATTACTGAGGGAAATGGAAGGAAATGAGGAAGGAGTAGACTTGGCCCAGACAGACAGGCGAAAAGTAAACAAAAGGCCCCCCGACGACGATGAAATGTCTAATAAAAATGTAAAGATCAGAAGTATAGATAAGAGCAATACAGTAGAAAGTGATGAGAATATTTTCCAGGGATTTAAAGAGGGTGGGGGGACACAAACCCCCCCCGACTGACAAGACTAGAAGAGAAGGTCGATAAGATGATCGAGGACTTGGAGCGTAGGATCGGTCATGTTAACAATATTATAAGGCCGGTTGAAAAATTGGAAGAACTAGAGAAGGCGAACAAAAACTTAACTGATGAAATAGAAAACCTGAAAAGACAGTTAAAAGAAGTAAAGGTGGAGAATGAGGAATTGAAGAGGAATAGTAAAGAAAACAGAGAGGGATGGAAGTCGATAAAAGAAAACAGTAAAGTTGCATTTACTGATATCATTAAACAGCAAATGAGAGAACAAACTGAAGACTCAGTTATTAAAGTGATGAGACAGAAGGAGAATATAGTAAGAGACTTAGCTGACAAAAAGAAATGTATAATTATATTAGGAATGGAAGAGAAACATAACCCAGATAGAACCTCAAGAACCAATGAGGAAAATGAAAAAGTAAGCAGTTTACTAAAATTAGATCAGGAAGATGAACCAGAAATTATGAAGGAAATTGAGTGAAAATTCAGGCTCGGAAAGTATAGTAAAGATAAGACCAGGCCAATTAAGATTAAATTCAGGTCACTAACGACGGCAGAGAATATCTTATCCAAAACAGGGAAACTAGCAACAAGTGAACAATATAAAAAGGTATGGATAAAAAGGGAAATGAATAAAGAGGAAAGAGAGGAAGAAAAGCAGAAAAGACTTGAAGCTAAGACAAAAAACGAGAACAGAACGGAGTCAGAGAAAGAGAGATTCTATTGGAGAGTAGTGAATATGAAACTAAGGCAGTTCGACATACAAGAGAAAAACAAAAGGGAAACAGAGAACACAATGGAAGTGACAGAAAACTAAGAGTGTCTTACACAAATATAGATGGATTAATAACAGGATTGAATGAGCTGAATGATTATTTGAAAGAAAAAGAACTGGACATAATGGGAATTGTAGAAACAAAATTAAAAGGCCCACTACCACCCAACAGTGTAGGACATGATGCATATAATTATTGGATTAAAAACAGAGAGAAAAAGCAAGGGGGTGGAGTTATGTTCCTGACTAAGAAGGATATAAACGTGAAGGGTGTCATATATGAAAAGAATACAGTAGAGATGATTATGATAGAAGTGGAAGACAGAGATAAGAAGAGCAGAAAATTTGTGATAAATTATGTGCCTCCGAAAACAGCCTCATGGGAGGAGAGTGAACATAAAAGTATGTTAGAGGACACAAAGATAACATTAAATAAAATAATGGAAGATGGAGGAAGAATAGTTATAATGGGAGACTTTAAGTGCAAAGAAATCTGCTGGGAAGAAATGACAGTAAAGGGTGGAGACGGCTCATGGGGAAACGCTCTACTTGAGATGATTACTGACCATACAATGACACAATGGATACAGGAGAACACCAGGTATAGAAATGAAGAAGAACCATCGAGACTAGACTTAATAATTACATCTGAACCTAGAATAGTGGACATGATTGAATATAAAACACCAATAAGTAAAAGTGACCACATATTGATTGAACTGGAACTTAATGAAGAAAAATATAGGAAAAGAAATGAGCAATATAGAAAAGGAAGAATGATGTATGAAAAAACAAACTTTGATAAAATAAGAGAATTCTTTCAACAAGAAAACTGTGAAGAAATATACAAAGAAGAAACAACAGTGGAAGAGAAATGGAATATTTTGACAAAAATTTACAAAAAAGGAGTGGAAAAGTATGTCCCAAGACAAAAACAAGAAAAAGAATATGTAAAATGCTGGTACAACAAAAGTTGTAGGGAGCTAAAAGACAAAAGAGACAAAGCCTGGACCAGATGGAAAAAAGACAAGACCTGAAAAATGGAAAATATATACCGGTTATAGAAATGAATATGTACAAATGTGCAGAGAGGAAAAGAGAAAATATGAAAAAGATGTCATAGAAAAGTGTAAAGATCAACCAAAACTATTCTACAGATTTGTAAACAATAAACTGAAAAACAAACAAGACTTGGAGAAATTAAGACAAGAGGGAGTTGAATACACTGAGGAAATGGAAATGGCGGAAATTATGAACAAACATTTTAAATCAGTGTTTACAAGGGAGAACATACAACCTGAAGAGATTGAATGGAAAGAGAAAGTCCCCCCTATGGAAGAAATAGAAGTAACAAAGAATGAAATATTGACACACTTGAGTAATCTTGATGTCAGAAAATCGCATGGTCCAGATGATATAGCAAACTGGATTCTGAAAGAATGCAGGAATGAACTGGCAGACAAAATACATAGCATACTAAACAGTTCCTTGAAAGAAGGAAAAGTTTCAGAAGATTGGAAAAAAGCAAATATAGTACCTATATATAAAGGAGGAAATAAAGAATAACCTACAAACTATAGACCAGTCTCTCTAACAAGTACAATAGCAAAAATTTGTGAAAGAATTATCAAAAGTAGATGGGCAAAATATTGAGAAAAAAACAAAGTGTTAAATCCAAGGCAATTTGGATTCAGACAAGGACGATCATGCGTCACCAATTTAATATGTTTCTATTCAAGGCTAATAGATATAATACAAGAAAGAGATGGATGGGCGGACTGTGCATTTCTAGACCTAAAGAAAGCTTTTGACAAAGTACCACATAAGAAGTTGCTTAAGAAATTAGAAACTCAAGGAGGAATACAGGGCAAACTGCTAAATTGGATGGAAGACTTTTTGCAAGAAAGAAAAATGAGAGTGGTGATAAGAAACCAGCACTCAAAATGGGATGAAGTAATAAGCGGTGTTCCGCAGGGAACAGTACTGGCCCCAATAATGTTTGCTATATATATTAATGATATGGATGAAGGAATAGAAAGCTATATGAGCTTCTTTGCAGATGATGCAAAACTACTGAAAAGAGTGGAAACTGAAGAAGATTGTGAATCACTACAGAGAGATCTAAATATAGTACAGGAATGGAGTAGAAAGTGGGAGATGGAGTTCAATGCAAAAAAAGTGTAGTATAATGGAATTTGGAAAAAGCAAAAACAGAATAACAGAAGCATATGAATTGGGAGAAGGAATAAAAAAAGTAGAAAATGAGAAGGACCTGGGAGTCATTGTTATGAATAATATGTCACCTGAGAAACATATAAATAAGATTTTTGGAGAAACTTATAATTTAATAAGAACAATCAAAGTTGCATTTACATACCTGGATGAAGAAATGGTGAAGAAAATCCTAATCACCCTGATAAGACCAAGATTGGAATATGCAGCAACGATATGGTCACCAAGCACAAAAAAATGTATAAAAAAACTTGAAAGAATACAAAGAGCAATTACAAAACTGGCACCAACGCTCTCAAAACTATCATATGAAGAGAGACTAGATAAACTTGAACTACAGACACTAGAGCAAAGAAGAGAGAGAGGAGATTTGATAGCTATTTACAGAATCATGAAAGGCATAGAAATTACTGATAGAGAGAATCTGATAAAATGGGATAACAGAAATACAAGAGGACACGGAAAGAAAATAAAAAAAGACAGCTATAGAAGAGACTTGAAAAAGAACAGCTTTCCTCACAGAGTAATAAACAGTTGGAACAAGTTAGATGAGAAAGTGGTGTGTGCAAAAACAATACATGAATTTAAAAATAGTTTAGATAAAATGAGATATGAAGACGGGACCCCACGAGCATAGCTCCCCTTCCCGTAAAATACAACTAGGTAAATACAACTAGGTAAATACAACTAGGTAAATACACACACACACACACACTCACATGCAATAAAAAGACTGGAGATGTGTGTTCAAAAAATGCAGGGTGACCACTTCAAAGAGAAATAACCCAAGTAGAGCACTTTTGTGTATTACATTTTCAGTGCATATACACATATATGTGTATGAAGGACTACTATTGTATATATACACACACATATGCATTTTTTTTATTTGACAGGTCACTTCGTATAGGTGTAACCATATCGTTGGACTATTGGTGGGCCACATATGGAGTGGACGAGAACAGCAATGATTATGTGGATGCCTTGAGTGGTGCTCATCAAAGGTCTGCTGAAAGGATCTTGGATGGGTGTTTGAAGGTGAGTAGCTGCTGTCATATTTATTTTAAACTTTCTCTTTGATGAGACCTCTTACCTGGTTCTCTTACCTGGTGGGCTTCCCATCCACATCCAGCTTATGATGTAGGCAAGGAAGCCGCACTCTGCTGATACGCCAGCCCATAATTCTACACATGACCTTTATATATTAATTGCAACTGGCTGGATAGTGTATCATAAGCAGCAACATTGCATGGAGCTGTGTCAAGGTGTCGATTGGTACTGCCTTATGCAATATAATCAAATAATATATCACCGAGATAAGCTGCAAGACCTCGTTTGAACACATCAATATCACTGCAGTTAACAAGTTCTGCTGGCAATTCATTCCACAGATTCACACATCTAATACTAAAATACCTTCTCCGTACTTCTACTTGTGTTCTGGTGTGACCAATTTTGAAGTCATGGCCCCTTGTGCTACTCAACAAGGGTCGAGGGAACAAGTCATCACGAGAAATTGCTAGTTTCCCATGGAAAATATGCCAACATTTAATTATATCATGCCTAAGTAATCTCCCTTTAATTGAATATAAGTTAAGAGTCCTAAGTCGCTGCGAGTAATCCAAACCCTCCAATCCATGTATCTCCCTTGTCCATCTCCTTTGTACAGACTCCAACTGTCTAACATCTCCTACATAACCCAAGTTCCAAACTGAGGATGCATATTCAAGCAAAGGACGCACATGTGTGGTGAAAAGGGGAAGCATAAAAGAGTCTTGCCGATTAACTGTTGATCGGAGAATACTGGTTGATACTCCACTTGCTTTATGTACAATATTAGAAATATGTTGGTGAAATTTAAGTTTGTTATCAATACACACACCCAAGTCCGTAACTGATTCTGGTATTCTTTCCCTAAGGTTTTTACAAACTTGGTGTCCCTTTCCCTCTTACTCTTGCTACTGTTAGGATATTTTATTTATTTCTGCTGAACTCCGTCAGTAATAGATTTTCCGAGTTAGGTCTGGCAGTGAAAGCCAAGAGGATGATTGATTTTGATTGATTTGGTTAAACGTCACTAACTCCCCCACCCCCACCCCATTGGGAAGCTAGGACAGTGCCCTCTATAGTGAACTTTGTAGCATGGACTTTAATGAACCATACAGCCCTTAGTTCAACTTGCCCTGAGCAGGATTTGAATTGGTATCATCTTGACCTCCACTGCAAGTAATGATGCCCTAACCTGCTTGGTCAGCAGGCATCCAAAAACAAAAAAAATAAACCTACTAAAATCACTTGCAAAAATGGGCTTTGGACAACAGAAGGAAATTGTATTTACTGTCTATAAACAAACCATAAGAACCATACTTGACAACAGAGGGGATCATCTTCCTGATCCTTGCCTTTGTACCCCATCAACCTTTATGCTTTGTATGATTTTTGTTTCTTCTTGTAGGAGGCTACTTTTTCTTGTGTGATTTAGTATTGAAATTTATGCAAAAATTAAGATGTTTTATTTTCTGTATCTCCCTGATGACAGAATGGTGGCTTGTACGTCAAACTGGGGCAGGGACTTGTATCGATGAATCACATACTCCCGAAAGAGTACCTGGAGACTCTGAAGGTGTTGCAAGATAAGTGCCTTAATAGGAGATGGGATGAAATTGGACAGCTCTTCAAAGAGGATTTTGGACGATCACACAAGGCCATATTTGCAGACTTTGAAGATATACCAATTGCTGCTGCCAGTTTGGCTCAGGTAGGACAGATTATTTTGTGTTATAATTAGGTTTTATGTAATGCTTTACCATACTGTTAGATTTATTTCCTTTGCATGTACCTACGAAAAACCCTCTTGACCATGTAAAGGGGGGGGGGATGGCCCAGCTAAGGCATCCACCCTTCTATCCCACACCCATTTATTATCCCATTATTTGTAGCTCCTTGTGGATAAAAGGTCTTCCCTGGTCCCCCATTCACTCCTTGGTTCAGAAGCAATGCAGCAAGACACATCACCAAAGGAGGGCTTAACATATAAAGCGGGTTTACCTCCACCTCTTCGATAAGCTACGGTTATACTAGTCAATGGAATTGTTGGATTCCTATGATTTGGTTGGATTTCATTCAAGGATGGGGTGTAACTGTAGCTGTAAACTATGATTACACTCCAACCTTGGACAAAATCCAACTGAATCATTGGAATCCAACCATTTTATTCACAAGTGTAACTGTAGGTTTACATGTGACCCTCTCCCCTCAACCTCTCAAGTATTTATAGAGCAATCAAGAAATCTCTTGGGGATGATGTATATATAACAAAAAAAAAATCCTCTGTATGGGGACTGGCAGAATCAAGGCATTAATATTGATTTTAAAGTTTATGATTATATTCATGAGAGTTTAGGTTAAATGTGTGATTTTTTTCATGTTAGATCTCACTGGGAAGAAATTGGATTGTGTGTGACATTTTCTTTGTCACCAGATCACATTAGCAGGGATAGGAGGGCACTTGCAGATTGTCAGCTCTCCTGATGTGAAAAGTTGGAGGTAAAACAACTAAAATAGATGGAGAGAGATAGTGGATAACAAGTGTCAGCCCTTTGGGGCTGCATCTCCAGATGGGAGCAAGGATTCCATTAGGAATATCCAGTGTCTCACCTTGGGGACAATAATGTAGAGATGGGGTCATAGAGGTGGTATAGGAAAGAGATTTAAGGAGAGTAGTAAAATGTTAACTCCCTTCGGTACAATGTCACCTATGTAAGCATCATGAGGAGCAAGTGGGTATATGACGATGCTGGCATCGGCGTCTTGGTTATATTTATTTTGTAGTTGTGGCCGAGTGACCTCCATATTCTGTGAACTGGGCCGATCATATTTTCTGTGGTTATTAACATTCAGAGTGAAAGGGAATGAGTAATACACCTGTCACTTTATATTTTATAAAGCAAGCATTGTGATGCATTGTCGTACATCAGGCAGCTAATGCTACCTGTGAGAACTTGACTTGTTTTAAAGAGGTTAAAAGTGGTTAGCATTATGCTTTTTGAGTGAATACTGGTCTCAAGTCATTGAAGACTGTTGGGTGACTTGGTCCATAGGGATGGCACTTAAGCCCCTAAAATGTCAACTGTGTAATATATACCGTCAGTACCCCATATGGGATGATGGACCTGAGGTTATTGACAGATATTGGAGATGGGTATCAGGGAGATGACTTAATACCCACTCTTGCAGGACCACTAACTACTAGCAGGTGCCTGTTAGTGTACACGATGGGAGTTTAACTAATGTACCACCTATGCTGCCATGTGTCATCATCCTTGAACCAGCAGGCACTGTCTGCACAGTATGGGAATGTTGAAATATGAACAGACATTCACATCACCAGACTTTGTCCGTTGCATCCAAAATGTATTGAATGAAGGGTTCAGTGCATAGGAATTAGTAATGTGAGTTTGTTTAGTTTCTATTTACTGTCAGCGATTTGCTCTTTTTCAGGTATTTCGTGCAAAAACACATGATGGGGAGGAAGTAGCTGTAAAGGTCCAGTATATTGATCTCCAAGACCGATTTAAGGGAGACATCATCACAATTGAGTTGCTCCTGGACCTTATACAGTTAATGCACCCGAAGTTCAGTTTTAGATGGGTTATGCAGGTAATTGTCATCTTCATGGCTTATGTTTACTGCGAACAAGTTGTCATAAATTATTATTCAGTGCCCTGGTCTAGAATCCAAGTACTGGCTCTTCAGAACTGCATCTCTGGGTGGAGGTTGCCTTTTCATAGAGTATTTTAGTTGGTAGTTGTTAGTGGGATCCCAAGTGTAATGCACTTGAGGATCCTCACCCCCTCATCCTTGTCCTCATCATTTTTCCCCTGAAACTTTTTATTCTCATACTCTTTCTCCTTCACTTGTACAGTCAGGAAATAAAAATTTTCACCATTTTTACATACATACATATACCAAGGTTTTTTCCCCCTTACAAGGGAGGTAGCCAAAAAGGAAAAGGCATAAAATCATTCTCACCCATTCCATCCCTGAATACACTCCACACCCCTCCACCCTCCCTCTCATCTTAGCACCTCCTGGATGACGGGTCATCCCTGCACCTTCTCCATTGCTCTGGGTCAGAAGCAGTGTTGCAAGACATAGCACATCCACAGCAAGGCCGCTTCATTAAATTGGCGACCCCCCCCTCTCCGTACTCCCATGCATAAAGGAGAAGACGGGGAGAAATCCCTTTGGGCTGCGTCAAAATTTGCTCATACATACTACCTCAACCCCCATCCCCCTGCCCATTCCACCTCATGCATCACAACATCATCCATATACAACCATTCTCCATTCACCCCTGTCTTCTGTCATCTCTCATCCTTCCTCAACAGACATTCCCCTCTTCCCCAAAGCCCCCTTCACCCCATCCATCCACCTCATCCTAGGACGTCCCTTCATGTTCACTACCTCCACATCTGCCTTCCATACCTCTTTTACTAGTCTTTCTTCACTCATTCTTTCCATGTGTCCAAACCATCCTAATACTCTTTCATCAACCCTATCTCCCAACCCCCTTTCCACCCCTGTTCTCCTCCTCACCTCCTCATTTCTCACTCTATCCAGCCTAGTAACCCCCATCACACTTCTCAGACACCTCATCTCAAACACATTCAAACTCCTTCTCTCTTCCTCTCTTATGTTCCATGTTTCTGCCCCATACAGTGCTGTTGGCACAATCACTCCTTCATATAGTCTCCTCTTAGCATCCATTCCCAAATGTCTATTCCTCATTACACTTTTTAATCCACCAAGGCATTTACTTGCTTCTCTCAATCTACATTCTACCTCCACCTTCACTCCACCTTTTCCTGCCACATTTGCACCCAAGTATCTAAAACTATCCACTTCCTCCAGTCGCTCTCCCTTAATGCTCACTTCCAGACTACTGCCACTTTCACCCCTTGTACATCTCATCACCTTACTTTTACCCACATTTATCTTTAGCTTTCTTCTATCACACACTCTCCCAAACTCTGTCACCAACTTCCTCAATCCCTCCTCCAATCCTGCCACAAGCGCAGTGTCGTCCACAAACAACAGCTGGCTCACCTCCCACTTTTCTCCATTTTCTTTAACCATCTCCTATCCCTGACCCACTACCCTTGCATTTACCTCTCGCACTACCCCATCCATGTACAAGTTGAACAGCCAGTGCGACATAACTCATCCTTGATGAAGTCCCACCTTTACCTCGAACCACTCACTCTCTCCATTTCTAATCCTGACACAAGCTCTACTACTCTCATAAAAACTCTTGACAGCTCCTAGAAGCTTTCCTCCTATCCCGTATATCCGCAAAACCTCCCACAGTGCCTTTCTGTCTACCCTGTCGTAAGCCTTTTCCAGATCCATAAAGGCCCAAAAAAACATCCTTCTCCTTTCCTATAGCTTTCTCACATATCTGTCTTACCACAAAAATCTGATCTACACAACCTCTACCCATCCTAAATCCACACTGTTCCTCACCAATTACTCCCTATGTTCCTCTCCTAATCCTCTCACTCAAGATCCTCCCATAAGCCTTCCCAACTACACCTAACAAGCTAATCCCTCAGAAACTACTACATTCACACTTGTCCCCTTTTCCCTTGTAAAGTGGAACTATACAGGCACTCCTCCAGTCCTCCGGTACTCTACCCTCTCTCCAGCAAACATTAAATAACCTCACCAGCCAGTCCACCATCACTGTACCTCCTTTTTTTTTTAGACATTCTGCATGGCATCCATCCAGACCAGGTGCCTTACCTGCTTTCATCAACAACTGCCTTCACTTCATCCTTCCTTATTTCTCCTCCATTTTCCTCACTCATCACTCTCATTTTCTTCGCATTTCCCACTGCAACTATCTTTCCCTCCCTATCCTCCTTCACATTTAGCAACTCCCTAAAATATTCTGCCCATCTTCCCCTTACTGCCTTCTCTTCCATTATCATCTCTCCATCTGCACCTTTTACCTTTTCTTCTCTACTTGATTCGCCTCCTCTTCCTCTCTTAATTTCTTTCCAAAACATCTTATTACTTTCAAAATTTTCTGTCATACTCTTACCCCACTTCACATCTGCTCTCCTCTTTGCCTCCTTTACCTTTTGCTTTACTTCTCTTTTCTTTTCTTTGTACCTATCATATGACTCCCTCATTCTATTTTGTAACCAATCTGTGAAAGCTCGCTTCTTCTCTTCTACAACCTTCTTTGTTTCCTCATCCCATCATTCACTACCCTTTCTTCTATTTCCTCCTGTCCTTCTTGTTCCACACACCATCCTTGCACACTTTGTGACTCCCTCCTTGAACCATCCCCATTCCTCCTCCACACCTAGTTCACTCCCTCCCACTCCTCCTTCAGCTTCTTCTTGTACTCCTCCTTTTCCTTTTCACCATTTTTAGCTGTTGAAAAAAAATGTGAACCAAATTACTTGTAGTTGGATGTCTTATTTTCATAGGAATGAAAGATTCCAGCTTTTGTTTACAGTTGGTCTTGAGCTATGATTAATGATTCATTCTCCTCTCCTTCACCCTCTTCTCTCCTTTTCCTGTGCTCCCTCCTTTCCACCTTCCCCTCCTCCTCCTCCCATTCTCCTTCTTCCCCTTCTCCTCCTCCTTGCCCTCCTCCTCCTCCTTCTCCTCCTCCTTGTCCTCCACCTCCTCCTCCTCCTTCTCATACCCTTGAGCTGATGGGTCCGTTTATTGACTCTTGATTACAACAATACTTGATACCCCTACTCTTTCAACTCTTACTCTTCTTCCTCCTCCATATTGTTACCGGTGCCTTAGAAGCACATAAGGACACGTGCAAAGTGTTTCAGTGAGTATGTAACTTGTTCAATAAACCTTTCAGTCTTACAGATTGATAGTAGATTGAATGTTTTCATTCTATATCTAAGACTTACTTTTTTCCATGATAACAGGACTTGAAAGGAACCCTAGAACAAGAATTAGATTTTATCAACGAGGGGAAGAATGCG
This sequence comes from Oratosquilla oratoria, assembly GCF_046742065.1. NCBI lineage: Eukaryota > Metazoa > Arthropoda > Malacostraca > Stomatopoda > Squillidae > Oratosquilla > Oratosquilla oratoria. The sequence goes on from NC_134799.1 coordinate 4,726,647, forward strand.
GAAAGATGTGCCGAAGAATTGTCTAAATTCAAATATATCCATGTGCCCAAGGTGCTATGGAGTCATTCTAGTAAGGTAAGGATCACTTAATATGTTTAATTAGATGTGCCTTTTCTTGCCATAAGAGCTGCAAGCCTTCACCATATTCTTGTCAGTTTTAGGGTATTATTATGGATAATCATTGTTATTTTTAAATTAAACTCAATATGTAACCCAGACAGTAGAAATAAACAAATTTGTTTTTCATTCCTGCTGACCAAGGATTTTTGTGTGTAATGCAGTTTCAAAGTGAATTGATAAATGTAATGAAATCCATACCATATACTTACATACACATGTATAAGAACTTTTTTTCTTTCCCTGTGATTTTCAGAGAGTTTTGACCACGGAATTTATTCATGGGTTAAAAGTGAGCGACTCAGCAGGTATCGAGGCTGCTGGAATGAGCATGAAAGATGTAGACGAAAAAATAATCAGTGCATTTGCGGAGCAGATTTTCCACACTGGCTTTGTCCATGCAGACCCACACCCAGGCAATAGTAAGTCATAAGTGATAAGAATGAGGACAATGCCTTATTCAGCATTTTATACTTGGTGGCTTTCATTGATGGAGGGAGGGGTGGTGAATGGGACTGGAGTATGTGGGGATGGAATGGGTGGGAGTGGATTTATGCCCTTGACATTGGCTACCTCCCTTGTAAGGGGGAAAAAGCCGTTGGTATGTGTATGTATGTATGTAAATCTGATATATTTGTGGTTGGTCTCAGGGTCATGCCACTTGGTTGGATAGAGTCATCTTGTGGTAGAACAGAATCTATAAAGTATGATCTTATTGTCAGTCGATCACTATTACTCAAGGCCTCTTTTGCAAGAAACCCGCAGCCCCAAGGTGATTGGTTGCAGTCACTGGTTTACCCCATAAGTTACACAGAGAAGGGATTTTGTGTTGTTGTCTGAATAGGGTTAGAGTCAGTCAGTGTAGGATGAGGTGCTCAGTATCTTCTATATGGTGGTTGTATCTTGAGTAGCTGGATTCTGTACCCAGGCTGCATGTGATGGTACTATGCTTTTGTAGGGTGGTGACCTCAGTGCTGTTGTGCCATTGTGGTTCTTGGTTATCTTGTGAATGATTTCTCAGTTGGGTTGAAGTCTGGGGTAGCCTGGAAGTGTAGAATGTGTGCTTGTTTTGCGATCTTAGCACATGGAATATGTCTTTGGATGTGTTGTAGGATGCTGGGCCAGGTTATCATAGTTGTTAGAATAGGATGCTGGGCCAGGTTATCGTAGTTGTTAGAATAGGATGCTGCTGAGGTTTGTTTTATCGTGTTCAGTGGGTTGTACTTTTGTGATATCATGTGAGGGGTGGGAAGGTTTGAGGACTTGCAGAAAATTGTGTGCCTGTCATGGTCTTGTGCTGCTCAGTGGGAAGGATTTTGGTTTCTTGGTGTAGATATTTTATTAGAGTTGTCTTAGTGCAGCCTAAAGATTTATTGTGTGCTGTTTGTAGGAGGTCTTTGTTTTCTTAACTGTTGGGTATTGTGCTGTGGAGGCATAGTTAGGTGTAGTTCTTATGAATTTCTAATTATTTATGACTTTGCTTATTGTTGTGATGATTGTTTCTTTCTGTTATTCAAATCTTGTAGCTGCAACAGTTCACAATATGTTCAATTTCTTGTCATTTTCACTGTCAGGTCTTTGATGTGTATAGCAAAAGTGAGTCCTAATATGTAGGAGAGAGGCCAAAACTAGAGTATGGGATCCAGTATATTTTACCTTCCGCTTAGTATGGCTTCTTCAGAAAGAAGTCCTGCTGGGTCAAATGTAAAATATACTGGATCCCATACACTGCATTTGGCCTCTTCTACATAGCTGTGATGTAAGGAAGGGAGTTGGTGGGGGATGGGGGGCATTGAGAGAGTATGTGTGAATGGTATTTTGACACAGCCCAAAGGGATTTCTCCCTGTCTTTTCTTTTTCTGCATGAAGGGATGGAGAGGGGGAGTCATTGATTAAATGAAGTGGCCTTACTGCATTGCTTCTGACCCAGGGCAGTGGGCAAGATTCAGGGATGACCCATCATCCAGGAGGAGCCAAGAAAAGAGGGAGGGAGTGGAGTATGTGGGGATGAAATGGGTGGGAGTAGATTTATGCCTTTGACTGTGGCTACTTCCCTTGTAAGGAGGAAAAAGCCCTTAGAATATGTATGCATGTATTTTTATTTATTTATATATAATATATATACATTTTTTCTCCTCAGTATTGATTCGTCCAAGTTTACATGGTGGTGCTGAAATTGTATTGTTAGATCATGGCTTGTATCAGTACTTGCCTACTTCTGTCCGGCAACCCCTTTGTCGTCTGTGGAAAAGTATCGTTATGGGTGACCATGCAGGCATGAGAAAGAATGCTGCACAGCTTGGAGTTAAAGGTAAGTGCATGAAATTTTTCTGATAGGAAGTATGTCTTTAAATCTGATATTTATGTGATTTATGATATTGCAAAATGGTGTAAATATTTAGTTGTCAATTACTATATTTTATGGCATATAAGACAAACAGCATAAAAGATGCACCCTATTTCAGCAGGGTATAGTTAGGATAAAAGGTTTTTAGTGCTTTTACTGGCACTGTACAGGTAATTTCAAGTTGGCTATTGATAGGAGTGTGTTGAGACATCTAGGGAGGGAGGGAGGGTAAATGGGAGTGGAGTATGTGGGGATGAAATGGGTGGGAGTGGATTTATGCTTTTGATTTTTCCATATCTAATTCTAACACAGGCTCTACTACTCTCATAAAAACTCTTGATTGCTCTTAACATATTAATGAAAAGGACTGTAATTATAATAGTGATGTTTGAGTACTATTATTGTTATTGTGGAATCAGGCTAGGTAGAAGTATGTGGGTTAAGATTATAGCTTACAGTAACAAGTGTCAGAGACAAATTAGCCTATGGGAGACCTCAACTTCATATATAAGATGGAGGGGAATTTTTATTAGCTAATTTTTTGAGAGAAAATGTGTCTTGTATGCCATAAAATACAGTATATTCCTAAAGCATGGGAAATTGTTTATTTTTTGTTGGCAATTACCAATTCTTCTATACTTGGGGACATCATTGCATCAAAGAGGTTGTACAGAAAAGATTTAAGGAAGACAGTAGAAAGGAGGGATAATAGAAGTGAAAAGCAATGAACATTCAGTTTGCGGTGGAGATGTCTCATCTTAAAAGACTGGTATATGACTAATCTTTAGGGATGTCACTAAAGTGCCTAAGATATTGGCTACATAAAATTTATGTTCTCAGTACCCTACATGGTAAAGCCAGATGTACATATAACTAAAAGGGTAGTATTAATGGTTTGTTTAACAAACTATTAGTTATTTATAGTTATGTTATATGTTCCACCAGAACACACACTCTTGAAATATTTTCAAATACCAGGATGACTTATGTGAATAGCATATCAATTTGGACCTAAATAATGAACAAAAGTTGCCAATTAGTGCTCACTAAAGAAAATTACTTTGTAGAGGAAAAGGGTGAAATTAGGAGGGTTGCATATAAAGATATAAAAGTGGTAATAAAAAAAAACATATAAACTTTTGGAAACATAAGTGTAAGGAATGCTCCAAAGCCTAATAGGATCTCAGACTGGGTACTTAAATAGTGTAGGGAACAACTAGCAGTCATAGATTCATAACCTAATTATGTATTTGTTAAAAGACGGGACTGTGGCTTAGGATTGGACGAGGCTCAACTTTGTATTGGTTTGTTGAAGGGGAGCTAAGGAGCAACATCCAAATTACATACCAATGACCCTGAGCAGTATGATAACTAAATTGTGAGTAAAGTGTGAAAGACAGGTAGGTTAAATGCTTTTTAAAGATGGACATTTTGCCAAAGACTGGGGTGGTCTCACTAAATGGAACATATAAATAAAACCAAAAGAATACAAAGAAGAGTAATCAGATTGATCCCTAGCCTAGCAGGTAAACCATATGAGGAAATATTAGATGCCATTATGAAAAAAAAAAAAAAAAAAAGAGGAAAGAGGTGATGTGATTAGTGTTCAGGTCAATGAAGGGAATTGATAAAACTGACAAAAAAATCTCTTTGTTTGGGACAGGAGGGAGAGAAGAGGTCATGAGGACAAATTGTTAGGAATATTTGCTTGTAAGTTTAAAGGAAACCTATCACTACTTTTTATATACCATCAGTGATGAATTTGAATGATGAGTAACATAGAAACTTTTTATTTTAGATTGTTAGTACAGAAATAGATTTTACAATTTTTTAAAGCTTCCAGGCATGACTCAGTCTTTGTAGGTAATAGTGATGAAAAGCATATTATATTTACTGTAACCTTTTTATCTTAAAATATAGGAAACTTATGCTTTAAGTGTAGTTCATACTTAGTTTCTCTCTCTCTGCAATAGAGATTTGGGGCAGGAGACTGATTCATAATTAGTTTTGTTTGTTTCGAGAAATGCCCACAAGCATCCCTGTACTGATGAAAGTCAAATGCTCCATGAGTAATAAAGATTATATTATCTCGTAGTTAAAAAGTTTGAGGTATCAGTGTATGTGTTGCATAGTGTTTGTACATAATATTGCATTCTGGATGAGATTTTTGCACCACTTTTTTAATATTGTTTTGCTGTTGCTTTATTTGATTTGTCTAGCTTTCAACAGGCCTGCATCCTCAGCTTCTGTGCTACTTAAAGTTATTGTCAAAATAGACAGCACTCCACACATGCTAAAATTTGAGATATGTATTGATGGCAGATTTTTTTTTCTGGTGAAGGGAATTTAATATTGCTTTTGTTGTTCTTTGTGGTGACTTTGCAGGTTAATGAATATGTAGTTTTGGTTTCTATGTACAGCTGAAGAAAAGGAGAAGCTGTGTTGAAACTACGTCATTTATTCATTTGAACTATTCATCTACTGGGGATTTAGATTTAGGTCTCATGCAAGAGAGACCTAAGGTAATAAATTCATTGATTGCCATAAACAGTTATCTTGGAGTATATAGTGCATGTAGTCATTACTGTATTTTTTTAGTCATTGAATAGTAATATACATATAGGAGAGAGCCAAAAGAGGACAGTAGCTGCTAATGAACCACAACTAAAGGAAATTAATTTTGAAAAAAAAAAAAAAAATCTAGGGGTGACAACTACCACAAATCACATCCAAAACAACTCTGAGATAACATGTAAAGGCATAGGCATGCTGGATAAACATCAAAATGGAATTAGCTAAATGGTCTTGAATAACTAATAACTGTTATGAGTTTCTCTTGTCCAGAAATTTATAGCCTGAAAATAGCAGTGGTTCTCAGAACCTCTTGTAGATCTCACTGTGAAAAAGCTTTGGATTGGTGTCTGTTGTATTAGTGTGAGTCTACTTCTGTCACCACCTACCAGGAGGAGGAATGGAGTAACTGTCAGTTATTAGATTTTCTTGTGTGTAAAAATGAGGAGAAAAGAAAATCATAATTAGAAAATAAGGAGGCCTTAGGCCTGATCCAGAGAGGGTTCAACCAGATTATGATTATTTTTGTAGAACTATAGTAGTTTAAAATTAATCCCTTTATATTATAGTAGTGCTAGCACTTTAAGATGTCATGGTTTTCAATGAACGTGTGGAGAATTATCTAATAATACAAATTTATAGGTTATGATGGAAGTGCTACTCTTAATTAAGCACCAATTATAGGCATCTGTAATCTGTTGCACAAAACTAGCTTTTTGGGTGACAGGAGATTTCATGGTGTACAGAAAAGCTATTTGCCTTATGCTGTTAGGTTCACAGCATATTTGCCTTATGCTGTTAGGGCACAGCATATTTGCCTTATGCTATTAGGGCACAGCATGAATGTTACCAGAGGTTACTTAACACATTCCCCTGCAGATGGCTACAGATTTTTCTGCATGTTTGTGGCTCAACGATACATTGCTGTTGATGGGTCTAACCAGAAGGAGAATGAGATACTCGGACGTAAAGGTCCCAAACGCTTCAATAGGAATGATTGGAAGAACCTGTCGAAGGAAGATAAAGAAAAGGTGCAAAAGAGGATGGAGGAAGCCAGAGAGAAAATGCAAAAAGCTTTTGAGAACCTCCCCACCCAACTTTTTCTGGTTCTCAGGTAGTTATTAAGATTAACTTCAGGTATTAGGTAGGGGCTTGTGACACTATCCAATCCAGCATTGTCACCTAATAATGTACCTGTGCAGTAGTCATCAAAGAAGGTGACTGTCAGAAACTGATTTCATTGGTTATCTTAAGAACAAAAAATGGGAAATTACTCAAGTTTATTTTCTCTTTAGTCTTGAAATATTCGTAAAGTTTATTTGATTATTCTTCTTTGTACATAGACATGAAAGATACAGACGAAGTACAGGTTGAGAATCCTTTATCTAAAATTGCAAAATCCAGAAACATCCAAATTCTGAAAGTTTTTAGTGATAAAATCATAGAAGCACTTCATATGGAAAATATTAGAAAGTGTTTCAAACCTAGACAAGTCTGTGCTACTGTATATGACCAATAACGAACCACGTAAGTTTTGCATGTGGTGATGGGTAAATCACATGAGTTATTTAAATAATTATATATATATTCTTTTTTATAAAATCATGAAAAAATAAGTGGTATTATTGGTTATCTGGGAGCTATGAGTCTTCTGCAATGGATTGATTAACCAAAGTAATTTAAAGTAATCACAAATTCTACATTGGGGGGGGGGACCAATTTAACTCTAGTAATTTGCCAGTTTACCATGAAACTTAACTTTTTGTCAGAGAAATATACAGAGTCGGGGCTTCCAATTCCCATTTAGTTAACTTGACAAACATCAAATCACAATGACAACATTCTTCAACCACCGTTCCCACACACACACTCGCACTCACACACAGGACGAAATGATAGTGTGTGCAAAAACCGTACACAGATTTAAGAACAGTTTAGATACTGCAAGATACTGAGACAGGACACCACAAGCATAGCTCCCCTTCCCGTAAGATACAACTAGGTAAATGCACACACACCACTATTACCAACCACCACCACCAATCACCAGCCTTCACAACCACCACCACCAATCACCAGCCTTCACAACCACCACCACCAGAACCACAATGATTGGGAGATCAGAAAGTGGCATAAAAGTGGTAAAGAACAGGTTCAAAAGAACAGCATAAAGGAGGGACAGCTGGAGTACAAAAGTATTGGCCTTCTTTTATGAGTAAAGATACATATACCAAAAGCTCTTTCTCCCATACAAGGGAGGTAGCCAAAAAACAAAGGCATAAAAACCACTCCGACCCATTCCATCTCCACACACTCCACCCCCCTCCCTTACTCTTATCTTAGCTCCTCCTGGATGACGGGTCATCCCTACATCTCACCCACTGCCATGGGTCAGAAGCAGTGCCACAAGACACACATGAGTAAAGATAACATAAACAAAAGATGTGTGGCTGTCCCTAGATTATTGACTGCATGATGACATGTAGTCAATACTTTAGGGACCTCTTACATCCAGTTGATAGTGCCAAAGAATCACACAGATAGAGAAATTCCCAGATATAGTGCAATGACACCCTACCCATAAAAAGAAATCTACAGTCACTTAATCCCCTCTTTGCATCAAAGTTCTTTCTCCCTGTAAATGTAGAGAGAACTATTTTTTCTGCAATTCTTGACATGTACAGTACTTGAACATGTAATAGAATATGTAATGTAAAAAATGACAGGAAAGTACAGCGGAAAATTGTAATCCTTCTTGCTGATTTGAATTCTTGAATATGAGTGACATTGGATATGGCGTAATCAGATTTTAGAGAGATTTTACTGTACAAAAATAGCCTGAAATCTGAAAAAAAATATGGAATGTGAAATTTTCGGACCAAACATTTTGGATAAAGGATTCATCATATATGAAATTTATTTTAAAGTAAATGTAAATCCAAAATTAAATAGAATATTAGTTTATACATATGGCCTTTTCCCCTTTGTAAAGGAAATGAATGAGTCAAGCATGGTTTGGGTATAAAAAACAAAATGGAGGATTCTGAGTCTTCACACTGCCCCATGTAGTACACCTTTTACAACAAAAGTAATATGGTGGGTAGCATTCTTAGTCACCCTCCACAAAAGCATGAGAAAAGGAGTTATATTTTAAGAGTGGCATTGTACATTATAGTGTACATCAAGTATCATTTCATGAAAGGATGATGCAGCATAAAGGGATTTTTTCATCTGCTTTATACTGTTTTTGAGTAGACATGTAAGGGGTTTGCCATATAATAAATCAGATGAGATAAACCAGCTCCTGCTGTTGCAGACATACTGTATCTTGTTGCATTGCCTTTGACTTTAGCAGTGTGGCAAAGGACAGGAATGAATCCTTAAGATGCAGAGGGTGGAGGGGGTATTAAATAGGTTTTAATTAAGTGCATGAAGTGGGAGTATGCTTTGACTCGCCCAACCTCCTATAAAGGGGGAAAAGGTCTTTGATATGTATATACATATTTCTACTGGCATCAAAGAATTTATTTTATTATTATTATTTTGTGTATATATATATATATATATATATATATATATATATATATATATATATATATACATACATACATACATACATACATACATACATACATACATACATACATACATACATACATACATACATACATACATACATATATATATATATATATATATATATATATATATATATACATATATATTTTTTATCTCTTATTACTAGTATACCTCGTTCATTGAGATAACTGTGAGGCTAATTTAGTTCTAAAGGTTTGCTGGATTGTATACTATTGTCTAAGTATAAAGTAAAGTTTTGAGAGCATAGGAATTCTTAGGAACCATCAGTATTTGAATTTGTATACTCTTTTCCCTATAGTTTTTGTTCTGATGTAAGTAGGTAGTAATGAAAAATTATGAAAAAGCCTAAAGCTGAGCATCAGAGTTATTTTTCCATACCACAGAGTGAATTAATGGCTGGTGGCACAGTATTTGAATCACATCTATTCTAGAATAAGGCAAGGAATTTGTTTAGTATTACAATATCGCCCATTTTCAAAAATTATATCTATGCCTTCTTTTCTAAGGCTTTGCTGCTGTACTGTCCATTTATACTGTTCTCCTTTCAATTCATCATGTAGTAATATCAAATCTTAAAGTTTACATATTCCCTCTGGCTGATTCTTTTTTCTTATTGACTTCAACTATCGCTAGAATTTCACATGTTTTCTTTGAATATGTGGCTTGCCTCATGTATAACTGCCCTGCATGTGTGTATGATAGATGAACACTAACATTTGCACATTTGAAAAAAAAACTAGATTATTATTATTTAATAACTTTTTTATGCATGTGTTTTATTCATTTATTTTTTATTTATTTATTTTTCCTAACAGTTGAGTTCTTGAGTTCTGTGCTTACCCTGTTTTTGGGTTAGGATGTAGTGAAGGATATCTTGTTGATCAATATTTTCCTTAGAAGCTAGAGTTTTTGTTACCTTCCTCACATTACATAGAAAAAAAATATAGTACATGGTAAAATAAAATATTTGGGGCAACTTTTGTAATACATTATAGATAAATAGTCCACATTTTGTATCAGTTACAGAGCTGATATATTGTATTGATTAGAAAAATAGATTTTAGAGCTACTTCAGGAAATGTGGATTCACATTTCATCACTTTTTACTTAGCACCAAGAAGTGTGAAATGATGTTCTGGCTAAAACATTTTACTTGGTGTGATGTACCAAAGTATCTTTCCAGTATGAAAGAGACATTTTAAGTCAATTTCTGTTGGAAGGGAAAAAAATGCTCTCAGACAAAGAGAAAAGGCAGACAAGAAATGCTATAAAACTTGCCATAACGTGAGAATTAAAAATATGTATATACCATAATTAGTCTTTACTTTTTATATAAAAAACTAGGTAAATTTTAGTTTTTTCTTCATTTCTCAGTCAGTCAGTCATTGTGTTGCCCTGGTTTTCTTGCAGGAGATCCTGGGCACTAATGAGTTGGTCATGGCTACTGATTAAATCCATAAATCACTCAGTATAGCTGTCTGTTCTTTTCTCAAGTAATTGTATTGGAGTTTGCAAGATGATAATTACTTTTTTGCTTTACTTTGCTCATAGGCTTATCATTCCCTGTGCAACATTTTTAGAAAAAGAAATACATATATATATAATATATATATATATATATATATTGGTTATATCAGTTGATGAAGTACAAACAGAAAATTTTTTCAATAGAAATTATTTACATAATCAGAAGATGTAAGAAGTTGGACCTTGTTCATGCTGAATGGTGTATTATAGCCATTGTTAGGAAAATTATGTGACTTGAAGGGGTTCCTTAAAATTGAATAGAATCTTGGATTAGCCAAAACAAAATTCATATATATAGAATTTGACACACTGGGGGCAAATGGGTTATAATCAATAGTTTGAATGAGATTGTTGTAGTGTACATCACTTCCCGCTAAAGGGTTCCTTTAAACTGAATAAGATTGTCAGGCATTAGCTAGAACAAAATCCTTAAATTTATCTCATTTAATAAATCTGGTAAGAATGGGTTACACAGACATGCATACATACACAATAGTATGTGTAAAAACTATACACAAATTTAAGAGCAAACTAGACACTGCGAGATACAAAGATGGGACACCATGAGCATAGCTCCCCTTCCCATAAGATACAATTAGGTAAACATATCAACTGCTGCAGAGAAAAGTAGAAATATTACTCATTGGTGACCTCAGCTGTGGAGAAGTAATTTGGAAAGAATGGGAGACACAAGGTAGTGAAGAATCATTGAACATAACAGTGAACAAGAGAATGACCCAGTGAGTAAAAGAACCAATATGATACAAAGGTGATGCTAAACCCTCAAGACTGGACCTGATTCCAACAAAAGAACCAGAACTGATAGAATAATTGGATTACTGATGCCATTTAGGTAAGATTGATCATGTGGTTCTGGAATTTGTGCTGGAAGTGGGGGGAAGACTGAATCAAGAAAGGAAATGTACAAACAAGGAATATATAATATTTTGAAGGTAGAACTTGATAAACTAGAAAAAAAAACCACTAAAGATGCAGACTGGAAGGAGTTTTATGAAATAATGGATATAGAGAAGAAATGTAGTATAAAAAAAATTACAACACAGGAAAAGAAAAATAAGTACTGAAAAATGCTGGCAATAAACAAAAAAGACCAAGCTTAGAAAAAATTGTAAAAAATGAGAAAAAGACAAGATTATTACAATGAAGTCAGAAATGACAACACAAGAATACAAAGAGAAGAAAAAAGAACTTTCAGAAGGATGTAGTTGACAAATGCAAAGACCAACCCAAATTATTTTTTAGATTTTTGAATGGAAAGCCAAAGCTTAAAGTAGGAATATCCAAATTGAAGATATATATATGAGGACACAAGAGCAGTACTCAGCAGGGATGAAAGGTTTGAGGGAGAAAGAAAAATGGAAAGAATGAATATTATGAGTGACCTAACTTTGAGAAACGAAGAATTGTTTAAATTGTTAGGAAGATTGGAAACAAATAATGCCTTAGGACCTGATAAGATATCATATTGGATACTGAAAGAATGCAGAGAACAATTAGTGAACAAAGTACGCAGTTTGATGACTAGTTCACTGAAATAGGGTAAAGTACTATTAGACTGAAATCAGGAATGTGATACCATTTCCAAAGAAGGTAACAGAGAGGTACTGCTAAATTATAGACCAGTGTTCTTGACTAGTACAATAGTAAAGGTGCATGAGAAAATATTATAAGATAGGAAGAAATAACAAGAAATATTAATAAACTATTTGGATTCAGAAAAGTAGTCCTGTAATACAAACCTTACCTTCTAAGATTTTACTCGGGAGTGATTGATGTGCTGCATGGGAGACAAGGATGAGTGGACTGTTTATATCTTGACTTGAAGAAAGCCTTTGACAAAGTACCATATAAGATGTTGATATGGAAATTAGAAAACATACGAGACATGAGCAGAAACAAACTAGAATGGACAAAACATTTCTTAAAGGACAGACATGAGAACAGTAGTGAGATATGAAAAGTTAGAATAGAGAAAGTAACAATCAGTGTACCATAGGGCTCAGATTTGGCTCCTGTAATGTTCCTCATATGTATTAATGACACAACAAAAGAAATAAATAGCCATGCAAATCTATTTGCTTATGATGGAAAGATTATGAATAGGGTGAGAAATGAGGAGGATTATAAGATATTGTAAAAGGACCTGGATAAAGTATACAAGTAGAGTCAGGAGTGAAATGATTTTAACACAAAAATGTTAAATATTGGAAATGGGCCAAAGTAAAAAAAAAAAAAAAAAAAAGGAAAAAGACACAGTGGATTAAGAAATGGGAAATGAAATAACAGTGAAATCAAAGAAAGAAAGGGACCTAGGTACCATGATCATATATAACATCACCTGAAGTATACATAAGGAAAATAATAGGAAAGATGAAGCTGTTATCGGGTAAAAAGAAATGTAAGTGGCATTTCACAACATTGATGAGGACATGAAGAAAATAATTGAAAGCTTGTTATGTCCCATACTGGAATGCACAGTGGTCACCATACACAAAGAACATTGAAAGAAAAATAGAATACAAAATGATCCCTGGTCCAAACAACATGATACATGAGGAAAGATTGAAGAAACTGGGACTTCCCCCTATGAAGAGATTGACATGATATATTTATTTAAACTGGAAACAAGTTTAGAGAAAGTGGACAGAAAAGAATTGCTGGTATGAGAAGAAAGATGGAGAAGAGGTCATAGTAAATAACTGCAAATATAAATCTGTTTAAAAGATATCAGGAAGTATATATAAATTAGATGAAAATATAACCCAAGCTAACTCTACAAAAGAATTCAAGGCAAGGTTTGTCAAATGGAGAAAAAAAGACGGGACCCATTAATGAGCTTTGCTTCAACCCTGTATACTACAGTTAAGTAAAGTAAATACATAATCACACATAACACACACAGTTACACGCACGTAAGCACATGTGCATGTGCCTATCAAAGGTCCTTTTCCCTTTATAAGGGGAATGGCCTACTCGGGAACACACCCACTTTTTATATAATCAAAAACCCATTTTTCAGCTCTCCTGTCGCCCTGTAAATGTAGAGAGAACTATTTTTCTTTTGCAATTCTTAAATGGATCTTTGGATTTTCTTGGCAAAATTTTCCAAAATTTCTTTCCTTTACAGTTGAAGATTACAGACTTTTCTATGGCTTTGGCACAATGTTGTGTATCTTCTCTACAAGGCATCTTGACATATATTTGATAAGGGTCACTAGAAGTTCTATTCAGAATTCAATAAGTTGCCTGAAGAAGAAAAAAAGATGTGCAAATGTATTATGGAAATAATACTAGACATTCTGAGATGTATGCCCAGGACTGATGCTCATATTTAGGTAGAAAACCATGATATAATATTTCTTACTTTTGTGTAGTTTAACTGCTCATACACCAGCCAATGATGATAAGGATTCAAGGAATTATGTAAAGATGCAGCCAAATACTCATGTTTTAATGTAATAATACCCAAGGTCAAGAGAAATTTATTTTCAATCCTAAGGTTAGCTACTTGAGGAGTGTTCCTCACTCTATTTACTTTTAGTGTACAGGAAAGGATTCATGCTCATGAGGGTCTTTTGTCTTATTCCCCATCATATTTAGTTTAAATTCATTTGATTCAAAATTGGTGTATATCATTCAGGCTATTCCAGGAGTTAATGTATCTGTACAGAAAGCTGTATTCATAATGGCCTTCAGACATATAGTTGTAAAAATTTGTTCCCATGGGTTCATCATACCTCACCATCCCAAACCAAGAGATTTTTTCTGTCGATAACTGATTTAGGTTGTTTTACTGGAAACAAATTGCCATCAGTACAGACATTTCAGTATTCAGGGTATGTAATTTTATTTTATTATTACTTTTTTATGTTTATTTTTGTTTTGTCCAAGAAAAAAGGAAAAATGACTAAATGTTAACAGCATTTGCACCCCTACTACTGTATATAGCATCAGGGCAGGTTTCTTGTCAGCATGTTTTATCATTGTAAGTTCCTTTGTCTTAGGTGTCACTAGTGAAAACATTGTCTTTCAGACTATCTCTTATTTGCTGAAATGTTAATGCAAAGACCAATACAATTGGGAGGTTTTGGAAAACTGGCGACAGCAATTACTACTGAGGAACTTGAATATATGCAAGAAATGGCAGCCAAGAAATTTGATCAAATAACCGTAACTTTACGGGAAATACCAAGAGAAATGTTGCTAGTTATTCGGTAAGCATTTCCATCCTTTGTAGACCCTGATTACTTTGGCCATCATCCCATCCAAATCCTTGTGAAAAGGTCATATGTTGCGATAAGTTAAGGGTTGTAAGAGGAATAAAGTGGACATTCAGTTTATGATGCTAATGTATTCAAGTGAAATTGTACTTCGTGGTACATATAGAAAGTTATATTTGTGGCAGCATTTGTTGCTCATAAAAAGATTGATGTTTGAGAACAGAATATGATTAAATATGGCTATGAATGCAAAACTGAACATGATGTTGGAAAAATATGAAATGCCAAGAAGTTACTTCAAGTGCATACAACATCAATACATTTATTGTTGCTACACAAGATAAGTTCCATCATTAGATGTTGGGTGATGTAATACTGTGATTAAGATAAACATAGGGTGTTGAAAAATGAAGATGTTAAGCTTTCTCAAGTCAAACATAATCAAGAGATCAGAAAATATTTTTTGAAACAAGTGAATTTTAGTATCTTCATTATAATATAGTGTTTGGTACAAAGGGCATTTCAATACCAATCAATGGTTCTTGTGACTGAAACTGCTTAAGTTCATAAAATCCAGAGGTGATATACTGAAGAGCACAAGATTACTTATACTGTGATTTTATATGCATTCTCAAGATATACATTTGCATTAATATTAACAATGGATCACCCAACTTTCACTGACTGGAAACCTACAGTCCTGCAGTAGCTAGCAGTGGTGCTTAGATCCTCCTATAGCTCTTTCTGGGACTGTTGTCTTTTTTAGTTTGGGTCTGCTTCCTTGGCATTGGTTAGCAGGAGTAGGAGGGAGATCAATCAAACCATTGCCCCAGGTCTCTTTTACAGAAGGCCTGCAGCCACCAGGAAACCAGCAACAACCTCTGGGCGGGACCAGATATCACTTAGAGAAGAGATATTGTGCTCTTGTCTGGGGATTATTAGTGTGGTGCATAGTAATATTAGGTGCTCTGTCCACATAGGAGGAGGGGGAGGTAAGCAGTCATTGAATGTCAGCTCTCCTTGTATGAAAAATAGTTGAGAGAACTAATTAAAGCCAGTAGTTTGGGTTTGTTCCAGAGACTGAGAAAAACAACATCTTTCGGCTTCACCCCAGATGGAGATGAGCATTTGGATAGGTTTTGAAAAAGAGTTATTGTCAGCAATAACCAATGCCTCTGTTCTTGGAGACATTGTTGCACTGAAAAAATTGAGTCACAGAGTTGGTATGAGAGAGATTTGAGGAGGATAGCAGAATGGATGAATAGATTAAAAATTGTCACCACTTTATTAATTTATTTATTTTATTATATTTATTTATTTTTTGTAATTTGTTTATTTTTTTTTTTTTTTTTAGTAGTCACAAATGCCTTATGACTGGTCAGTGAGAATGTCATTAAAGTCTATATAATATTGACTGCATAAACTGCAATCAGTACCTCTTATGGTGTTGAAGATGGGTGGTGGGGAGATATACCTTTTGATGTTCGTCTTCCAGGATCACTACAGACTGGCAGATACCTGTCATTGGATCCTACATTTACATTTATTATATTATGTTTGATTAGGAAATTGACACTCTCCACACATATCTCAAGCACAGCACTGTAAATTTCGGGTCACAAAAGAATAGACAAATTAAAGAAAAATAGAATAAGCAAAATAATGAAGTAAAAAAGAATCACACGCCTGAAACTCAGTTTACTGTACAGATAAACCAACTCCTGTTATGAATAAAAGATTATATAGCCCAAGTCAACTTCATAAATAGTTAAAGCAAAATATGATTGATGAAGGAAAAGTCAAGGGAAAGTAATTTTCTGGTTAATTGATATTTACTCGTGTTAGAAATCAAAATGCATTAGAATATAAAAAAAAATGTATTTGTTCAGGGTAGCATAGGAAAACATGCTGCTGAATAGATTAAGAACTAACATTTTATTTTATTTTTGAGAATCACACCTATATTATAATGGACTGCCTGTCTGTTTATAATGTGTAAATGCAAACATCATGGTGCTGGTATGTTACACCTGAACATACTGGATTTTTTTCTATTCTATTTTATTTATTATACAGGGGGTCACCGCAATTCGACAGGGATGGGGCGGTCTATCATCGGTCGAACCTGGGTTCTGTCGAATCATGATGCAGTTTTCCCTTAGGAATACATTGTAATTAGGGGGGATAGTGACCTACCTCCAGCCCAGACCCCCCCAAAATATCACTATGACCTCTAAAAAACACTAACTTAGACTAAATCAGTAATATTAAAGGCTTCATTTTTATCTAATTTTGTTTATTAAACACATTAAGCTGCTGTACACTACCTTTTTGGTGGTGGATGTTGTGGCCTGCAAGTCCTCCCACAGTGACAAGGCACGCTCCTGCACGAGCCCCATGCTGATCGGCATCTTGCATTGTGTCCTGTCCTCTATCCACTTGATCAACATGTCTCCATCATGTCGAGACGAGAGTCCCTTGAGCCACGGAGAACAAGGGAATTCATGGAAGATGCTGATGCAGCAGCCTGGCGGTACTTGTCCCTGATCTTCGTAATCGTTGATACTGTTGATCTCGGGACACCCATTTCCGCTGCAATAGCAGAATGAGCCATACCTGCCTCACACTTTCTTATAAGCTCAAGTTTATCTTTGAAAGGCAGGAAAGTGTGTTTCTTAGGGGTGGGGCTGGAGGTGGACGTGCGTGGCATGGTGGTGGAACAGCAGAGCATGGCTTGCCTCGACGATGGCTGGGGCGAGAGTGAAACAAAGTGGCGCATCGGGAGTGGCGGCAAATTCGACCGGGTGCGTGGTGCGCGAGATTTGAATGTCGAATTGTCGAGTCTGGCTGTCGAACCTTGAGGGTTGGGTATAAATTAGCTACTGTCGAAATTGCGATAATTCGAATTGCATACGGTTGAATTGCGGTGACCCCCTGTATTATTTTATTTATTATTTTATTTATTTTATTTATTTATCTTTATCTATTCATTTATTTATTTTGGTAATTGTTATTTCACTGAGTGAGTTATGAGCCAATCTAATGGCTGTTGCTGGTTACCTGGGGCAAGAGACCTAGGGCAACAGATTGATGGAATATGAAAAAAAAAAATATTACATGGAAAATAAAATCATACAATATTGATTTATAAACATATTAATGACACCGGCTAACAAAACAACTGCAGTCAGTCAGTTGATGGCTGGCTTCTCTGATGTAAATGTGCACAGCCAACATGCAGCTCTTGACTGACACATCACTCTTATAGTCCACATGTGGTTTCCTAGTAGAATACCTGCCTACACAAACCTGAAATGTGAGAACAGGTATTCATTGGTATGCTTCAGGAATGGTATTTGATAAGTTCATTGTATTAGAAAGATACCATAATTGATAATGCTATCCAAATAGTTTCATTACAAAAGAAAAACAGAATGGATTGACAGATGATTTTATGCACATGAGGTACAGACTTAACCCTAAAGGAAATATTAATGAACTGAGAAACCCCATCAGCAGGAGATTGAATTGTTAAAGGGGTTTTAGTCAATTGAAACCTACATCAGATCAGTAACAGAGTTCATTGTCATTGGTTGGAGTGAATTGCAGAAAATGTTATTTGAGTTGGAAGGTTAAAACCCTTCTAAAGAGTTATCAGTGAATGAAAATGACAAATGCTAACAAAAATGCTAGGTAACATCATATGAGAATGAAGCCTTTATTCCCTTGAATGCGCTGGCAGTATAATTAGTAGCGTGCTGGTCTTGCATTTACTTAGAAGTGGGTTCAAATCCAGCACTTCTCTCCATTTCCTAGCAGTGATTGTTATCTGCCCCAATAGCCCAAGCACATAAGCAATAGTAATTGCTTTAACCACAGCTTCGCACCTCCTGGCTTAGGCTCCTCACCTTTACTATTTAACATTTTGAGGGTTACTATATTCATACATATAACCACATTGTGGGGGCTAGGAGACAGTGGCCCCTACTATGATTGTGGAATTTCTGGAAACGATCCTAAGCCCTCTTAGACACATGCTATACACAAAGATCCATCAGGAAGCACCTAAAGCAGAAGTGGATCGAGTGAACTTGAGGGGAAACCAAGAATAAGATGGATGGGGTGAAAGGGGATTTGAGCAAGAGGGGAATGTCTGTTAAGCAAGGAAGGGAGAAGGCAGGGGATAGAGGTGAATGGATAATGATTGTACTGTATATGGATGATATGTCGAATCAGCCTGAAAGGATTTCTTCCTGTCTTTTCTATTTTCTGCCAAAGAGGATGAGGAGAGAGGGTTGCTATGTTAATGAAGTGGCCCTGCTGTGGATTTACTGTATCTTGCTACATTGCTTCTGACCCAGGCAGTAGGCAGAAGACAGAGATGACCCTTCATCCAGAAGGAACTAAGATAAGAGGAAAATAATAGATGGATGATGGTAGGGGAATGGGTGGAAGTGGGTGTGTGCCTTGGCTGGTTACCTCCCTTATTAGGGGGTGAGAGGCCCTTGGTATATAGATAAACCTTCAAACAGCCAATATTATAAGAAATAAACTATTCAACACAAACTAACAGTAATTGGTTAGATTCTAATATTTTTTATTGTTCATAAACATACTAGTAAGTTGCTTTGTAGCAAAGTTATTACAAAATAACAACTTTTAATAGTAAATCACCCTATCACAGTCAAAATTCCTTCTATGAAAAAAATGCAAATATATGAACCCATGACTGGAACCATTAAATGTTGGGAATTACCTGTACTCAGTTTATTTACTACATCTGTATTCTTGTGAAAGATTTAATGAGGGAAATGTACCAAGAATTTCAAAGGAAGAGCATACTGACAGGAAACCTTTTGGTCCATAACTAGGAGTTATAAAGGCTTCATTCTTTCATGGTGTTTCCTCTAACAGAGTTGACAATGTTGTAGATGTGGAACAGCATGTAAGAGCATGCAAGAAATGACCACCCTCAAATATCTGCACACAAAGAAAAATTGACAAAAAATTGTTGGGGGAGAGTTAAATGGAGGGAAAAACATAAACTAAATGAAAATATGAACATAAGAACAATGAAGAAAAATACACATGTATTAATATGTATGCATTGAAAAGGTAATCTAAACACAGATCATTTAAAGGGCAAAGTATATTAGAACATGAATTTAATTCAAGAAAAAGGAGAAAGAATAATATGAGTTCATCATAATCAACACTGAAAATGATGACTATTACATATTTCATGACCAAGTCAACAGTTCTCATGACAGTGTGGTGGAAGGTATGGAATGTCCAACTTGTTCATGCAATCTTGTTCCCATGAAATTCCAACTTGCCCACAACAAGAATGTAAAAGATAAAGGATTTTTTTTTCTCTCCATAAATCCAGCATCTGTGCTAGTACAATCTTTACAGTGTAGCAGTGTTAGAAAAAATGAAAGGGAATATAGTGTATATCTGAAACAGTGCTGCTGGTTGAAAGAATTTTTTTGATACATAAATAATGTCTCTTATTTAAGCATCACAAACTGACAGTCCTCTTTACAGTAATCATATCCTTTCTTTTTTTAGAAATGATTAAAGATTTATTCTCCAAAAGAGCAGTATGGGGTGGTTAAATTATTTATCAAGGAAAATAAGAATGCATTTTGATCTAGGAGGAGGAATGGGGATTTATCTAGAAATGTCCCTAGAAATATAAGTTTATGTGTGATATGTTGAGTAGATTCTGATAACTTCATGATTACTAATTCGTGTTTGATTTACAAAGCAAATATACTAACACAGTTGTCATGTAATAGTGTAATGTCTGAAGGTCTACTCTTATCAGCACCCAATTTCTTTTAACAATTTTAAACTATTCTGTTTATGTACCAATGGGCTTTTTTCCCTTTGTAAATACAGTCTATATATAAATGAATAATTCCTTCATACCTATTGAAGTGTAGAATCATTGTTCAAAGGCTGGATGCTTTATTGTGCAAGTATCCTTTGGAATAGCCAGCCCAACATTTTCCTAGTCAATTTATCACTTGAATATATCAGATATTATTGTACTTAGCCGATTAAATATATCAGATATTATTGTACTTAGCCGATTAAATGAAGCGGCCTTGCTGTGGATGTGCTGTGTCTTGCGACACTGCTTCTGACCCAGGGCGGTGGGCAGGGTGCAGGGATGACCCGTCATCCAGGAGGTGCTCAGATGAGAGGGAGGGTGGGAGGGGTGTGGAGTGTATTTAGGGATGAAATGGGTGGGAGTGTTTTTATGCCTTTCCCTTTTTGGCTACCTCCCTTGGAAGGGGGAAAATGCCTTGGTATATGTATGTATGTATGTATTGTATTTAGCTGTATATCTCTTGTGGAAAAGGAAGTTCTTAGGATGGTAAAAAATATGATACGGTTATGATGGCTTACATCATATATTGGCTGATGTATGAACAGATAATTGCATAGATTCCTTTTCTTAATTCTCACTATGTGTGTGTGTGTGTGTATATATATATATATATATATATCTATATATATATATATATATATATATATATATATATATATATTACTTTTACTTATTTTTATGTGTGTGTAGTCTTGATAATGGATATTTGTTACATGATGTTGGTGCTCATTATTTTGACACTTCACCCAGTCAAACTGTGATGCTGAATATCAGAAATAAGCAAATCCATAGAATGTCATGGTATTTTTTAACTTAATTGTCAACTCTTCAGTGAGAAACGGATTTCTATCCCATCACATAAGATTATTTGAAGACTGAGCATGACCCTACTAAAATATATAATTTTTAGATAATCAGGACAATTTTTTATCAAGTAATTACCAGTTGTGTATAAATGTGACTACCTCATGTTGCCAGGAATATAAACACGATCCGTGCTATTACCAAAGACCATGGCGGGCTGGTTGACCGCTACACCCTCATGGCTCGATCAGCCACAAGAGGTGCCTTCGTTTCCCCCGATGCTGCCTTAACAACAAGACTCTTAGGCTACTGGCAACAGTTTACCTTTGATATGAGTCTTAGGTATGTAAATAGAATTATCCAAGTTGTGTGTTGCATTTATTGTCAAAGCCTTAGTTTTGGAGCATTGATTGTGAGTTACTTGTTTGTATGTGTGTATTTACCTAATTGTAGGAAAGGAACAACTTTTGTTGGGTCCCATTTCCTGCTCCTCAATTTATCATACCTGGCTTTAGATTCATGAACAGTTCCAACTTAATCTATATGTGTATTTACCTAGGTCTGTTATACAAGAAGGGGAGCTATGCTCGTAATGACCCGTATTTATATCTCGCAGCATCTAGTTTGTTATTAAATTCTTGAATGGATTTTGCACACACTATTGTTTCGTCCAGTTTGTTCCACTGGGTGTATTTTTTTTTTTTTTTTCTCTTTCTCAGATCTCTTCTATAACTACCCTTTTTTGAGTTTCTTTTCATGGCCTCTAGTTTTTCTTTTATCTCACTTTAATAAGTCTTCTCTATCAAGGACTTCCATGCCTTTCATGATTCTGTAAATGGCCAATAGATCTCCTTTTTCTCATCTTTGTTCCAGGGTTGGTAGTTCCAGTTTAGACAATCTTTGCTCTTATGTCAATTTTGATTTTTTTCTTTTTCTTTTCTTTCTTTTCTTTCTTTTTCTTTTCTTTCTTTCTTTTTTTCCAAACTCCATTATACTGCATTTCTTGATGGTGAAGTTCACTCCCCACTTTTGGCTCCATTCCCAGACTTTGTCCAGGTCTCTCTGTCTTTATTTGTACTTACTTTCATTAGTAGTTTTGTGTCATTTGCATAGAAGTTCATATAACATTACACACCTTTATCCATGTCTTTTATATATATAGCAAACATTATTGGAGCTAATACAGAACCTTGTGGGACTCTACTTATCATATCTTCCCAGGTCAAGTTTTTATCTCTATGTATCACCCTGATTTTTCTCCCATGCAAGAAATCTTCCAACTATTTCAATAACTTTCTTTGTACACTGCCTGTTGTTTTGAGTTTTCTTAATAGCTTTTTGTGTGGTACTTTATCAAATGCCTTTTGTAAATCCAGGAAAGTACAATCTACCCATCTATCCCTTCCATTATATCTATTAACCTTGAATAAAAACAAATCAAGTTTGTGCCACATGATCTTCCATGTCTAAAGCCAAATTGTTTTGGATTCAGTATATTGTTTTCTTCCAGAGGTTTAGTCCATCTACTTTTGATAACTTTTTCACATTTTAGCTTTTGTGCTTGTAAGGGAGACTGGTCTATAGTTTGTTGGGTCTTCTTTCCTTTATATATTGGTACAATATTTGCATTTTTCCAATCTTGTGGTATCTCTCCTTCTTTGAGTGAACAATCTATTATCTTATATATTTTGTCCATTGATTCATCTATACATTCTTTTAGTATTCAGTTTGCAATTCCATCCAGTGGAGAAAATAAGCAGTTGATGGTAAGCTCTTGTGTATTACATCATTCTCCTTACAGAAGTTAGAAAAAAAATTATTGTACACAACACAACAAAAGAAATAAGTTTGTACAAAAAGCAGCTCTAGTCTCTAATTTCTGTATTGTTTGTCTGAAGATAATACATGAGAGATCTTACTGTCAGCTGTGTATTTCCTCCAGTAGTTTTTCTTGCATTTATATCTCATGGTGAAGTGGGGTTCCTGCATATGTATGTATGTGTATATATATATAAGGAAGGTTTAATGTAGTAGCACATTTATAATATAAGACTTATTGACCCACTGTCGGAGAATGAGATAAGATGGACAGAAATTCTGTATATTTCGACCACTATCTGTGGTCCTTTTCATTATTCTGCTGAAAGGACCACAGATAGTGGTAGAAATATACAGAATTTCTGTCCATCTTATCTCATTCTCCGAATTCTGCTGAAGAGGATCACAGATAGTGGTCAAAATGTACAGAATTTCTGTCCATCTTATCTCATTCTCCAACAGTGGGTCAATAAGTATTATATATATATATATATATATATATATATATATATATATATATATATATATATATATATATATATATATATATATATATATAGTGGAAACGTAGAAAACACCAAACTCAGAAGTAGGTAATTTATTCCCAACGTTTCGAGTCCTGTCCGGGACTCGTCCTCAGGGGATACAATGGGGTACAGAGATTACATGGTCTTAATATACTAGTAGCTATGCCCGCAGGGGTGGGGGGGATGCGGTAACCTGCCAGAGGGGGTGGGAGAGAAGGTAGGCGCTGTGACCTGGGTCAAGTGGGAGTGTGGTGGCAGAGGGATGGGGGGGAGGGAGAAGGTGGGGAAAGCCACTTTTACCCCCCGTCATAGTCCGTGGTACCTGTCAACCTGTTCCTTGCTCCTGTGTATATAGGGTTGAGTGTTATGGACCTGTTAATGCTGTCTTCATTAGTGGCCCACGCTTCTAAGAACAGTGCTTCCTTTCCTTGTATCACGGTATAGAACCTTAGGGCCCTGCCAGTCGAACTCGTGTTGATGCAGTTCAGTGTGTTTGTACACTGCCAAACTCTGGTCCTTTCTGCTTACTGCCCTTTGGTGTTCCTGTAGTCTGGTACTAGCCTGCTTTCCTGTTTCCCCCACATATCTCGCTGTGCAATCGGAGCAGCTGATGCTGTACACCGCCCCGGGCTGGTTCAATTTGCTCACCTTATCCTTGGCGAGCTACCGTTCCTGGACGTACTGGTGAAACGCGTGGGTGATATTTTGGCCACCAGCGAGTACAGGAAGGCAACGCATACCGACCGATTGCTGGATTTCGGTAGTGATCACCCGATCTGCCACAAGAAGAGCATGGTGAAAACGTTGTGGAACAGGGCGGAGAGGGTCTGCTCCACAGAGACATCGCTAAAAAAGGAAAGAAGCCGGTTGAGGAGGGTATTCCGAGCTAATGGCTACTCGAATCATGTGGTGAAAAGGTGGACGGTACTGCAGAGAAGAGAAACAGACCGGTGTGAGACAAGAACAACCACAACCAGGATATCGGTTCTCTACGTGAGGGGGGTTTCAGAGGTTGCAGCGGGCGTAGCTACTAGTATATTAAGACCATGTGATCTCTGTATCCCATTGTATCCCCTGAGGACAAGTCCCAGACAGGACTCGAAATGTCGGGAATAAATTACCTACTTCTGAGTCTGGTGTTTTCTACGTTTCCACCATTATGGTTCCCGGACTCCAGCTTTTTTTGTACACATATATGTATATATATACATATGCGTATATATATATGTATATATATATATATATATATATATATACATATATATATATATATATACATACATACATACATACATACATATTTACATACAAATACAAGTTGATTCTTTGGAGGTGAGGTGGCAGATGAAACTTAAGGCTAGTGTATGGACCTCTTGGACCCTCCTCACTGTGTTAGTTTGTTTTTCTGTCTCTTGTTTTGTATTGTTTTTCAAATCTGAACAGGATATGGCATTTAGAAATAGGTTATAAACCCCTTATCACTGTTTGTTTGTGCTGTGAGTGTAAATAATTTTCTTATTTTCAAGATCTTAATGTAAATTAAAAAAATAATTTCTATCTTAATGATCCTGCAGGAAAGAAGCCATCAAGATGTGGGTGTTGAAGAAGATGATGTACCTCTTGTATCTCCTTGGACGAGCTCCTGATATGTCGCAGTTTACTGATCAGATATAAAGTCCAAAGATGTACAGTATATATTTTGCAATAGGACCTTATTGTTATACAGGAAATATCTCGCACTTTTCACTGTGTAAGTGGAACTTCCTATCTCAAATGTATTCTTAAGAGATTAAGAATTCAGCATTTTAGTAGCTACAGAGGATCCAAGATGGTTTTAAAGCTATTAAGCATTTGTTACAACATACTTGCTTTAATATTTCATGTGGTGATGAGCAATCGATCCTTCAGAATTTATTCTGGTCAGGACCAGGAGACATCTTATTTCTCAGGTACTTAAGAAGGTTGTTTGAACATTTAAGATATACCTTATTGTTCAATATAATTACTGTTATTTATTTTGCTATTAAAGGATTATTGTGAGACTGGTATAATGTACAGTTAAATATTGAACAGCACAAGTCGATACATTTGTACATAACAATAGTCCGCAGTAAATGATATGCTCACATGCCTCACATGTACAAGTTTATGGACAATTTATAGTTTTTATATACATACTGAAATGTTAAATTTTTTATATATATATTTATGTGTACATGAATGTACACTCAAGCCTTATTTATTTACATGTGGTATTACAGATAGAGTGCTGTAATCTGTGTAGATATTTAGTTCCATTTAGACACACAATCATATACGAGTATACACACACACGTGCATACATACACACACAGAAGGTAGTGAAGAATCATGGGGCAACATTTATTGAACATAGCAATTAATTATATAATGACCCTTTGGTTAAAACAAATAACACTTAACAGAGGTGATGATAAACCCACAAGAATGGACCTCATTCTGACAAAACCAGAGGTGATAGAATCAATGGATTACTGATGCCCATTAGGTAAGAGGGATCATGTGGTTCTGGAATTTGTTCTGGAAACAAGGAAGACAGAATCAAGAAAGGAAACATACGGACAAGGAAGATTTGATTTTTTAAAGCAGACTTTGACAAACTAAAAAAACACATTAAAGATGTAGATTTTAGGGAGTTTTATGATACTAGACATAGAGAAGAAATGGATATTCTTAAAAATATTTACAACACAGAGGAAAAAGATGTACTGAAAATGACAAAGAAGAAAAAAATGGTTCAACAGAAGATGCACTTTGAAAAAAAAAATGAAGCAGACAAAGCATGGGAGAGGTGGCAAAAAAAAAAAAAAAAGACAAAAGATGATTACAAAAAAATCTGAAATGAATATACAAGAAAATGGAGAGATAAGAAAAGAATTTTGAGGAGGACCTGGTCAATAAATACAAAGATCAACTCAATCTATTTTACAAGCGAGCTGAAGCATAGAGTAGTAATATCCAGATTGAAAGTTGAAGGAATTGTGTATGAGGATGCAAGAGCACAAGCAGAAATAATGAATAAAAGCTTTCAGTCAGTACTCAACAGACATGAAGAGTTGTAGAGAAAAAAGTGGAAAGAATGTGAACATTGTGAATGACATAACAGTGAAAATTGGAAGGAATGCTTAAATAGATAGAATCATTGGAAACAAGGAAGGACACATGACAAACATTGGAAACGAGGAAGGATACATGAGAAAAACATTGGAAACAAGGAAGGACACATGACAAACATTGGAAACGAGGAAGGATACATGAGAAAAACATTGGAAACAAGGAAGGACACATGACACGATGAGATATCAAATTGGATACTGAAAGAATGAAGAACAATTGGTGAACAAAGTGCACAATTTGAGAACTAGTTAACATGAACAGGGAGAGGTACCTATAGACTGGAAATCAGCAAATGTGATACCAATTAAAAAAAAAGAATGGGTAATATAAAGGTGCTGCTAATTTATTGACCATTGTCCTTAAGTACAATAACAAAAATGTGAGAAAATAAAACAAGATAGATGAATGAAATCTCTCAAAGCCAAGAAATATTAATCAAATTGGATTCAGAGAAAGAAACTCCTGTATTACAGACTTAATAAGTTTTTACTCCAGAATGACTGATGTGCTGCATGAAAGGGATGGGTGGACATTGTATCTTGACTTGAGAAAATCTTTGACAAAGTGCCACACAATAGATTAATGTAGGGATTAGAAAACAGGCCTCAAGGATTTCTTAGAGGGCAGATGTATGAGAACAATAGTGTGAAATGAAAAGTAACTAGTGGTGTACCACAGGGCTCAGTTCTGGATACTGTATTGCTCCTCATATTTATTAATGACATGATGAAACAAATTGACAGCTATGCAAACTTATTTGCCGGTGATGCTAAGATCACATAGAGGGAGAGAAGTGAGAAGGACTGTATAATGTAAAGGTACCTGGATAAACTATATGAGTGGAGTCAAGAGTGGAAAATGAGTTTTGACACAGAAATGTAAAATATTGGAAATGAACCATAATAAGTAAAGACCAACAATGGATTACAAAATGGGAAATGAAATAATAGCAAAAGCAAAGGAGCAAAAGGATTTAGGTTTCATAATCAAAGATGACCTATGTTCTGAAGCCCACATAAGGAAAATAACAGGAGAGATATACAAGTATAAGTTGTCGAAAAATATAAGTGGCACCTCACATTATGGATGAGGACATAACGAAAGTCTTTGAAAGCTTGTTATATCCCTGACTGGAACACACAATGGTGATGTGATTACCATACTTAAAGAACAATATAAGAAAAATAGAATGCAAAAGGTGGTTAGCAAAATCCAAATAGCATGATATATGAGGAAAAATTTAAGAAACTGGGACTTCCCATTTTGTAAGAGCAAAGAGAAGTGAAATAATAATAATTAAGATATTCTATCTATTTATATACCAAGAGCTTTTTCTCCCTTATAAGGGAGGTAGTTAAGTCAAAGACATGTACCTACTCCCACCCATCACCTTCTCCCCACTCTCATCTTAGCTCCTCATGGATGACAGATCATCCCTGTGTGCAGCCCACTGCCCTGGGTTAGAAGCAATGTAGCAAGACACAGTACATCCACAGCAAAGATGGAAACCTGAAACAGGTTTAGAGAAAGTGGACAGAAAAGAATCACTTGTACAAGAAGAGGTTATAGTAAGAAATTGAAGAAAGTAAGCCTTTTTAAGAGATGTTATAAAGTAGCTCTCTACATAGAAGTGTAGGCTTGTAGAACAAGTTAAATGAAAGTATAACCCAAGCCAGCATTATGAAAATTGAAGGCAAAAAAGACGGGACCCAATCAACATTGCTCCAAGCCTGTACATTACAACAACTAGGTAAACATACACACACACACATCATTACATCAACCCTGAGGTTGTCAGGACCTCTCTCTAGGTAATTATGGAATACAGAGAAGAGTTGGCAGACAATATTTATTGCCACATTGTGTGTTTGTTAGAAGGGATTGCTTCAGAATTGGAAATGAGACAGTGTAGTCATCTCTAAAAGAGAAAACAAGGAGGAATCACTAAATTAATGACCACTGTTCCTGGCCAGTACAGTAGCTAAATTGTGTGAAATAATTGTGAAAGATGGATTTTATATTTAAAGGAGTCCAAGATTTTGGCAGACAACAAAGTTGGATTGAGGAATTAAAGATCATGTATATGTCAAATTTGGAAAGATTTTATTTAAAGGTAGTTGATGTGTTGCTGGAGAGAGGAGGGTTGGAGTGTGTGTACTAGAGGAAGCTTTTTGATAAGGTACCATACAGATAAAGTCTGTGCACATGGAGAGAGGAAATGCAAGGTATAAATAACTTATGCACCT
This sequence comes from Oratosquilla oratoria, assembly GCF_046742065.1. Taxonomy (NCBI): domain Eukaryota; kingdom Metazoa; phylum Arthropoda; class Malacostraca; order Stomatopoda; family Squillidae; genus Oratosquilla; species Oratosquilla oratoria. The sequence goes on from NC_134799.1 coordinate 4,755,500, forward strand.
TTACTCAGGACGTCACCAAAACTTTAAACAATATCAGCTCACGTTATTTGGAAAATACTTGATTTACAGACAACAGTAGATTTTCATTAAAAGATCTCGCACACTGGTTGCGACAACTGGTTACTTAAAAGCATTGCAAGTTTTGTAAGATGATTTAAAATTATGTAGTTTGTACATGGTTAGAATGTAGGGTTCCGTACAAAAAATGGGTGGGGTGGGGAGTCATTCAGCTGTCTGCAACCAGAGCTATCTGACAGTTATCTATATTACTGTCGAGAAATAACCATACTGTGGATCATCAACAGTAATTCCATTTTATTTGAAGATGTTTTGGAGGACCCTGACAGTAATGCCAAGGACCATTACTCAGTATTTAGGATATTCCCAGGAGCAGTATGCAGTCAACCCTTGATATAACAAACCATTTGGGGGGAAAGTTCTAACATTATAACCAAAACTTTTGTATATCACTGTGGGTATATTTTCCTGTCATGTGTTCAAACATAAGTGATACATGTATTGTTGTACATGTAAATATAAAAACAAGAATAAAGTATGATGTACTACAATGGATTTTTACAGTACTTTACTGTACTAACCATGCTAGAACGTGAAATTAAAGTCACAGTAGATTTAGATGCTGTCACCGCCAATATCAGTTTGTAGTTTGGAAGGAATTTGGCATTTATCATATCCAACTGCATAATTATTTGTTAGTTTTCATATTGTATAACCATTTAGGTTTGTTATATCAGTAGGTAGTTTAAATGGAATATGGAGTCCATCATTTAAAATTCACTATCACAGGGATTGCTATATTGAGTGTTTACTGCATAGTGCAGGATGTTGGGGGAAAATCTTAATATTTCTCCTTCGGTTATTCAAGGAACCAGGGCCAATTTGGTAGGAACAATAAGTGTTTTACTTGTTTGATGATGAAGGTCCAGTGGATCCAAAATGTAGTTATACCACACATTGGTGACTGACATACACCATGGGAATGATGTGAGGTAGATTTGGATGGTTATGAGCATGGAGCAAGCAAATATATATATATATATATATATATATATATATATATATATATATATGTATGTATAATTGTGTGTACATGGGTACATGTATTTATAAAAGGTCATTCCTCTTTATATTGTAAAGGAGGTGACCAAGTCAAACATCTTGTTCATGTTCATGCACATGAAAAGCTATTTCACACCCTTCCTATCTCAGCACTTCATGGATGAATGGTTACCCCTCTCTCCCATTGTACATTAATTACTCTGCATAATTTTGTAAAATCATGCCATTTGTGACAACCAGTGAGTGAGAATTTCTCAGTTTATATTCATAGATACACAATACTGTATTTCAAATGAACTATTGTACTTAGAACATTGAAACACTGGTAGTTTCTTCCCCATCTCTATAAGATCGTTATGGCTGAATAAAATTACCGGTCATCAGCTGGAATAGAATGTATTGTGTATGCCTGAAGGAATTTCTCCCTATCTTCAGTGTTTCTGCATGAGGGGACGAAGAGGGGGTCGCCAATTAAATGAAGCAGCCTTGCTGTGGATGTGCTTTGTCCTGCTGCATTGCTTCTGACCCAGGGTGATGGGTGTGATGCAGGGATGACCCACCATTCAAGAGGAAATAAGATGAGAGGGAGGGAGGGTTGGTGGATGGAAGAGGAGTGGGTGGGGATGAAATGGGTGGGAGTGGAATTATGCATTTTGACTTTGGCTATCTCCCTGGTAAGGGGGAAAGAGCCCTTAGTATGTGTATGAATGTTTATGTCAACACACTTTTGGTTCACTCAGCATTATCTTGACCCCCCTCACTATGGTGATGTCCCCTCCTGCAGAACTTAACTTATATAAACATATATTAACTTATATGAACTCATATTATCTTGAAGAGAATCCATCAATTATATCACTGCCAAAAATAGTGATACAAGTACCTTAATTTTGAATTTTCTTAATTTCAATAGACATGAGGTACAGATGATAGTTTTTTTTATACACTGTTAAGCAAATAAGATCACTGCCTGGGAGTCCCTTGCTTATGTATTACACAAACTACAGTTTTCTTAATTTATCATTATATGTCATTGAGTCAACATCACAACTGCTTGCTGGTTAGGTGGGTTAGGGTTTTGCTACTTGCGATGGAGATCAAGGTGTTGGCAGTTTGACAAAAGAAACAATATAGATTTAATATATCTAGACTTTGCAAAAGCTTTTGATACCGTCCCACACGAAAGACTACTTACTAAATTAGCTTTGCATGGAATAAGTGGTAGCCTATTAGGTTGGACTAGTAATTGGTTGAAAGGTCGAAAACAGAGAGTTGTTATAAATGGAAAAACTTCTGGATGGAAAAGTGTTGCAAGTGGAGTTCCTCAGGGTTCCGTTCTTGGGCCACTTCTATTCATAGTATATATAAATGATATAGACCATGGACTAAAATCTACTGTTTCCAAATTTGCTGATGATACAAAACTGTGCGGAGTGGCAAATGATCACTCAAACCAATTAGATATTCAAGAAGATTTAGATCAATTACAGCAATGGTCTGAAAAGTGGCTAATGAAATTTAACACAAGTAAATGCAAGGTAATGCACATAGGTAAAAATAACAGTAAGTACGATTACAAGTTATTTGGAAATTCGTTAACAAAAGTGGATAGTGAAAAAGATCTCGGCGTAATTATCAGTAACGACCTCAAATCATCCAAGCAGTGTATTTCAGCCTCTGAGAAAGCAAATAAGATTCTGGGATTGATTGCACGATCTTTTGATTTCAAAAGTCCATCACTCATTAACAAGCTATATAAATCGTTAGTTCGTCCACATTTGGAATATGCTGTTTCCGTATGGTCACCGAATCTCATTAAAGACATTGACAGACTGGAAAAAGTACAACGGCGAGCCACAAAACTGATTCCAAATATCAAAAATAAATCATACGAAAATCGACTTAAGCACATGAATCTGTTTTCCCTAAAAAAGCGTAGACTCAGAGGTGACTTGATACAGGTCTTTAAGATTTTAAAGGGAATTGACAACATCAAAAGTGACCAAATTTTCACATTGAATGAGAATCAGACAAGAAACAATGGTCTCAAACTGTCCGGAAATAGATTCAATTTGGAAGTAGGTAGAAACAACTTTGCCAACCGTGTAGTTAATGAATGGAATAAACTTCCTGCACAGGTAGTGCAATGTAGTTCAGTTCGAAGCTTTAAGAATCATTTAGATAAATACCTAAGTAAGATGCTGTAATGATTATAATTTATGTTATATTATTTGTTTTTGTTTTGTTATCATTTGTCTGTTTGATTTTCATTTATTATTAGTTATATGTCAGTTTATAATCATTTACTATTTACCTTTTTGTTTGTAATTCAACTATACCTATGCATTTATTTATGTATTTTATTTGTTATTTTTACATTATTATAGTTTTAATTTATCATTAATATGATTTTTTTTTTTTTTTTTTTTTTATTGCATCCGACCTAGATATGGATCAAAAGGTCTCCTGTCGGCATGCTCTGCCTTTGTAATCCTTTGTAATCCTTTGTAGTTTGAACCCTGGCACTGGTGAGTTGAATCAAGGGCTTGGTTCATTAAATTCCACACTATAAACTTCTCTGTAAGGGGCACCATCCTAGCCTCCTGATAAGGGAGAATTTCACAATGTTGAACTGACTCTGAACATCAAACTGTCTTTGCTCTGTGTTAGAAATGTGTAATCATGTTACTATAGATGCTCCTTTTTCTTTTTTTAATGGGACTAATGAGAGCATTCCATTGTCTTCATAAATTCATGTTCTTCCTTCTTATTTAGGGCAAAGGACAGCATGGTTTTATTTTGATAACATGGCAAGGTGGTTTATAATCGCCCAAGCTGCAAGATCATATTTTCTAATGAACTGTATGACAAGAAGGGAAGGTAAAAGAAATTCAGAAAGAAGTATATTCATCAGCTCGTCTTACTGAGGAGGATGGTTAATTGTGATATTGACCTGAATTGCAGACAAGGAATAAATAATTGTCTGCTGAAATAACAACTTTTTCGTATTATTTTTTAGAAATAAAATATTTGAGTAAAGATGTTGTTTTATAGTATATCCCTTTGAACTCCAGTTTGTCTGTTTAGAGTTTTCTAGTTATTGAATGAGAAGTGTTATTGTAATGGGTGCATGCCTTGGCTGGCTACCTCCCTTATAAGGGTGAAGAAGCCATTTGGTATGTAGATACTTCATGCTAATTGAAACTACTTGATTTTTCCTGACGAGTTAAACACCCTCATTGTTGCCAAAACTGGTGTTTTGTGTACTAGTACTTATGAGATTCACCACCATTATGTTGGATAATGTGTATTACTTCATGATAACTCAAAGTTGAAAAAGTGCCCATTCAACTTCTGAAATTTTACTCTACCTTGGGTTGGGATTTTATAATCTAACCTAACCTAAAAATGTCCCATTAAGTTGAGAATTATTAATGAGTAACCTCAAAATAGGTCTCTTAAATGTGTGTATTTATATTACATATATATATACATGTTTATGCATGCATAGGACATTCTCCGTCTTTTGCAAATTTTGCCCCAGAATAACACATTTTGAATCAAATGAACTCCTGATTAGACTAATGGTTGCCATTCCAACAAAAGTTGGGAGGGTCACCATTCTGACAACACTTGAGAAACTCGAATTCTAGACTACCTTTTGGCCCATTGACACTGTGGAACTGGGCTGGTGCCAATCGTAAGTGCCCCCAGAAGAAAAAATAAAACGCCTGTCTAACTTGGAGTTATCTCTTTGCTTAACTATATAAAATCACTTGGTGATAGACTGAACAATTGAGTTGTGAATAGAATAGCTAATTAAGGCCTGCATTGTCTTAGAATTCTTATAAACTACTAGAAGACAGAGGATAGGGCTGGGTGGAGTATGGCTGTATGTGGATGATGCTCTGATGCATACAATTTTCCATACAGATGTATAGATACATGGAATAGCTTAGGAAGTGATATATACAGGAAAGGAGCATCACTTGTAGGGTCCCTTCTTCTATTTTCCAATTTTATTTTAGAAACCATTTCTTCATACTCTGATAACTTAAGAAAAAAAGTTTTCCTTCCAAAATTTTATTTTTTAATTTGGCTTTCTCTAAGAGCCTCCCTGTCATTGCTCAGTCTTCATTTGCATCACTTGCATCACTCCTTAATTAATTTTTTTTTGTTTAACATTTATTTTCACATTTCAGTTGCTATGGTCTGCAACTTGAATTTTATTGTTATTAAAAATGCACCATACCTCTTGTACTGACCTAACCTAAACATGTTATCAATCTGATCTATTACATCTGAATCATTCCCCAGAATCATAGAGGTAATTTCCCAGTCCTCTTGGATCTCCTGTTCCTGGCATAACTTCCATAAGGTGGCATGGTCTTCTCACCAGCCAAAGAGTAGGACACATATAGTCTTGTCTACAACTGTGACATGAGATTCTCTCTTTTTTATTATGTATGAATATAAATATATATATATAAAAACCTTCATTATTCTTTGTAGGCTATCAGTTTCTCTTCTGTGACCTTTTAAAGGGTACTCTGACCCTCTTATCTTTATTTGCTATTGATGTATCCTTGATTTTTTCAATAGTATTGAGAAAACTTCTCGTTTATCAAAGATTCATTTATACTGTTGATGGATCAAATCGTGAAAGTAGTGGAGCAAAGAAGTGGAGATGGGGAATTATGCCACTTTTATCTATGCTGACGACATGGGATTGGTGGAAGAAGATTTGCAGCAGTTTGCAAACATGATTAACTTCTGGAATAATGTATTAAAAGAACATGGCCTAAAAATAAACATTGGGAAAACAGAGTTAATGCTAGCTGGGAGAGAACAGGAAGTGATTGACATACAAATAGAGGATGTGAAACTGAAGCAAGTAACTGAGATATCTGGGGGTTGCATTTGATGAAGAGTTAGAAATGAGAAGACCATAGAAGATCGTATTGCCAGCTACAGCAAAAATGTTAACCTTCTCTACCCCCTACTTAAAGACCAGCATGGACCACGAAAGGTAAAGATAATAATATACAAAACCATCTTGAGACCTATACTGACTTGTGGATGTGAGTCTTGGACTCACACAACTAAAACAAGAAGTAAAATTCAAGCTGCAGAAATGAGAGTATTGTGTATCATCAAGGGTGTTACTAGAAGAGATAGAATGAAAAATGAAGACATTGGGAAGGAACTATATATCAACAGCATCTTAGTCTTTGTGGAAAGAGCACAGCTACATTGGTATGGACATGTCATGAGAATGGAAGATAACAGAACATCAAAGCGATGGCTGAACTGGCGTCCCAGGGGTAGACGACCACCAGGAAGATCACGGAAAAGATGGTGTGACAACATCAATGAAGCGCTTAGGAATAGAGGATCCTGTCTGCAACAAGTACTACAAGAGAAATGGTATGATGACTGCACCGACTGGAGGAGGCTGACGCAGACTGACAGGTCTACATAGACCTACCAGGCGGATGGTGAGAAAGTTGAGCAATCTCTGCTCTCAGAGCCAGGCTTGTTTATTTTTCTTGTTCAAGCCTTCACCCTAGGTCAGTGTTGTCCAAACTGGGATCCGCATACCCCCAGATCATAAGGGTACTGGACCAACACTCCTACAGTGCAGTCTTTTCATAATTAATTTATTATTGTTCAGCCATGATGGGTGGGGGTGGGGTAGGTAACAGTAGGCAAAAGTAATAAAGGGTACAATAGGCAAAAATGTTTGGACAACACTAAGTCATGTAATCTTGACTCGTGGGAAGAAGGTTAACCTCTCGATCCTATGAGAAGAGAGAAGGTTTTAGATCTACTGTACTCGTAAACAATGTTATAGTTAGAAAAGTACAAGTTGGAGGTAGACTAGGTATAAGCAATCATCAAGAAATATAATTTAACATTCAATATGAGACGTACAAAGAAAAGAAAAGAGAAGTAAAGCAAAAGGTAAGGAGGCAAAGAGGAGAGCAGATGTGAAATGGGGTAGGAGTATGACAGAAAATTTTGAAAGTAATAAAAAGATGTTTTGGAAAGAAATTAAGAGAGGAAGAGGAGGCGAATCAAGTAGGGAAGAAAAGGTAAAAGGTACAGATGGAGAGATGATAATGGAAGAGATGGCAGTGAGGGGAAGATGGGCAGAATATTTTAGGGAGTTGCTGAATGTGAAGGAGGATAGGGAAGGAAAGATAGCTGCAGTGGGAAATGCGAAGAAAATGAGTGATGAGTGAGGAGAAATAAGGAAGGATGAGGTGAAGGCAGTTGTAAAGATGATGATAGCAGGTAAGGCACCTGGTCTGGATGGATGCCATGCAGAATGTCTGAAAAAGGGAGGTTCAGTGATGGTGGACTGGTTGGTGAGGTTATTTAATGTTTGCTGGAGAGAGGGTAGAGTACCAGAGAACTGGAGAAGTGCCTGTATAGTTCCTCTTTACAAGGGAAAAGGGGACAAGTGTGAATGTAGTAGTTTCAGAGGGATTAGCCTGTTGAGTGTAGTAGGGAAGGCTTATGGGAGGATCTTAATTGAGAGGATTAGGAGAGGAACAGAAGGAGTAATTGGTGAGGAACAGTGTGGATTTAGGACGGGTAGAGGTTGTGTAGATCAGATCTTTGTGGTAAGACAGATATGTGAGAAAGCTATAGGAAAGGGGAAGGATGTTTTTTGGGCTTTTATGGATCTGGAAAAGGCTTATGATAGGGTAGACAGAAAGGCACTGTGGGAGGTTATGCAGATTTATGGGATAGGAGGAAAGCTTTTGGGAGCTGTCAAGAGTTTTTATGAGAGTAGTAGAGCATGTGTTAGGATTAGAAATGGAGAGAGTGAGTGGTTTGAAGTAAAGGTGGGACTTCGTCAAGGATGCGTTATGTCGCACTGGCTGTTCAACTTATACATGGATGGGGTGGTGCGAGAGGTAAATGCTAGGGTAGTGAGTCAGGGATTGGAGATGGTTAAAGAAAATGGAGAAAAGTGGGAGGTGAGCCAGTTGTTGTTTGCGGACGACACTGCGCTTGTGGCAGGGTCAGAGGAGGGATTGAGGAAGCTGGTGGCAGAGTTTGGGAGAGTATGTGATAGAAGATAGCTAAAGATAAATGTGGGTAAAAGTAAGGTGATGAGATGTACAAGGGGTGAAAGTGGCAGTAGACTGGAAGTGAACATTAAGGGAGAGCGACTGGAGGAAGTGGATAGTTTTAGATACTTGGGTGCAAGTGTAGCAGGAAAAGGTGGAGTGAAGGTGGAGGTAGAATGTAGATTGAGAGAAGCGATTAAATGCCTTGGTGGTTTAAAGAGTGTAATGAGGAATAGACATTTGGGAATGGATGCGAAGAGGAGACTGTATGAAGGAGTGATTGTGCCAACAGCACTGTATGGGGCAGAAACGTGGAACATAAGAGAAGGAGTTTGAATGTGTTTGAGATGAGGTGTCTGAGAAGTATGGTGGGGGTTACTAGGCTGGATAGAGTGAGAAATGAGGAGGTGAGGAGGAGAACAGGGGTGAAAAAGGATTTGGGAGATAGGGTTGATGAAAGAATATTAGGATGGTTTGGACACATGGAAAGAATGAGTGAAGAAAGACTAGTAAAAGAGGTATGGAAGGCAGATGTGGAGGGAGTGAACATGAGGGGACGTCCTAGGATGAGGTGGATGGATGGGGTGAAGGGGGCTTTGGGGAAGAGGGGAATGTCTGTTGAGGAAGGAAGGGAGAGGACGGAAGACAGAGGTGAGTGGAGAATGGTTGTATATGGATGATGTTGTGACTGCATGAGGAGGAATGGGCGGGGGGGGGGGGTAGTATGTGTGAGTAAATTTTGACGCAGCCCGAAGGGATTTCTCCCCGTCCTCGCCTTATATGCAAAGGGGGACGGAGAGGGGGTGTCGCCGATTAAATGAAGCGGCCTTGCTGTGGATGTACTGTGTCTTGCGACACTGCTTCTGACCCAGGGCGGTGGGCAGGGTGCAGGGATGACCCGTCATCCAGGAGGTGCTCAGATGAGAGGGAGGGTGGGAGGGGTGTGGAGTGTATATAGGGATGAAATGGGTGGGAGTGTTTTTATGCCTTTCCCTTTTTGGCTACCACCCTTGGAAGGGGGAAAATGCCTTGGTATATGTATGTATGTATGTAAGAATAATATATTTTTACCTGACTTTAGGAGGGCTCATTTGAGAAAGCTCCTTCCGGGGGATAAACCGGTCCAGGGTCATGTCACGTGGGAAGGGAGCTATCAAGTGAGGTCACAAACGAGGTCAGCGATCTAGATGATTTATTTAATACTCTATCTGCTAGAGTTTTGTATGCCCAACGAAAATTTATACCTTACAGGAAAGTTAGATCAGAAATTAATACACCCAGATGGATGACGGATAAGTTGAAAAATGAGGTCAGAACAAAAAGAGGGTTTTATGTTAGGATGAAAAGGGGAGAAAAGCACCTCAGGACTAGGTATAATGAAATGGCTGGACTGGTTAAAAAGAACACGCACAAAATCAAGGTTATCAGATCAGCGGGTTGTAGCCCTAAGGGCTTCTTTCGTATCTTACAGAACTAAAAGTAAGGAAAAGATAGGCCAAATTAAGTCCGACAAAGATGTCTTGATAGATTCAGGAGAAAATGAGCGTGGCGTTTAATAAATATTTTCTGTTGGTATTTACAAAGGTGAGGTTATTTATTGTTTGCTGGAGAGAGGATAGAGTGCCGGAGGACTGGAGGAGTGCCTGTATAGTTCCACTTTACAAGGGAAAAGGGGACAAGTGTGAATGTAGTAGTTTCAGAGGGATTAGCTTGTTAAGTGTAGTTGGGAAGGCTTATGGGAGGACCTTGATTGAGAGGATTAGGAGAGGAACAGAGGGAGTAATTGGTGAGGAACAGTGTGGATTTAGGACGGGTAGAGGTTGTGTAGATCAGATCTTTGTGGTAAGACATATGTGAGAAAGCTATAGGAAAGGGGAAGTATGTTTTTTGGGCTTTTATGGATCTGGAAAAGTCTTAAGACAAGGTGGACAGAAAGGTACTGTGGGAGGTTTTGCGGATATACGGGATAGGAGGAAAGTTTCTAGGAGCTGTCAAGAGTTTTTATGAGAGTAGTAGAGCAAGTGTCAGGATTAGAAATGGAGAGAGTGAATGGTTCGAGGTAAAGGTGGGATTTCTTCAAGGATGCGTTATGTCGCCCTGGCTGTTCAACTTGTACATGGATGGGGTAGTGCGAGAGGTAAATGCAAGGGTGGTGAGTCAGGGATTGGAGATGGTTAAAGAAAATGGAGAAAAGTAGGAGGTGAGCCAGCTGTTGTTTGTGGACGACACTGCGCTTGTGGCAGGATCGGAGGAGGGACTGAGGAAGTTGGTGACAGAGTTTGGGAGAGTGTGTGGTAAAAGAAAGCTGAAGATAAATGTGGGTAAAAGTAAGATGATGAGATGTACAAGGGGTGAAAGTGGCAGCAGACTGGAAGTGAGCATTAAGGGAGAGCTACTGGAGGAAGTGGATAGTTTTAGATACTTGGGTGCAAATGTGGCAGGAAAAGGCAGAGTGGAGGTGGAGGTAGAATGTAGATTGAGAGAAGCTAGTAAATGCCTTGGTGGATTAAAAAGTGTAATGAGGAATAGACATTTGGGAATGGATGCTAAGAGGAGACTGTATGAAGGAGTGATTGTGCCAACATCACTGTATGGGGCAGAAACATGGAACATAAGAGAGGAAGAGAGGAGTTTGAATGTGTTTGAGATGAGGTGTCTGAGAAGTATAATGGGGGTTACTAGGCTTGATAGAGTGAGAAATGAGGAGGAGAACAGGGATGGAAAGGGAGTTGGGAGATAGGGTTGATGAAAGAGTATTAGGATGGTTTGGACACATGGAAAGAATAAATGAAGAAAGACTAGTAAAAGAGGATGGAATGCAGATGTGGAGGAAGTAAACATGAGGGGACGTCCTAGGATGAGGTGGATGGAAGGGGTGAAGGTGGCTTTGGGGAAGAGGGGAATGTCTGTTGAGGAAGGACGGGAGGGGGCAGAAGACAGGGGTGAATGGAGAATGGTTGTATATGGATGATGTTGTGATGCATGAGGGGGGGTGGGGGGTGAGGTAGTATGTGTGAGCAGAATTTGACGCAGCCCGAAGGGATTTCTCCCCGTCTTCTCCTTTTATACATGGGGGGACGGAGAGGGGGGGTCGCCGATTTAATGAAGCGGCTTTGCTGTGGATGTGCTGTGTCTTGCAACACTGCTTGTGACCCAGGGCAGTGGACAAGGTGAAGGGATGACCCGTCATCCAGGAGGTGCTATGATGAGAGGGAGTGTGGAGGGGTGTGGAGTGTATTCAGGGATGGAATGGGTGGGAATGATTTTATGCCTTTTCATTTTTGGCTACCTCCCTTGTAAGGGGGAAAAAGCCTTGGTATGTATGTATGTATTTACAAAGGAGAGGATATGGTATCTGACTGCAACCCAACGTAGGCCAACATCAGCATTAGCAAGGAAGAAGTAGTCAAACCGACAGAAAGACTTAAAGCTATAGAGTTCTTGGTTCCAGGTGAAAGTTTTCCGAAAGAGGTAAAAAAGCGTATATTCGAAATCTGCGAACAGTGAACGAAAGTATTTAGTAAGTCCGTAGACACTGGATTCGTGTTTATTTCTTGGGAGCAGGCAAACGTTGTTCCTGTCTTTAAAATGGTTGATAAATCTTCTATGCACAACTACAGGCTAATCAATTTGACGTCGGTTATATGTAAAATGCTGGAATCATTAATAGCTAATAGAA